>NW_028288797.1:1475720-2213581 GCF_059628265.1 Tinamus guttatus
GGTATTATCACGAGGCAGCTAGCTTGCTGCTGCCTTCTTATCCTCTTAAAAAGATATTCCCAAGGACATTATAGGACCACAATAGACTATATTAAATAGCTCAGTACTGTCAGATTTCAGCAGTTATATGCAAGCACAGTAGCAGAGAGTTCATATTTGCTGGACAAGACCAGACCATCCCTTACAGAAACTAGCTCATGATGGTAAAAACATGCATGAACATTTATTTGCAACATAACAACCCCCTTAAATGTACCTATAAACTTGTTTATGGCTTTCATTTATCAAAAATTTCATATCTGGAAAAGGAGACAGAATCCTTCCCTTGAAGATTTTGCAGTTTATCTTGGTAAAATAAATGTACTTTATTTTAACAGAGCCCGCACATGACAACCACAAGTTCTTATTTTAAATTTCTTAATCTCAGTTGGAAAAATATCTGAGAGCTATTAAGATAACTGTGCTTTTTTAACCTTTGTGCAATTATGTAGATGATTCAAAGATGACAATTCCGTGACACTTAGTTGGATTTACTGTATTTATACAATACTTAACCAAGAGAAAATTTGGAAGACAGAAAATCTTGTAATATTAATGTATGAAATTTCAGACTTGAAGATCTATGAAAAAGAAACTCGAGTGACAGACTGTCATCAGTGTGTGAAAGATTCTATGAAGGCAAAATGCAGAGAGAATTAATCAGAATATACAAAGGAAAAAATACTTAATTGTTAGTATCATTCTTCTGGCAAAGGTAAAATGCATAAGAAGAAACTAGACATGGAGGAAAAGAAGAGAATAAAGGAAATATATCCTCACTTTGCCCTGGTGAGGCCATGTCTGGAGTATTGTGTCCAGTTCTGGGCTCCACAGTACAAGAGGGATGTGGAGCTGCTGGAGAGAGTCCAGCACAGGGCCACAAGGATGATCAGGGGCCTGGAACATCTGCCCTGTGAGGAGAGGTTGAGGGAGCTGGGCCTGTTCAACCTGGAGAAGAGAAGGGAGGCAAGTACCTCAAGGGAGGCAGTGAGGAGGATGGTGCTGTCCTCTTTTCAGTGGTGGCCACTGACAGAACTAGAGGAAATGGCTGGAAACTGAAACATCAAAAGTTCCACAGGAACTTAGGGAAAAAAATTTTAACAGTGAGGGTGGCAGAGCACTGGAACAGGCTGCCCAGAGAGGTTGTGGAGTCTCCTTCTCTGGAGATCTTCCAAACCCACTTGGACACAGTCCTGTGCCACGTGGTCCTGGTGACCCTGTGTGTGCAGGGGGGTTGGACTAGATGATCTCTAGAGGTCCCTTCCAGCCTTAACGATTCGATGATTCTTCAAAATGTATGGAATAACTTGGCTATATCAGATAACCTGAATCAGCACAAAACATTTGCATCCATAGCAGACATGCATAGCACAAATGTTACTAAAAATAAAAGTCACTTTTAGGATCATTTTATTCCTTGTCCTCCAGCTAGTTCACATTCAAACACAAAAGAAAGAAAGACACTATGTAAGGATTCACAGAACTTTGATGGTTCTGACATTATAACTCTAACTTATATAACTGCAACTGTATAAACTATATATTTTGTATTGTTTTTGCTTGTTTTGTTTTTTTCCTTTTTTTTCCTCATAAATTTCCTGTATTATTTTCTCATATTCATTAGCTGGAATTCACTGAAATTCCTATGGAATAGTTATTATTGATCACATTTGTCATTGGATGGTAAGCAGAAGAGTCACACTAAATATGATCTATTTCAATGGGAGTTATGTTAACACCCAGCTAGGATCTAATTTCAGCTGCTGAGTGTTCCAAAAAAGCCTGGTAGTTGTTCACATTTTTTCCCTTCTTGATAACATACGTAATGTTGACAAGGTCATAAGCAATGGAAGTGCAAACACTATATACTCCATACCTATAGTTTGCTGCTTTGAGGAGACCTTGGCATTTTTCAAGAGGAGAGTACCAAGAAAATATAAAACATTCTGAGCCTCTGACCAAAGCTCACTGGTTATTACCCGCATTTCATAGCAGTTGCTGAGCTGGGATGTGTCAACAGTTTAGAATTCTTTTTTTCCCCCTACCCTGCCCCAGATGTGCTAAAATATCTCTTAGCACAGCAAGAACAGCATATGATTAATTCTGGGATGCAGCAGACCAGAGTTTCATCTTGATTAAGCCACTGTAAATCCAGAATAACTCTACAGATGCTACACTTCACTGCAACTCAGACAAGAATCTGGCTTCTCACATGTAGTATTTGATTTTAAATCAATTACAAAAACGTCACTTTACGAATGTTTCTCATCTTTGCCATATGATAAAGTCACCCAGAAAGTGGAACTTGAAACAGTCTCTTTGCTTAAGCCCTGTGAATTATTTGACCTAGTACTTCTGTAAAATACATTCCAGGAGATAAAACAAATTTCAAGTTGGTAAATTGCTTTGCGAATAACAAACCTAGCAAAAACTTATTCCTTCAAATTCATATTCTAGCTCTCCTGCAAAACAGAACTACCTCTGTCACTTGTTCCTCTTTCCTCACCCCCCAAAGCTCCCTAGTTTGCACCCACTAACATAATTTCACCCCAAAAGCCAGCTTGTTCCTTTAGCATTAGCAGAATAAGTCAGTACATGCCCTGTCTAGTTCTAAACTATAGGTATGCCTCTGGCCGGCCAACAAATCCAAAAAAAACCCCATAACTATCAAGCACAATTACAGTTGAATTTCACCAGGAGATATAACTTCTTCTCTAACTGACTAGTGATTTTCATTATGTCTGTGGGCAGCTGAGGCCTTTGAGACCTCCTTTCTTCAGTTATACCTGCTGAAGCTTGTCAAGCCATTCAAACAGTATTAGAGGAAACTGACAGAGAATAGGCATTTCTAGTCGTTCTGTAGTTTATTCCTGTCTTAGGCAGCCAAAATAAAATCATACCTAGCAGAGTCCTTTTGCATGCAGTTGTAAGCTGATCTGTTAGCACCCATTTCTCTTCCTGATCTCATGTAACATCTGTCCAATTCATCAAAATAAATGTAAAGAAATGCTTCAAGGAGCTCATTTCCTCATGGCACAGCAAGGCCAAACCAGCACACACCATTTATCAGCTTCTTCCATACCATACAAACAGAGAAAGCATGCAAAGTCAATTTTCTATTTTTGCCTAGGCTTATTAATATCACACAAAAAATATAAAAATATATTCAACCAAATCTCCAGACCTGTCCAGGAATCTCTCATATGAAATCAGTATAAAGTCAGTAAAATGCTGAAATTTTCTATTGACAGACAGATTTTCAGATCTCTACATTCCTAGTTACAGTATATTTCTCTCACTTTCAGATGCTTAAATCTTCAGTGAATAAGAAAGAACTTTACAGAAAAAGTCCCATCACTGTCCCCTTCCTTAAGCAAAGCTCTATGGGCTTTCAGCTTCCTCTCTGCTTTAGAAACTTTCAGTATGGCACCTTCAGGAGCTCCCTCGCGGCTGCCTTCAAGACAATGATATTCTTTCCTCTGGGAATGGCATACTCTTATTTACAATTATTTGTAAATAATAAATAAATAAATAAATAATAAAGTATCAAAAGTTCCACAGGAACTTAAGGAAAAAATTCTTAACAGTGAAGGTGACAGAGCACTGGAAAAGGTTGCCCAGAGAGGTTGTGGAATCTCTTTGGAGATCCTCAAAATCTGCCTGGATGCCATCCTGTGCCACGTGCTCTAGGTGACCCTGCTGGAGCAGGGGGATTGGACTAGATGATCTCTAGAGCTCCCTTCCAACCTTAAACATTCTGTGATTCTATGATAATACTCACCTATGCCCAGCCAAAGGAAAGTGGAGGGCTACCTCTTAATACTTTGTGACTACTAGAATTTAAGCTTAAAAAATGTCTTTAAATCCCTTATGCCCATAGCATGTGTGATTTCATTCTCTAAACATTCAATTGCAGATAATTTAAAAACACAAAAGAAAAAAAATCTCTAACAAATATGTACAGAGAACAGATGCAAGTAAGAAAATAACAGTAAAAATGGTTTATGGATACTTAAAGGAATGTCAGTAGATCCCTCCTCCTTTGTCTCTTCAATGTACAGAGAAAAATCAGCTTCCTTGAGGAAGATGCATATTTTTCTTATATAGAAATATTGGTACAATAGGGATCTTGTCTCCAGTAATATCTCATCTATAAATGTAAGGTAAGGTTATCAGGTTTTATGTATTTCACTTTTGAACTGTATTGTTTTTGTAGGGCTATCAGTTGCTTTATCAAAAACAGCAAATACAATTTTTCTCATCTAAGTAACAGTGTTTATGGAAACTGAAGCCTCCATCTTGCTCTCTCACAACCGATCTTTCATAAAAAGTTCCCTATACATCATTCTGCAGCACAGCCAAACTTTTATTCTCAGAATATATTGCTCTGCAGTTCCTTGTACTGAGTTATACAAACTCAGAGCTTTGCCTGTCTCTTCAAGCCATTATTGCCCGTGCCCCAAATACTTTTTATGCTCAGTAGGCCACGCTACCTTATTGTCACCAGGAAGTATGCTTATAGGTCTCTCCACATTTTCAAATTAATGGTATAGGTATATATTTAGGACACAAAAAAGGAAATAACATCTTGTGTTCCTACATACCACAATAATATTGCTTGTATTAACAATGGGAACCGTATTTCAAACCTAACTTTCAATGGATGAAAACTTAGTCCAAAGAAAAAGATTATTCTACTGAAAACTATAAGAAAAATGCACGGAAAGATTCTAATATACTTTACATATGCTTTTATATTAAATCAGAAACAGGATTTTATACCACATCTGACTCGAGAGTGTATGTTTAAATCATACAAGTCAATTCTGAACACTCCCTTGGTGTTCACATAAACCGAATATGGCTTTCAGATTTTAAAAGTAATTGATGGCCTTTTTATGGCCTATTTTGTGATATCTTGACCTTCAGCATAATTTTGACTGAGTTTAAAAATGTGATTTTGAAATAACTAGGCAGTGGCTAGTCCTAAGAATGCATTGCGTGGTTTTCTTAAGCCTCTCTGACATTCAGAATATATTCAGAAACAAACTAGAGATGGTGGTAGAGGTGGCTTAAATTTTGAACTTTCTCTTTTTTCTCTTTTTAATCTCATAATTGTATTACCATTTAGCGTTTAAGTTCTTCCTTTTTCTTTTTTTCATTTGCTTTAAATACAGTGACATATTTTTAAATGAGACTTTGTTGTGCTTCTACATACTTTTAGACACACCACAATTTCATGCTTCTGCAGTATCATTCATTCAAGCTTTAGAATTTGATGCCATTCCTCTAGGCCCCCTTCTAGATGATGATAATTCATCCCATTCACATACAAGTTTCACATCTGCTCTTATGCAGTATTCTGGAAGTTTTGTTTGTTTGTTTGTTTTTTATAATCCATAGACAATAGTAATTTATTCTCTGTATTTTGAGCTATCAAGTATTAATTCCTTGTCATTGATCTGAGACTTCATCAATCTAGTTTTCCTTTTAAATAATTTTATATTTTCAAGGGGGGGGGATCAAACAAATAATTCAGGCACATCTGAGATTTCACTTTAACATGTACAGCACTATTGCACTGTTAAATAATCAAAACTAAACAATCATGAAAGGTTTCAAAGAGTGCATTTCACTGCTGCGTCAGTGAAACAATTCTGGAAATGAGCAGTACAGTGAAACTGCTGTATAAGCCATTGACTTGCTTATAAATTTTACGTAACTTGAAAGAGCTTCTTTAAAGCCTGAGCTCCTGGAATACCATTAACATTGGGCATACCATTAATACCTCTATTTTCATTTGAGTACTTTATAGATTGCATGGATATTAAGAAAAGCTTTAATAAGTAGAAAACTGAAAATCATTAAAAACAGAGAAATCATAGCATGAGACTTAGAATCATAGAATCTTTAAGGTTAGAAGGGACCTCCAGGGATCATCGAGTCCAATCCCTGCACACGCAGGGTCACCCAGAGCACGTGGCACAGGGCTGCGTCCAGGCAGCCCTTGGAGATCTCCAGAGACGGAGACTCCACAGCCTGACTCTGGGCAGCCTGTTCCCGTGCTCCGTCACCCTCACTGCTAATACATTTTTCCTTAAGTTCCTGCAGAACTTTCATGAGATTTTAATACCAGGACAGTTTTAAGAGAATTGTTAAGCTTGTGAGCTATTCTACACTAGACAACTTTTAAGAAAACAATGTTACAAGAAAGAAGAAAATGTAGGCTGGATCAGGAACTTTGAAGGGATGTAGAAGACAGACTGGAATGTGAAAAAAGAAAGAGAGAATATATTCAAAGCACAGAAAGCTGAGGGGAGCAGAGATTAAACTGTAGGAACAATTAAAATATGAAAGGCAATAAAAAAATACAGAGAGAGAAAAAAGGTATTTTGCACGACATTTATCCACTGTCATTTCTGAGCAGTTAGAAGACCATGTTTCCATATTTACAGAAATGCAATGCTGGAGATGAATCTGAAATAGTCAGCAAAAGGTGATTTCTTCCTGAAGGCTCAGAAGTTTAAAGGCTCATTTTTGGTTCTATGATTTAAACAGTTTCATTTTTTTGCAGGAATGAGGGGCAGGAAGGCTGTCAAGGTGTTTGACTACCTGAATTTGGCAGTATTGCCCTTTACATGGGGATGATAGCACCCTAAACAAACTGGATATGATCTCCAGTAAATTATGTTTCACTTTTTATGGTGTATTCATTTAAAATGCTGTGACTGAAATTCTGCCTGTATACCATGTTAGAATAGAGAGTTGTGCAAAAGAGGGAAAAGAGCAAAGAAAATGGATTTGTGTATTTTTTACAGTAGTTTATGAAAACCAATAAAATATTTTAAAAATCAATATCATTTTAGAGAGAGAATTGGAAACTCTATGATAAAGAAAACACAGACATTGTTAAAATAACATTGGGAATCCTATTATAATAACATACTTACAATAATTATTGCAGAATAGAATCATATTATAATAATGCTAATTTTACTATTTTACTCTGAAAAAAAAGAATTTACTCCCTTCTTTATGTCTTTTTCTGCTTATTTTCTATTATTTTATTAGAAAAAAAAAAGTTTTGCTAACAGATTTTTAAACAATCCTATACTATTCTCTGCATTTTTTCCCTTGGTATAGACAGAGCTATTTAATATATAGAAATTTACAATCCTAACAAAATTAGTCTCAATAAATATTTTACATTTATACTATATCTTATATCTTATATCTTATATCTTATCTGGAGTACTGTGTCCAGTTCTGGGCTCCACAGTACAAGAGGGATGTGGAGCTGCTGGAGAGAGTCCAGCACAGGGCTACAAGGATGATCAGGGGCCTGGAACATCTGCCCTATGAGGAGAGGCTGAGTGAGCTGGCCTGTTCAGCCTGGAGAAGAGAAGGCTGAGAGGGGATCTAATCAGTGTATATAAATACCTCAAGGGAGGGAGTGCAGAGGACGGAGATGGTCTCTTTTCAGTGGTGGCCACTGATAGGACTAGAGGAAATGGCCGGAAACTGAACATCAAAAATTCCATAGGAACTTAAGGAAAAATTTCTTAACAGTGAGGGTGACAGAGCACTGGAACAGGCTGCCCAGAGAGGTTGTGGAGTCTCCTTCTCTGGAGATCTTCAAAACCCGCTTGGATGCAGTCCTGTGCCACGTGCTTTAGGTGTCCCTGCTGGAGCAGGGGGGTTGGACTAGATGATCTCTAGAGGTCCCTTCCAACCCTAAGCATTCTATGATTCTATGATTCTATGATTCTATCTTAATGCTATTTAGCGTAACTTATTAGCATTTATCCTAAAAGAAGTTTGAGGGTAGGACTTTTCTTTATAATATACATTTATTCAATAACTGTCAGCAAAAAATAGTGATAAAACAAGAACTTGTTTGAGACTGTAAAGTCATAGGGTAAAGGTTTATTACCCTCTTTTAATCTAGAGTTTTATGAAGAAGGTGAAACACAGCAGATAAGGTAAAAGGGTAATTAACTTCTGAGAGATTTTTTTTTATCCTTTTTTATTACTTTAAGAGTGAAAGTACGTAATTAATGCACTATTTATTTGCATGATCTTAAAGTTTAGAAACTGGAATTTTTTTTTTACATTTTGTAGTATCTGATACTTAATATCAGTTTGTGTTCTGTTCTAGGAAAAGGAATATTCATTTCCCTAGCCATAACAAAAGCACAAAAATGTTCTCTTCTGTGAAATGAGGACTGGCTGGTGATAATAAATGGGGCTAATTCTAGCTGGAGGCCTGTGGCCAGTGGTGTCCCGCAGGGGACAGTACTTGGCCCAGTGTTGTTCAACTTGTTCATCAATGACTTGGACGAGGGCACAGAGTGCACCCTGAACAAGTTTGCAGATGACACCAAACTGGAAGGAGTGGCCGACACAGGTCTGTGTTGCCATTCAGAGAGACCTAGACAAGATGGAGAGTTGGGCAGAGAGGAACCTTGGGAGGTTCAACAAGGACAAGTGCAGAGTCCTGCACCTGGGGAGGAATAACCCCAGGCACCAGTAGAGATTACGGGTTGACCTGCTGGAAAGCAGCTCCATCTGTGGAGAGGAATTTGGGAGTTCTAGTTGACAACAAGTTAACCATGTGCCCTTGTGGCCAAGGAGGCCAATGGGATCCTGGTCTGCACCAGGAGGAGCGTTGCCAGCAGGTCGAGGCAGGGGATCCTGCCCCCCTACTCAGCTCTCGTGAGGCCTCATCTGGAGTATTGGGTGCAGTTCTGGGCTCCCTGGGACAAGAAGGACATTGATATTCTAGAGAGGATCTAGCATAGAGCCATGAAGATAATTAAGGGACCAGAGCATCTATTGTATGTGGAAAGACTAAGTGAGCTGGGTCTGTTTAGTCTGGAGAAGAGAAAGCTGAGAGGAGATTTGATTAACATGTAACCTGAGGGGTGATTGTAGGGAGGATGGGGCCAGGCTCTTCTCGGTGGTGGCCGGTGACAAGACGTGGGGTAACGAGTATAAGCTGAAACACAGGAAGTTCCATCTCTATGCAAGGAAGAACTTCTTTCCTGTGAGGGTGACAGAGGCCTGCAACAGGCTGCCCAGAGAGGTTGTGGAGTCTCCTTCTCTGGAGATCTTCAAACCTGCCTGGATGCCGCCCTGTGCCACGTGCTCTAGGTGTCCCTGCTGGAGCAGGGGGTTGGACTAGATGATCTCTAGAGGTCCCTTCCAATCTTAACCATTCTGTGATTCTGTGACTCTGTGTATGCATAAACTCTTGCTGTGTATCCTCCTCTGTTATATAGATATTCTATAAAATAAAGAACTTCACAAAATTTTATCCCTTGAAAGCCTAATGGTACATTTTGGTATGCTGTGTATAGTACTGGCCAACAGCAGAATGTAGCCTTTAGTGAATAAAAGATAAGCACCTTTCTATACAGAACTTTTATTCTTAAACCTATACTGAAACTGGATATGTAGAGCTACTACAGAAGGCAGAAAGCTTTTAATGCCGGATTTCTTGCTCTTTTGCACTGTCATGCATTAAATTCTCTTTACTACCATGCTTCACAGATGACTGGACAGATCAACTGAAAAAAAAATAGGAAGTGCTAGCAGCAGCTTCAAAATAAGTTGCAGTGATTTGTGAAGATCTTTTCTGTCTTAAACCACAGTTTCACACATCTGAATAGATTATTGCTTGGTTTCCATTATAATAGAGGTAGTTATGTATAATAAATAAATTTGATTTCAGATTTCTCAATTTACTTTTAGATCAGTTTGTAGACTGCTTATTCTGCATTTGGGAAAAGTTAGCTTACTCCATCCTTTTAGTCTCTTGAGGGGAGAGTGTTAGATTTTACAGATTTTAGAGTTAATAGAGGTTATCATTCATTTATTTTTTCAATGTACTGGGGAAATTCTAAGCTTCAGTCTTTAAATTCTCCTCAAGTTTTCCTTATCCCTGGCAACCATTTTCAGTTTAACAATGTCAGTCATTCTTTTGAAAAGGGAGTGGAAAATAGTATCTATTCAAGAACCAGTTCTTGCTACTAAAACACTTTTAACTTTTTTTCTTGTTATGGTACTTAGAATAAGTGCCCCAGACAGTCCCAGCCATGCAGACACAGAGGCAATTCCAAGGGAAATTCAGATTTCAGATGGACTAAATTGTGCTCTGGATTTGTCCATTGATTTTTTTTTTTTTAAAAAAAGGGGGGGGGGGGGTACCTATTTTAGGCTACCTCGTAAAGTATCTAGTGTCTGGTTTACATCCAGGGCCTACCAACCATGAAGTTAAATAAGCTAGAAAAAGTTCAGTGAAGAACAAAACAAATTAAATGAATTAAAGAATATGTTCCATAAAAACAGATAAATATGCCCTTGAGCAAGTGGTAAATATAGGTAAGGGAGTAGTAAGAGTTTTATAGTATTTGAAAGGAATATACCCACTGAGGGAGAAGAATTATTAAGCCTGAAGACCTTATAACCAAGAAAAAAATGTATTTAATGTTCAGTTTTGATACAAAAAGGAAGGAGTTCCCTGTGTGAGATTTATTGGGTTGTGAAATAATTTCTTCAGGGAAGCAACAGAAGACTTACTGCTTGGTACTTTTGATTTTTTTTTCCCTGAGAAACATCTAAAACACTAAAAAGCTAACAGCAGGGGAGGAAGATAGAATCATCAGGTTTATTTCTAGTTTTTCTCTTCTTTATGAAAGGCCTGTAATTAGAATTCCTGTTCATTTTTGGCAAACCTCAGGAAGAATGGAACAATTTTTTTTTTTTTACTAGAGATTCTATAATATTTGTGAAAATTACAAAACTGTCAGCCCTGAGTTTATTTCATAAGGTTTCCTCCAAGAAACTATTTAACAGTCACACAGATTTTTGAGTTGAGGTTTACTTACTGTATGCATATTTGAGAAGTCTGCTGAAACTTATTGTATAGACGATTTCCATAGTTTTATTCTAGTTTTCAAAATCAATTTTGGTGCAGTCTGAGGGATTATATTTTGCTCAGTGAATATTTACCATGAGGTAAATTCACTTTAGACTGGTGATTTAAAATAAGAACTCTGTATTAAACATATTTTCTTTCTGCTTCTTTCCTTTGAAGAAAAGCACACTAAATACAAGACAGTTACATTTTGTACTTTGTATGTCTGCCTCCCCTCTCTTTTTGTCATTCAGTTCTGATTCAGTTGTGATTTTTTATCTCTTCAGGTTGATTCCATTTAAAGAAAATGCACTAAACTTCAAAAGATATGTTTCATATTATTATGTACATGTAATATCAAAACTTGTATTCAATAAGATCTCGGAGTATGAGGTTCATTTCTTATTGCAATCTTTCAGACATTTTACAGTGTGCAAATAGCTTCTGATGATTATAAACATGTCAATGCCAGTGAAGATTCATGATTTGGTGTGAATATTTTAAGTGTTGCACATAAAAATAGTATAGTTAAAACTATAGATCAGCATTTTATTATAAATTACATACTATCAGGGGCTATAATTGTATATGTGCGTATTGTTCTTCTGGGTCAAAATTACTACTCAGAAGCTTTCTAGGGTAATCTTTATCCATTACAGCTGCCCATTTCTTCTCCCTATTGACCTTCCTCAAATTTTTCAAAGTTGAGATAATCTGACAACAGTTCAGTGTATGATAAAAATAAATCTCTCTCTTTATCAGTATATTTTTGCCAGAAGAATATATGCATCCTGCTAAGATCTCCTTTCTCGGGATTTGAATGAATAACATAGAATTACTGATAGAATGTAGGTCACTTCTGACTGCAGTTGTCACAATATAAACATTTTTGTGTAAAATTTGGATATCATTGTTTATATAGACAGCAGTGAAGTTATCAGACTTCATAATGGGGTGGGGTCTTCCACAAGTCTTCCTCATTTCAATACTGTGCAAACACAGTTAAGAGACAGACTCTAAACCTCTCAGCTAGCAAGAACCCTTAAAAAGGTAAAGAAAAAAAAAAAGAAAAAAAAAAAGGGGAGAAAAAAAAAAGGCAATAAAGAATAAGACCAGAAAGCTTGGAAGGAGAATGTCTCTTGCTTTCTTTGTCTCTGAGTCTTTTTACTCAGTAGAGCAATAACTGATGTTACTCTAGGTTCCAAAAAACAAGGAAGAGATCAGATCTCTTTTAACCTGCTTCTCCCTTGGAAGCCATTTTTCCGGCAACCTGCTATCAACCAGAGATTAATAGGCTACAGCCACAAGAAAGTTTGCAACAGCTACATTTTTCACAGAAAAATGAAGCTTTTTATCTGAAATACTTTTAAATATAGAGTAGACAAAATAAAGAGTGAAATTGCAATTCACAAATGGATATCCATTCATGGATATACATTGATCAGATTGATTTGGAACTAACAATACATCTTGTTTTCTAAAATTTTAACTGACTTTCAGAGATATTGACCAGGAAATTGTATTTTCAATAACAAAGTTAAGAGCTATTTGAAACTGCTCAAGATTAATTACTGGGAATGGGGTTCTGTTTCACAAAAACAGGCACCTGAGGCCTTTAGCTTTTTGTTTTTATTGCAGAAGCTCACAAGTCTGCTATAAATACTATATTTCATGTACTATATGTGAAAGTCCCAAATACTGCAGATAACATATACAGTTTCTTATATACTGGAATAAGATTATCTGATTCACTAGTCTTAACTTTCTCCACTTCTTGAAACTTGAAGAAATTCTAAAGAACTATAAAACATGAAGGAAAAATGTGTAGAAGGTGAAGAAAAAGATATGTTTAATAGAAATTACTCAGAAATTATAAAGCACTTATAAAATTTGTAGTATAACAATGAAATCCTCTTAGAATGATGTTTTTTTCAAAACATTTCCATTGATAGAATTACAGTTGTGGCTGATAAAGACTACTGTTCATGTATACTCTTATTTCTCCAAGGCATTTGCATTTTAGCAGAGTATGAGATTTTGATTAAAAAAGTATTACACTAAATGAAATATTCAGGATATTCCCTAGATGTAATTTAAAATTGATTTATTATCTGTATTTCACTATTAACCAGTAAAGCAATATCACAATTAGGGATGTATGTGGATATTCTTTTCTTTTTTTTCTTTGTCAAATTTGTATCCATGACCTATACGATGCAGAAACTTTCTGGTATAGCTGATAAATGACATCACTGTTTGACAATGCATAAATTACGGATAAGTAAATGCAATAAAACTTTTCCCCTTTAGTACAACTCAATGCAAAGGATTTGCTTTTGGCAATGAAGAATACATGTCATAAATCTCTACAGAGATTTGATACTGCACAAAATCAATAATATGGAAAAAAAAAAGACTTAATTTCAGCACAGTTTGTCTCAATACAAATTTTCACTGTAGTGCTTGGCAAAGAAAAAGGCCAAGGTGTAAAGAGGAACACCAGAGAACATGTTAGGAGAGCAGCGATCTATAGCCAACTCAGGACAACCACCGAGACTGTAAAATAGCAGTAATATGACTTGAAGGGGATAGTCACAGTATTTCTGTGTAAGGTAGTAAGCCTCACAGAAGCTCAGTTGTTTTCACTAGATTTCCTCGTGACAAGTCAGGTTTATGATCTGCTGCATTTATGTTTTCAAATTAGAGCCACACCAACTGCTGCTGGAAAATAAACACTCTGTTGTAAGTCTTAAAGAGGCCTTTAATATTAAACAAACAAAAAACAAACGGCAAAAAAATTCTTCCTCATCAGTGTAGGTAATGAAGAAAAATATCTGATCCTGGATTGTCAGACTTGTTGTCAAAGACAGAGAGAGATCCAGAGCTTGGAAGTTTGACAGGCCTGGCTTTTAAGTACAATAGCCTTAGTCCAAGAATCACTCTGTGAGGAGAAGAACTGGAAACCTGGGAAGCCAAAATTATTTTTTCAACTCCTTAATGGCTCTGGTAACATGATCTTTACCTCTTTTCCTACCACCCTCTCTACCTGGTGAGAAAAGCTACAAGATAAATAGCCTCATTAGTTCTGTATGCCTAGATCCAGCTAGTGCACCAAGGTAGCAAAAGATGGGGTGAAGAGAGATGAAAGGCAGTTAGGCAGTCTTTAGACAAAATTCTAGAGAATATTCAGTTTCTTTAAGGATTATTTTACAAGGTGATATTTAAAGAAATGTACTGAGAGGGTCAGTTGTAGGAGCACCAAACTAAAGCTATTAGCAATGCCTTCATTGACTAAAATATGTGTTGCCTCCACAGTAACAGTTAACATAATTGAGGCATTAAATATATATATGTATATATATAACATTGTAATTTTTTCTTCTGCTGAGGTTTATTAAATTTTCTTACACTTGTAGTCTCATATACTCCGTGATGTAGTTAGCCTTTTCTGTAAAGAGCAAGCTATTCGCAAAGTTTTCATTCATTGCAATTCACTCACGACACGCACATAACCTGAGTGTAGAAAAAAATAATGATATCTTTGGGGACAATTTTAGTTAGGTGATGGCACTGAAGAGAGGAATTTGAGTATTCTCAGGCCTGCAGGTGTTTCTAATAAGCAGATGAACTGCTATCACATGACCTGCTGAGTAGTAGTACATTGATTAATAAAACTGTGCAAAGATGCACTGATTAAAATAAATATATATATATATTATATACGTAGATCTTAAAAAGTTGTCTAATAAGGAGGATTCCATGAAATAACATTGCTTTATATAACATCTCTTTAGATCACCTACACGTAATACTAGTATTTCTTCCATTTAACTATTTCTTTATCTGCACTATAAAACTGAAGAGAACATGAACTAAATACTTGTTATGCAATGTAGTATTAGTGTTATCTGGTACATATTCCTGGGAATTTTTAAGCTACATTACTTTAATAACAAGATAAATTCTAATGCTCTTTTGTGAGTGCAGGCATACAAGACATTTTAGCATCAAAATATAGTCTTCAAAAATTATGCTGCAAGTGAACAATCATTTGTTGCTAAGTGTTTTCTTGCTCACAGGTTTGAGTCGTTCTGCTAAGAGAAGCTATCCCATGTGAAAAAAAAAAAAAACAGAAAATAGATGAAACGGATAAGCTTGTCAAAATATTTCCCAAAAAGTAAATAAATTGGAAGACTTGAAGACTTGAAGAAATTGGAAGATTTGTTCATGGCGTCAGCTGTAGTTTATAAAAAATTCTGATTTTGAAAAATAGTAAAGTTAAGCTTGCGGAATATTAACAGAATATTTCATCTGAAGCTGTTGAAATTGAAATTATTTGTTGAGCACTGGATTCAGGGCTCCAGAATTAGTATTTACTTTACTGTTAGTTATTGTTAGTTAGTTGAAACATTCCTTTCGGGACAAGTTTAGCAGCTATCACAGCACACTGCACATTAATTAGGCTTTTATCCAACAATTACAATAATTTGAACAATTAGGAAAATACTTTTTTTTTTCTTTAGATCAGATTAAAATGTGATAAATTTTGGAAACATATAAATTTTACCTCTATTTAAAGTATTCACACATGTTCATACATGCTCAAGTGTTCACAACTACATAGGAATATTTAATTTACAATTAAGAAATTCATAAGTGCAAAGTCTTTTACAGCCATGTCACATAAATCCATTAGTTGTCTTCTGCACTCCCAAGAGCAATCAATTCTTACTCTATAAACAAAAGGGTAAAGAAGACACAGCAGAAAAAGTTCACCATCTGATAACATTGCTGCAAAATGACTTTCTAATACCAGCTTTAGCTCTTCTTTTAGATTCCACATGTATTAGGTCTCTTCTCAGTGCTCATATTTGCTCTTCCACCACCAGTAGCTGGAATTTGTAGAAATGAGGCTGTGGCAAAGGATGAGGCTCTTCTGGAATCTTAAAATCTGCAATTTTAGCTTTGCATTTGAGTTGAAGGTGAAATCAATATTAAAGAACTAAACATAAAGCTAATTCAAGTAAAAGGGAAGGAAAAACAAGGAAAAGCAAAGAAATGCAGGAAAAGGCAGAAAGACATCATGGAACAGGCTGAAGTCCTCGGATGAAATGCAATATATTTTTACCAGTGCAATTTTTGTTTTTATGTTTAATCTCAACATTACTGATGCATTTTCCAAGTGTGGGTTTGCATTTGATAAACTTTTATTTGTCATTTACATAAGGAAATGTGAAAAAAAAATCAGTAAGCTATGTTTCCCATTTTTTTTCCCTTTAAAAAGAATACAGAAATAATGGATGCAATACTGACATCAATATAAAATTGAATTAGAATAAGACACAGGTAATCATATTATTAAAATTCAAGACAGCCAATACAGCAGTGCAAAGTTCTGAAAAAGTTCTACAAAGCAATTCAGGGAAGGTCATTCATCAGATATCTTCTGCAAGGAGAATGATATAGTTATGTGTACAAATAACAGAATTTATGTTAAATCAGAATACTGATTTAACTGTAATCTACTCAGGTGATTCATGCCCATATGAGTTTGACTGATATATATTGAAATTAAAGATGCGTCAAATTATAATCACCTACCAATGCAGATTTGCTTCAGAGTAAGAGAAGAAATCATTTAAAAGTTAATGTGCAGATATTTCTGTATAAATGAATAGTTATATCATGAATTATAATTTATGCTTACTCTTTACTTTTTTGAATTATTTAAATCCATGTACTTTCTTCACCTTTCCTGATAAGGCAATTATTTGAAGAAAAAAATCTATGTATATTGTATTGCACTTTTTCTACATCAAAACTATTTAGATCATTTTAGGTACCTAGTATATTCTAGGAGAAGAATGTGACAGTAGAGATAGATAGGTTTTAAGACCAAGTGAAGCATTCCCTTTTATATATATGTATATGTGTGTGTGTTTGTAAATATATATACATATATACGAAATTAGAGATATAAGTCCCTCCTCAGATTCTAAATAAGTATGAATACTCTTGAGATTTTAGCAGAAAACTTCAGGGTGCACAGACTATTTTGGACAGTTTCGTAAAAGTTTAGATACACCGCTCTTTCCTAACTCCTCTCTGTGTGGTGTTCTTCAGGAGGAGATAAAGTTCCTGAAAGGCTTTTGCTTCTAAGACAGAAAGGAAAATGGTAGAATGTATGTTACAAATAAGATTATTTTTGAAATAATGAATAATAATAATGAATTAGAATAACAATAACTAGGAGGTGTATCCGATGATAGCTCAGAGGGCTACGCTGCCATCCAGAGGAACCTGGACAGACTGGACAATTGGGCGGTGAGAAACCTCAAGAAATTCAACAAGGCCAAGTGCAAGGTTAGGGAGGAATAGCCTCAGAAGAGCCCAGGAATAGCCCCCTCCACTTAGGGAGGAATAACCCCAGGCACCAGGACAGGCTGGGGACTGACCTTCTGGAGAGCAGCTCTGCAGAGAGGGACTTGGGTGTCATGGTGGACGACAAGTTGACCATGAGGCAGCAGTGTGCCCTCATGGCGAAGAAGGCCAATGGGATCCTGGGGTGCATTAAGAAGAGCATCTCCAGCAGGTCGAGGGAGGTGATCCTGCCCCTCTACTCAGCCCTGGTGAGGCCAAATCTGGAGTATTGTGTCCAGTTCTGGGCTCCACAGTACAAGAGGGATGTGGAGCTGCTGGAGAGAGTCCAGCGCAGGGCTACAAGGATGATCAGGGGCCTGGAACATCTGCTGCATGAGGAGAGACTGAGGGAGCTGGGCCTGCTCAGCCTGGAGAAGGCTGAGAGGGGATCTGATCAGTGTCTATCAGTGTCCCTCAAGGGAGGGAGTGAGGAGGATGATGCTGGTCTCTTTTCCCTGGTGGCCACCGACAGAACTAGAGGTAATGGCCACAAACTGAAGCACCAGAAGTTCCACATGAACTTAAGGAAAAATTTCTTAACAGTGAGGGTGACAGAGCACTAGAACAGGCTGCCAAGAGAGGTTGTAGAATGTCCTTCTCCGGAAATCTTCAAAACCCGCTTGGATGCAGTCCTGTGCCATGTGCTATAGGTGACCCTGTGCATGCAGGGGGGTTGGACTAGATGATCTCTAGAGGTCCCTTCCAACCTTAAGCATTCTATGATTCTATGAATAATATCCAATGCCTAATCCACACAAATTTGAGTATCAAGATAATAATCAAAAACATTAAAGCCTTGTTAATGTTTACGGTTATTTATATCAATATTTAATAGATGCATGTAACGTCTTATGTAAAGTTTTCTTTCATGGTCTTCTGAATAGTAATTCAGTAATAGAAGAGTCTGGAATAATTTTGAAAAGTGGCAAACAAAGCATAACTATTGCAACCTCTTTCTGTTAATTTTTAGCCTATCCCTTAGGCCTAGTGTTCAACAAAGCAGAACTGGCCAAAGTAAAATCAAAATTTAATTTTCTGATCCTCTAAGAATAAGTTCCAAGGATTTAAGGCTCTGCTCTATTTAACTTTTAATGGTGCACAATGTCAAACAGGTTTCACTAAAGGCAATTTTGATGCCCTCAGGACAGCAGCTGTATGTTTAGTGTTCCTAATAGCACCTGTCAGCTCTTTAGAGACTTTGGTGGTGCTTGAGGCAAACTTTGCATATGAAAATCGGAACTACTGCTTTAAATGTCAATATTCCTTGCAGATATTGGATCATCCTGAGTCTGATTAGACAGCTCTGGAAGCTGAATGAGGTCAATTACTGAGCCCAACACACTGAAGTCTGTACTGATTGACGCCTGGGGAAGTGGCCCTCGTGGCCCTCACTAAGTGCCTCCTCATTTCCAGAAGCAGTGTGTGTGCTATATTTGGAAACAAATAAAAACAAACAAAAATCAAACCCAAACATCCATCTGCAACTGTTCTGCATGCCCACTCTAGAGCAGAGGAATGGATATAAACTGCAACACTCCTAGAAGTAAAGAGGTGGCAATGCCAAACAGAAATGCATTACGGCATAGCTC
Organism: Tinamus guttatus; assembly: GCF_059628265.1. Classification (NCBI taxonomy): domain Eukaryota; kingdom Metazoa; phylum Chordata; class Aves; order Tinamiformes; family Tinamidae; genus Tinamus; species Tinamus guttatus. The sequence continues at coordinate 1,494,687 of NW_028288797.1, forward strand.
TCCAGTAATCATCTCTCCTTTTCCTTGAAATGCCCACAACCAGCCTTGGATGTACTTTATAACAGCACTTTTTTTTTTCTGAGTTGCCCACACAGCATGTTGGGTATCTCTAATCTGTAAAACCTCAAAGTGATTTTGATTCATTCCAAATGGAGGGCAGATCCTCAGTGGCTCCTACTCATGCATGGAAACAAGACAAATATAAATACACCCTGGATTTTGCCAGAAGTCTTGGGATTTTCCTTTTTTTGGTTTGTTTTTGAAACTAATAAGATTATCATTCTCCTTATGCTTTATATTTTCCAAGGGTAAAATGCTGGAGCTATGAGCAGATCAACAAATGCCTGAAGCTTTACATGGATCAAATGCTACTTCCTCTTCCTATCTGAATGATATCTGAGTCCTTCCAGAATTGGGGAGTGAGAAATAAATGCTTCATGCACATGTCTGACTCTGTGTTGCCACTCATGCCACTGCTCTGCCATATTTAAATAGATATTTTATTGCTTTTTTTCTCTCTCTAAAAAGATTGAATATTTGATACATATCAGAAATAATAGTTTTATACCAATAATGAATATATAATGTAATACCCTTCTAATGTTGTTGTGATGCTGTATGTTCGTTTATCTGTGAAAGCTGATTGTGATGATAATGCAGGGCAAGAGATGTTCCTCTGTCTCAGATAGTGCTCCCATTTGATATAAAATTCCATTCTGCATGGTGTCATGCAAAAGGCCACATCTAAAACTTTAATGCTGAAAGTAGAAAGGGTGCTATTTCATTTGTAGCAACGGAATAAAAGGAAATCTGGAGAGAAGATAATAATCCTGTTCTGTATCTGTAGGGTATTATGAAGGACTCATTGCATATATAGTTTATGCAAGAGAAAATGAAAGTATAATAATGCACTGATAATTATTTAAGAAAATTAGATTATTGCATAAGATCTGGTTCTCAGATGCCTGTAATGGCAGCTTTAAAGGATACCAAGATGAATTGGGTAGATACAAAAAAAGTATGAAATAATTACCTGAAATTATAGAGTGGAAATCAATTTGTTGATGAATACTTTGTAGAACTACTTAGGGGAAAAAGTTGCATAGGTTGTGTGCCTATAAATTAGATGATTGTCAGGAGTCAGCTAAGAAGAAGCAAGTATATTATGGCATTTGTTTTTGTAGGGTTAGGAGTGGGGGCAGCATATGAAGACAATGTATCAAAGAAGCAAGAAGTTTTAAACACTATAAGTACATTTTTGCTGCATCTTTTGTTGGATGTGAAATGAAGTGACATTACTGTTTGTTTCAATGTACATTGAATGTTTTCTGTTCATCTTCCTGGACCAGGCAAAAATCAAAAGAGATGAATGGATTGATTTTTCTAATCTCTTACAGGAATCATTTTGTTTCCCACTTCACTTGTAATTTTGGGAAGAAGCTTTTTCAAAATAAATTCAGTACTGGTTTTACTTTAAGCTATTATCAAGCAATGCTATTACAAACCCTGTTATGGTTCAAAACCATAATGCATCAAACCACAAACTCCATTGGGAAAAGCACTGAGAAAACTGAAAAACCTTAAAAATATTTGCCTTGCTTAAAGATTATTTTTATTTTGTCTATTTTTTGTCACTAAAAGGTTACCCGTAAGTAGAGGAAAAGATACGGATTGAAATTGAGCCTGAATCTCTTTTGTAACCTGGAATAAACTTCTCTAAGACTCTTTCTCATGGTTTTGATTTGAATTGTGAAGGTGATCAGAATCAGCAACTGCATTCATGGACAAGCAAACTCTGTTTTCAAGGGAAAAAAGTTAAGGACTGCCTTCAGCACGACATGAACTTACCATGTACCAATAGATGCTGAAATAAGAGATAGTGAAAGACAGACAATTACATAGGCAATGCAATCCCAGAAAAAGAGAACAATAAAATAGACATCAGACTATTTTATCAGGCAAATCTCTAAACTGGCATTTGCTTGAAATATTATCTATTTATATCCCTTGTCTTGAAAAAGAGTCTGATGTATACAGGCATTTAAATGTTGTAATATAAATTTTAAGCATCCACTGTCAAAGAATAAGAGAATATTCCGAAAACAAACTGAAAACAAAGAAAAATATCATATTGGGGAATTTAGTCCTTGTAGTTTCTGACAAAAAGAGCCATCGTTTGAACATGCAACTTATTAAGCATTTCCACCTGAAACACTGTGCATACTTAAGCACCAAAGGGGCTTATTTTGCTTTTTGCTGTTGTTGTTTGTTCTTGTTGGGTTTTTTGTTTGTTTTTGCCTTGATTAATAAAATGCTTGTGCCAAAGCTATTGGGATTTTTGTTTTGTTTTGTCTATTGTCAAATTGGCAATAAAAACACAAACTCAGCATATTTGTTAGTCTGTGTGCGAACAAAAAATAAAACAAATTTTAACCAGTTTGAATATAAAGTAGCAACAGCATATTCAAGTTAGCAAGCTTCATTTGAAAGACATATCCTTATGAACACACTTCTCCATGATAAACTGATGTTAGATAAACTGATATTAGAGAAAGCATACTGATAATAGAAATACATAGAAATAGAAATTAATATAGAAATATTAAATAAAAATCTTAGGATAATGTTAGATGTTAAACTTTGTCCAATGGTTAAGTATAGCAAGATTACTTTATTCAGTTGTTCAACCAGAAGCACTAATGTAAATCACATATGACTTACCAAAGTTCTGCTTCATTCTATACCTTTGTGGGTAATAACATATAAAAATGCTAATTCTAGATTTAGCAAACAATTTGAAATACTCCCAAGTCTGTAAGTTCTTAAGAGGCCAAAAAGATACTTAGCCTTGTATACACAACAGTTTGTGTTTACATGTACATGCTGTACTGAGAAAGATCTTATAATTAAAGAATAATTATTATAAATAAATAATTACAATTGTCTTATTTCAGTAATTAGAGTTGTGAACTGCAACGGAATCAGTTCTGTTTCATTCATGTTTCTGACCTCCTGTTTTTCAATTACATTCAAATACTGTCTAGGCACATATACTTTCCTCTTCTTCACACCTTAGTCATGATTTTACAAGCCTCATCTTGCCATTGTGATACATTTGTGTAGTGGTTAAAGATACTTTTGAAACCTTCAATTTGAAAATTTTCTGTGGTCAGCTGCAAATGGTACTTAATTCATCCATACTTTAGGATAGCTTCCTTTATTGTCAGATGTCAAGAATTCCCAGAAATTTATTTAACTCAGTGAACTTCATTCTATTCTATGTGCCACGACCAATCAAAAAGGATACTCTGAGTTCTTAAAAGGTAACAAGTATCCAAATGAGCCTAAAATTGCTCATAAAGTTGCTGATAATACAAACATATAATGACTTATATGACTTGAAAAGTGAGTACACCAGCCAACAGTCATTTCTGAATTGAATGAATGACTATGAGTCAATCATCTTAACCCATAAATACGGGGACAGCCCAAGAGCCCCCTGAGCTCTCCTTGCATGGCAGTGGGCTACATGCTGGGATCTCCCCTTGAGCAGGGACGCCTCTCAAGGACACTCCTCGAGGTTAAGAGATCCTTCCCACTACAGCTTCGTAGTAAGTGACTGTAGCACACTCTCTTTCTGAACTTGTAAACTTTACTTTGGAACTGTGCACCAATCCCTCAGTCATAAACTGTAGACCAGGTCTGGGACTAGGCTTGGATCCAGCTGTACCCAGACTCCACTCAGAAAGAGTTTGGAAAGAAAGGAAGTCCAATTTGAACCTCATGACCCAATGGGAGGGTGTCCCTGGTAATTCTGTGTATTATCTTGAACCTCCATGCGGTAACTAATAAGTGACCTTGCCATAGAATCTCGTGAAATCATTGTCATTATCAATAAGCCCTATTACTACTTCCTTCCCACAAGTGAAGTGCATCGTGTCACTTGCCCCCCACCGCCACTCATTCCATGACACTAGTATAGAATGATTCTGGTTTTCCATCATCTTACGATGGAAATATATAAATCATCTTATAAATCACCTTATAAATCACCTTATAAATCACCTTATAAAGCTTACAAAGGAATTCAGGAATGAGTTAGGTAAATAATATCTTACGCTATCATAGAAGATATAGAATAGCACACGAGGTATAGCTGATAGCATAGTGAACCAAAAAAAAAAAAAAAAAAAAGAAATAATTCTACTTTAAAAACTGCTGGAGAGATCTTATCTACACAAGAATTAAATTATAAATTTGTTTGTACTCTATATGCACATGCACTGAGAAAAGTTGGTATGATAAAAGACAGATGACCCTTTTTTATCCAAAAAGTCAAAGGATTTTGTCTGGTGTATTTATTTGTTCACTCTAAGGGGATAAAGGCACAAAGGATATGGTTATTATAGAAATGCAACTTAAAAGGGAAAAAAACATTTTGAGCTACTAGGATAAATGACTGCCCACTAACATATTTAGATTAGAAATTAGAGTAAGATTCCCAAAGAATCAATAAGACTCTGTAATGGTTTGTCATTTATATATGTCCTTTGGAGTACTCAGGTTTAAGAAGTCTTTTTGGCTGGCCACAGGGCCAGACAAAAAGTTCTTGTAGAAAAGCAGTAAACATTTAATTAAGGTTTAGAAAATACTGTGATTAGTTTTAAAGCAAACAGGGACCTACCTCATAGACAGCAAGATCAGCTTCTATCCTCCTGGAACAGAAGTATTCACAATGACATGATGGGTCCTCGTCATCTCATCATCATCTTGCTTATGTCATACCAGAAAGAGGGAACAAGGCAACAACTTCAACTAAGGTTGGGACAAGTCCTGCCACATAAATCACAATCTCCAGCTGGCTCCTTCTTGTGTATGTCTTTTTTTTTCTCTTTGCTTTCGTATCAACAAAGTCTATGTCACTTAATGAGAAAAGCATTGCAGGATGGGAAAAAAGACAGTGACCAGATATCTGTAGAAGCATCGGATGGATCTTACACACAAGCATAAGACGGCCTTTTTTTTTTTTTTTTTTTTTTTCTGTCTAATTAAAAGACCAGATACTGGTATATGTTTCTTCAGCAGTCATATTTTCCAACAACAGAAATAAAGAGATGGAAAAATTCTATTATTCTTCTTTCTTTGATTGCATAAGTTTGCTATTGAATTTTTGTGCTATCTAAAAACTAATTTGCATTTGCCTTTTCTGAGAAAAAGGAGTCAGCTGTTCTTATCAGGACAAGATATGATGGAGGAAAACACTGTGTAAAGTGTTATATAGCTGAAAGAATTTCGAAAAATCATGATTCTTAAAATGGGAAATGCTAAAGAAATTTCTCAATACTTGCTTTGTTTCTTTAAGCAAATTAAATGTAATTGTCACAAAAGCAACAATCACCAACTATTAATTTAGAGTCGGAAGAGAGGTCTGCAAGATCAGGCAGAAAAAAAAATGTGTATATAAAAACATAAAGTTAACTCCAGGGGAAATGCTTTCTTTTTTTTTTGAGCAACTTTGGCCACAGAAATGGGAAGATGAAAAAAAAAATGTTGAGAGAGAGAGAGAGAGAAAGAAACAAAGAAAGAAGAGGAAAAAAAAAAAAAGGAGAGAGAGAGGACACAATCTATTTTTAACCCCAGTCAGTAGTTTGGTACATAAAGAGCTATTTTTAGCGTTAGTTTAAAATCACAGATTCTGAAGGATTTTTATTCATTTATTATTCATTATTATTCATTATTAATGATTCATTTATTTTAGACTTCTCACTTGCTTGCAATGAATTTTGTATATTTGCCTCTCTGGGCTTTTACTGAAGCAGTTTTGTACCTGGAAATCTTGTATAAATGTTACATAATGGTTACTAAGTTTCTATCAACACAGGCTTATGCAGCCTTTGCTTAGCAAGCCCTGATACGATCCTTTACACTACACAGCTTCTTAAAAGGCTCAGATTGACCACTGATAGAAAAGTGAACAATAAGATACACCAGACAAGTGGGTGGAGCTGTTTTCTTAAATAGACAGTTTATTCCCTGAATCATACCATTTTTTTTCCCTGTGTAATACATAACACAGTTAAACATGGACATCCATCCCTGTGCCACATACTTGTTTCAACTGCTCACTCAATATGGTGCTCAGCATCTGCCTTCTTCCTTACGCCATAGTAGCTCAGGTGTGCAAAGGTGAGAGCACCTTTATTGATGCTCTGCTAAATAAACACAAATGCCCTAAAGGCTGTATTAAGACTATGCCTAAACCCAGTTTTTAGAAATCAGTGAATAGCTAGAATCACTGGAATTAATGCAGGGCTATCCAACAACATGTGATACATGAGATCTTACTGTTCTGCCTGGCCTTATGAAAACCATAAATCTCAACTACAAGACTTGAATTTCACACTCTAATAAAAAGAAGCACCTAAAATAGCACCGTCCTCTTCAACTTCTTCAAAACCAGTCTCAGAATTATGTTTATCAATTCCCCAAGTCAATACTGAGTTTTATAGTCTTCCATGCTACACGGGCAATAAAGCAGTTTACAGACAAACCGAGGCCTTCTCTGTTTCATTCATCAACCAAAGAAACATAGAATCAGATTACAGATCAGGGCAGAAAGAGACTTATCTTGGGGATTGGCTCTAAATTTACACTAGTGCCAAAAAAAGAAATATCTTTGTTCAAATCAATAGAACCTGACACATTTGTTATTAAATAAATTGTTAGGTAATTCCACAGTGCTATCACTAATTTCAGTCTTTGCTGCGACATTTTGGCTATATTTGTGCCATCTTGTAGAGGGAGACTTATTTCACAGAATGAAGGAATTTATTTTGTTCTCTGTTTTCTGGTGATTTCACAGGCACCTAATCATAAATGGAAGGAAACATATCTATTTAATCTCTCTAGCTAATCAAATCTCTAGCTAATGAAAGTATTGTTCTCACACCTACCAACATAGTAAGATATGGATTTTTTTCTCAATGATGTACAGAAACTCCCCATATATATCATTCTAGTTACTTGCTGGCCAGTCTAACGTAATCAAACAGATCAATTTCACACCTACATCTCTTTTACAACATAAAATAAGGGAGGCACAATTTCCAAAATTCATATATTTGGGCTTTCTACATTTTACTAAAACAATTCCATCGTTTAGGGCTTTTTTTTTTTTTTTTTTTTTGGTGAACAACCATCCATAGGAATGCTGAAGCTGGAAAAAAAATAGGTCAATTACAGCTTTCCCTCTTTAAAGTTTATTTTCATGGCCTAGCTCATACATAGTTCATAGTATATGAACAAAAAAAAAATGAAAATCACTAATGCATCCAAGAAATAAATCACCCTGCATAAATTGTCTGCATGCCTTTCTGATAGACTGCTTGAATATTTTGTTTAATGTTTCTAACCCTGTACATCTTACAGTTTAGTATTTATCCCAAGTCTTCGCACAGCGACTCTTGAACAGAAAGAAATAAACCCTGCCAAGATGGTCAGGCAATAGGCAACATTAATAAGGAACTTTTACCTTAGATCAAATGACATAAATATGATGGGATGTTTTTAAAGAAGTACCAGTATTGCATTGACTGAAATGAGTGACTAGGTCCAACTTTTGCCAAACATCACTAACAAAAATCACTAACATTCTGTCTGTTAGCTCTTTTGACAACTGGTCAATATGTATGTGTTAAAATATAAAGAAGAAAACAGTTCAGAGAAAAACTCTTTCCAACGTGCTGACAATACAGTCTGCAGAACTAATTCTCTGTGATTTTTCTAACTGATAAACTGATCTAGAGACCTCTGAGCTAACAAAAGTTTGAAACTGTAAGTTTTCTTCTTTGCAATGCACATACAAATTCTTAGTTTTTTTGCTCTCTCTCTTGTCCACCTGCACTCTGCTTCTGGAAAAAAAAAAATGCTACATCCCAAAATATAAAAAGCTAGAATATTTTGATCTCATTTGCCATCAAAAGAAGAGCATAACTCTCATTGCAAGGGCATTGCAATTTTGGGCAGCAGTTACATTATTGTTAATGGCTTCATTATTATTATTCTCCAGGCACTGCTCTTTTTATAAACTAATTGTTCAGATCAAGAGTAGGCTCCAGTATTGTTAGACCTCTCAATAGTCAGAAAAAATAAAGGAAATTTGGAAAGAAACATATTATATTATCAGTATAAAATCAAAAAATAGATTTTATTATTAGATGTGTTTTAGTTCTTAACCAGAAACTACATTCTTTTAGCAATCAAATAGCACACATTGCATACAATGGTATAGTGTTGTAATGATAACAGAAATACGTAGGCAGAATAGGTGTATGCAGTATATAAAGACTTAACTTTGGTGTGGCACCACACTGCTTCACCCTTCCTGCATTACCAACTGCAGCATTGTGCAAGTACACCACAGACACTATAACTCTCCATCACGAGTATTAACAATAACATTTGCAGCAGTACTTAATGTATAACTCCTAATTCCCCAGAAACATAAGATTTATTTCTGGCTGCTGTAAAGAAACAGAAACCACAAACTACTGGGGAAAAAAAAAATCACTTGACTATGTCAAGACCTAACAAATGACATGAATCTCTGCCAGACCAGACACTGTGAGAGAGGGCTAGAAAGAGCCGATAACCACAGTGAAGACCACTGCACCTGGTGAGTATTCGGTTCTGGCTTCATTGATTCTGCAGGTGGGTGTTGTGACACAAACAGTGAAATTAACTTGTTAGGATGAAACTCAGTTTGTCCAACAGTGAGAAGTGTAGAGTGTCGCTCAGTAATAGCCCTGTGCCGGTGTGCACAGCCAGTGCATGTAAGTCATTATTGCCCCAGGTGGTCCAGGAACTCCCCAGCTAGTCTCTGCATAGAAGAGACAATGAATTGATGAGAGACAACAGCCCAGCTTGAGACAACGAGATTGACTCAATCCCCAGTGCCCTCTCAACAAAGCTTCTGATCAGTTGTTGTGGAGCTCACCAGGTGAGAGTCCCTAAATTTCCACCTGAATAGCTCCTGCTGAGTCTACACCAGTTGATGGGTGCTATAGCTAACTTTCAGTGTGTTTCTTGACATATGGAGTTGGGAATCTGAATATTGCAGATTTACTCAGGAGGTTCTTGCTCCGGTCCTTCCTGCAGTCCTTGCTGCAGAATCAACCCAAATGAATGTAGATATTTGTGATTAGTCAGTAAAAACTGTTCCGACAGAGGAAGAAATGGTCACATTGAAAACTTTTTTTTTTACATAGGCAAGATAGCTATGGGTTGTTTTGTAGGTGTCTTAAGATAATTAATAGTGATGGGTCTGGCATATACTGGGATGGTCGTGTAGCACCATGGGACAGTAGCAACTGAGCAAAATAGTTGATGAAGTCTCAACTGATCCAAATGAAGATGCTGTTATAAGGACTCTTGCAATGGAAACTCCTGTTGCCACCTGGATAGTGATCAACCACTGCAATGTACTGTACTTGATATCTCTGCCATACGTAAGCAGTGAAAGAATGGGTTTGTTTCCCTGTGCAACTGTCCTTCAGTTCAGTAATATGACTTTTATTGAAAACCAGTAAAGATTCTGATTAGATGGATCTAGCTATTTAGAAATTGTAAAAAGAATCATTATTTACTGCAAGAAATGTAGTATCCGTTTTAAAAATATACTTATTTTATATTTTATGTTAATAAATTGATTTTCCTCCAACAAAATGGCAAAATTGTCTCAGAAATTTCCTACACTAGTAAAAGTAATAATGCATGGAGGAAAAATCAGAAGTTCCCCCCACGCACAGTTGCCAAGTCTCTCTGACCTGGAGAACAACTTTGAAATTTGGTCTATCCTTCTGCAAGTAAACGTTTATTTGTCTATAAAAATAATTTAATTCTTAGCAAATTTTGCAGAAAGGGTGAAACAGTTCTAATAATAATACATTCATGGTTGCATATCTAAGTAAGGGGAGAGTCCAACAGTTCCACACAATTTAAAAGTAAGAATCCTTGAGAGGAGAGATGGCAATACACCCTTCACAAAATCCTCATTTGTTAAGGGGCAGTTGTGTACTTCCCCCCACCACCACTTACGTTTACAAATCCCATTTTCAACACTCAGTGGTCCCCTTCCATTATAAAGGGGCTGCTGTTGATTTCAGTGGGTGGGTTAGTCTTAAAAGGTTATACTCAGCATGACAGAGCTTCATGGGTCCAACCTTTTATTTCGGAGGACAAAAGAGCTACACCCTGTCTCTTGTTCCCAGCAGTTCCCATCTCTCTGCACAAAAAGCCTTTCAGTACTTCAGACTTCACTTTTATTTGAGTCTAAATACTTTGACATGGGAATAAGGACTTTGCATGATGAGACTACAGCTCAAAGACCCATCTTTAAAATGTCATCTCCATGCTTCATTCGCCACTGATAAATAATTTCTATGACAACCACTTGCCATTTACATGTAGATCAGATATAGCACTGAGGAAAATGGGCAATCAGTTATTTTCAATATTTGTCTTTAATAGCTTATAAAGTATAATGCATTGAGATCATACAGAAGATTCATTTCTCTGAGAAGGCTCCTGCCTATGAAACAGCCCCTTAGTGCCCTAGACATAATGAATAGTTATGTTTTGCCCTCTAAAACATATTAAGAATCCTCTTTAGCATGACAGAAGAGAAGTCTATAAACCCTTAAACTCCTGGCCTATGAAAGCAACAAAGGATTTTGAGTTGGATGACCAGACCTTTACTAAATCAAGGTTATGTAAGAGCACAGAGTGCTCCCCAGCCTATTTCCCAACACAACTGCCCTTTCATCTGCTTTGACTGGGAACTGAGAAGGATGGATTTTGAGTCTGAGACTTATGGATTAGCAGAAAAATTCTTTTTCACAAGGGAATTCACTTAGGGCCCCTTACTGATGTCCTTTGCTCTACTAGGAGGTTCAAAGGTCTGGAAAATTGCCTGAAGAACCATGCTTTCAATATTCAAAAAGATCTCTTGAGGTTACATCTGGAATAGAAATGCATTACATAATATTGCCTATTCTGCATCTTCAAAAGTTCATCAGCTGGATCCAACTAAGCCTAGAAGACTTATTAAGACTTATAAAAATTAGTTAAGTACAAATTCCATGTCTGGAATTGAAAGACTTAAGTATTCACATTTCTATCTATTTTCTTCCTTTCAGCAATTAGAAAATATTACTGCAATTGGAACATACTGTCATCTATTATCACATAATAACAGACATGGAGATAGAAGACACAAAGTTTCCATGGATTCTGCATGAAGGTGCCATAATGGAAAGGAGATACTTTTCTTGATAGCAAATTTAAAAGGTTAATTTCAATTTTCTTTTTTTTTCATTTTTCTGTACCAAAATGGATTTTTAGTTTTTATTCCTAAAATCTTAGTTTCTGGAAGCCACTTCATAAGTTTGCTCCTCACTTAGCCAATATCCTCAGCGATCCATTGCAAGGTTTACAATTTGAAAAGCAGTGAAAAATATGGTGTGCTCTAATTGTCTCTTGAATGCAGGTATGTTATTGAATAGGCAAAATCAATTTTACTATACAGAGAACAGCCATGAAATTAAAGCAGTCTTATCGAAAAACGGGTCAAAAGTAATTTCCAATTGAAGAGTTTTCCATCAAAATATGCAAATTTTCCCACTTCTTCACCTCTTCTGTCAGCCAGGACTATTTGGTTTCCTGATAGTATATCCCCCAAAAAGGAAAGTAAGAACCATAGTTGACATTCTTTGCTAAAACTAAGACAGGATTAGAACTTTTGTTATTTTCATGTGCTCATTACTCCTATTATCTCCTTGTGATAATAACGGGGAAGAGGGAATTTGTATGAAACCTTTGGTTCTTGCAAGTGGTATAGCAGTATAGTAGTATTTTCACTAATTGCTACTGCAAAGAGGAACAGCACAAAATGGTTTTTGTCCTTAAAATGTCTGTCCCAGGAAACCTGTTTTTTAAAGTTAGAGTTTACATTTATATGAACTCTAAGAATTGTTGTTACTTTCCTGTCAGCAAGAGTGCTCTTTTCTTTCTCACCCTAAACACACAGGGGAGTAGGGATATTTGGAAAACTTAAGGCGTTAAAACTTTTTTTTTTCCTTTTAACTGCTTAACCACAAATCAGACAAAGCAGGATTTTGCAGCGAGAATAAATGTGAGATGAATATCCTGCCTTCTAGAATCTTCTCCTTGATTCTGTTTCTCATCCCTCATTCATTCTGATTGAATCCCCTTGCAAGGTTTCATTTCTCTTATTGTTCTTGTAAAACAATAAATCTTATAATGTACAAATTGCACTGTGCAAAGAAGAGCACAATCTTCAGGGGAAAAAAAAAATCAAGATCGTTTAGAACTGGTAGAATCTCAGAAGTGTTCAAACTGCATTAATTAATAAATAAATAAGACAGCAACCACACTTTTCCGCTTAAAAAACAGTCTAAGTCACTGAGTGCATAGCTCACTGACAGTGAACTACCAAGTATTGGAGCTATCAATCCATATCTCGCTCATTATAGGGAGATGTCCTGAACCGCAAAGCTGGGCTTCCTAAAGCGCAGTTAGACAGATTCCACATTGCAGGAACTATAGTCAGTATATGCAGGAATGGCCAGGAATTCCCCACCCTGAAGACAGGCTTCTTCATACTCAAGTGCGCCAAGTAACAGGACAGACAACTTTACAAGAAAATAGTCCTGCTGTGAACCAACATGAAGTAGTTTCATATTGCAAATAACGTCGTCACACAGTACAGGCGCTCAAACTCACGATTTTCCTGCTTTCACAAAGATTTACTGGAATTCAAATTAAAAAATTTCTCCTTATTTAAAATTTTGTGACAAGAAAAATCATTTTGTAACTAAAAAGTCTAATTTTAATATAAATATAATTTACTCTAAAGAGAACACTAAATGAATTCTGGTCATATGGAGCATATTTGGGAGCCTGAATTTATCAAAACAATCTCCATCTCAATATTTATCAGAAGCATCATTTTTAATGCTGTTTCTCCACATGCTCATGAATCAAAGCTAATCAAACATGGTGAAAAAAAAAATGAAAAGAGTTATCAAGACAGGTATTTCCAGGGTTATTTATCAAGCCACTAAACTATATAGTTGCAGAGAACACATTGGATTAAGGTCTATAATGAACTGTAAATATTTTTTTCCTCTCTCATTTTTAGTAACATTCTCTCTCTCTATATATATTTTTCCAGAACCAGCATAGCACAATGAACTGATAATTAACCTATCATCAAAGTCCCTAAGCAGTCATTCATGTGATGCACTACCATTATCCAGACTAATTAATTATTTGGGGGCAGGGTGGGAGGGAGTCAAAACTGCAATGGCTCCAAGTGAGTCATTACTGTCTATGGAGGAAAAAAAATGTGTTTTAAGGGAGCTGTTAATATGTTTTTCTAAGGAGAGAGGTATTCCAGAGAGAGGTCTTCTCCATCTTCTGACTCCCACACTTAAAATAATAACTTCTTTTCTTCTTACATCATTTCAGGGAGGTTGCTACCAGAGGAAGGTTATAATTAAGGTTAAGATAGGGTATAGCTCTAAATTATTCAAATATACGCCTAGGTGAGCTTATGTATTCTACCAGAGCCTTAAGCCAAACATAATTTCATCTGTACCAGTAGCAGCGCAGTTTCACGTATCATTTCTTCCTCTTGTTGTCTTTGCTGTGAAGAGATAATAAATCTTAACATGAATCTGGATGAGCATTCCGTGTGATTCAATTTTTATCTCACTGTTTTGCCCATGTGATGGTTTTTCGTTTGAACCCTAAGCATGAGAAGCCCAACCTTAGATGTGTCCTCAGGTATACAGACACTTGTAGACACTTTCCATTACTAAATAAACAGAAAAATGAGCATTTCTCAACAGTAAATAGGAAAATGACCCTGATTCTGTAACCCAGGAGTAATAATCTTCAGTGTGCCACGGTACCACACAATTCTATAGGAAATTTCAAAAATAGAAATACTTAAACAATATTAATTTGAGGATATTTTTATGTACAGATACATAAGGGGAATACAACTTATACATGCAGAGCACAATGGAAGAAAGAAGTAAAACTTTTAAATTCCATTTAATCTTTAATGTCTCCCACTTTCAGATCTTCTGTGTTATTCACTGAATTCAAGAAATTGTTTTTATTATGTTTATCCTGTCAAGTGGTGATCATGAGACTCTCAGTTGACCTTGGTTGTTACTGTACCATTTTTTATGATCATAGCTGAGCTATGATACTTGTATGAATGCCCCACACATGCCTCTTTGCACAGAGCATGGCTCCACATCTTTCCATCCACAAGACGTTCAGGAGAGTGCTTAGCAGAGGGTTTGTTTTTCTCAGTCAGACTTAAGATTCAACGCGGCGGATGGAGGAGCAGGGTCCCTGTGCTGGTGGCCACAGACCTTTATTGAGGGTCAAACACAACTGACCCAGCTCCGAGCCCGGGGCAGCCCCTGCCCTGCCCGGCAGCGCGCGGAGCCCAGCAACCAACCAGCCAATCAGCGAGGGGATCCCGCGCCGACCGCGCGAGGCCGCCCAATGAGCTGCCTGGTCACGCGCCGGCCGCCCAATGAGCTGCCTGGTCACGCGCCGGCCGCGTGGCTGCAGCTCCCGCCCCTCCCGCCCAGCCCCAGGCCGACCGCATCAATTCACTTGTCAGATCCCTTCGCTATTGCTATGTTTGCTACTCTGTATCTGCAAGTCCTGCTGGAACAAAAGTCAGACACACAAGCACTGGCATAATTTTAACTGTCTGCATAATGCCCTTACTGGGAATACAGAACATTTGTCCATCCAGCCAGGTTTCTACAGTGGATCCTAATTCATTAACTGTTGACTCTGGGATATGTTCGTATTATTCCTTAACCTAAGGAATTGTTGTTGATAAGCATGTCTCTCATTTGAGAAATAATTTTCTTCATATAAAATGCTATGAAATGTTAGGGTGAGAAAAATGGGTAAGGCAAATGAAAAGGGTCAAAATATGACTCATAAACAGTAATTCCAATAAGGTTTACATCATCATGCATCTTATTTATGCTTTCCAGAATTATTTCTGCCTAATCTCAGTCAGACTGAGATTATGAGTCTGACTGAGTCTGACTGAGATGATAATGTAGATTATTGATACATGCAAACATCAGATCTTAACATATTTCAAACTCTTAATAAATAAAAAAGAAGCATTAACTAGAATATTCAAATTAATCATATGGTTTATCACTTCCAGTGTCACAGCCTAAACAGATCTGAGTAGCAAAAGTAAGAAAACACTAAAGAATTTCAAATCTAATTTTATAATAGCTTTTTAGAGACCTTTGATTTTGTCAAATAAATTTATATTCTGAAGTAAACAGTGAAAGCAATTGTAATCATGAAGTTAGTCAAGTACTGAAATAAATTTCCTTCAGATCATAATAACCTTAGATATCAAGTTAGACAGTAATGGAAAGTCAACATACATATATATATATATATTTAAGTGTGGATTTAATCCTGAAATAATGGAAAATATTCATTTATTAATCCATATAAATTAAAAATAAATTGTAAAGATTTTTCTGATCATTTCTGTTCTAGTAAAACTCATGCTTAAGTGAACCAGGTAAAAAAAAAAGTCTTCAAAAGATGCATTAGACAGAAACGATCTTATTAGAAATGGTTTAGTAATAAACAGTTCTTAATTCAAGATATATATATTCTTTGGAAGAAGAGGAAAATATCTGATAAAATTACTCCGCATATAATATATTTTATACTGAAGGAAAAAACATATATTGTAGTATTTATGTGCAGCTGTTGGTATGTCTTAGACTTATCACCCCCAAAACCAGATTTTTTTTTGTTTTTTTTTTGCTAATTTGCTCATTTTGTTAAATCAGCAGACTGTTAACCCATATCATATAATGAAGTATGACGTTTATATCTGACTTTGTTAATCGAATTGAGCTGACTGATAATTGCAGAAATAGTACTGCATGGGAGTGCAGTAACACAGAAGCTTGAAACCATCATATGCTAAGCAGTCGGGCAGTTTTGTCTAAGATTCAATATTTGCAGATGTGATCATGAGGATAATATTTTGCTTTGTGGAAAGTTCATATAACTATTAAGGGAGCCACAAGACTCTTTAAAAATCTGTTTGAGAAATAACCAAGACAGTTGTTAACACAACCAGCTTGTAAAACAAGTTTTGACAAAGCAAATCCAAACATTTTAAAGTAACATAGCATAAGAACAAACAGCTTTGTAAACTTCCACTATATTGACATCTTTTCTACTAGCTGTTGGCATCTGTAGTTACCAGCTGCCAGCCATGAGCTCTAAGAACGACTAGACTCTTCTCTGCCCAGATATGGAATAAGAAGGTACTATCTCTGTATGTCAATGTTGGTTTACATTCAAATCTAACATTATTCCTTTTGGAGAAAAAAAAAAAAAAGACTTCCTTTTTATCAATTTGTCAATGGGACATCACAAGTTTTTATTTTTTCACCACAGAAATAAGTTGTACTTATTGTAAGAAACTATTTAAAAAGGAAACCGAACCTGCCTGGATGCTGCCCTGTGCCACGTGCTCTGGGTGTCCCTGCTGGAGCAGGGGGGTTGGACTAGATGATCTCTGGAGGTCCCTTCCAACCTCAACCATTCTGTGATTCTGTGATTCTGTGAAACAGACCTGCTATCTGGAGTTTGAGGGCTAAACAGAACACAGAACACTACTGGTCTGATCTAACACGGTACTTAAGTTCTATAAATATATTTTAAATTTCTGAGGTCATTTTGGAGAAAATGTTACATATTGTGCAGTCTTTCTTCAGTCCTTCTCTTCTGACCAGAACACACTACGTTGTGTTATGTTCTGTGTCAACAGATAAGGGCGGAAGGTCCTTCCCTAACAAGCTTCGGAGCTTTAAAACCTCCTACTTTGTAACAGTCACTGTAAAAAATAGGGAGAACTATAGCATCTAACAAGTAATACAACTGGAAGCATCAATCTCTCTCCTCCCCAGCAGTCATGTCTTTGAAATTCAAACAGCAGAAGCAGAAGCATTTCAGCAAAGGCCTTTAAAGCACTTGCTAACTACTTAGAATAGACCGTTGTAGTGAAATTCTGGGTACAAAAGCATAAATAAATAAATAAATAAAGCTCTGCAAATAGCACTCACAACTATTTTTATTAATTTAATTTTTTATTTTTTTCCCTGGCAGATATTCTTATGGCTATGGCTCCTCTGGCAGTTTAAATAGATTTTAAAATTTATCCTGACAGAAAGTTCTTCACAACTTTTGTAGGACCTGATGGAGACTGAACCCAAAAAACTTTCATGTTATTTGCTCTAAGGTATGAGAGTGAAAATGTGACAGAATTCCTACAGATTTAGAGTGGACAGGACCAGGCTTTGGACTGTGGGCTACAAAGCTGTGGAATGGGAAAGTTTATGCATTTTTACCACTCTGTGAACTCACATAGAGTTTTTTAAGAGAATAAGTCTTTTCCAAATCAAAACTCTCATTGGCTGAAAAAAAATGGATTTCAAAAATTAAGCTAACCAGGATGAAAGTCACTCATGACGTGTTTTTGTCTTGATTAAGTACATTCCTGTTATACTAATGGACCTGCTCTGGAGGAATAAAGACAATGGTATGAATTGCAAAGATAGAATAGAAAAAATCTAAGGATTTTCCTTTCAGCTGCGTTTCTCCCTCTCTCGCTCTCTCTCTCTCACACACACACACAATCTCTTTTTCTCATTCTGTGAAGCTGGAAAAAATTAACAGTTCAAAACAATTGCAGACAGAAGAAGACGAGATTTCGGTTTTTGCTCTTCTAGCAAATTGGTCTTTGTATTTTGAGGGTGCAATCCTTTGACTGACAACATTTAATTTCACCCCCTAGAATAAAAGTTATGAAAATTATTTTCAAAGTAGAGTCTCAAACAAGGAAGCAGAACAAAAGAAAGAGACATACATACAGCACTCCATGAATCAGGATATAATGACTTAGGTTTCCTCCTCCAAGTTACTGAGAATTCTCTTTCATGTTCAGAGATCTGAGATCTCTGAGATCCTTTGCAAGGTGTCAAGGGCTTTGAGAACTATGCTGGATCAAGTTTCCAAAGCTCTCCCTATAACCTTTTCAAATTGTTGATATGCAATCAAGTTTCACAATGACTGTTGCTGTGATGATAGGGAGTCATATTACTCATAGTATTGAAGAAAGCAAAAGGGCCAAAGTGAATAGTAACTGGAAAGAATAAAGTTAAACAAAATAAAATGTTTTATTCTGTGTTGACAGAAGTGATGCCCTAATGGAAAAAAAAATGTATCCAGCATGATAAAGGACAATTGAATCATGTGAAAGGGATGTCAGTCAGGCATATGACGATTTTTTTTATAAATGAAATAAGTATTTTGAAAAGAGGAAGAAGAAAAATGAATAATATGCTTCTTATAATTTATGTGCTCTGTTAAGTCTATCTTACCTTAAGGGCCTTAAACATGTATATATGATATCGTTTCTTTATTTGCTAGTAAAGTTTCTTTGCTAGTAAAGAATCACGACAAGAGATATTATAGTTTATATATGAAAAGACAGAGGAATAATTCTGTATATTTGAACGCCGTTTCTGATTCATTTTTATTAATGCACCGTAATTTATTAATGTGTGTAAACATTGTTAAGAATTACTAATACTGACACAGATTTCTTGAACAATTTTAGGCAAAACACCTAAACTTCTGTTTTGTGGAAACATGGGCTTTTTTTTTTTCTTTTTTTTCTTTTTTTTTTCTTTTTTTTTTTTTTTGACCTAACCTAATCACCTCAGAAAGAAAGCACCAGAAATGAGAGGTTAATTTTGAAAACTTAGTCTTCAAATTTTACTGGACTTCTATACAGTGACTGGCAACATTTTGCTCAGGATAACTGTCATTCTCTTAGATAATTTCAGTAATTAACATCACAATGGATAGCTAGGAAGGAATTACTGTTCTATGTAACCAAGAGAATTTAATAGTACTGGTAAGCCATTTCATGCAAGTGACAGAGAAAGACTGAGGCGTGTTACAACCTAGTTCTGTAGGTACAGATTGGTTTATGACATAATTTATAAAGGTTAGTGCAATGTATATGTTTAGGAGGCTATGTATTACTTTACTATTGGTTAATAAATTAAAATTATTAATATCAGAAGGAAAACACCGTACAAATCCATGATTTCTCTGGATCTTGAAGATGCAGTTTTGACCTTCCTGACTCAAAGGAATATAAACAAACACAGGAAGCTCCAGAGAAGGGTAATAAAGAAATTGAAAGAAATATGAAATGGTTTCTGCAAGAGAAAAAAATGAATAAGCCAGGGTTCTCAGCTTTAGGAAGACATAAGTGTATGAAAAAAAGTCCATATTATATGTAACACAGAAAGGATGCACACAAACCACATATATTTATTTTTTCTTTCAAGAAAAGAACAAGTTTAATTAACTGCAACCATTTTTAAAGGAAGGTGAAGGAAGTTATTCCTCCACATGCAGCCAAACTATGGAACTTCTTGCCACAAAATGTTGTGGACCTGTGCAGACAAGAAAAGACAGAACAGCTTCATGGAAAAGAAAATCACTGAAAGTTTGTTAGAATTTCATATGTGGTCAAGGAAGGGCTGTGCACAAATAATTGGAAGATATGAATATACTGGGGGAAACGTCATACACTTGCCATGTTCTTAAGTTCTCCTGTGTCATTAGGAACAGGATAAATGACCTAACTCACTTCAAGAGCTTTCATGACTACGTGTTCATAACAGCTCTAAACAGAGAATTGTCATTACCTAATACAATAATATTTGAATGTAGCTTGTCTTTATTTGCCAGGAATGTGATCCTTATCCAAAATTTTGTGCTTTTTCATGAAGGTTTGCCATTTCTCTTGTTTTAGGCCACTCAGAACAACTCAGTCATACAGCACAACCAAATCTCTTATTTCCACTGAAAGTTTACTGTATTTATTCAATTTGGATGCCTCTGTGTGGCAAAAGAGCAGCTACACTGTCACCAGGCTTATGCTAATATTATGTCCCACATTTCACCCCCTAGATGAAATGTCACTCTTTATTGCCCCCTTAGCTTGGGGACTCAGCAGAATTTAGGAAACAAGTCACTGTCTTACCATGGCTTTTTCCAATACCTCACTAATAACCTGCCTGAAACAGCTTGTCAAGAGGACTCATTTTCATTTCAGGATTTCTGTCTGCCTCCTAACTTTCACAGATATCACTTACCAGGCTTGGCACTGTGCAAATTGGCTATTTCAGAGACGCCGCTTACTATGACTGATAGTCAGGTATCATGGCTTCAAGGATTGTAGAGGCAGAGAATGAGAGGAGGAGATGGAGCTATGAATGCTGCACAAAATTACTGTGCTAACACTATGTATTACCTTGTTCATTTGTTTCTATTAGTAATGATAAGCAAAACCAATCCTCATCTTTAGGCTGTACATTGAGATGGTAGACATGACACAGAAAGTGAACATGATGGGTGGATCTTTCTGTTCTATTCTATATAGAACATCCCGTCAATATAAAATGAAATTTCTTCACCCCTGAGGTTCAATCAACATGATCCTAGGCTGAAAAATATTCGACTTGCAGTGTACAATTGAAAATCAAGAAACTGTGTGTCTGAGAATAAAAGGAAGAATGTGTTCCTAAATCGAAATCCCCTTATGGTGAATGACTTATTCATGGTTCTTCTATTATAAATAAATAGGTCTCCAGACGAAGTACTTCTTACGGTGAAGATTTGAGTAATTTAGCAAAGGGTTAAAAAACAGTTTCTGAAAAACAAGTTCCCAACAGGCTTCAACAAAATCACACCTGAAATGCCACATAAAGGCCAGCAGGTGATAAAGATAGCACTGTTATGAACTAGCAAACTTTTGTGTCCCTGGTGAGATGTTTTACTTGGTAAAGAAGCTGCTAACTATGAACTTGCTTCAACTTTTAAAACACTAGTATGTTACATTCCAGTAGTATAGTTTGTCAATATCAAAACACTGGATCACGCCAATAAAGTTAATATCTTCTATAACTGAGATCAAAGCTCCTGTTAAAAGCTATCTATAAAAAAGCCGTCTATAAAAACAGGAAAAAAAATTCCCTCTGTCACCTAACTGTCCATCAACTTCTATGGCTAATTTCCATCTACCTCCAAAGGTGGCTCTGTGAAAATTCTGCCAAAATTCTGTCTGTGAATGGTGGGTCACTGATTTCTATCGTGAAGAATTTTAATCTACCTCTTGTCTTTTGCATAGCACTTTGTTGCGTGTTTGACACGCAAGTTTTCTGTCTCCCTTTCCTTGTTTTATTTTTGTTTTCTATTGAGAATATAAATAGTGAAATGAAATCATTCACACAAAACTGATAATATTTACATAGTATTTCAAGCAGCATTGCTTTTTAAGGTTGTTATAACTTTTCCTTTACAGTATTTTCCATGTAATATTTTTTTAATCACAGATGGGTGAATAAGTAAATGTATCTGTCTGTCACAAAATCATCTTTGGAATTTGTTGAAAGAGGTTTTTTAACTTTTTCACATCTCTTTGCTTTTCACTAAATATTTTATTTCTTCCTTCTATCATTATAAGGCTTCTAAATCATAGGAATCTACCACGTGGTCTGCCAGTCAGTCACATTGGCACAATTTTTGTCTGTTAAATTTGTCCTGGCTTCAGTTTTCTTAAAATCTCTTACACTTCCATAACTTGGTTCATTGTTCCCTATAAATTTTGTTATTAATACATTGTTCCACTAATTTTGACACCTGTGCATAACCTCCTAAACTTTCTATTTTTATATCCTGCTGCATATTTCAGTTTAATTAGAATATGTACTTCATACCGTCTTGTACTGTGTGTGTAAGAATATGTACTTCATAGCATGTTACATGGTGTTATATGGTTAACTCATATTGTTCCTTCTTTACCCAGTACAGACCCTTCCTAATCAGGTGGGTATATTTTTAGTCAGCAAAATATTCCAGAACATGTATCCATCTGTCATCTTGAATCTCATCAAAATCAAGAAACTTAGATAAGTCTCTATCTAAATTACTTAATTAGCCGAGTCATTATGAGAGGAATTTGATATATAGTTGGGAGAGCACATGAGACTCAGGCACTTACAGACTACTTTCCTTGTAAATTATGTTTTAGATCGCCAATGTGGAAAATATCATTTCACACCTGATGTGTTACTTTGGGAAAAATACATTAAGACTCACATTTCTTTCCCAGCTTCTTTTTCATCACCCAGGGCTCATCTGACATTTTACTATAAGTGTGCTATGTACCACGCTGCTTCACAGATGTGTTAAAATGCCCAGTTCCTTACCTATTTATCTGTTCATCTGAACTGTCATGTTGTGATTTACTTTGAGCACTGGCTTGCCAATAATATCCGATTCCTTAATCTTTTAATACTTTATTATTTCTTTATCTCATATTTGAAACATTGGTTATAAGATTAGCTCATCGTGAAACACAAATGTGGCTGGTAGACGGGGTAAGGGCAAGTTTTACTTTGAGTGAAGAACTTCTTGTGAGATGAAGGCTTCATAAGGGACCCCCATAAATTAAACATGCAATGAAATTTTCAAGGAAGATACTCATTTTGTGAGAGGAAACCTAATAAGAATCATTCATTTCTCTGAGGTGTGGAATTGCCACTTCCTTGTGTAAAATGAATTAATCTGACAAGATTTCACTGTAGAGTAAAATGTTCTCCAGCTACAGAACTGAGAACACTAAAAGTGAAGCACTTCCATTTCTGCTGGGGAATTCTGACAGCTGCCATAAACTCTTTACTCATTCTCAAGTGACATTGTCACTCCTGCTGCTTATTTCTTTACCTGGCATGCAAATATTACAAGCTTTACAGAAAGTGAGATGACATAAGACCCATCACTAAAACCTTGTGATGTTGGTTTTGCGAAGTTCATACCCAAAACTTAAATGTAGAAGTGAATCTATCTAATCAAGGACAGATTAATTCAGGATATTCATCAAAGCAATCAGGACTCATCTGTGTAAGCTGCAAATTATATTTCTCAGTTCTGTGAACCATTTTTTTTTGGTCACATATAAACTATAAAATATGATAGCTTAATATTAAAGAACCAGCCTATACTAGCATGACTAACTTAGAAATGTTTGAAATGTTCTAAATTTAAGCACTGTTAAGAAAACAGTGTTCTTGAACTTTGAGAAAGTTCATTTACTCAGTTAAAGAAATACAAATATTTCAATAGTGGAGGGAATATATTAAGCAAGAAGAAAGGAAAAGAGACAGAGAGGTAATTCTAGAGGCCAATTCCAGAAGTCTGCCCAAAACTTATTTTGGCTATAGCAAACTTTTGCTGTGAATCTAAAAATGTCAAAATGTACATGAAATGGAAAAAAAATCTGCTTTTATTATTCAGTCAGCCTGATCTTGATGTTAGAAACCATGTTCATGTTCTTTGCACTTTGTGATTTGCTTTACAGTAGAAATATAAAAACCAACCTGTCACAGGCAAATATTGATCACAAAAGGCATTTTGATGGGGTCAGAATATGCATATATGTATAAAGTCAACATGTAATAGATTTTATAATAGATAAATCTATATAAAATACATTATTTAGATAAATCTATGTATAATAGATTATACATATATATGTAATCTATTAACAAAGAAAACAGAGATTAATGAAACTATGTGAAACAATACAGAATACTAAATACATAAGGAAGTCACACAATTATTTCCATTTCTGGTTGAGGATGAAATTAACATTTATAAATCTGCAGTATTTTTGAGCTTGATAGGTGTTATATTGCTAGGTATTCTCAGTTTAGAGAAAAAAAAAACCAACATACTAATAGGCATTAAATAAATAATGTAGTGTTAAATAATTATTAACTTGAAAACTGATTTTATATTGTTAGTTATGAAGTTACATATTGTATTTTCTGAATACAATATGTATTTCTGAAATATGTTTCATTCTATATAAACAAAAAGGAAAAAAATACTGCAGGGAACATAAAGTCAAGCTTTGTTATTTTTAAATTAAGGTCTATGTAGGGTTTATCACTACCAAGTATTAAGTATATTTTTCAGTGATTTATAAAAAATAAAAAAGGTCTGACATCCCCAGTCAGAGTAAATTCAATGATCTGAAGTTCTATATCATCAGACAAAAGTACTATATTTAGAGGATGAAACCGATCATTAGACTAAATAAAAAACAGTTTGTTCATCTCCCCCTCATGCAAGAGTCAGTGGGTAGTGGATGGACAAATGAGGTAAAATGCATCATTAAGCCTGAAATGCTAACTCATGCTTCAGAATATTAAAGGAGTTCAAGCTTGTAAAAAAAACTTCAAAATATAATGCATTATTTTCATTCAAGTTGTTATGAAGAATAAAATTCTGGCCTTAGAAAAAAGTCGATTAACAGAAAGAAACAATGATTTGGAGATTAGTGTATGAGAATATATACTTAGTGCAAGTCCCTTTATCTTCAGGCCTCAATTTTCTTTTAAATACTAAAATAAGATTATTTGTTAGATGTGCTGAACATTAAATTGTTATAAAACTTCCATACTGAAACTTCTTTATTTATAGGGTAATTTGTGATCAAGCAATAATGCCATTTGTATTATACAGCCTTATAATTTTCCTGCACAAAATGCTTTAAAATCATTTATTTTCAGTAAAATAGATTATCTTGTTTGCCATGCTGCCACATCCACCAGCATAGGAATTTCATTGCCCACACTTTTCATTCAATAATGCTGAGAGGTTAAGGAAGAATGTCAACCATGTCAAGAGATTATCAATCACACTTCAGTAGAAGCGTACAAATATTAGCTTTCATTTAAAAAAAAAAAACTCTTTTCTGACTTGGAAGGCATCAGTAGAAATTTTTGTTGTTCCTGTCCACCTCCTGCTTTTCTGAAAAAAAGAAAAGGGATAGGTTTATTTTTATTTAGGCATTTGTCCATTCATATATGCTTTTGAGACTGTAAGTTCCCCCAATTTGCAGTGCAAGAAAAAAAAAAAGCAAAGAACAACTTAATTCCTAGTCAGAGTTCAAGAATTCAAAAAAGCATGCCTTTAGATTTGGCTCAGTAAAAACTCTTGAAATCAATAGACATTATTCCACTGTCTTCACTGGACCATAGGTCAAGTCCTCATGGAGTAACTGTGAAAAGCACCAGTCTACAAAGCATTTTGGAGCAGAACAAAGTTTTTCAGAGCTTTTTTATGAATAATCTAAGCAGAGTTTAGGTATACTTGATCTAATAAAAAAAGACTAATTCTCCTTTGTAATGGCTGAGATAAGAGAAGAGGCTGAAGGAGCTAGGATAGTGTGGCCTGGAAAACAGAGGTCTTGAATGGCACCTAGCAGAAAGCTTCCAAAGCCATGGAGGAAGTTGCCAAAAAGATGGTAACGGGCTTTTTCCTGAGATGCATGGCAGGAAAATGAGAAACAATTGTCATAAACTGAAGCAGAGGAGGATTCACTAAGAGTGTAGTCAAGAACTGGAACAAATTGATTGACAGGTGGTAGAACCAGTCTTTAGAGATTTTCAAGATCGAAATGAATCAAGCCCCGAGAAACTCTTCTGAATTCAAGATTCAGAATGGAATACTTGCCCTAGAGAAAATTTACATCAGAAAGAAACAACTATTTCAGTTTTCATTCTGCTTTGGGTGGGAAGTTGGAGTAAAGACCTCCTGAGCTCCCTTGCAACTTAAGAGACTCTGTGTCTATATATAGCAATTCCCCTAGCCATAGAATGTGCAAACTGATTGCTCTTTTTTTTTTAATAACTGTTCAGTGTTTTTATGGTGATTTCAATAGCTATGTAAAAATAAACAAATAAATAAACAAATAAATAAATAATCCCCGCCCCCCCCAAATCTTTCCCAGTTAGGTTTTCTCACTCCTTGCAACCAGCACCAGGGAGAAAAACTTAAACAAACAAAAAGGTCCTATGAATTGCAGTTTCCTAATCAAATTGTCCAGAATTTTGTCTAAAACCAAACACTGTTAAAAACAAAATGATTTCAGTGACCTAATGAGTAGGCTGAGAACCTCTTAATTTTATTTTGCTTTTAATGTACTCCAAATCTTAAGTTGTCACTTCTGGGGTGAAGATTCAGCAAATTATTGATGCATCCAGCAGCAGAACATAGTAGGAGAAAAGTAGCATAAGTAGACAGCCACACAACCCATATTTTCACAAGTTTTATCTTCTCCAAAGAGAAATTATCAAAGAAAAACTGCTTGTTTAGTCATTTGCCTTTTCACTTTTACCTTCTGAAGATGTAGTCTTTCTAATTTTTGTAGTCTTTTTTCTAATAGGAGAGACTTTAATCTCTCCTATTCAATAAAGTACGTTCCTTTTTGAAATAAAAAAAAAGAAATCCTACATATCTTAATTTGTACATTCTCTTAGTTGTTGTCTCATATTGGAATTCAGGCAAAATTTATGACAATTTTACATTGGTAAAAGTTTTTATCAATAAAATGTAAAATTGATCAGGGCTTTTATTACAAAACTAAGAAAAAAAAATGTGTTATTTTGAGATGTCACGTTTGAAGGTCACTACTGGTTATTCTTGTTGTAGACAGTTATATTGCAGATTCAAAAAGAGAGATGTTGGCCACATAAGTCTCTTGTTCCGTAAGCTAAAAAATCTGGCTCTCAGGTGTGATAAGCTAATTGAGACAGAACCTATTCATTAAAAATAAATCAATTAAATAGAAAATAAATAAAATGAATTACCTGTTCATTCATGCTAGAACTGTAGATAAAAAGATTGACTGGAGATTTTCCTCTTTTAAGACATTTGGACACATTTATTACATTACATAATGATATGTCTATTGACACAGATGAAGGCCATACATCATAAATTATCATGCTCTAAAATTAATATCCTTAATGTCAATAAGAGTAATTATGGAAAGGGAAGTAAATCTGTAAGAGTAAAGCTGTCGGAGTCTGTTTCTTGTCCATGTCAAATAATAGGGACTTTTTTTTTGGAAAGACATAGGCCCTAGTTCTCAGCACTATAAAATGTGAAGAACCATCAGTATCTAACATATTTCTAACGTTTTATTCTGAGAATGAAACACAGTGTGTGAAAATCATACAGTGAAATTTAAAAAGCCTCTCAAGGGTTTTTCCATTGTGTAATTTAGAAAATCATTTTTTTTTCTATTTGACTATTTATTTATTTATTTATTTATTTTGAAAAGTGAATCCCATTATTTTCTGTCTCTTAGCAGGAACTTAATTATCTTTACTTGCTGTAGATATGTATAGGTCCATTGATAGCCAGTGGTTTATTAAATCTTTAATAAATAACATTATAGCTTAACTCTACAAACTAAAATCAATACAATGCTGCAAAGATAATGTCATCCCTGACCTTTCTGTTTCATATCATTTTTATTAAACTCAGGTAACTCAGTAGCTCTTCATTCAAAGTTTGAAAATCGTCTTCTAAAATAAACAGTTGTAACTTTCTTGTGGAGTAAAAATTACTTCTATAGAAAAAAATGGTGTTACCCTGCTCCCTCATCTCCTTAAAAGGTAGTCGAACCAGGCACATTAAACTATTAATATTAATATTAGTATAATAATAGTAATATTAATAGTAATATAACAACTATTAATAAACTCTGTACTCTTATGTTTATTATTTACACATCAGAGGAATAGGCCTCAAACATCCAGTCTTATGATTCTTGGATATCTTTGTTACTGTACTTATATTCTATTTAAATGAAATATATTTCTAGGGCTTCCATTCTTTTCTGTTGTGACAGAGAAAAAAAAAAAGTTCAGAACTGTAGCATCTATAGCACTTAAGTCCAGTCTTGCATCCTATGGAACCAGTTCTCACATAAATGATTTTACAAAGTCAATGTCTATGTACTCTATGGACTTCAAGAGGAGACTTCTGTAGTCTCTTCAAGAGGTAAAACAACAGCCAAATAAAACTGTTCAAGTTTCCCCCTTATGGGGAAAAAAACATAGCTTTATAGCACTGAAAAGTGCTGTAGGCTGTTTGAAATTCATATCATACACTCCTTGATAATGAAAATTTCTATGATACCAAAAGACAGAAAATTGCGGGATTGATCATCACAAATCCAAAAAAAAGCTCAAATTCATATTCAAATACTTATATGTCAACAAACTTACTGTGTGTGTGTGTCAGACAGAGGTCCCTGAGTGGCAGTTGCTAAAAAATAAATCTTTGTTCAGTTCAGTGTGAGAACATCTTGTGAATAAGGCAGTGTTCATGTGTGTGATGCTCTTCACAGGTAACATTTTTTTTTTCAAAATTAAATGAATCTTAGGAGAATATTCTACAAATATTCCATTATATTCTGTAGTATTAGGATTGTATAAAAACAAAAATGAGAAAGCGATAGTCCATCTTCAGGGTTGCAGATGCACCAGACACAGATTTAAGTGTGTTTAGATTTTCTCCTTTTGAATTAGATTGCTTTGGGGGACATTTACCTAATTTCCATATAACAGGCTATTATTCTCTATTCGCTAAAATGAAGGAGGAAAATGGAAATTTTATAGACATATAAGATCCTCGGTTTAAAGCTTTTGTTTGTAAGTTCTCAATGCATATTTCATCATTTATGCAGCACTTACTTAAACAATATTATGCTGCTGGTATATATATATATATATATAAAAGCACTGGTTTCCCAATCTCCAAGCTTTTTTTTTCATTATTCTGTTTTGTTTTGTTGAAATGCAATGAAAGTGTAGTTTTCCTCTCTGAAACAACTTTTGATAGTGATTCCATAACTTGTATCTGATGCCATTGCCTGCAGATAGCTGAAAAAGATGAGGCCTAGTTGAGGGAGAAATAGCCAGCTCAATAGTTACTGAATCCTTTTCTACCTTAACGTTTGTGCTACCTGTGATTTCCATTTAGATCAATGTAAAAACTCCTCTTGGATTTCAGGAAGGATTTTTAGGCATAATTTCATACAAAGGCTGCTAAGAGTATGAATAATATATATCTATTACTTCAACTCCACAGACCACATTACAGATACATAAATAGTATTTTTTCTCATTTCTTTTTTTCTCTCTCTTTCCTTTTTTCCCTAGAGATGTGTTCAGCGAACATATTTTAAGGCCGGTTGAATGGTGGCATTCTCAGCGGTAGTATTTTTGCAGATTTAACGAAAGCTTCAGTTTTCATACCCCAAATCTTTATTTTACACAGTTTTAGGAGCTTTATAGCCTAGAGTTTTTTTATTGTTCAGTAGAGGCCTTAAGGCGGTTGGCAACTTCACAGTGATTTTAATGAGCTTTGGGTCAACATCACCAAATTCTGGGAAGCCAGAATATTCCTGGATAACACACAGCAATTTGATTGAGATTTCAACTAAAACTAGACATTCAAAGAAGCTAAGGAAAAAAAAAAAACAACTTTTGCACTCATTCCATTCTACACCCTGTATAACACAGACCGTACTGTCACATACAAATAACTGCATCAAATCATGTGGGAAACACCTAATTGAAACTGTGAAAAAGATTATCAAAGAGATTACAGAACAAATAAGGATAGCACATCACAGAGAAAAAGGAAATTGGTATAACGTTAAAAAAAAAATGAAGGTAATACTTTTGTTAGTTACCTTTGCTGTTACTGGCATCTAGACAGCCTGCATAAAGCTTTATACCATGTATAAGATTTCAAACTACTGTTCTCTCCTGTCTTCAGGATTTGAACTCCTAAACATCCTAGAATATACTGTGGAAATGGTCAAAGTACACCTGGATGAGAAAATTTAGAAGCTTCTGCCTCTTAAGGCATCTAATGAGCACCACAGAGGCAAGTGTAGGATTCCAGAAGTGGCGGCCTATAGAAGAGAGTTTGCTCTGGGCTGCTCCCAGCATGCAGGGGATGCTATACCAGAGCAATGGTGAGAGCAGCTGTTGTACCATGCATTTGTTTGATTGTGAATACCAGGAAAACTATCCTGGAGAGGTGGCCCTCAAGGTAACGGTGAGAGTAGTTGTTGTACCATGCATGAGTGATAAAACTGTAGAGCTCTGATATATATTTATCTTCAGCTTTGTTATATTTCTAGCTTTGTTATGCTGTTAGTTTTGTTATAACCTCTTAGATCTAATAAATTTTCACACTTGACAGATAGTGATCTCTCAAGTTCACTACAACTAATCCTAAAATCCAAAAAGGAATCATGGACTCCTCTCTACTGGTGTATCATAGCACCTCAATTCATATTAAGCCTAACACAGAAGGGATGATGACTGGACACCTCAGAGCATTCTGCACCTGAATCTTGGCCATTGCCTTGTGACATGACATGTGGAGTTCAGGATTCTGAGAAAAGGGAACAAGGCAAATAGCAAGATCACACCTCTGAATTTCAGGAGAGCAGACTCTGGCATGTGCCAGGATCTGTTTGGAAGACTCCTATGGCAGTGCAGTCCCGGAGAGAGGAAGGGTCCAGATGAGCTAGTTGTTTTTCAAGGATAACCTCCTCCAAGACGAAAAACAATCCATCTCAATATGCAGAAAATCAAAGAAAGATGGTAGGAGGCCTATCTGGATGAGTAGGGAGTTCCTGACTAAACTCAGGCACAAAAAGGATACATGCATGAAATGGGAACAGGATCAGGTCACTTGGGAGCAACACAGGGACACCGCCTGCGCAGGTGAGGATGAGGTTGGGGAAATCAAAGCCCATCTGGAGTTGAAACTGGTGAGGGACATGAAGGGCAACAAGAAAGACACATCAGCAACCAAAGGAAGTGTGCACAGTGCTGGATGGGGCAGGGAACCTGAAGCCAAAGGACACAGAGCAGGAAGAAGCCTTTCTTCATCATTTTTTTCTGAATGTCACCTTCTCGTCAGCCGTCATTGGTCGGACCAGCCTTCAGATGTGCTGGGCCACTGAGACCATGGGAAAGTCTGGCACAATGAAGACTTCTCCTTGGTGGAAGGATGACTAGGGAGCACCTAAACAACAGATACATGAGTCCATGGGACCAGGAGTGCTGAGGGAGCTGGCAGATGTCGTGGTGAGGCCACTGCTCCTCCTTAGCTGCGTGTGTCCCCACCCCGCATCTCTCCTCCCGTAGGCATGAGCTGTTAGTAGCAAGCACCAGGGAATAGCTGTCATCTTCAGTCACTTGTGATCAGCCGTGACACTTCAGGGGAAAAACAGGTATACTGCTGTTTGTACACAAAGTCCTTTCTCTCAATGCACATAGGGGAGGGCTTGGCTTTCTGTGTTGGAGATATGACAGACTTTGAGAGAGGAAGGTTATTCAATGTGTTATAATATTATTGCATGTGTTAACAGAAATTAATTTTGTTACTATTTTCTTCTGTTTTGTTCTATTATATCAATCACTATGGTGTTTGATATAATAGAAATGAATGAAAGGACATCAAGTTTTTGAGAAAATTTAACTAAAAGGCAGCTCTCTCAGATGATCAGAAAGAAAAATAGCAAATGACAGGATGGTAAAGTTTGTCCAAGACTGCAATTAGCCTGCTGCAGTCTAGATCCCAATAAAAGAGAGAGGAGAGAGATGAGAGAAAAACATGCATGAAAGAAATTACTTTGCCAGCAATACTTCCCTACTAGACACAAGCTGCTCAGTCCCCAGTGGCATGATTGTTTGTAACAGTATTACTTCTCTGGAAGGGCAAGAAGTCCAATATGCACAACTTTTCTCTCCAAGAGAGCACACTAGAGGGGAGTATGTACAGCAGCTTTCATTCATCTCTCCCATTTAGTACTTTTGAAGATCCAAGTTTTAAAAGTGACAAAGCCAAAACAAACACATAAATAAAATCCCCTCTTCTATAGTAGAGTGCAGGCAAAATGAAGTACAACCTGTGTGCAGAAACTACAGTTTCTTTGTCTCAACAGGAAATGTTTGCCAAGTTGCAGGCTCCATTTTTTCTGTGTTCAAACTCCCACCACATAAGAAATTATGCAACAACCATGGGATTGGAAATGAACTGATAAGAAAAAAAGTTGTGTCATATTTATCCTTCTTTGCAACTGAGTACGAATAAATGCTTCTGGCATATTCCACTCTTTAACTTTTTGGGAATTCCTTTTGCTTCTTTTCTACAAAATATATTTTGTATGGCAGCAGGACAACTTTATGGGAGTTTTTGCATTCGCTTCTGTGAGTTTTGGATGTGGTTTTAAATGTCTTTGTATTTCTATCTGGAAAGCATTGTTAAGTGACGCCAAGCCAACCAATAATACGGTATCCAAATCAATTTGGAATGTTGGTACCTGTTCTAAGTACTGCTCTTACTAAGTACTAACATATTGAACTTGGTGATACTTTTTTGGTGGTACTTTAAAGTATGCCAAATAATGACAATATTCTTCTCACAGTTGGCTGAAATTTTAGTGTAATTCAAAGTTATGTCTCTGCCAACATTGTGAAATCAATATTCTTCCATCCATGAAATCACATGTGGCTCAGTGACATTTCTAGCCTTGCAAAAGAAAGAGAAGCACATCTTTTAAAGGAGCATGGTGGCATATATGCATAAAATAAAATTCTATGCTTTTTATTCACTGGGATAAATGTGGGGGGGAAAATAAGCACATTGGAAAAATACAGAATCTGGAACCAAACTCACCTGAAATTGCTGTAAATTATATTTAAGTGTCCTGTGACTAAACTCATCACAGAGCAATAGTAGTCTAAGTACTACAAAAATACATAGCCCAAGCAATTTATATTAAATGCTATTGAATTCTACAGTTGTTTTTGTGGAGACTGAAGTTACAAATATATATATAAAGGCTTTCAGAGGATTTCGGTTGTGTCAGAGAACCTTTTACTCCTCAATAAGGTGATTATAAATAGATTGATTTGCCTGTGTCCCTAAAAAAAGTATTTGCTTTGCCTATTGACCAGAAGAAAATAATGCCTTGTGGTGTTTTTTTTTTTTTTTTTTTTTTTTTTTTTTTTTTTACTTTTTTCTTGGCTAATCTAATCTAAGTCTTGAATTTGACAGCCAGTGTCTTGTCATACATTTATTCAAAATAGGAGACTGCATTTTATTCTCTTTTTTTTTTGTTGTTGTTGTTGTTGTTGTTGTTTGCAACTGTCATGTAAATCACATTTGGGAAGGAAAAAAAACCCCACTTTTCTACTGCATTTAGAGACAATGTTAATATTTTAAAATATTCATGAATTCAAAATTGAGCTATGATTATGTCTTAAGAGGGACTCTGGTTGAAGATCCCCACAAGGGTCTTCAAGTTAAGGAGGAAGGAATTCACAGAAGAGAGCGCCTTAGAAAGGACTACAGGCAATGCTGCATAGGAATTGCAGGGATGAGAGGCAGCTAGGGAATCAGGATACTGCAGGTGAGCTTTGAATCTTGGAGGTGGGAGCATACAACAGGCACCAGAAAAAGAAGAGGATGAAAGGAGCCTCTTGTTAATATAAAAAAACAAACAGACAAGAACCTCTCTCCCTCTGTAAAAACCCTTATATTTAGGTATACATATACATATATGTATATATGTATATATGTATACATATATCTATACATACACTTAAAGTTTAGAAATATTTCAGAGAGTAGGAATGAAGGATGAAATACAAGTAACTTTTCAAAATGTGTTAATTAAATGCTAGCTCCACCTTAGTGTTTTAAATTTCTTGAGAAGGGAAAAAGAAAAATGCTCCCTCAAGTATTCTTCTTGCAATTTTGCCCAGAGCAAATCAGAGTTTCCTTTTGGTCTTTCTGAAAGTCCATTTAGAATTTGCATGATACTCTGTTCTAGCGCCAAGTAAAAAATAAAATGTGGAAAATATCAAGGTGGTTTTTATACAGATTATTGTAATGCATTCACTGCAGGATCTTTTTTTAAGTATTAGTAGAACTGAAGTTATAAATTTGCTGAGTTTGTCTTTTGTACTTTTGCAGACACACCAACAGTAAGAAAAAATTGCTTCAATTACCTCTCTATATGTTTTATATTTTGGTTTTACAAATCACTTCTGCAATTACTTTTACACAATAGCAATAACAATAGCCCATATCAATAATTTTCTGTGCTATTATTTTTTCAGAAGGAAATTCTGATGGTGTAGAACTAAATCACATGTTCCTTTTAAATTATTTTTACCTTATTTACAATACAACTTCAGTTTGCAAAAAAAAAAAAAGAAAATTAAAAAAAATCTAGAAATGTACACAATTTTCTGTTTCCTCAAGGCATCCTAAACCTTTATTAAACACTGCTTTTCCTGGCGACCTAGACATTTGCACTCTAGATCAGTTTAGATCAGTTTAGATTGACACACGGAAAGGTGATGTAAGTGGTTATTAACTACTTTAGTTTGTACCACCAAGATTTGACCGTAGGTTTTCACTGAAAAATAGTACTTTGAGCTGTTCTAGATCAGAAATTTACTACTGTTTCAGGCAGCAGTGTCTCCTACTAGATGAATGACACAACTTAATGCACCATTTACATTTTTGCTCCCATCACAGCGCTGACCCACAAACCTTCTGCTGAACAGTCTCATTAATGGCAGCTTGCCAGAGACGGTTGCATTAGGTTGGCAGAGGCTCGTCACCGAAACTAATCAGATGCAGTTCAGGCACTTGATGAGCATCCTTTGAACAACTGCTGAATAATGTAGACATCTGTTGCATTGATATAACAAAATGATAAAGGTGAGGCATATACTTTGTTGAGCTGTCACAGGCAAGAGACCGTTTTCCCAGAGCGCTCTTTTAAACTACAGAATCACATTTTTTTTTGCAGATATTGGGAAAAAAACTCAACAGTCACAAGCAGACCTCTTTTTTCCC
Organism: Tinamus guttatus; assembly: GCF_059628265.1. Taxonomy (NCBI): domain Eukaryota; kingdom Metazoa; phylum Chordata; class Aves; order Tinamiformes; family Tinamidae; genus Tinamus; species Tinamus guttatus. The sequence goes on from NW_028288797.1 coordinate 1,529,700, forward strand.
CCTTCTTGCTTTTTGCTATTAGCAATGTTACCATGTTATTGCACATAAGCAATTAGGTGAGTTCATGAGACTATGTTAGATTCCTCGACTCGATCTCATATCAGGACCCGTGTGTGTGTATCTCATCAGGGCAGGATGCCGTGACAATTGCTTCCTCGTTCTCCTGGGGGTGGCCATGGCTCCCTCTGCCTTGTCTGACTGCTCTGCTCACCCACCTCTGTCAGCATGCTTTTTTCTCTAGGCAAAATGCTTGCCCAAACTCATAAAATGTTATCACAGTTTGTCTTGCTAGGCAATTAGCTCAATTAGGGTTTTGGTGGTGAGGGTGGGGGTGAGTTTTATTTTGAAGGAGTCTCAGTAGTTTGGTGTCTTAAAATCTCTCTGAAAAGGCATTCTTCATGGATAAAGTTTTTGAAAGATTCCAGACTGACAGGTCTGGAAGGCAATGTCTCCAATTTCAATAAATTATACATAGAGCACCAGTGATAGTTTGCATTCTGCCTGTCAATGTGAATCAGCCATGACTGGGTGAGATAGCCTTTCCTGAGAGGTTCAGTCAGGGAATCATGGAAATTTTAACCCAAAGCAAATCCTGCAGTCCAGCCTCTTGTTCAGAGCAGGAATCTCACTAGCACTAGGTCAGGTAAGCCTGATTTTTGTCTAGCAGAGACTTGAAAATCTCCAAGGACAGACAGAACCTGTTCCAGGGAGACATTACCCTGGTGATTTTTATTTAACTGAGGAAATTATTTACTAAACTAGTAAGATTCATTATTCGAAAGACACCTGGAGCAGAGCATTTCTGTGGTGATGTTTTTATAGTAACCATGTATGTCAGCTTGTTTTGTTTAAAGCACACAAATACTATTAGGGCAACTGTGTATTCTGGAATTAAATTAAATCTATTTTGGAATTCAATTAAATTCTGGAATTAAGATTTTAATCTGGAATTAAATCCAATAACAGCAGAAGGTGTGTGTACATTTCCTTTACCAAGCCTCAATCGCTACTTGATACAAATCAAATTATCCCCAAAAGAAAAATGTTTAATTTCTGAACTTAGAAAAAGTAGTTATGCCTGGATTGTAACAATAATGGATGTTCAAGCCAATACAGGTGTTCCACACTGATGGTTGTGTAATAATCGACCTGAGAATAGAGCTGGTATCTATCTATGCTTCTTTCTATTGATCTGTCCGTCTGTTCAATTTTATCTCATTTATGAGAAACAGATTGGATGTTTAATAGCAGTTTGGAGTTTAAATCTTTAAATTAACAATTCCTTAAATCTGGGATTAGATAGGGTACGGACTCTGTGATTGCCCTAATATTACTGAGTGTTAAAGAACCACTAGTCCTTTTCTCTAGTAAAAAATAAAACAAACAAACAAACAAACAAATAAGGTTCTAATGCTGATATACATTCTCAGATTATTTAACTTGAAAAACTTCAGAGGAAATAACAAATATGATGAAATAGCAAAGATAATCACTTTATCTCTGAACTATATTCATTTTTAATGGTTGCAGTATTGTAGACATAACATTTTTCAATTTTATTAACTGCAAAAAACAATTTATATTCAATATCCTACATGAAAATATGGTTAAAAATAATTCCTGAAATACTTTTTACCTCTTTTATCCTCACATTAAAGCAAATCATTGACCTATGCACAAGACTATTTATCTGCTTCATTTACATAACCAGCACTTAGTTTTATGAAATGGCCTGTGTTATGCAATGATGGATGCATAAAATAGCTAACATGGGAAAAATAGAGGAATAAATAGGGGGAAAAAAAGTGAGAAAACTGGTAGTTTCTAGTGAGAAAACTGATATTCTAATAGGTGCAGAAAATTGTTAAGGGATACAGCCAAAACACTATGTTTTCATGCAAAAGACATTAGTACACAAAAATAGTGGTCTGGGTAATTTTCAAGTGTATCATTCCTGAAACAATCTGCAAAATTTCCGTTACCCTTGAGAGATCTATGAACTATCTAATATCTTATAATGACCATGTATTTTAGCAATAAATTGCAAGTGATTTAAAAAAAAAAGGAATTTCAGAGTAAGCATGATATCCAAAATAAAGCTTATGATTGCTACTTTAAAAGCAAGAAGTCTCTGTCCTACATGTTCTTGCAGTTGGTGTATTTGATGTGACAGCAATAATTTTTGATGGAATGATTGCACATGGAAATCATTGACAGGATGTTCAAATTTTAGCTGATTAATTTGATCTGTGACTCACTAGCTTATCAGTGTTGATATAATATGCTGATACCTTTGAATTACTAGTCAGCCAAGTATATTGGAAAGAAATTGCTCTTTTATACAGAGTGTACTTTTCTTCCCATACAGATAATGAACTAGATTAATTTGGTCTGGCTTCAGCAAGGTACATAAACCTAAACTTAACTAACATGTACACTGAAATACAAAGGGAATGCTTGGATGTCCGAAATAGGACATTTAAAGGACAATATGTAAATAAAGCCTCACAAAGCCGTGCTCTTCCCCTGCAAGTGCGCAAGAACCAACATGAAAGGGCTGAGATTCTGTAAGGGCTTATTGGTAGCAGAGAAAGGTCCCAGACACTCTTCTCCTTCTTTCCATTCCTATTTCTAGCTATGAAGTCCCATGTGTGCCCCTTCAATAACACACACTTTAATCCACCAGATAAACTTACCAAATATAATCAAAATTCCCTCCTTTTTTCCTTTCTTTTTTAAAGTGCAAGCTTAGATTGGCCGCAAAAAAAAAAAAAAAAGAAGTTATTACTCCAATCTGAAATTTACTGGATATCTTGTTGCTACTTGTTGGTAATATCCTAGTACCTGAATTTCATCTCCTAAGGATGGCTTGGACAGAAAGGAACAAAGTCAGGAAAGGACAAGCCATCCAATTATACATATACATATATACACACATATATAGATACATATATATATATAGCTGTTCAGTATGTGAAGTTGAATCAGTGAGCCACTGATTTTTTTTTTTCCAAAAGTCCCATCCAAAGATACACATCAGCACTGCTACTCTGCAAATATAAGCTCTCTAGGCTTCTGTCCTATTCCTGAAGTGCATGAACATCTAGGGCACTATCCTTTACCTAAGGCTGTTTTTATTCACAAATAAAAATGCTATACATATTTCTCCTTCAGAAATCTAACCTGGAAAGGTTCATCTGAAAATGCCATAGGCAGAGGAATATATGGCTGAAAGCAGCCACAGAACTCTTCTCTTCTGGAGAGTTTGAGATGAAAATTTAATTTTTGAGTTAAAAATCGCAGCTAGAAGATAAAAAAAATATTGTGTCCCTGATATCATGTCTTAATCCACTTTTTTTTTTTGGAAATTCACAAACCTCAAAGATCTTGACAGCAGATTTCTCACATACTGATTAGCTCCAAGCTTGTTAAATGCAATTCATTTTGATAAGAAAAATAACAGACCTTTCAGTAAAGGTATTGAAAAAGATAAAATGGTCTGTGTCTTACTTTGTAATTATAGCAGTGAGACTACTCACAGTGTTTCTAGCAGGCCTTTGATCAAATTCAAATATGACATTTATACTAATAAAATCATAACAATGTAGAAAGGTGTTCTATTCAACAAGGAAAAGTTTGGGGTAGATCCAGGGAAAAGCCAGATTGGACAGAATTGTGAGGGGAGGGGAGAAAGAGAAAGGGAGGTGGATGAAAAGCATGAAATGATCTGGCTAAAACACTTTATCCTCTGCCTCTGTGGAAGAATTGCCTGAAAAGGAGGAACTTAGAGAAAAGCTAGGGCCTAACAGAAATTTTGGCCTTACAGAAGCTTGCTTGGATGCCACTTCCAGGATGGCTGGTACTCACGGACTCTGCTCCTCCACGGTTCCCTAGGCAGCACAATCTGCCCTCCTCGCAGCTGCAAAGGGGAGTAACGGAGGATGGAGTGGAGTGAAGACACCGCGGCCAAACTCTGTTGCACTCCCTGTGCTGTGCAGTAGCTACCCAATAGGAGATATGCAACAAGATGTCCGGTGCTGAGCCAGCATGGGTGGCAAATCATTCTGTTCAGATGAACTTTGGTTCAACTTTGCTCATTATAAGCTCATTATAATGCCAAAACACACCGCCATCCCAAAAGTTCCCACCTCTGAGGTACAACCACCCCTCACTGAGCATGTGCTCTAGATTTTTAGTTGACTGTACCATTAAATGAAATCAAGAAACTTTTTCACCAATAAAAAAAAAATAGTATGACTATAGTCACTCTATCTTCACCTATATTTAAGGGAAAAGGATAGAAGGTGAGTTATGGAGGAAAGAATTTGGAGGGAAGATTCCATTTAACTTCTGATTCTGAGGGGGCTGATCCCCCTTTCCTCCCCTCAGGTTGGGACGCCGCCTGAGGAGACTCCTCAAGACTGAGAGCCCTCTCCCATCTTCTAGGGGTGAGTGATGATTGCACATTTGCACATCAGAGCTAGCTAAAAATCTCACCCTGTAGTAGAGAATTTTCTGTGCTGACATCTGAAACCTGCTTTGTAAATGTTACATTTGGAAAAAATCATGCTATTTGTGAACTCAACTACTTCTTTGAAAGGCGATTGGACCAACGGTCAACAGACTGTTCGTGAATTCAATACTGCCAGAGTCGGGCATGCAGCAAACACAGTATTTGATATCTTCTTCCTTCCTCAACACAGCTTTCAAATTGCAACAGTCTAAGAGCTTAATTAGGATGAGAAGTTCTGCTGATCAAATATTAGATTTCTTTTCCCCACTATCATGATGAAAATGGCCCTAATTGGCCTGTGGACTCCATCCTTACCAGTGGTGATCACAGCAGCATATAGTGATATAGTATAGCAATGTTTCCTGATGCATCCAGCAAACAAGGTGCCTCTTACATACCTTCTGCTGGTTTGCTTGTTAAGTCTGGGTTTCATTTGGCCAGGAATAGAGAGGAAAATTTTCAGAAAAATTATTCCATAAAAGGTATTTTATTTCATTTTATTTCATTTCATTTTATTTCATTTCATTTTATTTCATTTCATTTTATTTCATTTCATTTTATTTCATTTCATTTTTCCATTAATTACAAAGCAAGTCAAGGGTGAAGAGCTTTAGTGTGGACACCAACAGATAAATGCTGTAACTCTCCTACCTAAGGAGTACCTGAAATAAATAAGAGCCTAGCAAAAGTCCTGGGATCACTAAATGCACTCGTAATCTAGTGAGAGCTTCAGGTTGTCATCTCCCAAGGGACTCAGAGAACAGCATGTCTGTTCTCCCTGACCTAGATTTATCTCCAGACCTTTAGGCTTACCTGGGGAGAGAGAGAGAGAAAAATAAGGATGTCCTGAAAGATTAGAATCCAATATTTGTAGTTGAAATGACTCATTTTAGAAAGTTTCATGGCAAAGACATAAATAACTTGGTCAATGTCACTGGAATAAACTGTGGTAGAGCAAGAACTTAAATTACTTCCTCCTGGGAACTTAACCAACAGATTGTTCTTTCTAATTAAATAATTAAATACAGCAGCTGAGGGAAAACAATTCATTCATAAATCACATTTTTTCTTAAAATAAATTCAGAAGCATCTTCATATACTACTTATTGTCCTTTCAGATATATTCATTAGTTAAAATGTAGTCATCTCAGATGGTTTAACAAAATAAGTGGGCAGAAACAGATCTGTGCTATTATTTATATGTATTTATAAATCAAAATGTTTGCCCTTCATTTCCCAGGATTCTAAAGTAAACAATCAAACCCAAAGAAAAAATCTTAAAAAAGCATATTGCTGTTTGACATTATTCTTTGTAGTCATATATTTCATATTTCATGGGATGAATTTTGTTTAAACTTTTATTTAATAATGATTGTATCAAGGTACCCAGGCTTTGGACTCTGTTCTCAGTTTTATGCATGAGTATTACAGTATGAGTATAAGAAGTATAATACAAATAATTTTGAAGACCATGTCAACATAATACTACAACTCATCATCCTTAATCCAAGCCTCCTAGCTACGTTAGTCCAACACTGTTTAATAATAGTATGTAAAACAATACAGAGAAAAAATATGAAATAGAAGACAGAAGGAAAAAAAATAAAAATATTTTTTTAACATCCTTCTCACTTGGGAATAAAGACTTGGGGAAAAAATGATCTTTGTAAATATTTCAGTGAAGAAAATGGGAACATTTCTATTGGTTTCTATAGAAATGAGTTCAGATCTTTTCAACTCTTATCTACTCTGCTCCTTTTTATAGGGAATGCTATTCTTCTCTTTTGGAGTATATCTGGAAAAACATGAATGTTCCATTCGCTCTCTACCAAAGACTCTTGCCTGAGAGTAAGTAAATATTCCCCAAAATACTTCTGCTCATGATTATCACTGTTGACAGAGACGCTGGGTGATTTGCCCACATGAGAGTTTATTCGCTTATTTCAGGCTAGATGTAGTGGATTAAATCAAAGACTAAGTATTAGAGGGTTTAAAGTAATTCAGCTTATTTTAAATAAATAGCTCAGGGAAATGTTTCATGAAGGGGCAGCCAGAAGATTTTAAGAGATTTGTGATCTGGTAAATGGAAAGTGAAAAGTAATAACTCACAGTAGCTTCTTTTACAGGCATATAATAGATGCAGAAGAGAATCCTATGGACTGTCCACAGGAGGGTGAGGAGCTCATGGCAGGGAGTTCTGGAGTTTCTTTATGCTGAGTTGCTTTCAGAGGGGTCCCTCCAAGGTTTAGACATGCTAGTAGGATCATTAGCGGCAATTTCATCTACTATGCATATTCTGTGGCTTATAGACGCTAAAAAGTCCAGTTCCTAAAGTTATTTCCCTTATTACACCCAAAGGTATTCCAATTCCATTGGAAAAAAAAAAGAAGTTAAAAAGTTAGTCTTTGGAAAGAAGAGTTAATGTGCAAATAGATGTTTTATACTAGGGAGAAAAAAGGATAATGAGAGGCTATACTTCTTCATGGTAATGAACAACATCACCTTATAAAAATAAGAAAACAAATTAATTACTGCACATGTTGAGAAAGAATAGTAGCTTTATTTTTTTTCAGTAAATCTGATCTAAACCAGAGGAAAACAAATTACAGTCTTCTTCTTCAGATTCCTTTTTCTTTTGAAAAAAAGATCTTTCTTCCAGTAGCATGTGTTTAATTCCTATCAACTTCTTAACAGTAACTGATTCTTTTGAAAACCAGTCTTCCTTTCACGTTAAATTTATCCAGAGAAAGTGTCCTTCACTCTCCCTAAACTTAAACAAAGTTTAAGAAAAATTGTAATAAAAATTAAAAAGTAGATTTAAGAAGGAGTAAATGAGCCTTTTAGGTTTTGATCTACCTAGGCTTTAGTGGTATTTTGCCATGCAAAAACACACAAAAAATAACAAAAAAACCCAAACAAGATCACTTTGACCTTTAAGCAATCACCTTGTTAAACAGACAAACAAATCTTCATCTTCTCATCTATTTTTTTCTTTCTTTTTTTTTTCTCCTTTTTTTCCAGACCAATTTTAATGACAAAAGACATTATGGAACATGCAAAGAGTTCATATTCAGTGCAAATTATGAGATCAATTTTAATATGTCTCCTCCTTTAGGAAAAAATGCCCAAAGGATTTTAATTTACATCTTTACAGGTATAGCCTGCCCTAATCCCCATCAAAGTATCTTTCATTCATCTTTGGAAGCAGGCAATGCAGGCAATGTCACTTGAGTGCTCAAAAGAAGGGGCCCGGAACTACTGGGTTCATCATGTTTTCTTAAAAAATAAGTTCCTACTATGAATCTCAAAGTTCACCCACTGGAAGTTTTCTGAAAGTTCTGGGGGATAAATACTAATTAGACTAGTCTAAATACAAGGATATCCTACTATTCTTTAATTATCTCATTAGAAAGAGACTAATCGTAAGAAAAAGATTACTTGATAGAAAACACCTTTGGTTTTCTGGAGATGCTTCAGGTTGACCAATCTGAGAACATGAATCATATATTTTTTTCCCTGTAGTGAATTATTTTATCAGAGCAAACAGGCAAATCTATCGGTGTTTTTGTTTGTATCTTGTAGTCCTAAGCATTCCCAGGCTACAAAGTGGGCTAGAGCCAGAGTTGGCAAAGTAGAATACAATTTAATAACAAAGAAGAGAAAGAATCTGTCCAGAAAGAAAATTTTCCCTTCTATACTTTTTTTTTTTTTTTTTTTTAAATCAGCATATAATGGACTTTGTTCTGTTTCTTTTTAAGCACAGATCTCATTGGATTTGGCACAAATAGAAGTAAAATCTGTATTTTTCCTCTCATTTTGACTGGCATTTCTGTTGCTTTCCGCTGAGTAAGACTCTTGATGCGATGACATAGACCTTAGAAATCATTCTTTACTAAGAAATTGCCAACTCATTTCATATTCTTTTCTTTTTGTTTTAATATTTTAATGTTTTATTGCTTCTCATGTTTACACATGTCCTCTTTTATAGAAAATATTTTTCTGAAAGGTTGAAAATGTAGTCTTTATGAAAGTCTTATGGAGCAGCCTAGTTGATTTACTCTTTAAGTTAAAATGAGAACAACTTTCAAGAATAAAAAGATGAAGTATGATTTTTTATTCTTTTGTTTTGTTTTGTTTTTAGGATTTACAAAATGCATTAGCTAGAGTTAACACACTTTAATATCTGTATGTTGCTTTTCTTAAGGAGCAGCAAATTGCCAACAGGTCTTGAGTAGTATTTTGAGGATATGTTACTATATAAATAAAACAGGGCTAATTTTATTATGATATTATATGTTTTATTATACGTATATAAAAACCTATGCTGTATTACTAGGAGTAGTATTATATGCTATTGTATCTATTTTATTTACTTGTGTTCTAATCATAAAGAGGGAAAGTCATCTCAGTCAGAATAAAATTGATTTTAAAATAGAACAAGACATGAGAGAAAGAAACACCATAAATTATTAAGGGGGAGTAAGACAAAGTACAATATAAGGTAGCTTCACTTTCTTAGAGAAAAAGATAAAGACATTAAAAAGAAAAAAGATTTTTTTAAGTGGTTTGATAAAACTTAAAAAAAGTATGGGAATATCTCTATTGTACTGTAGTCTAAAAAGTACAAATATTATAGGCAGGAGAAAATCTCCTCTGCCAGATTTCTGCTGTGTGCCCTACCTAGGAAAAAAATCACACCACTTTCATGCTGCTTCAAGCATTTCCAGGAGAAAAGTGTCCTAATCAGACCAAGGAATTGTAGCCAATACTTGCTGAATTTTACAACAGCAAATGCTTTTGGCAATGCACAAAAGTGAAAAATAGTCATGCAGACATACAACTGTGATCAGCAAAGATCTTACTATAAGTGATACTGGGATATGAAGACTGTTTTCTGTATAGTTAATTTTTTTCTAAGAAGAAAGAATGGATGAAGAATTGTTTGGGAAGAGATGCAGTTTTAACCTCTGAGGAGCTTGTTCCAATGCGTTTGTTTTACCATGACCATCAAAGGAGCTTACTTTAAACACAAGAAGTTGGGTAGAATGCTCAAAAAGCAAATCAAACATTCAACCCTATTTCTACCTCTGTGTTCAGCTCCCTATGGACACTAGAAACACTTCATTTTTTTCACTGGGGTTCAAGTATAGGTCTACTTTCTTTATAGTCAATGAGCTTGTGACAGTCTTCCAGGTAAAAAATTATGTGACCTCATTCAGAAATGTTACTTGTAGGTTGCTTCAGCTTGGAGAGGCTGAATCAGTGACAGCAAGAATAATGCCATAGTTTTTCATTATCTATTGATTATGATAACTGTGGGCTTTTAATTAAATTCAAGCATAAGACAATGAGAGTAGGCTTTTAAGGGGTTTCCCTTCTTGCACCTCAGGACTCTGTTAAAATGAGATCTGAAGGTCAAAATGCCCTCTTACAATACATCATAGAAACTTATAACCACAATGCAGTATTAAAATTCATGTATAATAACATTCAAGTGCATTGCTCACAGCACAAAACAGCTGCATCGCCTAAACTATGCTTTTCAAAAAAAAAAAAAAAAAAGAAAAAAAAGAAAAAAAAAAACAGAAGGATACTCTGTCAAGAAAGAAATTGGGATACAGTCAGAGGCATTTTACTGTTATTACACGAGTATGTATGTGAATGGATTCCATGACATATTATGAAAATCCTTTTTTTTTTTCTATTAATAATTGTGCAGTAACTTGGCCTTTTCTGTGAAGGTAGAGTAAAAACATAATGGGAGAAATGCTACAGTCTGGTATAATTAAGAGCAAGAGAGATCCCAGAAGATGGGAGACAGAGGCACAGCAGGCACTACAGGAACCCACAGGCACTAGGCATAAGTCAGTACAACCTGAAGATTGGAAGAGCAACTGAGAAAAAAAGAAGTGACTGAGCCACTAAAAGAGAAACGATTTAGGTCTGATTAGGGCCTAGGCAACTCCAGGAGCAATGAGTCAGCCAAAGATATGTGGGAAGAAAATGAGACAGCAACAGCAAAGAATGGTGAGCCAATGGAAGACAAAGAGAGGAGTGAGACATCCTGACTGAAAGGGATGACAAGAAAGAGGAGAAAGATAATCCAGTTATACAGATGGTGGAGACTGCTTCTCCCAGGAACCAGTCCAAGCCCTGTGAATGCATGAAAAGATTCTCACTGACTTTAGCAGGCTTCGGATAAATTGAAGATCTCTACAGTAAGGCACTGCGAATGATAGGCACTCCATTCAAATACAAGGACTGCAAGCAGGATTCAAGTTTGGAATGCTTAAACATTCTTATTTTCTGACTTGTATTCCTACTGCGGTGTCACACGGTGAAATCAGCTTCAAAAGATAATCAAAGAACATTCAAGGAATGGCTGCTTACCAAAGCGTCCTAACAGACAAGAAGATGCAGCCTATACGGAATCCACGTGGGACCCTAATTAGATTAACTAACAAGAACTTTAATTTCAAGAAATTTCATTGACTCAAAATATCTCAGCTCCTGAAATTAACTCATTTTCTTTGGAGATAAAAGTTTGTATTCTGCAGAGTTTCTGCTATTTTTTTCACAGTTCTGCGAGGATATTAAAATCTTTCTACTACACTGTGGATGTCAAGAACTCTGATGCAAAAGTAGTTTAAATCTGGTTAGAAAGAGAGACTATGTGCAATGCTGCAGAGCACAGAAATTCACCTTGTTCCACTTAACCAAATATAATTGTAGGAGGCTGCTTAAGAGGCTCCTATTTGTTGGTGGTGCTTTTCCCGCCCCCTCCACCCCCCATTTTCCTTTCAGATATTGATTACAAGAGATAGGAATCATAGAATAAAGTCCTAGCTTCAGTGCTGAAAACTTCCATGATACTTTCTTGAGTCTGAAAATGTTTGTAGTACCACAGTAGTCAGAATAAGAATATAGATGGGATGTTTTGACATGACAGGTATTCTAAAATTTCTGCACTTCAAGATTTCAGGGAAAGTTGAAAAATAGATTTTAAAATATAATTTTAGATACATACATATATATATGTATATATATATATATATACATATATATATATACACATGTGTGTGTATCAAATTGAAAAACCTGTCCTGAACTCTGGGGTTGTTAGTGCAAATTCATACCAATTCAAGCCAATTTAAATTATAGTTTTAATTAAATCAGCTGATGGTATGCTTTAAAAATATCGCCACGTTAATTTTCTTAATGTTATTTATTTTCCAATTCCTGAAATTGTTCACTATCATTTAATTTATGCACAGAAAGACTTTTATGAGGAGAGCTCTTTTATGAAGAAAGCTTTTTGGAAGAGAGCTCTACCCTCTGACTTGTCTTTCCAGAATCAAAGTCTAATTCTGAGCAGATAACCTAGGCAAGTGGTATCTTAGAAGAGAAAGCACATGTGCCATGAGGTCAATGTTCATTATCAGATAAATTATTCAATAGATTAACTTGCTCTTTTCTTTCTTTTTTTTTTTGTCATTTTGCGTTATGACAATTTAAAATAATTACTTAGCAATATATCTCATTAATCAAGGCCTATTCCAGAGCCGTTTGGAGGAATTTGGTGACATCTGTATAGCGGAGTCGTTTTTCACTCTTTTCTGAATCCAGGAAATAATGGGAACAAAACTTCTCATTAGGACTGTGGGAAGATTGTTTTTTTTTAAGCACAAATAGAACTCCTTGAAGGTCTTGAAATTTAGTCTGTTTTATCTTTAAATGTCCCTGCCCTTACAATCTGACAATATGTGATTTTCTGTTTTAAAACCTAAGATCCTTCACCATTGTGATTATGTGAGGACCTCCATGCACTTTAAAGAAAGTTTCTTGTTGCAGGGAACTCTTGATCCATGAAGACTCCTACTCACAAAGGGAAGCTGAAGGAAGCAAATACACCATTATTATGATGTTAACATCATATGTAATGTGATCTCTTGGGCTTCCAACTGGACTACTGCACTTCATAGTGCGGAAGTAGATCAGAGTCCATTTGGGAAAACAACCAATCTCTTAGTATGTTTTTCGGAAATGATCTTTACAATATTTATGATGTAAACATATAACTAAGTAAGTTTTCATAGACTAAATAAAGCAGATCAAATTTACCTCTGCCCATTGCCTAGCTCTGTCCTACTCCATGCTTCCAGCTAGATATACAAACATGACAAGATACAGCAACAAAAAGATCAGATGCCATTTCAAGTAAAATTAAGATATTAAACTATACTGTTCAAAGTTCCTATCTAAGAGGTAAATAAGAATCAGCATAGAAAGATACTGGAAAATCAGAAATTATACAACTGAAAAACAAACAGAAGTGCTGCTACAACTCCCAAAAGTAGACACTGAACAAAGACACATTTATTTAAAATTGCATAATATACATCACCCTACAGACTTACCATGACAGTCACGGATTTAGGCTTTAATTTGGACAAACAGATTGGAAAAGGAATGTTGTTTTCAGCTGGTAGGTAAGTCTCTTTTCAGTTCAGATAAATTGCAAATAACTCATATTGACAGACTTATTTGGAAAGAAAACATGCTTATGAACCGAGGGTATGATTTGGATTAGATTTTATTTCTGTAGATATTTTCATATCTGAACATCTAGATGGAAAAGCTCTAAGGGCTCATTCTCATGCTAACAACCTAGATTATAGCATGTTCAGTTGCCCAGACTCCAATATATTTTTTTTTCCAAAGGCTATATATGCATATACATATACATGCACACATACAAATACAATGTAATACTTATGTATTACTTATGTAATACTTATGTAATACAATGTAATTACAATGTAATACTTTTTTTTGTTTGTTTGTTTCTGTGTTAAAAAGAAAAGTGAAAAATCTTAAGTTTTGTCATAACACCTGCTTTTACTTGTGGGATGAGATTATCATCCTCCCTGTGAACCATCACATTCATACCACCACCGACATACTTTGGAGATACTTTCCAAACTGCATGCCAACCAGTTTTAACCAGTTTTGGTTGTTTACTTTAGTTTTCCTCTTAACTACTTTCCTCTAATGATAATCTCCTTATCCAGGCAATATTTTTGTCTTATTTACTCTTCTCCTTGCTCTGTCACCCTCTATAATTGCTAGATAACTTTCTAATTCTGATTTGGTGTTTATTTAATGTATCCATACGTATACTTGCATGTACACATATGCTTGTAATACTCTAAACTGAATTCTTTCCTAATTCCCATTCTACAGCTGAACATGATACAGGTCAAGAAATCATTCATTCATTCATATGTGTCCATATTCTTCATGGGGTTTATAAACAGATTAAAAACAAAGGGGCCCCAAAGACCCATGAAGATGAATTATACATTCTCAAAATGGCTGTAACTGATGCTGATACCAAAATTACTAAAAAAAAAAAAAAAAAAAAAAAGTTTTTTTTTTTACTAGTATGAACATACTGACTTATCTATGTTTGTATCTAAATAAGTGATTTTGTGTTGTCAGATAATATTTTCAGAAAATTCAGAGATTCTAATTTTTGGCAAAACCAGATTTCATAGTATCAATTTCCTACTAAATTAATTCCAAATAAGTTTGTGTAGGTTTAGATTTGCAATTACACTAATAAGACCATGTGGAAAAAAAGGTACTAGGAAAGATTTTAATTACTTTTTCTCATACACATGTCAATAAATTAGCTTTAAACAAACAAACAAACAAAAGAGAGAAAGCAGACATAGGGTTTTTAGATTAGTTTGTGTGGCCTCAAATGTAGTCTTCCAATAGAAGAGCTTATTGAAGCTATTGACAGCAACATTACACAGATTTGCAAATAACCCATTTTCAGAGAAGTGGTGGGTATTCATCACTTCAGCAAATGAAGGTACTTTTTTAGGTTATCAAGTGAAAGTATTGATATTGCAAACATTTAGCCCAAGGACTGTTTTTTTTTTTTTTTTTTTTTTCTTCTCATTTCCTTTCTTGGCAAAGTTTAATTCAGCTGACTTCAGGAGAATTTCTCAGGAGCCATTGTTTTGAAAGGAGAGCCAGGCCCTAAAGGTACTCTTCTGCTAGCATGCTCTACAGAATTTGTTCACGTCAGCATGTGATCATTGACGCTGTTCAGCTTTCAACTCACCACCTGGCAGGGTTCTGACACCACAGGTGTGAATTCTCTCTGTTGAAGGTCAGATTCACTTCCAGTGACAGAACAGTTGTTAGAAAATTGCATGCATGAAGCCACAAGGTTTGTGAGGGAACACTTAACTATGTAAAAGCAAGCCAGGACATGCCATTTCTTCTGGGGGTCAGAAATTGTATCTTGGCTTATTTTATCTGCCAGTGGAGAGACATTGTAAATGACTAATATTTTCTGTTTGGGTGAATAAATTTGTATGTGAATATTTACATAGTGACTAGTTGGAGAACAAAACACATAAAACATTGTTTTTCTCTCTCCTAAAGTGTAGGGGTACATCATATTCCACAATATGATAGCTAGTAAATATTATCTTTCTAATGTTTTTTTTTTTTAACTCACTAGTTAGAAACAATTATGAATTTATGTTCCATCTCAGAAGGCGAAAGAACCTGGTTCTGGATCTGACGCTAATGAACTTCTGTGCATTTTGAATTAAAGTGTAAACTAATCAAATTCTGAAGTATCTACCATGGTAGTGATTGCAGGAGTTTACCTGAGCACAGTAGATTATACAGTAGATCAATTACCATATCTATTATACATACTCAATCCCTTCAGAGAATGAACTCATGACACTGTTATCCTTTGCCACTGGACTAATCAAATAATGAAATATATATTTGTGTCTGGGGTGTGCTGCCTTCTGTATATGTAACTAATGAGCTTCCTCTATCAAATGTTGGAATGATTCCTGAAGTTTTAATGAAATCCCAAAGTCCAAGCTTCAAAAGAATGTCTAAAATTTTCATAGTTTTTAGTGAACATGTAAAAAATTCTTTTACATCTAATATTTCTTCTCTTTGAGGGCTCTTCCTCTAGCATCTAGCATGAACTCCCTTAATAAAAACACAACTCCTGGTGATACTTTTTATCTTTAGTGTGAAATCCATATTGGTAAGGCCATTAAAGGTTTAAGTTCTTCAGCTTTCTAATTTTTTATTTTATTCTTAAGATTTCTATGTTCTTAAAAATTGAGACTATAGATTTTGTGTTTCTTCATGCATTTCCATTTTTAACTAGAAAAGTTGTATTTCATATTGCTACATTTTGTAACTGATTTGGGTTCTGATGTTCCGGTCAGGCTGCATTTCTCTCTGACCCTATCTAGGACAACAAACTTTAACCATAATATGTGACATTACAAGTATGTTTGGAGGGTAATTTTTCATTCCATTATTTTAATACACTGGAGACACTTAGAAAGCTACATTAATTGAAATGACTGTAGATTCACAGACCAGATTCATAAATGTTACTTTCATGTAAAATTGGAAATTTGACCAGATAAGTATTAGATGGTTTTACTCTATTTTTAGTCATGTTATTTCATTTGCGGTAAGGATACACTGTCCTCAATTTCTTTGTGCTATAAATGTCACTATTTTTTCTCACTATCTTTCTGCCATTATCCTTTTCTGTTTGTTCAATTTGTAGAAGTTAATGTGTAGAGTTGCAGTCTCAGAGCTGAAAATAACCATAGGTCATTCTGATGGGGAAAAAAGTATAGAAGAAAGAAAAGAAGACAGAAGTATAATGAATTAGGAGAGACAAAAGAACAAAGGACGTAAGATAATCAGTGTCTTCGCTGAAAAATAATAATAAAAATTTCCCTTCAAAACCTACTTAAACAAAAAATGTTTTTAAAACATATCCTCACTTCAATTAAAAAGAATTTATCAGACAGATAGGCACAGTACTAACAGAAACTGTGCAACCTTAGTTGCTTGCATGAATTGTCAAATTAACAATAATTCATCTGACTTAATGTAAACATTTATGATAGAGATTTCCATAGCTGAACTAGTCACCCTGAACTATTTGTACTAATAAAGAAATTCCCTGTGTCAGTAATTCATCTTACAGATAGTAATATGACTCAGTGTTACATATTTTTGTTGTCAGTGATTATACTTGATACCTGGCTTACTACCAGAATCATCTAGAATTTAGAATTTTCTGTTCTTTTTTTTCTCTATCATGATTTCAAAGCCTGCAGAACACCATGCTATTTATAAAATGAAGTCATGAGCTATGAGAAGGAAAATTTTAATGGGACCTAATTAATTAGAGAACTCATTGAATTTCTGCCCCTACTAGTTAGTGAGAATGATTATTCTTTTTAATTATGATATTTGCTGTGGTGCCTGTACAGTTACAGTTCATAATCATATCATTTCTTTATGTCATTTTCCGCTGGAACAATGAACCATCCAGCAGTGGAGACATGGGTTGTTAAGGGCAGTCTTTAAGTAGGACCTGAATCTTTTCCATTTTTTGCTGTCCTCTCTCATATTTAAGGCTGTTAACGTCTTGTCTTGACTTTCTGATCTTTTTATATTTGTCATGAATCACTTTTATCGGTGAAAAAAATTGTCATCTGACATGTCTTTTAAACATAAGATAACCATTTTTCAACACATTCAGTTATGCTAGTTCTACCAGAAAGTCACAGCAGTTTCAGTCTCCTAATTCCCTTTATAGTGCTAAGGTCAATACTTTCCTATTTGAGTGCTTAACATCAGGACATCAGAGTGCAAACCATTCCTAAGAAAAGAGCTTGTTCAAATTAGTGTAGAGAATACAACTGCAAGCATTCCCAGCAAAATAAATAATTCTTTTATGTTTCATTGTTCCGCTAATTTCATATTGTCTCCTCTCTTAAAATAGATAAATAAATAAATAAATAAATAAATCCCAGTTAAAAACTAGCAATTTTTTTTTCCCCCCAAAGGAAAATACTAATATCAGTTATTTTTTTAAACACATTAAAGTTCAGATAAAGGAATGTAAAAAAACTCAATATTATGGAGTTTATTTAGGTTTTATTCCAATAAGCATGCTTGCATTTGCATTGGCTGAAATACTGGGCTGATATGCAGATTTTTAAAAATAATCAGACAAGTATTTAATGTGACTGTTTCATATTAACATAACCAAAAAGCTGTGAAATTGGCTCTAAATTGAGCAAGCACCTGTGTTTGATTGTGATTTGTCATAATAAGCTGTCAGGTGTTTCAGAACATGCAAAGTGTTTTTTCTCTGTAGGAAATACATTTCTGTCTCACCATCAGCTCTCCTTAGCAAAACAGACAGACCAACACAGAATTCTGATGTACAGAGTCTTCTCATCATGACTGCAGAGCAAATGAAGTAAAGCTTAGTAGAAGCATTCAAATACTCATATCATTGCATCTAGGAGAGCTATTTTTGCTGTAACTCTTGCTGCAAGGTAATATATCAAAACACCAAGGAAGTCAGGCTACTCTTAAGGTTGAATGCCTCAACCCTGCTTCTAAAGGGGTAGCTTGTCAGTCGTAGTTGAAGGCTGTGTTTCCTGTTCCTTGCTGGTTTTCATTTGTACCAATGGTCAATCTAAAACCCAGATTTAAGAGGCCTGGGATGCTGTCTTTAAGATATCTTTTTCTCCCTAGAAGACTGCTTATTCTTCTTGGAAATTACTGCTAACAAACAAACTCAACCCTATCAGAACTTCAGATACTAATACCAGAGAGAATCATCTACTGTGTACAGGGATCTGACCTGATATGCAGCTTGCTCATTTTCTTGAGAAACTTTTTAATGTTGGGGAGGACATGGGTTGTTTTTTTGTGGTTTCTCTCTTTTTTTTAAAAAAAAAAAAAGAAAGAATAAGACTAAATCAATAAAACACAGTAAGCAAAAGCTACTAACTCCAAAGAAAGAGAGAGCAGACTCATTGCTTATTGGGCTGTTCTCTAGGTACTTGCACGCAAATCACAGTATTGACATAAGACAACTTATAGCCTGTGAAAAGCTTGTCAGAAAAAGGAGGAACTGCCAAAAAAGAAACAAGGCCCAGACTCTTATTGCTCACATTCAGGCAATTAATCAAGAGTCAAGGTAAAAACAGAATTAGTGGAGATGGACCTCCAAAATGCCACAACCCAAGAAGAAATCTGTTCCTCCATATACAAGTGATGTCTTTATTTTTAAAAGTCATGCAGAGAGCTTGGAGCATGTAAGTTCTTAGCAAAGGTGGGGTCACTCAGACAGATTGACTAGACATTATCACAGCTGTAGACGGAAATAAGTAGTGATGCAGAGACATGTACAGAATTCAGCTTTGTGCTGGAAAGAAGCACTAGTATTTTCTGGAATGTTATGGAAGATAATAGTACTTCAAGCTCCTAAGAATGTATTACAAAAAATGGAAAATAAACTAATAATGTTATAAAGAGCACCCTAAAAAATTATTTTTAAACAAGTGCATATAATTACCAGTCTTTTATTATGCTGATGAAGTGTTTGAACAATAAAGTCTAAAAAAAAAAGAATTATGCTGAAATTATATATTTTGAAATGCTTACAAAATTGTTAAATTCAAATAAAAGAATTAAATCTTAAAGTTTAGGTGATTCATGGATTTTAAAAATCGCCCCTCCTCAGCCTCCTCTTTTTTAAAAAAGTAATTTATTTTGCATAAGCTCAGGGGAGCTGTGCTGAATAAGAACTTTTAGTCAGCCAAGTGTGACAGGCCAACAGAGAGACGTCCAGGAATCTTTCAGATTCTGGAGTTAGTCGTACTGAACTCGAGAGCTCAACATTTGTCAAGTGTGAGAATTTATTAGAGCTAAGAGGTTCTACATACATGACAGACGTTGGAAAGGATTTGGTAAAATAAATCATCTCTTGCAGATACATATGTTGTCTTCCAGTAATCTTCCAGTAAACTCTAGGACTCTATTTATTGTTTTGACAAAAATACAGGAAAATAACACTCTTTAGAAGCTCCTGGAGAACAGGCTTGATTGATACCTTAAAATATCTTAAAGTCTGTGTTTAACCAACTGAGTTGATATCTCCATAAGGTCAGGATTCAGCTCAAGTGGAATGTCTACGTTTAGGAGCCTACAGAAGCATCTGCAGTCCCTAATCCCATTAGTGTTGAGGATGATTTAACCAGAATTGTTAACAGAGCCTAGAAAGTAATTCGGTAGGGCAGTCACTAGCATCCATACATTATGCTGGGAATTCAAAGTTCATGTCAGTCTACCACACGTATATGTTGAGAATGTCCTCAGGTATCAAAAGACATAGATGTCTTGAAAATATGACAACATACATCAGTGAGCTGGAGACTATATGGCAACTCAAAGGGCAAAAATGGATAATTACCAGACAAGAAGACATTTTGTGACATAGGTAAGTTTACACTTTTTTTTTGTATATTTGTGTATATATATATATTATGTGTATATTATGTGTATATATATTGTGTGTATATATATATTATGTGTGTATTATACATATACACATATATGTATATTATTTGCATTCTATAACAGTTACAGTGTGGTTTCTTGCATCCTGTTGGGGAACAAGAGGTGGTGGATATTTCTCTGCTGGCAGTTAATAATCATCTCAAGCCTAACAATTTCTATTTCCATAAAATGCCTTTTGTGAAGAAATCTCAAGTCTCACAACTACTGTTATCAGTGCAATTCTAAATGCTCTCATGCTGTGTCATAACTCCTTCATCCACCACAGTGGGAATCCCCCAAACTATTCATTTTTACAGAATATGTCCTTTATGCAAGTACAAGGATAAAAAAGTGTGATGCTGGCCTCGGATCTCAGTAAAACAACAACAGCAACAACAACAAAAAAAACAAGTCAAAACAATTTGATGACGAACATAACCTCTCTTTCATACTATTCTCTTAAAATATAAATAATCTAGAAATCCCTGTAACCATATATCTATTTAGCCATTTCTTCTATCTTTTGCTCAAAAAGCTTCCATTATTTCCTCTATACAAAACTAAAGAGGGCCCTGTGACAATAAAAGATTATTTTTAATAACGCTAAACATAATTTATCCATATCTCCTTATAAGCTACATTTCCAACTAGACTCAAGCAGAAAAGTCATATTTAAATACATTATTTTTGATTTTTAGAATGTGCACAGTTCCATATTTCCTTGCAGATGGATAATTGATTGTTCTGCTTTATTAAGAATGGAAACATAAGCCTTCAAGCATTCTTTCTACACTTGATCTCAAGTACTCTGGCTAGCATTAAACTAACTTCAGAGAACAAAACAACTTTTGACTAGATAGACACTATCATTAGATAGATGCTTCAAACCATATATAGCTCCTACCACCACTTAATTGGTTTCCTTATCTGTGGTTAGTGCGTGAACCTACCAGATCAATGTGAATCAGGTCATTACTACAAGCATTATCTAGGACTCAGTCACAGTCTACAATACAATTTTGGACCCTGTTGGTACTGATTTTATAGGAATTGATAGATTGGAAGATCGTGAATATAGGAAATATTAGGAAAGAAAATCCATTGTAAAGTGGGACACTATCAGCTATAAATGACAGATTGGGAGAAAATTATTGTTGTAGGATGAGTATGATTCTGTAGTTTGATGGAATGAGATGGAATAAGATAAATATGATTTTATAATCTACTACATTCTGGTTTTGCCAGAGAGATCAGAAACATTAATATTGTTGTATGACATCTTGTGAGCTATTCTGGAACATGATATTCAGGAAAAATCAGTGAAATTTACCATTATGAACCAGCATACTACAAGATAAAAACAAATGCACCTGCTTTCTTTAGCTTAGTAGAATCTAGGCCAAAAGGAAATACGCCTACTCTCTATAAATACACCACAAGGGTAAAACACCAGTGAAGGAGGAAGACTATTTAAGGCAAAGAACTATGCTGACGTAAGAACTGATTGTCCATAAATAAACTAATTTAAGTTGGCTGTTAGACGGTTCAGACAATCAGAGCAGCAAAGTTGTGGAACAACTTCTCAACAGAAGGGAACAGGACAAATAAAACATACATTTTTTGATAATTCTCAGGATATGAGGGTGAGTAATTGGTCTAGCAAAGAAGTAAACATAACATTGAGGTTCATGACCCTTCTCTCAAATATGAACTTTCACTGCATAATGTTCTATAGCAATGTTGTCCTCTGAGCATATGTGATGCTAAAAAGGCTCTCCAGAGTAGCAACAGAAAATACTTTAAACCTATAATAAATACAATAGATAAACATATGTTGTCAGCAAAAATTTGTGATTATGGTCATAGATACCTGTAGGTGGACAACTGTGGCAGTGATGATTTGTAGATCTTGATGCAAAATCTCCTGCTTTTCTCTCATTTTTTTTTTAATCCATCAAGGGATATTACAGCAGAAATTTAAAGCAAATGTGAGAAACACCAAAGATCTGATTTTTCTCTATTTTAAAACATCAGAATAAATATTTAAAATCTTTTTATTATATATTAAAAATAAATAAAAAATTATATAATTATATATATTATATATTTATATATATATATATTATTATATAATTATATATAATTATATAATTATTTATGAGTGTATGCCACTTTTATTTATGTGAGGAAGGCTGATTATACTTTTAAACATTTTCTTCTTCTAAGTAATTCTACAGAACCTCATTCATGAAAGTTCATAGAGATGGTGGGGACAGGGCCTAATTGTAGTCCTTGTAATACATATTGGTATAGGAATGAAAAAAGAAAAAAGAAAAAAATAAAGAATCACATTGTCTTTCAAGCTTTGGCATCTCCAGTTCAACAAAATTTCAGAGATCATGATATGCGAGGAGGATATATCCAACTTTTTAGAGGCAGAGTACTCCACGCAAAATAAAATCTGGACTTGCAGGAGCATAGCCTGCAAGAGCAGAAGAGCTTGTGTCCCCTCTTTAATAGCCTAAAGATGAAAAAATAATGGAATTCTAGTTATTTCTATGGCATTTAACAGCAAATCAGTTTCTGCCCACTTATCTGGACAGATCAGAACTAAAGAAAATGGCAGTTCTACCTTGTAGTGCTTCTCTTTTTTTTTTTTTTTTTTTTTTCAGGTCCATTTCAGATTGATTTCTTATGCAAAAGGAAATATCCTTTAATGGTTTCAGGGTAGAAACTCTTGTTTGTTAAGTGTCTTCAAGAGAATGACACAAATGGTCCATTAGAAGAATATAATGGAATTGCCACTTTTACCACGAAGGATTTGCATGTATCATTGGTTTTCTGAGTCTTGGAAACTAGAGATAAAAATTCATTTGCAAAACTGTTCCCTACAGTCTGTGCTCTGCATAATTTGCTTTAACTTGGTCATGCAGTGATTCTTGAAAACCTTCATTTGGGAGTAAATTCTAGTCTTCAGTTTCAGTATAAAATTTCTGACTTGCAGCCCATAGTCTCTTTTGGCTAATGGTATCCTCTTAGCTTTAATCAAACCTTAGTGCCAGCCATGATGGTTTGTACATTCTGAATGACCTGTTTCAAGCAAAGATTTAACTTTACAGCATTTTTTTTCTGAGGCTATTACAAGACTTTTTGAAATAATCAAAGTGGATGTAAAACCTGCAAACACTATCCAGTATGATTGCTATTTATATCTTCATGCTCAAGAAAACAAACAACAACAAAAAAAGAAAATAAGATGGAAGATGTTAAGAGTGGGGAGAAAAAAAAGAGTGTTTGTAATGAAGAAGGAAACATCCAAGATTAGAGATTTCAAGCAACATTTGAAGGAAAATAGGATATTTGGAGCACAGTTATTTTTGTTTATATGGACTGCATGCTTTTGTAATGTCTGTAGCAGACAGTGGCAGAGATGCTGATGCCATTCTCTAGAAGATGTGTTCAACAAAAATTTCTTTCCACTCAAAATTCTCTTCCAGAAAAAAAAAAGCAAGAATGGCTGCATCTTTCTACATTAATGATAAAATCTTTTGCTTCCCAGAAATAAAAATGGTATCCTTTGATCAGTAAACTATGTAATGCAGCAATACAGAAGAAAATTATGTTGAGAGGAAATAAATTTTGCTATGATCAAAAGACTTTTAGAAGCTGTTATTCAGTGCAGTAGAATATGACTGCAGTTTTTCTCAGCATTCCAGCTTCTTTTGGATCAGCTTAAGGAAAATTGTCCTGCTATCTTTTGATGAAACATTTCCTGATGCATATATTGGCGTAACAATAATGTTAGTGTTCGATGCTGATGGCATAGAGCAAGTAGATGCTTTAAAACTTTGAGGCAAAGTAGAAGGAAATATTCTCTGGTTCTCTGTTTTCTCTCTTTGTAGAGGTTATGCTACATTTAGCATATGAAACAGAATGCAAAGCAGAAGAGGGAGACAGCAATGGCCAAGTAGTGGAACACAGAGATAATATAGTCCCATACAGCAAAAGGTGTTCTTCATTAATCCAGGGAGTGTGAATGTCGGTCTTACTGATTTCTATAGAATACAAAAGTACATTTTATTCGTCAAAGTCTTGCTCTTGGTATCTTAGAGACAAATAAGCATCTGGAATGGAGAAAAGTAAAATAACTACCTTCTTCATCCTCCTTCTCTTCTGCATTTATTACTCACACCCAGACACTTCTCAGACACTATGCTTGCTTAGAAGAAGCTATAAATTGACTTTCTCAATAGACACAGTTCTTACAGAGCAAAGTCTGTCATTCGTATATTACACTCTTTACTATAAAACATTCATCTCAGGAGAAAAAAGCATTCATTATTAATAACTACTGTAGTCAATATTTAATATATCTCAATTCTTCTGAAATGTAAGGTTATTGATATAAAATATTAATTAACAGTCACACATGTTGGAACTGTATCTCATTTAATTACACTTAAAACTAAATAGTGTAAGTCAAGAATACATTTCAAGATGTCTTAAAGCAAGGACCAGATTAAGTGAAAATACTATAGAAAAAATACATGTTTCAGAGCAGCTAAGACAGGCAGGAGTTCTTAATACAGATAATATAATTCTGAAAGTAAAAATAGAGGTAGGTTATAAATGTGTATGTCTTTAGGGAAGAGTGTGTCACATAGAAAGAAACTTTGTAGTCTTCCTATCTACTCTTCTAGGCATTCATTATCCCAGCCAATGAAAGAAGACTAAGGCAGGCTGAGGAAAAAAAAAAAAAAAAAAAAAGGCAGGATATGTATATAATTATTAACTTCACAAAACTCCCTGGAAAAAACAAATATACATATATGTTCAGTGGAACATTCCTGTATATGTATATGCCTGTACATACACACTGTCTTACGAGAATTACATTGCAATTATAAGACAGAAAATTCTCTCAACTGAGTCATGTTCAAGAAGATATTTGTCTTTACTCTTAGCAAGACATTTAAACATAAAATAAATATGGACAGAACTCATGACTACTTTAAAAATATAATGCTGCTTTTCTACAAAAAAACTATATATATTATAGATTATAAGGTTATAACCTTAATATAATTTATTATAGATTATAATCTATTATTATAGGTTAGCTGATTACATTTTTTTCTGATTCTAGATAGAGCAGGATGAAGGAACTTGAGCAAAATTTAATATATTAATTGGGATTGGATAGAATGGGAATAAAAGAAAAGAAAAAAAGTTTCCTCTAGTTAATGCAAGACTTGTATTTCCACCAAATTACCAACAGGTCTGAGATGTACGCTAATCCCCAGAACAACACCATTTAAAATGAAATGAAAGGCTCCGCGATGCTTAATAATCTCATCCAAAGTCTCCCTCTGCACCAACAAAAGAAACTCTGAAAACAGAAAGCTATCATTGTACGCAAGAATACAGAGAACTTCCTAATCCCATAAATACAGTATGCAGGAGGTTTAAATTTTTTTTTTTTTTTTTTTTTTTTTTGTTGGTACTAATGGAAACTATCTATCTGTGCTAATATTCTCTGTATGGAAAAATGAATAGACCTCCTGTGAATGTTCGTTGTTTTAAAAGGTTTGACATCGTACTAAGAAAAAGCAATTACTCCTCCTGTTCTACGCAGCTTGGCTGATTTCTTGGTCTGGGATAAATGCCACAAGTTGTTTTGTTCATACCTCTCCATGCAAATTAGTGGATTTTAATTTGTAATACCTGCTCCTACAGTATCTGATCTTAAAATCAGGCAGAGAATGAAACAAATTTCAAATAAACAAAAATTTCCTTAGTACTTACAAATCCTCTATGATGAACAATGCTTAAAATGTACTCTGCAGTAATCTGAAATAGCTGTAGAAAATAAATGCCTCTAAAATTTTTATGCTAAAATACAGTTGCATTTTTAGAAGTTATAGGAACTTTTGAAAGAGATCCACATTTTTTTTTTGAGACAGGATGGCATCTTTAGATTATCTGTTAAAATACTTTGTGTAAACCAGGTTACTTAATTCCAACTCCACATGCTAAATTAAACTAGCTGGGCATGTGTCTAGTTAGACACGGAGATAGGTCCTACAACATTATAAGATTCATCACTATCCTTGTAAAATATTCATAATTTGATTAGTAAATTATTTTTGTTTGAACTGATCAGTTCTACAAGACTCACCTCTCCTCATCATATTCATTCAGTCTTCTACCATCAGTGGTTTTATATTTATTTCTGGGTCACTGATTAAACATTGAACAATGTTGGAAGCTACCATGAGTATGGGATGTAACTAAAAATTCACATTTTAAGATGAATAAGATTTCAGCTATCATCAATTCCAGAGATCTGTCACCTGTTTCATAATCCATTAAATGTGAATGTTACTGATCCCAGATACTTCTTATCTTTATTCCAAATAATATACAGCCACATACTCTGTCACAAATAGCTTACAGAAGGAGGTTGCACCAGTGTAGTTATCATTATCAAATATATTTATAATTTGGAAGAATGGAATGAAGTTTTTTTTATCAAGCCCTATTTTCACTAAAACTATGTTGATTGACACAAGTTATATTTTAATCCTTTAATTCTTTACTAATTAAATATCCTAACACATTTTGCAGTATTTCGCCTGGAACTCAAGCCAGACTAAATGGTCCTGAATTACCTGGTTATCCTGTTAACTTTCCCTTGCTGCTGAGAAAACATAATACTTCTTCGAGTCTTGGAATATTTATTTTTTCCCATGAGGACTAAGAATTTGCAATGGAATAATGGCAACAATCACTTATACGATTCTGAGATATATATTGTCTAGGTCATACAATTGTAAAATGTATGTTATATAGATTCTTCCTTACTCTTTAAAGGCATGGAGTCTACTGCAGTAAATATAATATGAGAGTTATAATGCAAAATACAACCCAAAACACCAGAAGAGTTTACTGAACATTGGTTAGCACTTCTTAGTAATAGATATGTACATATGTCTGGTAGGTGTAAATGTTAGATATATACATACTGATTTGCCATAATGTTGGCCAGCTAGATGGCATATCTTCATGTTAAAAAAGATTTTCTTTTGATGGCTTCACATGCATCTTTTTTTTTTCTTTTTTTTTTCAAAAATATCACAATTCCACAGTGTTTTTGCAATTGACCTGCCACCAAATTCTGACAAAATATTTAGTGCTTTATATCTATAAATTCTAGTTGTGGCTAGTATTATCAAAGATTATTTCAGCTTTTAGAATTTTAAAATGTTTTTATTTCTTACTCAAAATTATTTAGAACTTTATCTTCAATACTTAAATACTAATGACACTTCCACAAATTTTTTAAATTTGACTGCAGTGAATTGAAAGTGAAGTATATCCTAGCAGATCACATGAAGTTTCCTCTCTTTTTGATCCTTTGCAAGTTCCCTGTTGCCCCTGTTGCTAATAAGCTTTAGTTCCGTTTGGTTTTGTGTTTATGCTTATAATAAGTATTAGAAAGTCTCATTTAGATTTCAGTATGGAAACAGTTCTTGACCTATGGTGAGAATGTGACAGAGAATGAACTGGACCTGAGTTTGTTGGTTAAAGAGACATCTACAGAGAACAAAGAGATGCCGCTCAATGAACCAAGGAATAAAATATAAAATTTAGGTCCTTTGAGGGCTTTTTTTTTTTTTTTTTTCCCCTGGGAAACTGATTTTAAGCAATTCTGATGCACTATGATGCACTTTTACTTCAGTTTCTAATATAAATGATTCTTCAGCAGATATAAAACAACTATTTAAACATCCAAAGAAATCTTAATCAGTCCTACAGATGCTAAGACTTCATGAGGCAAAATAGAGATTTGAAAATGATAGACTTGCGAATTTGGGTTTGTTAAATGCAATAAGAATTTAATAATCTTTTTCTAGAGGATGCTTAGAATGAAGAATCCCTTGAGGTTTCTCTCACAGCCTTTTTTTTTTTTTTTTGGTGCTAGCTTCAGAGGCACAAAAATAGCACTACTAATATAATTAATACACCAGAACTATAAGGAAAAGCTTCTCTGAAGATGTTATATTAATATGTTACAGGCATTACATGAACTATTTTAAGTCAGCTGAGAGTATAAGAAAAGGGAAGCTCCTTGTGTTCCAATTCCTAGAATTAAAACACCCACTTAGTCTTCACTGCAATTCTCAAAGAAGCTGAAATCTGCACACACATTTATGTCAAAAAGATAAAAGGAAAATCTTGCCTTTGATGAAACAGCAGTAAAGCTGCTATTAACTTTAGGGAAATCAGTTCTTAGCCTGACCCCCAAGGCTAAAGCTGTAAAAGAAAATGAAGCAGGCCAAGGATCTTTCCCTCACTCTGTAACTAACCAGCATAGCACTGTTCATGTTCACAGCCTAAAGGCACTTTCTCCAGACCAGGGTTGACATGTCTATAATACCTACTGGGAATGATTCCTAACATGTGCTCTTCCCTGAGCTGTATATGGCCACTGTCTGGGGAAGGGCTGACATGGACTAAAGCAGTGATAAAAAATTAACAATTAAGCAGTGTATGCAATTGTGATCCAACAACAAAAAAAAACTTTATGAACCCCCTACAATGGCTCTGGATCAGCAGCTAATTTTGGCATTAAAATCTGATATAGTTGACATAATAGATAGGCCCATTCCTATAACATTAGGGCCAGTTAATGTTGGATGTTGTTATCACAAAAATCTTGCACTAGTGAATAAAATCAACTAACTAAAACCAAGTAGTTATTGCTCCTATGGATTATATTACTATCTCCTTTAACGAGCTAGCATGAAACTTGGATTATGAACTTTTATTATTGGTAGAGTAGATAGTCATAATAATATAAAAGAAGAGAGTGGTGCGAAAGAATCAGGATTGTGCAGAGACGAGGAGAAATATGAAGATTTAAAAAAATTGAGGGAAGGTTATTGTGGCTGTACTAATATTAATATGTCTCCTCCATTCTTTCAGAGTTTTTAAAAGTGTAAATGATTTAGAATATGTATATATATATATATAACCATATAATTGTTAAAATATTCTTAAACTAAGAAAAAAATAATATGATCACTTTTCAACCAATTAGATGTCTGTTTTTTAATGAAATATTGTCAAATGCATAGGCTGTATGTCTGAGTGGTGATAGCAGCTAATATGCTGCCTTGGTAAAATTGTAAGAAAGATCTGCTTCTTAAACGGAGAATGTCTTCTGTTCCACCCCACAAGATACAGCAAGAGATGATAACTGCTCTCTCTGTAGGTCAGTGCCTATAAGGTATGAAGAAAGTTTTTGACATCAACTCTTTTATTGGTGATCTGGATACTTTTGCCCTATTGAAGCACTATATTTTTTAATCCATCATGCAAAGCACAGAGGCAATATATTATCTCTTGTGTGTATCTACCTACTTGACACTCCAAAGGAAGATTTTATTTTAAAGTATATTTTCATCATATTGCCCTTCATAACCTCATATTGAATGAAGAAAATGCAAATTTAACAAATGGATTTTGGCTGTGCTTGAAGACATATGATTCAAGAAAATTGAATTACTTATGGGGAATTTGAGAACTTTGGATATGGCAATACTATACATAAATATGATTAGTTTAACCTAGAAAACCTCATTAATAATACACAATAAGTGCTTCTCCTTCTTTTATGACTATATGGTATGCTTGAGAGGTTTGTCAACCTCTGGAATTGTAATTTTAAATGTAGTTAAGCTTGCTCAGTGTTCTTAGCTACATAGAAAAAAAAAAGAATTTTTCTAATCCTATGTAATAACAAATCTGAAAGATATATGTGTTTTGGTAATTCTAATGTGGATGTGTTAAAATTGATGAAGTCTGCAGATTGGAATCACAGAATCACAGAATGATTAATGTTGGAAGGGAATGCTAGAGATCATCTAGTCCAATCTCCCTGCACAAGCAGGGACACCTAGAGCACGTGGCACAAGGTGGCATTCAGAATAAAGTTCTTCCTCACATGGAAATGAAACTTCCTGTGTTTCAACTTGTACCTTTTACCCCTTGTCCTGTCACTGGCCACCACGGAGAAGAGTATAGTTCTATCCTGTTTACATTCTCTCCTCGGGTACTTATGCATATTGATCAGATCTCCTCACAGACTTCTTTTCTCTAGGCTAAACTGGCCTAGCTCGCTTAGTCTTTCCTCATAACATAGGTGCTCCAGTCCCTTAATCATCTTCGTGGCTCTATGCTGGACCCTCTCAAGAAGGTCCACATCCCTCTTTTAGTGGAGAGCCCAGAACTGCACACAGTACTCCAGGTGAGGCCCCACCAGAGCTGAGTAGAGGAGGAGGATCCCCTCCCTCAACCTGCCTGCAGCGTTCCTCCTCATGCAGGCCAGGATCCCATTGGCCTTCTTGGCCACGAGGGCACACTGCTGACTCATGGTTAACTTGTCAACTAGGACTCCCAAATCCCTCTCTGGGGAGCTGCTTTCCAGCAGACCAGCCCCTAATCTGTACTGGTGCCTGGGATTATTCCTCCCCAGGTGCAGGACTCTACACTTGTCCTTGTTGAACCTCAGGAGTTTCCTCTCTGCCCAACTCTACATCCTGTCCAGGTCCCTCTGAATGGCAACACAGCCCTCTGGAGTGTCAGCCTCAATTGGTAACGCCCATAAACTTGCTAAGAGTACACTCTGTGCCCTAGTCCGAGTCATTGATGAACAAGTTGAACAGCACTGCGCCCAGAACTGACCCCTGTGGGACACCACTGGCCACAGGCCTCCGACCAGACTTGGCCCCATTTATCACTACCCTTTGGGCTCTGCCCAATCTCAATCTACCTCACTGTCCACTCGTCGAGTCCACACTTCCGGAGTTTTCCTATGAGGTTGTTATAGAGACAGTGTCAATAGCCTTCCTGAAATCAAAGTAGATAACATCCACGGCCTTCCCATCATCAATGCAGCCAGTCATCTCATTATAGAAGGCTATCAGGTTCACCAAACATGACTTCCACTTAGTGAATCCATGCTGATTATTCCTGATTACCTTCTTTTCCTTAACATGCCTAGAGATGGTCTCTAGGATGAGCTGCTCCATCACCTTTCCAGGGATGGAGGTAGGCTGATTCGAAGGAGATGAGGTGTCTAAGCAACTATTTCAAAACATCTACTCAGAATATTTTAACTAACTTCAGATGCATGGAAGTAAGCTTTTCAGAAATGTCTTACCAAGATATTATCCTGTGGCTCTGGTACAAATCAAATTTGAAAAATCCTTCCTTCCAATTATTCGAAGTACAAATATGCTGCTTAAGTTGCCGAAAACTTAGTGACATATGCTGTGACTTCTTGGCAACTTTTAACTGTATTATGAAATATTTTATCATAAAATCATAAAACATAAAATTTAAGAATTTGCTGTGGTAATTTGAGAAAAAAATCAATTCTGTTGTTTCAAGAAGAGCTTGACATTTCAACAGGAGTCATCTCTTGTTTTTTGAACTGGCTTTACTGAAAGTCTACACAGCGTCATGGACTCTAAGATAATAACAAAACACTATGACAATTTAATTTAATTTGAATTCAGACAGAAAATAGGCTGTAGCATTTCAACAGGTGCGTCCTGCTGTTTTGGGAATTGCTTTCTTTGTTTTATGTGTGAATACCACCAAGCCAAATACCTTGTACTGACCTTACTCTAGATTTACAGTTACTTTGTTTCTTTCTTTTTTTTCCCCAATCCTATTGTGAGATATAATATGTTAAAGGAGAATTAGAGCAAACTAATTGGATATTTTTTGTTTGTTTTTAAACACCAAATGCTTTTGGAAAAGAAACTGCAGAATGGAACTATTGAAATACATAGTTATATTTGGTAGAACATCTACATAACATAGACTTTAGTGACTATGTATGACTCTTCATGTTTAATTGGATGTTACAAACTCGTGAGAGATATTCAAGTATAATCAAAGCATTACACTCAAATGGAAATTAGAAAAGGAAAGATACAGATCTATCGAGGGGAATAAAGGAATTAGAGCTAAGGAATTTCCTTGGGCAAGCAACTGAAGAGTTCTGCAAAAATTCATTGTGCCCATAGAGACTGTCTAAGAGTCTGTGTCAACAGACACAGGAAGACACCAAAAATAATGGAAGGACATCAAACAACAGATTTTCTGTAAAGACTGTAATATTTCAAGCTGAGCTCACTGAGTATAAAATAAATTACTTTTTACTGTTATTAATACTGCTAATAATTACTAGACTATCATGTGTACAAAGGAATAATGGAAATATAAAGGCAATCAATGTTAGAAAAAAAAAGAATTCAGAAAACAAAGAATAATTAAACTACTGAATATCCAAAGCATTGTGGATTCTTCTTCTGTTGATATCTTTCCTTCAGTGTTTGATATCTTTCTGGAAAAAAAAAAATGTGAGTGCCAAAGAACCTATTTGACTCAAAAGAGGAATAATAGGAATATGCTGTATGTCCTGCCTAATAAAGAAAGTCAGATTGTTTGTTGATCTAATAAAAGTCTTTGCTCATAAAATCTATCTATTTCTTTGCAACATTAAAACAACCTGAACCAACCAATCATATTCATGAGATAAAATATGAAAATACAATTTCATTCAATATTTATTGAATAATTATTAAATAAAATAGCATTCAATGTTACCAAGATGATATTAAAATAAAATGAAGAAAATAGTTAAAAAGAAGTGCTAAACCTGTGATTTTTTTAGATACCATTTATTCACTTAATTTGGAGGAAGAAAGAGGATGGGAAAATGACCACTTTTCACACAGCCACAATAGTGAATGGCTGAAAGGGAACTGTGTTTTGCAAGCAGAGGGTTCTTTTCCGCACAGTAACTAACTTGGAAATGTTTCTAAATATTTTTATGACTATGTGGCTAAGCCCATTTATATATATAAGAAAGGCACAAAACATGTCTTAAGTCATAAAGGTTACAAATAAACCATTGTGAAACAAAGTTAGATAAAAAGTCAGTCTATAAGGTGGCTGGAAAAGTTTCTGGACCTCAGGGCTCAAGGATTATGATCAGCGAGAAGCAGTCCCGCTGGTGACTGTAAAATGTTGCAGTTTGAAAGTCGGAGTGGTAGTGGTGGAGGGGGAAGGAGATATCAAATCAGTACCGGATTCACAAACAGTCTGTGGACCGTAGGTCCGATCACCTTCCTAGGAGCGAATTGAGTTCCAAAATAGTGTGATCAACTATAAGCTCGACTCTGGTAGTATCGGATTCACAAACAGTCTGTCAACTGTAGGTCCGATCGCCTCCCCCCAAACCAGTAGTCGAGTTCACAAACAGTATGATTAATTCAAATGCAACATTTACAAAGCAGGTTTCGGATGTCAGTACAGGAAATTCTCTACTACAGCGTGGGTTTTTAGCTAGCTCTGATGTACAAATGTGCAATCATCACTCACCCCAGAAGATGGGAGAGGGCTCTCAGTCTTGAGTCTCCTCAGGCGGCCTCCCAGCCCAAGGCGAGGAAAGGGGGCTCAGCCTGTCAACAGACCCGGGAGTTACTATGGATGCTTCCCTCCTCACTTCTTGGTCTCCTCAGGCACATCCTGACGTGAGGGGATGGAAGGAGGCTCAGCCTGTCGACTGACCCAAGAGTAATGATGGATTCTTCCCTTCTCCTTTTAATCCTTAGTTCACCTTTTATACTATTCTTTACATTCAGGTGGAGCTTGACTGACTAGAATCATACTTAATATTGTTATTGATTGGTGAAAAAGTTTCTCACTTTCATTTAAAGGTATAGTCAATTGAAAATCTAGAGTGCCTACTCTGTGAGGGGTGGTCGTACCTTGGAGGCGGGTAACTTTTGGGATGGAGGTGTGTTTTGACATTATAATGAGCAAAGTTCAAGCAAAATTCATCTGAAAGGAGTGATTTGCCACCTTTGCTGGCTCAGCACCGAACATGTTATTGTATATCTCCCATTAGACAGCCACTGTGCGGCTTATCAGCGGCCCAGCACAGGGAGTGCAACACAGTTTGGCCGCGGTGTCTTCACTCCGCTCCATCCTCTGTTACTCCCCTTTGCAGCTGCGAGGAGGGCAGATTGTGCTGCCCAGGGAACCCTGGAGGAGCTGAGTCCGTGCGCACCAACCATCCTGGAAGTGGCAACTGTGTAGCACCCCAAGCAAGCTTTGTAATTCCAAAACTTCTGTTAGGTCCTAGTTTTCCTCTCAGTTCCTGCTTTCAAGCAATTCTTCCACAGTGACTGCTTAGCAGTGGTGTTCCTTAGAGACTGAGTAGCCACCCTGGCCAGATCTATGGCTGGCTCAGCTGCCACCAGTGCCCTGGGCTGTTATGGAACAGGCTCTTTGGCAAGGTCTATCCCTGCTGCCATCACTGATACTGGCACCAGGTCCCATGTATCCCTTGCCTGCATGGTTCCTTGACAAACCTGACCTAACTTCAGTCAGCCCTACTTGTAACAATGTACTGCAATAAGTTGCTCAGGGAGGCTGTGGAATCTGCATCACTGGACACGTTCGAAAACCTCCCTGGAGACAGTCCGCTGAAAGATGCTCTAGCTTTAAGTTGAGACACTGTTTTTCCTTTCACAGTTTTTGTCTTGCATTGTTAACAAGTACAAGCTAAATTGATTAAGCAAGTGTTAAATCATTTACAGTGCCACATCACATATTGAAAATTCTAGATAGATCAATTTCTAAATGCAAAGTCTATTTGTAAAAATAAATACTATAATTATGGTAATGAAATGTCTGTATCTAATTTACTGCTCTGAATATTTACCTCTAAAACCTTTTAAAATGAGTAGTAGTAGTCCAGCTGAGGCACACATAAGAATCATCTGCTAAGTACAATTATTAACTCAAAAATACAGATTTTACAAGAAGTTATTCCATTCTCTAGAAATTAATTATATCACATTAAAATACTTAAATACTGAAATAATTCCTTCTTCAAAGAAGTGCTTTGCCTGAGTTAATTAATTAAGCCTATGAGGTAGACAATTTTTCATGTAATCTTCATCATACAGAAAGTGAAACCAAGGGAGTGACTTGCCCAAACACAACATGTCAAAATGAGGATTAGTACTCAGAATATCTGACTGTCATGTGATGAAAAATAACATTCATCAAACTTGTGAATTGAATTTGCTGCATGCCAGTAAATTGTAATACCCTCAAGTCAGTGTTAACCTAAATGGATCATTAAAAACGGCATATCTCTAACAAAGAAAGATATATCTCTCAATGTCCGTCCATGGTAAAGTTTACTCTTACTCTAAAGAGAAAAATGAAATAGCCATAAAGAATTTGTGATGGATGGATGGAGCTTTCATTAAAGCTCTTTTCGGAGGACAAGAAACCAATCTGAGGGACAAAAACAGTTCTCTCTCATCTGTGGGTTTTGTCACTAATAATTTTCACAAACTCAGAACATCACCTTGTACTGTAGGACTCAGTGCAAGCTTCATCTCATCCAAAAATAGAGGTTTCAAGTTCTGGATTTGACTGAGTATGGATTCTTCATTTGTAAAATGCACTTTGCATTGCAATGGAAAATGTAAAAATGCAAAATCCATTTGCAAAATTAAAGCAAAGATTTTTGAACTCTCTCAAAATTAGGGCATCTTGATTATTATTTAGAAATCTCAGTTCTATAAAACTAAGAAAAACTGCAAATATTTTCTAAATTTCTCCATGAATAATACTAGAGCTCATCTTTTGTGAGTTATATTGCCAAAATTTCTGAACAGTACACAGAAAAGAAAGAACAATGGATTTTGTTTTATAGGAATAAAATTGCTTAAATTTATTCTTTTTTTTTCTCTTAAATTAACTGTTTATTAAACTGCATTGAAAATAGTTTTGGATGTTTTCATTTTCCACCTTCCTTCTAAATGATCTTTTAAAAACAAAACTAGAGCTCTTTTTTTTTTTTCTTTTTTCCTAGCAACCTGATTTTTTTATGCTATTTTTTCTCCTATTAGCTTAACTGTCCTTGTCTCAGTAACATTTTCCTTAGGAAACTCCTCCTGGCAAATACAAGTGAAGGTGAGAATCTTCGCCTGACTAAAATGGTTTTCAGACCATAAGAACAAAGTTTTTTTTTTTTTTTTTTTTTTTTTTTTTTCAGATAAGGCACAAATGTCTCTAACTAAATAGGGACTGCATAGAGCAAATTTATGAACTGGGGTCTTCTGTATCTGAAGTCCTAGCAACTTCACTATTGGCTGTCCTGTCAAGGCTTTTTCATATTTATGACCCTCTGTTGTGACGCCAAACAGAACTTTTTTGTTTATTTAGCCATCTGCAGCATTTCATTAATCTTAATGTATTTAAAAGAAAACTGCAGAAGACATGCAGAATGCTTTTGTGAAAAATAGGAAATTGAAGCCAATATTTATTTTTCTAATTAAGGTTTCAGTCTACAGGGAAGATTACTATTCAGTCAAAAACCTGTGTTCTTGTGAAAAATGCTGACTAGTTTTAAACAGTATCCAAGTCTTGAGTTCTTTTGAGATTTTAGCCAATTACATTGGTAAAATGTTAACTACTGTGAGTATTTTCCATTCAATACTGACACAGATGTAGAGTCTTTTCTATCACAATTAGTTTAGCATTCTCTCTAATCTGTTGGCTATTTAACCTTTGTCCATGATCATTTATTAATATTAATTAACAAATAGCCTAATACGTATCCCTCTGGGATGCCTTCCTCCACTAAGAATTGCCACTTCTTCTGGGCCTTCAGTTCTAAATCACTGACCAGAGCACAAGAAGACCTTCCTTCTTATCCCATAGCAGTCTAGTTTCCTTAAAAGTTTTTGGCAAATATGTTAGACATCCAAATAAATTATTTTCTGTAGTCTCTGTAATCTAAAGAATTGCTGAGAGAATTGCCCATTATATGGTATTTAAACATTACTTCACTCATTCTATTCTCCATTCTATTTATCTACATTTTTCTGTCTCATATGTAAGACATATTTATCTATAGTTTCTTGTATCCTCCTTGAATCCAATTCACAAATTAATGTGACCTAACAATACTTGGAGATGACCCCGCAGCCCCAGTGGTACTATGACTGCTGTTCTCCCAGACAGACCCACAGCCTAAGCAACTCATTTTGCTGCTTTTCCTCTCAAGTCTATGAGCTGCTAACTACTTCACCCTCAGCTTTTAACTCTTGACTACATTTTATCCTTCTTATCCTGTATGGCTTTATCCATGCTTCCAGCTGGATTCTTCTTACCACTTAGCAGTATCAGAGCTGGGCTTGGACTCTGGAGAGCTGAGGAGACTGCCAAGAGAGGGAGGAAGACAGGAGGTAGCAGCAAAGTCCATAGAGGGAACAGGCATCTCCAGGGTGGGAACACGACCTGGAACCTGGTAGGTCACAAGCTGTCTTTACT
Source organism: Tinamus guttatus (assembly GCF_059628265.1). NCBI lineage: Eukaryota > Metazoa > Chordata > Aves > Tinamiformes > Tinamidae > Tinamus > Tinamus guttatus. Next base: position 1,567,090 of record NW_028288797.1, read on the forward strand.
GCTTCCTTCTCCTGTTGTTAACAAGGCTCGGCCTTGTTAATCGCGTTTTCCTTTGTTCCCCTGTCTCATACGTGTATTCTCCAAGTCTTTCAGCTGCAGAGAGCCAGAAAAGCAGTTGTTCTCCTCATCTGGACAATCTCTTATGGATACAAATGGCTTGGTCAAAGTGCCGTTTCTGAGATGACGATTCCCCACTGTCTTCATCTTATATAATATCAAACCCAAATTTGCAGACTGCATGTCTATGAATGCACAAATCACCTCATCCCTTTTGTAAATAAAGGGGTAAAGAAGAGGAACAGAAGAGAAGAGAAGAGAAGAGAAGAGAAGAGAAGAGAAGAGAAGAGAAGAGAAGAGAAGAGAAGAGAAGAGAAGAGAATGAAAGAGAGATGTGAAAAACTCTATCCAAAGAGAAACATTATAAAATAAATGAAAGTATGTTTTTAGGTCTATAGGGACAGCAAGTATATGCAGGGAAAGATGAGAAATAATTTGAAGTTTGGCCCTTTTGTGGGTGAACTACAGTTGCTCCTTGAATATTAGCATCACTACACATCAGCGAAGAAAACTTTTTTACCCAAAAATGCAGAGAGCTTGTTAGGGAAGTCATATTGGGGGGGTAGTTTGACCCAAAACAGAGAATAAAATCTCTTTTCAAAAGACAGTGGGAATATCTGTTAATCATAACTGTTTTGAATCTCAGTATTCCTCCTGTGGAAGGTTGTTTTATGATGATTTATTAAAACACTGTAACTTATAAAGGCAGAGTTAATGAGTTATGTTTCTTTGCTTTCATAAAAATGCTTTCTGAACAACAGAACTGTCACAGGAGTGCATATGTATGTACAATGTCTACCACCACATGGGCTGGAGTTTGTTATTGATGAATTATTTATGCTTCCTAATTGGATTTTTTTTTTTGTACTACCAGAATGATCATTAGCATAATTTATATTTTATAACAGAAATGTCTCCAAATAGTAATTTTCATTCTATTATCATTCAAGTAATACAAAAATATTATTGTAACTGTTTTTTTCACTTGATGCAGGAAGAAAACAAAACAATAAATTAACTAAATTTTCAAGTGTTTTTCTCAGATCAAGATATATACCTTTCCCCTTAAAACAAAGCAATGCTGGAAAAAAAATCCATCTGGAAAGAGCATGCTTGAAAGGATGCCATACTGTATACAAACAAACAAAAAATACCTCAGTCTTTTATGTGTCTCTAGGTTTTAAAAAGTAATAAAAATCCATTTTAATATTTTAACATATACTGATGTTTTAATGGATAATGAAAGAAAAATTGAGCTTATTTTGTTAATGAGACAGATATGCTAAATCACAGTACTGTAGCAAGTCTATGAATTCAGACATTGGCCATGAATTAGCTCACTTGAAATAAAAAAGTATACAAGTCCTCAAGGATGGCAAAGCAATTTAATGCTGTGTAGGATTAGCTTTCTGAAACTGCACTCTGGAGGTCCTGAGGGTCTCATAGCTCACTAATTTCAAACTTTTAATATCCTCATTTAAATTTCCTCAGACTTAATAATGGGCACTAAAGTCAGAATTTGCTATTTAGGGAAAATATAAATACAACAATTATCAGTTTGGTACTTTCCTTGAAGACAATGAACATAGATACAGTCGCACAGTCAGATCTCCTAGGAATCTGCAAGCAGTCTAGAGGAGTTTCACATGTTCATATACTGTTATGTGGACAGATGCTGATAAATATGAATACACTGACCAGATGCGTATCCTATTCAGACCCAGCACTAATAATACATTAGCTTGGGTAACAGCAGTGAAACAACACAGCTCTGTACAATCTAGACCAAAGAGACTCCCCTCCAGGCAACTCCAACCACAGTTATAAGAAACCCACCGATATACGTATACCTCTAACCTAAAAGCATATAGATATGTGCTCTGAGTTGAAAAGCTGTTCTTGATTAATATATGACTTTCTCTAAAATATATGCAATATATTTTGTGTGCATTTTAAACAGACGTAAACACCTACCCAAGTAGCAAGACAATGGGGAAAAATTGAAACATTTTGGCTTTTAATGGCTTGGTATACCACTTCGTGAGGTCAAATATTTAAATTTGGTCACAAGTACTGGGTCTTTTTTCACTCTCATTTACATTTTAAGAATAAACTCATAGCATGAAAGTCTGCTTACAGGCAGAAAACATCTTTTTTTTTTGTCTGCTTGTTTTACAAACTTCATACCACCAGGCACCACTTGTCTGGAAAATAACAGTAACACATTGGTTCCAAACAAATAAACAAGGATTTGGCAATTAAAAAAAAAAAAAAAAAAAGGAAATATTCTGAAAAGTTTCATTTGGAAGTCCTTTTTTCTTACATAGTCAAAACTTGTAATCAGTAAAAACTTTATCCATTTATACTGTCTGCTGATGCTTCCAGTGGGAAAAGTCGAATGCAACCAGTACTTTTGACCACCTTTACTCATTCACTTGCAGTGTGGTCACAGCAGTTGATGCGGTCTTCAGGCTCACGTCTTGAAGTGTTGGGGTCATTTCTAAAACATTCTGACACCAGCTGAGACATTGAGTAACACTCCACCTGACACATTTGACCAGAAGCCAAATGGTGGGGTGGCATGATTCCTCACAAAGTGTTCTTGAGAGTTGCTCTAATAAGAAATGAATGATGCTCAAGCTCTTAACTTTCATTAATTTTGGTGCAAATTCAGCTATCAAATACTTTAATGAAGCATTTATCTATATTAAGAGAAATGTCACGAAAGGACACACACAGAAAAAAAATGGAATACTGAGGAATATAGGGCAAATATAGAGAAATTTGATGAGGCTGGGGGTAGTGAAGAAAAGAATACAAGACTTAAAGAGATAAGGAGAAAAGGTAGGGAAGAGGAGGAAAGACAGAGACGGGCCCTGAATTTTGTTACAAGCATATTACTATTATCATAATCTGTTCTTCTGATACTACCTAATACACCTGAATGTGCCATTCGTTAATTTTAAGAGATATTTACAATTACATCATATTCAGGAATGAGTTACCAGGGGGCGGTTACCAAGTAATATCACAGCTCAACATAAATTACACAGTCTCTGTCATAATGATCTCAGTCTCTGCAGTTTGGTGCTTCCATCCTCCTGTACTTCCTGTTGCTTAGAAAATACAGCATGGTTTTGATTGCTTCATTCAAGAAATAATATGTTCTGGTGATTCATCTAACTGACTTTGGGCATTTATTACCATATTTTTCAATACTATTAAAGGGTTAGCCAAAATTCTGTTAGGTCTACACAGATTGTATTCATTGTAGCTCCATGGACTATAATCTGAATTTAGACACTTAGTTCAAACTTGAGACAACTACATGTAGACACATATGTTTAAGTGCCTTAATCTCCAAACTGAAGTTTACTCCCAACGTACAAACTTTATTGATCAGTAACTTCTTATCAGTAACTTCTGAAAACCTTTTGAATACTTCAGATTTTAAAAAAGACAAAAAGGACACCAAAAGACTTCACAATCTTGTCCTTAAATGTACTTTTTTGTATTGTTGCAAATATTGTGTCCTTTAACTTTTATCTATATATAACACTATTATGACACCTTTCTCAAATTATTACTGATTATACAATATAATAAGATCCCAAGACAATACAGGAATGGTAAGTAAAACAAAAACTAATAATAGAGTACTTACATTCTCTGAGAAATTAGTTACCTGGGAATATTTGACATACTCCTACACTTCAGAAGATAACACCTCTTCCAAGGTCATTAGAAAGAAAAGAGAATTATTTATTTAATGACCAATCAAGTTTAAAGGCGCTCTTTAAAATTTTCAGGATTATTCAAAGTTTTAAAAAATATTTAAGATCTTAAAGACTTGGACACAAAAATTCTATCATTCTTTTGAAAAAAAAAGAAAATCCAATCCTATTAAATCTGAGTGAAAAAGATAATAATAAAAAAATCAGAAAACAAAACAACTAAAATAAAAAAAATAAACACAAATTTTAAAAAGTTCTGTATTTTCCACAATAAAAACAAATTACATCATGGATGTACCATGTATATATTCAACTGAAACGTACACCAACTTGTGAAGATATATAAAGGGACATAATAAAAAGGTGAAAAGAGTTACTTTCAATTTCAAGGAAATCTGAAAAAAAAAGATCTGGTAGAGAAATACCACATGAGAGTAGATACTGGGTACACAACCTGTTTGTGGAAGATTCAGGCAGTTTTCTAGTCTGAGTATATGAGATTTGTATATCAGATTTGTGGATGAGTAAATGAGTAAATGACAAATAACAGATAGCGCTATAACAGTGACCACCAGGAAGAAGACTGGTATGGTCCATTTGGAACCTTCCAACCCTCAACTTTCATTGCTCTGCTGGCAATAAGTTCAAGGACTGAAGAAATCATTTGAGAAGCAGCATCTGATCCACAATATCTTTCAGCAGCGACATGTGTGATAGCTGGCTTCACTCATGTAGATCTCCCAGCTGTTGACAAAACTGGTGACACACATATCTGCATCTCCCCAGCAGGCATGACTCAAAAAAGGATACCACTCCATCATTTCACAGGGCATTTTTCGTCTCTAGGTACACTGCTGCAACCACTGACAGATGGCCTAGCAAAATACATGGTGCCCCAATGCACTTCTCTTTCTTGGCTAGGGACAGGCAAACAGTTCTAGGACGATCAAGATTAATGGAGCCATTGTGCCATGGTTTCTTGGCAGGCCACTTCTATTCTTATTACCATGGCTCATAAAGTCCTCAGAGACGACCTCATCTGTCAGCAGAACATCTTTAGTTATTACCTAAAGAGATGCCAAATGAGCAGGGAATGTTTTTCATGGAGGCATAGACTTAGACTGGCCTCCTTTATTTCTGAGGTTCTACTTCTGGTCTGGTATTTTCAAGTACAAAGAGGGTGCATGCAAACAGAATGGGAGCAAAAGTCCAAGTGAAGCCATGGCTATGACCTCTGCCAACTGATGCTAGTTCACTCATCTGTGGTAGCCAGAAGAGCCAAATCATGAGCAAAGCCCTGACTGAATATTTTATATAAATTCTTGACAGCTGTTTGCTTACATCTTTCCTATTTTTTTTTTGCCCAGTGCCACTGTAATTTCTCAATGTAGGCCCTGGCAGCCTGTGTCCTGCGGCTTCTGATTTTCAGTTTGTAGTTGGGAATCCAGATTCAGCAATATTTTAAATTCTAGCTTTGCAGTTTTTAGATCTAAAAACACCATTTGGTAGCTCTAGAGTTTGTTTTTCCATCCCTGGTCTTTGTCATTGATGTTAGCTTACTGGTAAGTTTGGGAAAAATAATGATTCAGTCATTGACATTTCATCATCAGAGTAGTAGTTTTGATTTGGTACTAGGTATCCCAAAACTGTAGGACAATGTACATGGTGAAGTACAGATGAAATGACTGCAGAAAGAACATCATTAACAACACTTACTGCAAGTGAATGTTGGATCAATAAACACCACTGAAGCAGCAAGTAGATTCTGATGAAGCTAGTTCTAGACAAAAATTTGCAAGTTATTGTGTTATCTGCTGAAAATGAAATCTTAGGTTAATGCAAACTGTTTGTAGATTCACACTGTAATTCTTTGATTCCTACTGGTAACATCTCAAACTACTGTTTGAGATGCTCATCATGCTACATGCTCATTTCAATACTCAGAATCTTTCTCCCTGAATAGCCTATGGTTCATTGCCAGTTTTCACCCTAGACAATGATCAGGAACTGGACAGACAAGAGAAAATGGAAACCATGAAGATAGGATAAACTTCCTTACATTTTTAATGGTTGTGTCAAAAGTGAAATGTTCGTGAAAAAGTATCTATGTGGACAAAGGTTTTGATTGAAAATTTCTCAAATTTGGAGATTCTCAATTTGGATTTGAGTGAAACACAAGTAAAAACCTGATCTTTCAGACAAAATTTATTTTGAAAACAGTATTTCAAACTATTTCAGTTGGTTGAATTCTGTATGAAGCAGCAACAAAAAGGATACAAAAGGAATTAGATACAATAAAAATTTCTCAAAATTGAATCTATTCTCTGTGCATCTTTAATAGAGCAAAAGCTCACCCATCTCTGTCAGTCATTCAGAAAAGGTCTTCAGGAAGACTAATTATTTCTCAGAAGTTTATCACAATTCTTTTGTAATTAGTCCCATATTAACACTCCTTAATCTCCTTTGCATATTCACTCCCTTTTTGCTAAAGCAATGAATGTTCTTAACAGTTTTAATTTTTAAACATACTATTTAATTAAATTGCTTTATGAGAAATAAGATTTTTTGTTCCCAGCTCAGAAACAAGTCTTCCATGAATGATACCTAAAGTAAATTTCAAAACTGGAAACTGTCATTCTTCTCCATACAAAAATCATGATAGACAGGACATCAGTGTTAAAAGCATAATTAAAAATAGTAAGTATTTTTCAATATTTTTTGTTTCCAATGTATTTAGAGATAATACAGATTGTGTTTGGATTGTTCCTGAAAGCATGGTGCTTAGACATTTAAGTGTTTATAAAATAAAAATGGATGTTTTCATGTAATGGATGTATCCTGAAACTGAGCTTTATAATAAATATGAAGCATATGAACCTTACAGTAAACTTGGAGACTAAATATTGTTTGGTTGGTTGGTTTTAATTTTGGTTTATTTATTTGCATTCATTTTGCTCAAAGGGAACAATTCATGAAGTTCCAAGGGGACAATTTTTCAACTCATGGATTCTGGATCAAAATAACTAACTTCAGTTTTCATATTTAAACACACACAAAAAACCATGTCTATTAAATAGAATGTGTGTGTGTGTGTGTGAAAAGAAAAACATTCAAGAGGAAAGGTTTAGAGTGTTACAGCTGAGATGTTTCAAATAATAGAAAAATTTGGCTTGCTGGATCACTGTTAACTCTGGACTGAAGAAACACTGATTACAACTTTAGGCTTAAAGCTATCAACAGCTAACAATGATCCAAACTCCCCTCCCCTAGCTGTCTATTCAATCATTTTATATTTAGTTTTCTAACTCTAACCTCCCTCCCACAAAATTGCAGTTTTCCAAATCCTTACATAGTTCACTTTTCCCCCTTAAATGGGTAAAATTATATGGCAAAGCAAAGCTTTTTAGTCTGACTTAAATATTTCCACCATAGTTATTCAGCACATATCGGCTTGGCTCATGTTCGCACATTCTAAAATAGATAAACTAATTGGATTAAGATATAAATAAAAGAGTATTGAATAGCAGCTATATGGATAAATCCTAACAATTGGGCTTTCTTGAATCCAGAAACATGCAAACAATACTACATGTATTTCTCGAATTATAAAATATCTGAAGTGAATGTTAGGTATTCATATCTAGATAATTGGAATATTTCATATTGAATTATTAAATAGTTTTCCTGTGGCATTTCTGATCTAAAGAAACTTAAAAAGAGAAAAGGCAATTTTTAAATTTTTTACAAATTAATTATAATTAGTTTAACAATTAGTTACATCTAATTATGTAGAAAGGTTGGTTTTGATTTTCTTTTTCCAAATAACAAATAAAACACTAAAGAACAATACAAGGCAACATCTTTTGTACCAGATTTCTCTACAGACTGATTTCTAATCACAATTTAGAAATGCAACTATCATCTGAGTCATAATATATTTTGAAGAAATAATTGAAATCCTTTTAATGCTGCTTTTGCCTGATTCACAATATATCACACAGAATTTTTTCAGTGAATTTTCAGATGACAAAATACCGGCTTTGATTTCTATTCTAACCCCAAGGGCTACTGTAATCCATTGCATAGAGGTCTCCAATTCCGATGCAGTATTCTAAGCTTAAGCCTCCTCAGTTTGGCAACTTGTCTCAGAGCAGATGATGAATATGACCAGGTGGTTAAAATTGGTCTCTTTCAGTAGAGAAATTCACCATTTCAGTAAATGATAACTAAACAAATTATCTGGTTGCACTTCCAACTCTCTAAATAACATTCATCTACATACATGTTCCAACTAAAAGATTACAAGGTTTTTGGTAATGAGCTGTGGTATTCTCACTGTCATCTAAGATAAAAATGGTGTATTTTGATTATAAGATGAAATCAAGAAAATATAATTTGAATATGGAAAATAGAAAAGTTTTAATACTGTAATATGGTGCTATTCACTATATTACCTCTGGATTCAAATTTATGTTCCTTGAGGTAATTCTTACAGTGTTATTCCTGAAATTAGAGAGCTTAAACCTTTATGAAGCCTGATGTTAATAGCATGAATTCTTGTCAATTTCAAGTGATGTTTAGAATAGATGTCCGCACACTCTACATACTCAAAATCATGCTATGACTATGTTCTTCAAGGGTAGATATATTTTTAAAAATTCTAGTAAAGTTGAAAATCTCAAAATACTAATGTTTTTATTTCTTTTGCATTTCAGTTATCCAATTTCTCAAAAAAATAGATACTTTGAAAAAAAAAAAACCCAATCTTTTAAAATTTGTGCCCAGTAGTAATCATGATTCACTTTCATCTATCTTATAAAATAAAAAGAGGAATAAACTTGGTTTTGAGATTAATTTTAATGAGTATGAATTTTAAGATGAAAAATCAAAAGTGAGAGATTCTCCTTCCCTGAATTATTTCAGTTTCTTTAACATATATGTGATTATTGTAAAAAACATGAGTAGATATGAGAGCAGAATGAAACCTAGTTCACATTTTTTGTAGATAAGGCATTTTTTAAGTTACTGCTTGCATGACAACTGCAGACTAAGAGTGATTTGAAATCTAATTTTTGGTTCGTTTCAAGAACAAAAGAAAGATTTGAGTTTCTGATAATTTGATAGCACATGCTTACTTCCCAGATAGTGCAAGCAAGCGCTTGATTTTTCATTTCCCTAACTGCTTATATCTATATATAAAAACTGATACATGCTTAAATCTGAGAAGAAAGCATCAGGTGTCTTAGGCACAATGTAGCTTTATTGCTACTTGACATACCAGTTTTGAGACTGCTCAGAAACCTGTAAATTACATTGAACTGGATTTCTTGTCAAGGCTGTGGTGCTTTTCATGCTTATCACCATAAACAAGATCCTGCTCTGAGTTTAGAGTCTTCATAATAGAAGAATTACAGGCTGTGATAAGTAAGCAATTTATTATTCTTCATTTGTGGTTTATGGCATCAAAACTAGTATGGCTTTTCTAATATGTAAAGTAAGATGTGGCCTAACTGATACTAACAAATTACATTTATTAAACTTGTTATTTTCCTTATTCTTTCTATTGAGTTACTCTGATTAATATTAACATTTATTTTCTGTATTAAAATTTTGGATTTTAAGCAGAGAGTGCTTTAGTAGATAAAGATATCTCGCTACTCTCCTTCCAAGAGAAATCTTCAAAGGAACTATGAAGATGATGTTTCTACCTTTCTGCTTTGTGGCATTCCAGAAGTGGAGTGGCAAGTTCATTTGGTAAGTGGGCAGTGTTCTCAATGGATAGACAAAGAATTGAGACATCCTAAAGCAAACCTATTTGGAAAGGAGGTAACATTGCTCTTCTTATTTTAAGACCATTTAAAGAGGAATTATTTACCACAGTGGAGGATTTTGTGAGTTAGCCTGCCAAATAGTTTGCTTAGATCAATGAAAGCTTTAGCTTTCTTTATCAGGAAGCTGATAGATAGTCTATATTGTCTATATATTACAATTAGATAACAGTCTTAATTGTATCCTCTGTATGTGGTCTGGCTACAGAAGAATGTCAAATAAAATAGGTAGGATCCTGTTAAATAGGAAATTTTCCAATTTAATGTACACTTAGATCAAACTAGTTTAATTTAGAAACTAAAGATTATTTTATTCATGAATATGACAGTATACAGAGGTGAGTAATTCACTTCAAAATGAGTTAATTTTCCCCATTTATCCATTTACAGAATACATGTATTTTTCCACATAGTAAATGACATTAAATGATAGAATTCTTCTATATCTCATTTTAAATATACTATGGCTAGTTCCAAAGGAACAGATTGTTTTTGTCATTAAATGTATAAAATTTTGTTTCTAATTTCAGTGAAAGCAGGATGAACACCTATAATTAAAGATGACTAGTCACTGTTTAATTGTGGTGTGACACATCTTACTGATAAAGGCAAACACACAATTACCAAGCTTAAAGAATGAATTTCAGTAGCACTATTTAAAAATAGGATTTCCATCATTTGCTTCTGATTTTTTGAAATATAATTTATCTGCACAGTCACAACTTGTGAGCATAATCCATCAATAAAGTAATATTACAGTTGTTCAGCTGTTAAATTATGATCCATTTTGGATAGTATAAAAGCTTCTGGGATTCTTTATAGATAGTTTCCTCTAGTGTTTATTTTTTAATTTGTAACATGTACCACAGAAATGACTTATAGTGATGAATTTCTGTTTTGTGATTATTAGTTTTTTAGATTAAGCATTTTATCTTGCTGACTGCAGCCAAATAAATATAATTTACACACATAGCAGTCTATTATACACATTCAGTGCATGGGGTTTCAAGTTTTTCAATCCAAATGCAATCCCAGTGGCTAGCTAACAATACAGGGTAGTGATCAGAAACTGCAGAGCAATTATTGGCACATACATCACATCACTGTGTAGAGAGAAATGAGTTCTGGAACCATAGAGGAAACAATATTCTGATGTTTTGTTTTGTTGCTTTTTTTCTCCATGCATTTTTTTTTTCAGAACAACCATCTAACATTTAGGCCCATGCAATCATTATGGCTTAATGTATACAGTATCTAACTTATTCTTTGCAAAAAGGTCAAAGTATTTGTGCAATCTGATGGAAGCAATGAGCCACAAACATAGAAATGCTGGTGTTCTGTAAAGAACAGGTTCTGTAAACTTTCACTCTCCTTTTCCATCTTTATCATCCATCTTTATCATCACACCATTGTTTCCAGTGTCAATCACACAAGATCTGGGCAAAGGCTACATATTTTTCTCAGAATTCCCGCAGTCATTGCAGGGCATCAGATGACCACTGTCTGGTCAGCCATTTTGTTTATAACTTAAATTGTTCTTTCAGGCGAACATACCTCAGAGGGTAGACAGAATAGACAGGATTACATTGCTCTGCCTGATCAGTGCTCAAGACCATCATGGTGGAGCCCTTCCCGGTCACAGCAATGGTGTAAAATACATGCCTACACCCTGGACCAATGCCTACACCAGAAGCTCTTCAAGCTCCTTGAACCACACAGTTCCTGCAATGTACTATAGATCCTTATATAACAAATAAGCAAGCAAGCAAACAATCAAACATAAAACACCCACTGACATCCTGCAGCAGCTCCATGGCAGCATATTCAGTATATTATAAGAAACCGCAGATTGTGGGTTTGAACAAGGCTGAGAACAGGAGACTACATTGAAGGAGTTACAGATTGAAGAAATGCAAGTCTCCTAAGTTCTTAAAGGATGACAACATGATGATGTCTGTGGAGCCAGCAGATACTGCTTACCTGGTGCATCCCAAAATATCCGTACCTTTTTTTTTAATCTGCTTTTAGCTTGTATGCAGATCTGTTACAAAACATTAAGAGACAAGATATTCTTATTTGCCAACACTACTTGGAATCCTTCAAAGTCTAAAAGGTCTTGACACCTTATTCAGAAAAACCAGGAACAAGCACAGAGCATGTTCTGACCAAATTTCTCTGATGTTTGGTCTAAACCTTAGCTGGCAGTTAATGGTCTGCTTGTTAAGGTGGATGCTGATAAATGTCCTGTCACAATGATAAAGCTGTAAATACTCTTGGGGGAAGGGCGAAAGATTTCTGCCTGCATGACATAGGAAACATTGCTAAAATATGTGGTTCAAATGAGGCTGTCACCCAGCTGGCAAATAGGAGTGCCTAGATAACTCTACAAAGGCTCAGACATGCTCTCCCCTGGAAGTGCTACCTGGCATGTTCTCAATACACTATGGAGGTATATTTGTAGGTACTACAGGAACATGGACAGGAGGAGACAGTCAGGATTAACAGTTTTTTTATGGAACAGAAAAAGACAATATCTCTAAAGTAAACGGTTTTTGAGTTCTGTCATCGTAAATTTTACTCTTTAGAGTCTAAAATTTGCTATACTCAATTCGCATTTATTTCTGTTCTGCTGCTTTAATTGGGTAACCCTGAATCTCTATAATACCAAGAATATGGCAGAAAGCTAATATACCTGGAATTGCCTATTCTGGTTTTACATTCACACCAATTAAATTAGATTGCTCATGTGGCTTTTCAGACTTTAGGTGTTTTAAAGTGTTTTACAAAGTAATGAATTAAATGTTTGCAGTGCTGTGGCCCTGTAGGCAAACAGAGATGCTATTATGCTTCAACAATAGTTCACACCCAGATATAGAATTGGAACCTGATTTTGTATTGAGAGCATGAATGGAGAGGACATGGAGGTTATCCTCAGCTCATTTTGTATGTTCTACAAGCTCTTAAAATTTCCACCTGAATAGGCAAAGGCGTGTGAGGCAGAAAGAACAGCTATAGAAGACGAAAACTATGCACAGCTTCATTTTGCTGATTTAAGCCACCAGGACTAACCTGTCAAAAGCCTTTCTCACCATTGTGATTTGTCAAAATACAGAAATCGTGTAGCTACAGAGAAAAAAGTATTCCACAATATGCACATTTTGTTTGCAAATAAAATTGCCATATTTAATTTTATTAACAATGTATAAAAAACCTATTATGAATGAAGCTTATGAATTATGTTATGCCCTAATAAGGATCAGCATGGGTAATTTGTTCATTGTTTCATCTTGACCAAATTATGCAGGCTAATTCTGCCTGATCCAGCTTCCTTTCTTTTTAACTGAGATATTTCCCCTGTTCATATCACCTCCTGGAAAAGATATTTACATGTAAAACTTAACAAATCTTTTATATTAAACAGGAAATTTGGGGCTTGATTTAAAGGCAGGGGACTAAGGACAGAGGAGCAGTGGTTATTTGCAGAATAAGGAGGTACTATGCAATTACGTTTATCCTTTCTTCTGTCTTGCATACTAACTGAACCAGTTAGCAAGTCACAGCCTAGCCTTATAGTCTTAGCTAATTGTTTTAGCTAAGCTTTTCTTGGAAATCGGTAACTACAGAGAAGTGAGAGGAGATGAAGAAGGAACTCCTTGTTCATGTCTGTGCTTCCCATCCGCTCCATAGGAACTCTGAAATTGCCAAACATATGATGCCTCTTATCCCCACCCACCTGCCCCACCCTGCTACTCCCTGCCCAAGTGCATTTAAAGCATTTAAAGCATTTGAGGAATATATCTGAAGATTTAGAATTACAAAATATTTGAGACTGGAAGAGATCACATGGTGAACATCTAATCCAATCCTCCTGCTCAAATCATGGTCAGCTAAAGCTGGTGACATTCAGTCAGGCTTTGAATATCCCCACAGATCTCTACAACCTTTCTGGACAATGTGTTTTAGTATCTGAGCCTCCTCACAATATATATGCTTCTTTTCTTCCTGTAAGGGACCATATGGGGGATGTAGAAGACTAATACGTAGAATAACATAAGCATTTCTATTGCAAATGTTGCCACCCATCCTGGATAACTCTTCTTTTTCCTCTTAAAATCCCTTCCTAAATTTAGGTCTGGAAAATTTTGAAATTATGTAAGAACAACAGAATTAACTGTTGTGGAAAGGGTTTTATATATGTATTTGTATATACATATATATACACTAGTAAGCTGAATAAGTATCAAGCCTGAGCTCTCTCTGCCACATGGGAAGTGGCCCATGTACCATACACTCCCACGGGCCACTTCCAGACTATTGAAAGTTTGTCTGCCTATATTAAATCTCAGACTTAGAATGTGTTTAGGAGTTAATCCAGGCAAAAATCCTGTCAAAAACCGTTTGACAGTGTATCTGCAAAGATAATTGAGTTTGCTGCCTGAGAATGTTCCTTAGCATAGAATTGTTCCCTGGCATGGATGAAAATGATGTTCTTAATAATTTTTTTCTTTGGGATTTATGTTAAATCTGAACATGAAGACATATTTTCTCTAATTAAGTTCTTTAATGCTGTGTAATCACAATTTCAAAAATCCCCATATTTCAATTATGCAAGAAATGCTCCAATTTCCATGTCTTTTTTTTTTTTCCTTGTGTAGTATTTTAGTATTTCAGAAGTCGCTGTTTCAAATCAGCCTTTGGAAATAATTCATTTTGCTAAGGTTAAAATGTTGTCTTTCAACATTGTAAAATTGAGATTTTTATTTATTAAACATTCTTATAGGAAAGTAAAATATTTTTACCTTGATAAGAATAAATATTTCAATATTTTTGAGAGAAACTTTCCTTTTCATATCAGATTTATTTTCAACCACTTGCCTTCCCAGTCCATCATTACACTTTTTTTTTCTAAATCTAATTATAAAAAATATAACCCCATGCTCGTATTGAATAGAGAATTTTCAGTATATTTTTGTCCTGATCCTCCAGCTCTTCATATGATAATGGTTGAAATACACAGATGCATGAAGGCATTTGTGGATGTGGTGCTTTAAAAGAATTATCTGCATTTGCTTTGTGTTTTCTCATGGACAAGCAGTTTTACTGTATTCTGATAGTGAAGACAGTTTTAAACAAAGGAAACAGAAGCATCTTGCAAATAAAAGATGTTTTACCCGTATCCTTTTCCTATACCTTAATACATATGCAGCTATGTATGAACAGACACACACACACATACATAAAAATAACATAGTTATTTAAAATGTACTTTAAGGATTAAGGCATTCATGAGCTTGAATTTCTACACATTTTCCATCTGTCGCATTATCCATTTTCAGTAAAAGGTTATCTGAATAGCTGAGTGCCATGCAGAGCCCAGTAGTGAGACAGTTTCATATTTTATTGTTACATATTTAAGGTTCATCTTAAAAAACAACAAATGGAAAGAATCTACTCCAAGTAATAAAGTACAGATGAGTTGGAACATCTGTTTTCCCTACTATTACCTCAAGATATCTTTTGCTAGCCTTGCTCTGTTACATTATGTTGTTTGGTTTTTATATTTTCATGCGTACTATTTTCTTGTTACTTTCCTTTACCATTTAATTGTATTAAAATATATTTTATTTTATTTCTTAGCACGATCACTAGAGCACGCTACAAGGTTTGGCACAAATATAGGATTTTTAAATCAGATTTGTGCTGTTACAGAGAACCCTACTTTGCTTAAGCTGCTATGCTTTGCATGAAGAGCTTTTGCTATACTTCAGTTGTGAAAAAAATCATGAAAACTTAATTAATGATTATTTTTCTTCTAGATGAAATTATATTTTAAATGAAAAACTATATTTTTTTGCTTATAGCAGAGTTCGCTTTCAGATGTGATGCTATTAATTAATGCATTAATTAATTCTGATGCATTAATTAATACTGATTATCTACTTCTCTTTCCTCATATAGGAATTAAAGCCTCACATAAATTTACTTATTGACAGCATTGTGTTGTTATTAGAGGTGAAAAAAATCATTTTTGTCATGATATCACAGAAAAACTATTAGCTCTGCATTCACATAATGCCTGTGTTTAAAATAATACATGAAAGTTTGCCATTAAAGTTTCTTTACCTTCAGAGAACCAAAACGAGTATACATATCAGGGTATTACAAGCAAAATTACATTGCAAGGAAGAAGATAAAGTACATTTGCATACATGGTATAACTGCAGCCTAAAATTGTGGCTGGAATACAGTTTGTTACTGAATAGGTATATGAGGCAACCTCTAGATTTGTGTCCCTGTTATCACGAACAGGCCAAATGATCCCTTTAGACACAAATTACTTTCACATGTTATTTAGTTTTATCCTTCCAAATATTAGTATAAAATTGCCACATAACCTCATCGTTGAATAGAAATCTCATCATTTGTAGCCTAAACTTTTTCATGCCTAGGACTATCTACAGGTTTTCATGTTAACACTAATACTTAATTCACATATTTTGCTTTTGCCTATGCAACTCACTATCATATTATGAAATAGTATTCATATCCTTCCAGAAACTTTCACTACACAAAATGGGAACACCTCTTTTATTCTCTTCCAATTTAGTTGATGCGCAACATGATATGGTGCTGATGCTATGGTCTCATGAGACAAAAGTTTGGCCTTGTAAAACTTTTTACTATTAGATTAAATTTTGTTCAAATTTGCTTACATTTCCTCAAAAACATTTAATTTTAATTTTGTTCAAACACTTATGCCCAATCTGCTATGACGCTTCTGGGTTTTTTTGGACCTTGTCACAAGCACACAACCTTTTTTTTTTCACTATTTTCAAAGAAAAAAAAGATCTACATTGAGCCACTTTCCTTTCCATGCAAGGTGGAACATAGTATTTTTACTTTGGTCAGGTAGCATTCTCAGCTTCTCCGTAGCCTCAGATTTCTGTTCAAGACCTTTATCTCAGAGTTTAACTTGTCTCAGCATGCAAGACCTGGAGCAACACTTTGTCTGTTTGCTCTTGTGATGACAGTAGGTTACACTACCTTTTTTGTCAGAAGATGCTCAGATTGGTTATTGCAACAGTAAATATTTTTTTAATAAAATGTCCCCGACTTACTGCAACTCACAGAAAAAGTGAAAAGAAGGGAATCTGCTTTGGGGGAAGGAGTGAAGCCCATTCCAACACCTCCTACCTTCTAGCCTGTACAAGCAGACTTAGAGAAAGCAACAGCTGTCCCACTTCCATCTTGATAAATATATCTGAAGAAATTATTTAACTCTTTTACTAACTTAAAGCATTCTTTCAAAACTAATTTTTCTTTCTCCTTTTGTCCTGTTATTTCTGTATCTTGTCCATATGACTTACTTTCCCATTCATAAAAAGCTGTTATATCATATACATTGCAGGACTGCAATTGTGCCTTACATTGTGCCTTAAAAAAAAGATTATAGAAAGATCTCAACAAGAACCTTGTATGTATGAATAGGCCAGATTCCTCTCTTCCTGTCCTATTCTCACCCTAAATAGGGTGAGTGTAGTTACTAAAATATTTATTATCTTTTTGCCACCAACCTCCAATTTCATGGCTTTATTCAGCATAATGTATATACAGACCTTAGAACTTTTTCTCTGATAATACAGGATTCAGGATATATATACCCTAAAGAATGATTTTCTTTTCCTTTCTCGACTGAGTTTCTTTGATCACACATTCCCTATCTGAAATGTACATCATTAGCCATTAATTTCAATACTTGGTTACTGACAAGTGAACATAATAGGATTTATCAGAAGCAGCAATGAACCACCCTTATGTGTAAATCCCATTAATCATAATGTCAAGCTGAATAATCATTGGGTCAGATGATAACTTCTGACCTGTAATTATCTTTATCTCTGGATACATGAATATCCCATAAATATTAATACTTGGGCAGTTCTATTATACATGCATGAAAATTCCACCTACCTATAAAGTGTTCACTTTATATCAGAATGATCAAGATATATGTCCTCATACAATTCAAGGAATGGAAACTGATATACCCAATTCTTCTTTGCAGTGGTGAAAAATGTTGGAGGTTTTTTTTTTTTTTTTAAACCTTGGCTGTGATGTATTGCTCTTCTGAATATGCTTATGCCCAAATAAAGTGTTTTTTTTTTTTTTTGAAGATGCATTTTTATCAGCATACTGCCCTATTAATATCACTATTCTCATCACTACCTTTACTGGCACTGTATATATCTGAGCATCTGAATCACCTGCTTGATGTAAGGAGGGGACTCCAGATATTCCTTGAAGTCCTTAGATTTCTGCTGCTGTTGCCTGGATCCAGGCTGCTCACATATCTCATTTACTCATGTAAAATGCAACGGGCGGTCACTCTTAAGAAGCCCCATAGATCATCTTATATACCCAAAGATAATGACAGGATGTTATTATGCCTGTACATGAGATATATGGATTGTTGCTGAGGCAGATTTATCATGCCATGGACTGGCCTCTCTGTAGGTCAGTGGTTACCTCTGTATGTCCAAAAATACAAAGCGTACAGTTCTGCGTACAGTTTTGAAAGGTAAATAGTAAGAATGTGGGCAAATTTGTCTGGTCAACTGATAAAAATACGGTGTAGGTGTGGTGATGAATTCTAGTTTTGTAACTGCTGTCAGCAGAGCATAAAAATGAGGTAGATAAAAAAGAGCTTTGAATAACTTTGCTCATATATTGTTATGTAATCATTAAAAATGTTAGGTTAGGAGGAACCTCTGGAAGGCATCTAGTCCATAGGCTCATAGTAAGGCTTACAGGTCAGGTTGCTCAAAGCTTTGTCCAGTCAGGTTATGAATATTTTTGAAGCTGAAGGTACTAAAGCTCCTCTGGGCAAGCATGAAGGTAGCTTTATATGCCCAAAGTCTAGCTATATTTTTTCTAAGTTTATCGATGGGTCTGGTACAAGATGTCACAGTATCTTCCTCCCACATAAATTAGATTCTCCTTCAATCAAAAAAAATGATTTAATTATATTTTAGGTTATAAATAGGTGGAAAATACTATGAAAGATTTGTTTCTCAAATAAATTATTATGAAAAGATAATAAAAATGGAAATATAGGTATGAAGCTAAAAGAAAAACAATATCCCTTCCCAGATACTATCAAGATGATAGAATATACATTTGACAAAACTCACACTTCAAGTCCTGTTAAGTCTTCACTGAAAAACAAACAATCTTGACTTAAACTTCTCCGTAAACAGAATATGTACAACTGTTTGCATGACTTTCTGGTTTAGAATCTTAGAGAATGCAGAGAGAATGCAGAGCTGTGGATTACGTTTAAGTCCCAAAATGTACTGTTTACTATAAGGCTTTACAGACAGTGAAACCATGCCTATTCTGTGCTGCACTAGAACAGCTTAATAAGAACCTATAAAGTTGATCCCTTCTGGTGCATTGTGTTATGCACAGCTTGCAGCTGGTATAGAATTTTTAAAGGATGAAGCAGGAATGAAAAATGCAGTCATGGACACTCAAGGCTTATGAGTATGCCACTTAAAAAAAAAAGTGCTATAGTCACAAAGCAAGGAATATATGTTTTCAGAATGTTTTAGAATGGTCCCTACAATATTTTTGGCCTGCCTCAACTAATGTTGCCAAAAATTTTTAAGTACAATTTTATTCCTACATCCTAGATTCCTTAGAATCTACATTTCAGAATCATTGCATCATTCATTGCATTTTCCAATATGTAGTATATAATATATAGAAATGATTGCTATATGGGGATCGCATAATGAATAAAGAAAGTTGAACCTGAACAGGGAGGGAAAATCTACCTGCACTAAGTAACAAGATTTTTGGAAACAGATCAGGCCTTTTCCCTTCTGAACAAAGTTACTTCTTAAAATGTCTGCTAAAAAGCCAATACATTGAGACTTGTCTGAATACCTGAAGGATATTCTGAGCAGGATGGATGGCAAGAAAATGGAAAATTTATCTGTGCTTCAATAGACAAGAAATATGAGATTTTTCTGCCAAGAATGTTCCAAAATTTACAGGTTTTTCTGCAGGACTAACAGGACAAAGTATTTATAAAGTACTGTTGTGAACAGTTGATATGGAGATATGATAGTGACAACTTTCTTCAATGTTCAACAATATTTTCTTTTCTAACACTATAAATTTAAAATGCTTTTCTAAGAAGTATTATGAACGGATCACTCTCTATATTTTTCCTCATCACTCTCTATATTTTTCCTCGGAACTAAACAGCAAGTGTTCGGTGAAAAGGCAAGCAAGGAGAATCAGTTTAAATGATTGTCTTATGAGCATAAAAGGCCCAGTGCAAAACAGCTCTTCTTTAGGTATGCCTTTTCCTGCCAGGTATCTACAAACTTTACTAAGTCATGAAAGCACAACAGATCTTCAGTAGGTAAGAGTATCATTTTTCTGACTGACAAAAAAGAACAAGCAAAAACAGGAAATAGGAAAAACAGGACTATAGAAACTAAAAGGAAAATAATAGTTGGCAAAGAAGTACTTATTAGTTGGCAAAGAAGATCATATGTGGTAGTATTTTTCAAGGATGTCAGGGTGGGAAAAATACTATTCTTGAAAGGGAATCCATCAGAAGAGCCTAAAATTCTCTTTCAAACAGATTTCACAACTCTCATTCCTTAGGAGTCATCAGCTTCTGCAAAAGTCCCTGCTCATTCACCCATTCATTCATCTCTTTGACTTTGCAATTAATCCCATTCCAACTAAGACTACATTTGTCACCCTCACCATTCCATAGCTTGCCATCACTAACCTCCTGCTGGCAACCACAATCCTCTAAAACAAGCCTCAGAAACATGGCTTTGATTCCTGTTGCTGAGAATTTCACAGCTTAGATACAGTCTTCATTTGTCAGAGGTTTGCCCAGAATTGAGAAAAAATAATTTTAAAAAAGAGGATATTTCCAGCAAAACTTTGACATAGACTAGCCCTATCCATAAATAATACAGAGGCAGCCATAGTTGTCCCCCTCTTTTCTGGAATATATTGATATCAAAGTTTATGCCTCCAGGAAGAGAGAGAAGACCAAACTCAGTTGCTGTTTACTCTTTTGATTTCTCCTTGCTTTGTGCTAGAAAGAAAGCTAGAACACCACCTCTTGTCCCTCCGCAGCAACCTTGGTAGATGAGGTTCAGAGCTTGCATCCACACTGCATCTGAGACTTGCTATGCTCTGAAAAGGAGATAGCAATTTTCTTATAAGTGCTAACCTTAACAGAGGACTGTCTTGGGTAAAGAAGTAAGGGACTTCATACCCAGCATTATATTCTACACAGTATCCTCTACAGTTCCACACTTACATAGTATATACAGCACAAAAAATATCCTGGAATCTGTAACTCTTTAGTCATATTCAATCATCATTGTCAGAAAAAAAAAGGTAACATAAGAGTTATCATTTCTAAATGATCTATTCATGGTCTATTCCTGTCATTAAAACAGCCAAAACACCATAAATAAATAAATAAATAATGTTTACAACTGCCTAAGTTTACACTTTAAGTTGCACTATAAGTTAGTATTCTCTCATGACAAGATTGACATATGGATAATTCTGCACAATAATTCATGCTGTTATGTATGTTAGCTCAGTAACAGGTTAGCTCTGAATAGTGAGCCAAGTGACATATCTGGATAGGCAGGGGGATAGAAATGGAGGGGGTAGTATATAGAAAGCAAAAGTAAAGCACTGCAGAATATGTAAGGGAGAGTACAAACTGATTTTCCTACAGTGAAGAAGGTGAACCTGGCATTGCCAGGTGATGACCACCTTGTTGAACAGACCACTTTCAGCACTCGTAAGAGCTTTTCAGCCCAAATGCAAACTTCACAGTCACTCTCATCACAGTCTCTTAGCCAGGTTACTATTTAACCTCCTTTTAATCTTCTATAACATGTCTTTCATTTTCTTCAATCATTTTTTTTTCAGATTTTCCTTTTATTTGCCTTTAAGTAGTAAAGCATTCATAATCTTTTAGAAAGTGTCTGGAAGCCTGATGTCCTGAGTTTATGGAGGCAAATCCAGAGTCAATCACCTAGACAGCTACCAGTAACTGCTTCTTTGAATAATTTACTATTCCTAAATTACTTTTACCTTATTATTGGTATCCGGATTTTTCCCCTTCTCTTTTATATATGCATTTGAATTACTTTTTACCTATAATATAAAGAGTTTTAAAGCTGAAAATCACAGGGTTTTTTTTTTTTTTTTAGTTTGTTCTCTCTGTTCATTTCCATGTTTTTATATTAAATTGTCCATATAAAATACCAAGTAGATATAGGAAATTCAAGAAGACATATCTGTAAGACATGGCAGTTCAAAAACTCATCATCTCAATTTTTGTGTGGTACATAACAAGCAATATGTATTATATATATGTATGTAAACAAACACATATATGTGAGTGATTTTCTATGCAAATGCATAAATTTGTCATTTAACATATATATTATATATGCATTTTATAGAAATAAAACTACTAGCTCTAACTTGTGCATTTCAAAGTAAGGTGAAAAATCTCACTGGAGATGGATGAGTTTATCTGAGGCTGGAATCTAATCCCCATACAGTATGTTAAAAGGTAACTTAAAAAAGTAAAACTAACAAATTATATGGGCGTTTCAGAGTTTTAAACCATGAAAGTGATTCTTTCCATTTGGTTTTTGAAGTCATCAACATAACCATCTTATTTACTGCTGTATACTTTAAATCTCCACAGAACTGAATGAATAATGGCACTGCATAAGCAAAGGCAACTGTAACATGTCCTTGTTGCATACATTGGTTTCATATAGCTTGTTTTCAGGAAACTGCTGATGTTTTAATGGAAACAGATAGTCCAGAAGTTATACTCAATCTGATGAACAGGATTTGTTTTCTCTGAAGCCCAGAATATCCTCCAGGAAAATAAAATTGACTGTAATTCTGGACTACAAAATAAATAGAAATCCTGTACTGGTCAATACCATTAAAAAAAAAAAAAAAAGAATCATTTGGATCAAAGTCAGACTCTACTTTTCACACCAGAAAAATATTTACTAATAAAATCATGGCTTTACTGCTGGATTAGTTACAAAAGCAAAGAACAGGGGACAAGCAAGAGAAGTGACATTCAGTAAGAAATAAGTTCCCTGTTTCTTTGCTTCTAAAACTTTGCTAGTCAGACAGCTCAAATGACATTCAGTTATTCGCCTCCCATATGTCTGTGATTTAATTATAATCAAAACTGTCAGGGAAGTGTTTTAAATCACAGGGGTTTGTCAGTGTTTGCTGGCACAAGCATGGAAATTTTCTGTGTTAATCTTTTCTCTGACTTCAAATTTATATTAATGTCCCTCATTCCTCAGGCTGCCTTCCTAAGAAGTGCCGGGCACCATAACTGAAAAAGAAATAAACTATATATTGCCTCCAGCAGCGAGCAGCTGTTGTTTTAACTGTCTGAATACAAACTTAAGATGTACAATTCTGGCTTTGTATGACAGGGGCTTTTATAGCTCAGACACTAATAGCACCTACCTTGTCCAACTCAACCATGAGAACTGACATGAAGAGATTATTGTAAGGCTAACTGCTTTGGAAGGAAACTGTCATTAGGTCACAAGTGTAAAAAAAAATCAAAATGATTCACTGAAACAATTATTTTCTTGAGAAATGCAAGAGTAGAATGCCATGTCTTAATGCCTGTAGACATTTCAAAGTATATTAGTTAAAACAAAAGAGCAAATATGCCATTTATACTTTAATTATTTGGTTATATGACTTATATTTTTGACTTTAAAAAAAAATCTGTATCTCTAGCTTTCTTTTTATTTTTTTTTTCATATTGGGACAAGTAATATCTCTTGAGGGAAATACCTCTTATGAAAAACCTGACAAAAGTATAACAGATTATTTCTCCCTTTACACTTCAGTCAGTATGAAAAGACTTTATACTTCTGCACCCAGGAACACCTGAGATGTCACAAAATAAAATAAATAATTATATTCAGTCAATTTGAGAAGTTTTTGCCACTTCTTTGTTTTCTCCTTGTGTCTTGCCAGGAAAGCATTGTAATTGTCTTTACATGTCTTAAAATTCTGTCACACTTAAAATTTTGGTCCAATTTTTTTTCATTATGAACAGTCTCCCAAATGGAATAAGATCTCTTTTGTTTTGCTTTTTTTAGAAAAATACATATTTTCATAATTAAAAGTAGATCTTTTTTGTTGAAATAATAATCTCTAATAAAAAATACATCAACTTTTTTGTGGTATACAATACAGTAAGTTTGATCAAGTGAGTGTAAGTAGATCATACTAATAGAAGGTGAAATGCCATATTCAAATGTGTTGTCTATAATACATTTATTTTAAAAATGCAGAATTACCTAGATAACACAGTATATTGACATTTGACTACCGTGTTATCTTTGAAAGTATTATTTTAGTTATTACAGGTTATTTCAGAGTAAAATGACAAGCTAGTAAGCTCTAATGGTGATAAATCAGAATGGTTTTTTTCAGAAAACTAACAGCATGGTAAATGATGCAGAAACAGAAATAATTTCTAGGAGAATAAAAAGAGTGGAGGACTGTGATCATATTAAAAATCATTTGATTATTAAAATTTGTTAACAATAAGTTAGAAGTAGATGTAATAAGTGACATCTAAAATTATATAAGTGAAAGCTTACAGACAAAAGTCTATTTCCTATAAATTAAATGTAAATTTAAAGGTGAGTAATGTTTAAATTATTGCATTTTTAATACTTATTCCTGAAAGTTTATCATGTTAAGAATGATAGAATTTCAAAGACATTAGTTAGAATGATCTAAATTTATTGCCATCCATTACACCTTTATTTATTTGTATTTGTAGCATATAACAATAATTTATAATCCTTCGTGGACACTTTTATGTAGAAGTTCACTGTAAGGTGATGGCTTTTTTTATTTCTTCATGTTTGCTCTGTACAATCACTGTAGGCAAATAGTAATAGAAATTTAATTCTTGTCTCTGCATAGGCAATCTATTAGCTCCTTCAAATCCCTTCCCCATTTGTGTCACATAGCAAGGAAAACAAAAGAACAAAGAATTTTTTTTTCAATACAGAAATCATAGCTATGTTTGCAAGAAGCTGCCAGAAGATCTGTCATAGCTTTTAGACAATTTCAATAAAATGATCTAATGTTCAATTTAATAGAAAAGCCTTGCTATACAGTAATACCACAGTTTCCTCACCTGTGGTAAACTTGTTAGCCATAACTGCTTAAAGAACACAGATTTTTAATTCACCCAAGAGGGTAAGTTTCAGGACTTGTCAGCCTTGTCTTATTGTAGACAAAGTTGTCTTGATGCTGTGAAAGAATTGCTTGAAAGCAGGAACTGCAAGGAAAACTAGGGTCTAACTGAAGCTTTGGCATTACAAAAGTTTGCTTGGGGTGCTACACAGTCGCCACTTCCAGGATGGCTGGTGCGCACGGACTCTGCTCCTCCACGGTTCCCTGGGCAGCACAATCTGCCCTCCTCGCAGCTGCAAAGGGGAGTAACGGAGGATGGAGCGGAGTGAAGACACCGCGACCAAACTCTGTTGCACTCCCTGTGCTGGGCC
Source organism: Tinamus guttatus (assembly GCF_059628265.1). NCBI lineage: Eukaryota > Metazoa > Chordata > Aves > Tinamiformes > Tinamidae > Tinamus > Tinamus guttatus. The sequence goes on from NW_028288797.1 coordinate 1,592,356, forward strand.
GCTGATAAGCCGCACAGTGGATGTCTAATGGGAGATATACGATAACATGTCTGGTGCTGAGCCAGCAAAGGTGGCAAATCACTCCTTTTGGATGAACTTTGCTTTTTATAAGCTCTTTATAATGTCAAAACACACCTCCACCCCAAAAGCTACCCACCTCCAAGGTACGACCACCCCTCACCGAGCATGCGCTCTAGATTTTCGATTTCACTTTTTCACCAATCAATAACAATATTAAGTATGACACCTCTGAAGTATGTTTGCATTCCTGCAGGCAGGAAATTCCGGCCACCTTCAGTGCTCTAGGAAGTACTCAAGGTGGCAACTGCCCGCGTTTGGAGAAATCCTAGTCATTCATGAGGCATTCTTCATAAAGACTGTGCTTTGTTCTGACGCGAATCCAGCAGGTTGCACTGGCAGTATTAACTTTTCCGTTCAAGAGAGCCACAAATATCCACTGCCACAAAGTTTTTGAGTTTCTCATTTCTTCTAACACTTAACTGATTTGAGCACGCACAGAAATATGCATTTTATTTGTGTTTGATCTTCCCTTCATGGGCAATCTATCAGTGTTACTATTTTTGACTAAACTAATCCCAGACACTCCACAATTGTTCCCTAAAATGTAAGATAGATTTCAGTCTTACACTTGCAGTCAGATCTGTTGTCTGATGTCAATGGATGCCTATGGAGCTACCATATGCTTCATATTACATTTTCTACACATTTTCTACAAAATTACTGGTTATATGAACTGGGAGTTAGCTACATTTGAGAATTTACCTTAGACTTAATTTTACTGTGTCCCCTAGCTGTAAAAATAAGAATATAGGTATGAGTACATTTTGTAATGTACCTGCCATTAATATGAAGTGTGGCCTTTGCTGATGCAATTCAAAGAAAATATAACCCTGTACAAAAAAGGTCAACAGAACAGTCATTTCTGTAGCATTACACCAGCCTTCCATACCGGGGGGAAAGCACACATATATTCAACTAATGAATTAATTAGTTCTTTTAGTGCACAGTCTGTGGTCAAATATAATCATAAAAACAGATGACTCGGAACACTCACAGAAACTCAGCTCTCAGAAATATGAATCATACCCATTTGCCATATCTTTTTTTTTTTTTTGAAGTCCTTACCTTCATTTTTTGTTCTTTATTTTAGTACTAGTGTTTATGAAAACAGAAACTTTTCATCATAGTCAAAGAAAATATTTATGGATGATGTTATATTTTAGAAAGATGATAACCTCAGGCTGTTACAAATTGAAAATCAGTCCAATATTTTTTGTAAGAACTGATGCCATCTGAGAAAGAAAAGTTCAAAATAATTTTAAGAATTGTAGAAGGATACAAGAGACAAATCCCATTCTTCAATTCATACATACACATGGCTGCACGTTAAGTTTTTTAATGCTTCTTAGAAAACAGCATACCATCTGCACAGAACATCTGGATAGAGGTACAAATGGTGTATTGATTTCTACAAAACTGGTTCTTTGGAAGCCGGACAACTTATTAATCATCATTTAACTGCAGATCTGCCATTGTAAAATATCCACAAGTGCAAAACAATAAGAACAACTTCATACAAGAAGCAGATGGTGCCACCCAGTCCCACAATGTGGAAGTTGTTTATAATCTTTTTTTTTTTTTAAGGAAAACATTTCTAATTCTAAGGAACACTATAAAACAATTATACTACTAATTAACTTCTCTGCCTCACCTAGGTAATATGTATTCTACTTTTCCTTTATGTCCAGATTCTGCTTGCTCTGTTTAGATTGGGAAGTACTTTACAGCTCTCAGTTAGGAAAACAAAAAGGATATTTCTTCATAACTAGTATTCCGTTCTCCACAAAATCCAAAAAAATGAACATTTTCTAGTTATGCATTTAGGACATGACTGACATTTGTCATTCTTTCATCAGAGTGAGTATACGGGAGGCTTTGAGCTGCTGCTCAGGATGATGTAGGACTGCTGGATCCAGCACAGTGATGATGGTGGCAGAGGCCTTGGCCTGGACAGGGTGTGTGAGAGAGGAGTTGGCTGCCCAGGGGCATTTTCTGAGGTTTGTGAAAAAATAAAAAAAAAAGGAAAAGAAGAGAAAAGAAAAGAAAATATTAAGCCATGAGGAGCTAAGTAGACAAAGTGGCATCAGAGCAGATGAATAAGGGACACTTATTCAAGTGAGAATAGGATGAGAGTCTGCCATTCTTGTTGCACAGGACAAGAGACAGCCATACAATCTGCCTGAGTGAGTCCAGGATGTTATGGAAACTCCCATGATAATGGAGTTTAGAAGTCTGTGATTTCTAGGAAGAAAAAGGTTATTTATCTATTTGCAAGTTCCACTTACTGAGTATGCATAGGACCATGGTAACAAACAAAGAGGAACAAGTTCTGTCAGGAAGGCATTTGAACTGGATAAGTCTGACCTGTGCTCTGGACCCAGTGGTATCAGAAGGAAGTGATCAAAATCTCACTTCCTCAGGCAGCTAAGGCACTCATCTGCCAAGCTGACTTGCCTTCTCTATCAGGGGCCTTAGATGTGGTGTTTTTTGGGGAGACTACACATTCAGCCCTCAGACTATGTGAAACGTTGCAGTTTGAAAGCCGTAGTAGTAGTGGCGGGGGTGGGGGGGGGAGGAGATGTCAAATCAGAATTGGATTCACAAACAGCCCGTGGACTGTAGGTCCGATCGCCTCCTAGGAGCGAATCGAGTTCCCAAATAGTGTTATCACCTATAAGCTCGACTCTGGCAGTATCAGATTCACGAACAGTCTGTCAACTGTAGGTCCGATCGCCTCCCCCCAGACCAGTAGTCGAGTTCACAAACAGTATGATTTCTTCAAACGCAACGTTTACAAAGCAGGTTTCAGATGTCAGTACAGGAAATTCTCTACTATGGCATGGGGTTTTTAGCTAGCTCTGATGTACAAATGTACAATCATCACTCACCCCAGAAGATGGGAGAGGGCTCTCAGTCTTGAGTCTCCTCAGGCGGCCTCCCAACCCAAGGGGAGGGAGGGGGGATCAGCCTGTCAACTGACACAGGAGTTACGATGGTTTCTTCCCTCCTCACTCCTTACTCTCCTCAGGCAGCATCCCGACCTGAGGGGAGGGAAGGAGGCTCAGCCTGTTGACTGACCCAAGAGTTACGATGGTTTCTTCCTCCCACCTTTTCATCCTTAGTTCACCTTTTATACTTTTCTTCACATTCAGGTGGAGCTTGAGTGACTAGAGTCATACTTAATATTGTTATTGATTGGTGAAAAAGTTTCTCGCTTTCATTTAAACCTACAGTCAATCAAAAATCTAGAGCACATGCTCAATGAGGGGTAGTTGTACCTCAGAGGCGAGTAGCTTTTGGGATGGAGGTGTGGTTTTCACATTATAATGAGCAAAGTTCAAGCAAAGTTCATCTGAAGGGGGTGATTTGCCACCTTTGCTGGCTCAGCACCGAACATGTTACTGCATATCTCCCATTAGACAGCCACTGTGCGGCTTATCAGCAGCCCAGCACAGGGAGTGCAACAGAGTTTGGCCGCGGTGTCTTCACTCCTCTCCATCCTCCGTTACTCCCCTTTGCAGCTGCGAGGAGGGCAGATTGTGCTGCCTAGGGAACCGTGGAGGAGCAGAGTCCGTGCGCACCAACCGTCCTGGAAGTAACAACTGTGGATCACCCCAAGCAAGGTTTTGTCATGCCAAAACTTCAGTTAGGCCCTAGTTTTCCTGTCAGTTCCTGCTTTCAAACAATTCTTCCACAAACAATTCTTCCACACACTATTACCCTCTTTCTTCTTATCCACATGGACTCCTGCCAAGAGAGGCCATGAGTTTATCAAAAGTGAGTAGAGCTCTGGGAGCAAAGATGAGCAATGTGCAAGCCCAACTTGAGTATTCTTTAAGCCTACCAGTGACAGGAAAAGTCTCAGCAGCTGACCCAGCAGGTCATAATGGACTTGTGTGCAAAAGCTTCTTTAAGGAACAGTCATTGCTATAGGTCCTGACAATATGGGGTAACATCATTGAGGGATGGAAAATAAGTAGAGACTAAAGTCCAAAGTGGAGAAACAAAGGCAATAGAACAGTGAAAGACACTGTGTTTGAGGACACTCCCACATTATCCTTGAGAAAATAGTATGACTAGGGACCCATTTAAAATGTCATAACAGGAATTTAAACAGGATGCAAACCAGGAAGAATTAGAAGTCTATATGAAGCTTCAGGGCTACAAACCCATTGAAATCACAAATATGTCATGGGATAGCTTGCACAGATGGAGCACTGTGTTGGAAGAACACAGAACTTTTAGAGAGTATATACACTGAAGATGATGAGGAGCTACTGGGCTAATACATCACCAAATGTGATTAGCCTTCAATGCTACAAGGATGAACTACGGATTTGCAATCACCTAGTGTTCACTTGAATCCCCATCTACTTTCTGAACATTTCTTTCTAGACAGTTTAGCCTGACTTGTTCCTTAGGGTTATTCTGTGCCAAGTGCTGATTTTGGCATTTGCCTTTGCTGAATTTCACAGGGATCCTGTCAGCGAGTTTCTTCAGCCTGTCAAAATTGCTCTGAATGGCAGGCTTACCCTCCAGAGAGATGAATTACGAGCTTAGATACCTAGCAAACTTGTAGACACCTAAGATCAGGCGTCCTTGTCTAAGAAAACATCTCGCTAACCCTGATGATAGATTCTCATTATGACTAATGGAAAGAGAAGGTTGTCAGTATGGTTTTCTCATGATCAGATGAATCACTTTCAGGAGGCACCTATCCAAGGTAGGTTGGAAAAAAATATTTGGAAGGGTTAGTTTCTCTCCATTCACTATAAAGAGAGCCTAGCTCTTTGGTGTAGGCTAAACATTTCACTTTAAACGGCTAAACTATATTGAGATGAATCTTATACGTGTGAAACAGAACTTCATTCATTCATCTATTTTGAGTGGCATTTGATAAACCAAACTTCTGGAAAAAAATGGGTAAACTTCATAGTTTCATCACTCTGACATTCCAAAATCCATTTATGGTTTCAAGCATTAAAAACGCAGGCCAGAGAAGTTACTGCCCTAAATATCAGCTGTAATATTTCTGGACTAGATACTTCACCTTTATTGTACCCTTTTCTACTGAGCAGATATAATCTGATGACCGACACTTTTACAGTTACTACAAAGAAAAAATAAACACTCCTCTGACCAAACCAGGGCATCTGGTCATCCCTAATAATCAAAGGATTTGTGAATGTCACTGCACTTTGTCACATCCTTCCAGCTGCCAGTATAACAGTGATGATTTTGCCCAAGTGCTAAATTCTCATTTGACCTCCAAACATGGCACACATGAAGAATAAAGGACACTGAAACCTGGCATTTTCACATAGAAAATTCTTAATCAAAGTTGCTGAATGTATAAGAAGTTGCTGAATGTTCAAGTGATAGAATCCTCAGTACATTTTAATTAAAATATTTGACATAATCCATTTTCTCTACTTCTGCTTCATGTGATTTTACCTGAATAGAATTTTAAGATATGATTAACACTATCCTGCGGCCTGGATGAATGTGGCCATTCATCCTAATGAACTGTGAAAACTGAAAGCTGTATCATATTCAGGGATGGACAGAACTGATTTTCATCAAATGTGTTTACAGGACATAGCCATAGTGATGGGAACAAGATGAGCTGTATCACTTGAAAAACTTTTTAGCATTTGTTTTATCAGACTTTTTTAACAGTTTAAAAAAAAACTCTCTTCTTTTATGTGGGCAGAGTATGTTATAAATGCCACAGAAAAAAAAAATATTTTTGTCTCAATCTTGTCAATATTCTATCACCTTCTTTACTATGAGGAAATTATGGATAAAAAAGCAAGCACATGTGTACTTGCATAATACTCTTTCCTTAAAACTCAATATGAAATTTTACTGAATTATTAATGACAGAATCAGTAATTTAGTATAGTCTTGCCTAAATTTGGTAAAGAAAGTTTGAGACCCAAAATCAACAAAGCATAAAATGTGTGAGAGAAAAAATATATACTGGTGTTGAACTTTAGCAGTGGGACCTGTTGTTAAATGTGTCTGGTTAGATAGCAGATGTCTACTACTGTTAATAGTCTGGGTTCTTGGTACAAGAAGGACGTAGCCAGGGCAGGATTCCTGACATCATGAAGTGAATATCAAAGTGGATATTATCATTCCTGCACTAAAAATGTCTATTATTTCTTTTATTGGCTATAAGAGGAGTTTGCAAGAATGATTGGAAAAGTATATATGCATAGGGTGGTCCAGTTTAACCCCTACCTCACCACTGGCAGTCTTTAATTTAGAGAAGATTTGATCCTGTTTTTGCTTGATTTATGGGCAGGGGTGTTGCTTTTGTTTGAAATATGTAAAAATATTGCCTTAGAAAAAAAATCAGATTAGACAAGAGATACATATTGAAGACTAGGTGAAAAGAGGAACATTCATAAACATTCATAGAAGAAAGAAAACTCCATGATGCATAGTATAAATACAAAAGTCATTGTTTTAAAGACATTATTTATAAATAAAAAATAAAATGTATTTAGCAGGCAAACAAGCAGAAAACCAGTTGACTGATTTTGGGGTTAAATCTGTCCTCTAAGAAACCCGAGTCTGTTAATGAATTCTTGGAAAAGGTTTGAAGAGAAAAAAAGAAAAGTGGTGTACTGAAAATCTAAGTATGTCTGCTTTCAAGGTTTACACATGGTTTGGTGCAGGGATGAATTCCAGCATGTCCATATCCTCAAGGATGTGTGCAATTTTAAATTCTACCACCTCAGGAGATACATTACTCATGAGAAGTAAAAGCAAAAGCATAATGAGATGCACCTGTTCAGTGTTTTTACCTACAGATAATAAGAAACATTGCAATTTTCAAGGCTGAAAAAGTAATCTAATATGTTAAACTACATCATCTACTGCACTATATTCTTGAAGTAACTGGTGACTTTTTTAACATTTAACTGCAGTGGTAATGCATTATTTATAGGCAAACTGTACAAAAATAACTTCATCTTCAAAGAAAAAACAGCAGCTCCCATTGACATCCCTGTGATTTTTTTTTATTGAACTATTTAAGGATCTAGTTATGAAATTAAAAGCTTCACTTCACGCATAAGTTGGGAAAATTATAGCTTTCTTTAGAAGAAACTTTTCAAGAAGCAGCAGCGTAAAACCCTGTCAGACAGAAAGGGCATCTGTAATATCTTCTGTTAGTATAGAAAGGATTTTTAAGGAACGCATCTTGCTATAGAGTTTCTGACAGTGCACAAATGTGAGCTTTTCTATTTCCTATTTGCATATTTAAGCTACAACCTTGAAAACCCTTTTTAGATCAGTAGTTCTGAATGGGAGTAATGTACCAACATTTTGGAAAAAAATGAAAAAGGTATTTAGCTTAAGCTAGTCATTCAGTTTCTCTATATAGAGACCACAGAGTTACAGACACTGATTCCAAAACAGTTATCTAGGATGAATTGTCATCCTTAAAAATTGGTCTTTCTCATTGATTGAAGAGGAAAAGAGATAATTATTTAGATGAATGCCCACACTAATACCCAAGGGTTTACAGAGTAAACCTGGCCTCATCTGCTGGGCAACTTTTTATGAATATGGATGAAAAATAAGTAACACCAAAAGACAGTTTCTTATCTAAAGGCAAAGGTAACTCAAACAAGTTACCATTTTCAGATATTTCTTTTCCTCTTTCACCTGTATAAGAAGTGACCAATTCATAATTAGATAACTGTATTTTACTGTTAAAATTAGTCAAATGGATCTTATCTACATTTCCTTTTAGATGGCTAAAGCTAAATAATAATATGAATCCTACATTGAGCTCTGTCAGAAAGAGAAAAAAAAAGAAAAAAAATAATAAAAAAGGGAAAAAAGAAAAAGAACTCATGGTGCTTCTCTCTGCATCTTAAGGTATATAAATACATTTAGCTTCTTAAAATCTAGCCTCTCAATGTCCCACATATAAAATAAAGATATGAGTAATTTTCTGCCTCACAAAAACACTGAGAAACTTAAAATATATTACAGAATGTATGAAGATCAGTTTTACAGAAGAGGGTAAGTATCTACATGGTAAATCCACAGATTTAGAGTTTTATCATTATATTCAATGTAATACTGGTGGAGGGAGAGGCTTGTTAACAGACGTGATATGTAGAAGTCACTGCATTGATTTACATTTTCAGTTTTTTTCTCTAAAACTCAAGCCACTCTTTATTTAAAAAATAAAAAAGCAGAGGGTTGGTTGTAATTTTAGACATATCCTGAAATTGTATTATATCTCTTCTCCAGATAGCAAGCATAATTCTATCCATATAGAATGATACTGATGTTACACTATGATAGACACAATAAAAATAATTCTCAGACTCACTTTGGTAGAATATGTTCCAACCCTCTAAATAACACAGTTTTATAGATCTCCTGTCATCTCCAAAACAAACAAACGAACTAACAAACAGAAAAGACAGAAGTTCTTTTGTTTGACAGCAAACTGGAATACAGGCCCTCATTGGTTTGTATTAATTTCACATTGAAATATTTGATGCTCTAAGGTATTTTAGCAGACAATATTAAGATATAAGTAAAAAGGTGATTAGACGAAAGGCTATATTTTGCTAATATCTGTAAAAGCATTTAAAAAGTACTCATTAATAATAATAATAATAATAATAATAATAATAATAATAATAATAATAATAATATATTAATATTGAACCAACTTCAGATTTTTTATGCAAACAAACATAATCTAATGCAGAAAACAATCTTTTTAATTAGCTTTTTTTTTTTTGGAGGGGGAAGAGGGATAACTGATTTACCTATTTCAAATGATATCCAATCCATTCAATCAAGAAAGGACCCGTCTGGTTATCACATTCTGCTCCTTGATAATTCTGCTTTTGAACAGAGCACCATGCTCTGCCGTGGTGTGTGTTATGTTGGAAACAGTGGTAGTACTTAGAAGTATCAAGGGACTGTATACACACAGAATGGATTTTAGTCTCCAGGAAACCTGAACATGAAACTTAGCCGGGTCATGAGAGACAAAGTTTATCACACTTTCCCATTCCTTTTCAAAATTATATGTGTCAGATATACATATCCTTTTCTTTCTTTTTCTTTCCTTCTCTTTTCTTTTCCTTTTTTTTTTTAAGAATATACTAGCATTTTTATTTTTGTCTGTGTATTTGTAACAATCAGGCATATATACATATATACATATACCACCACCACCACCAACGTCTTGAAAGATTACCTTCTGTTTACCCTCAGGACTTATTAAAATTCCTCGTCATTTCTTATGATGCCCTGAACACAAGGAAAGGGTTGTTAGATTTCCTGTTCAGAAATCATTAAAGCATTTCGTTGAACATTTTAACTGGAAAAATAGAAGTCATTTTTTGTTATTACTGTTTGCCTCCAATTTTCATCACCTGTTTGGTTGCAGATGGCTTCACTGTCTGCCATGTTACAAAAATTCCCAGACTTTACCTTTAGAATAAGCTTTTACTCAAGAAAGTTAATCTCAGTAGCTAATCATACTTTAAGGGAGACCTGAAATTGTTTAGGCAGGCAGAAAAAGCAGGTGTGATGAATTTCTAGAAAAATTACTTTGAAGACCTGTCAGGGAGAGTGATCTTGTGTACAAGAAAGACTATCCACCTAGAAGACCATACACAGATTTTATTCATCCACTTCATGATTCATGTGTAGGAGGTCTTTAATAAATGTTTTGAACTAAGGTGCTCCAGTCTCTACCTAAAAATGAACATAATCACTAACAATATAAACTTATGTAATGAATTGATATTAATGGAGAGCAGAATTATTCTCATTACTAATATTAGTCAGCACTAATAGTCAAAAGTTGTTAGCAGGTGTATGTATCCCACATAATTTAGGTGATTTCAAAACATAAAAGGAACAAAGGCTATCACATATTTACAACCGACACTTCATTAATATTTGTCAGATGTCTTCCAAGTGAGACCACTGAAATGAAGAGGACTGCTCCTGCTCCTATGCTTGCAGAAAGGCAGTTGATTAATGGTTAGCTAATCTATGATGTCTTTATTTATTTATTTAGAGGTCTAGATGTTGTTCCCTACAAAAAAGAAAAAGAACATTTTTTGCATTGTGAGAATGTGAATAGGTGCATGAGAGTGGTTTTGGTCACTTTGTGAGGGAAACTACTTTCCCTTCTTTCAAACAGAATTTTCATATTGGTTTGGATAAGGATGTATTCTCATTAGTACTTTCCATGAAAACTGGACATGATAAGCTTTTCCTTTCCACCTGAGGTTAAAAGGAACAGTGCCTTTTATTGAGCATTATGAATAACTTTAGATGAATATAGTGCAGAGTCCAGTTGGAGGCCTGTAGGTAGCGGTGTCCCCCAGGGCCAGTCCTTGGTCCAGTCCTGTTTATTTATTCATCAGTGACCTGGATGAAGGCACAGAGTGCTCCCTCAGCAAGTTTGCTGATGATACCAAACTGGGAGGAGTAGCCGATACCCCAGAGGGCTGTGCTGCCATCCAGAGGGACCTGGACAGACTGGACAACTGGGCGGTGAGAAACCTCTTGAAATTCAACAAGACCAAGTGCAAGGTCCTGCACCTGGGGAGGAATAACCCCAGACACCAGTACAGGCTGGGGACCGACCTTCTGGAGAGCAGCTCTGCAGAGAGGGACCTGGGTGTCATGGTGGACGACAAGTTGACCATGAGGCAGCAGTGTGCCCTCGTGGCCAAGAAGGCCAATGGGATCCTGGGGTGCGTTAAGAAGAGCGTCTCCAGCAGGTCAAGGGAGGTGATCCTGCCCCTCTACTCAGCCCTGGTGAGGCCACATCTGGAGTATTGTGTCCAGTTCTGGGCTCCACAGTATAGGAGGGATGTGGAGCTGCTGGAGAGAGTCCAGCGCAGGGCCACAAGGATGATCAGGGGCCTGGAACATCTGCCCTGTGAGGAGAGGCTGAGGGAGCTGGGCCTGTTCAGCCTGGAGAAGAGAAGGCTGAGAGGGGATCTGATCCGTGTCTATAAGTACCTCAAGGGAGGCAGTGAGGAGGGTGGTGCTGGCCTCTTTTCAGTGGTGGCCACTGACAGAACTAGAGGAAACAGCCAGAAACTGAAGCATCAAAAGTTCCACAGGAACTGAAGTAAAAATTTCTTAACAGTGAGAGTGACAGAGCACTGGGACAGGTGCCAAGACAGACTGTGGAATCTCCTTCTCTGGAGATCTTCAAAATCCATTTGGACACAGTCCTGTGCCACGTGCTCTAGGTGACCGTGCATGTGCAGGGGGGTTGGACTAGATGACCTCTAGAGGTCCCTTCCAACCTTAAACATGCTATGATTCTATGATTCTATTAATGTCTTTGCTTGTAGTGACTTGCTAAATTTGACATCAGGCAAATCATTGTAACTCAGTAACATTTTAGTTGGTAAGTGGAAAAGCCTGTTGTCTGTGACTGCTTTTTTTTTTTTTCACCATGGAACTTGCTTACTCATTCTCAATAGAAATTCTATTTTATGGATCAATAATGTATTTCAGTGCCTACAGAGCTTAATCAACTGCCATAGAATTGCAGGTAGGCTATGCTTTTGTTATTTTTTTTCCCATCAACTCTTTCATTTTAATTGAAACTGATGAATGTAATAAATTCTTTTCTCAACTGCTGCTGCATATTTTTTTCTTCTTCCCTCCCCTTTTTTTTCCCTATATTTTATTCTGAGTAACAACATTGGCTACAACCCAAAACTATTCTTATATCAATGCACTGAATAATTCGGCATTCCATGTCCCAGAATAGCAATCATAATCAACTTTCAACAGTAGAGGGTAACTGGATAATGCCAAATTGTACTAAGCTTTTCCACACTTCCCAACCAAAGTCTGTGTTAATCTAGCCACCTCATACTTCTGAGGAGTCAGTTGCTTATATGAAGAAAACATTGCATAACAGAAAAACATAATCAGATTTCATTAGGTTCTGAACTGGTTATTTTGCAGAAGGAGAAATACCTGTATGAGTAAATAACCAGCAGCAGGATGGTGTTCTCTATTCATAGGTGGCACAGGATAAGCCTTTACACAATTCGTGGGATAATTCTCATATTGTGAATGGAAATGAAAGAACAGGTTATGTCCTGTGCTATGACATACTATATAGAAAAAAAATGAGTTAAGATATTAAGCTACTGTTTTTAGCATGTAACATGGCTGCATTTGTATTAGAAAATGGTGTGTTTTGTACCCCTGAGACTAGTGGGTGAATTCTATCTTCTCAGAGACTTGACTGAATCAAGAAACAGGTGAGGAATGGCTTTACTCTTAGCTGCTGTCCCTAGAAATATTATTTCTGACAATGGTCTTTCAGTATCTTCTTTATCCTGCATTCATTCCTGTGTCTGCAGCATGATTCCTTACTTCACAGTTCTTAAAAGTTAACGAAATTGTTGCTGTTCACTTAGCATCTTCCTGACAACACGGCAGAAGAGAAAATTTTCTCCTTGAGTTTTCTGCACACTCACTACAAAAGGAGGAGAGGGACAGAGACACTTTGGAATCTCCAATTAAACCTCCAACAAAAGCAAACAAATTTATATCTGACTATGGGATCCTTTATATAATTTCACTGAAGCAGTATTTATGTCAAGTATTAGTCCTTAATACTTTCTCAGGCAATCCTACAGCTCATTATAAATAAAACTCAGCGATCACTCTAAGCATTACTTTTAAATTCTGTCATCACTTTATAAAGCGAGCCAAGTTACACTAAGCTAACACAGAATTTCACTGGTAATGAATAACAACTATAACTCTGCTAACATTCCTAACTCTTCCTAACATTAAGCTGCTTAAGAAACACTAGTAGCAATGAGATTAAATCTTTTGACATCTCACACAAAAGAGGAGTGGGATAAAGGACTTCCCCTGTCTTCTTTGCAAAATAAAGCATGTTATATAACATGGTATTTCTGTGTTTGGGATGTGACTGTACATGAAACAGGAACGGGAACATGTCTGATTTTTGACTTTTCTGTTTTTTGAAGTTCACAAAGTATTTTCCCCACAAACCTGTTGTCTATGGTTGGATTTTACTCGCATCTTGGGCTTTATGTTATGTTATGTTATGTTATGTTATGTTGTGTTATTTGTGTAAAACTGGATCTGCTTCAGCACCGCCAGGCAGGCAGACATTGCTCAAATTGAGTAGCTGGCATGGTTAGAGATCATGCCAAAGATTGCATGCCCAGCACAACCAGAGCACAGCTGTGGAGGCAGCATGTACTTTTTCCAGCTCTCTCCAAATCGTTCCCTTCAACAGTTTGGATGAATCTATTCTTTTTCCGAGATAGAAGATTTTAACTGTATACATCATGTTCTACCTGACGTCAGCTATAGTCATGATTATTTTATGCTCCAGAAATGATGGAAAAAAAGTCTTTGTGATGCAAATATCCAGAATTTGCAAAAGCAGTTCAATGTATTTGTGAAATGTTGCAGTTTGAAAGCCGTAGTGGTGGTGGGGGCGAGGAGATATCAAATCAGTACCGGATTCACAAACAGTCGGTGGACTGTAGGTCCGATCGCCTTCCTAGGAGCGAATCGAGTTCCCAAAAAAGTGTGATCAACTATAAGCCTGATTCTGGCAGTATCAGATTCATGAACAGTCTGTCAACTGTAGGTCCAATCACCTCCCCCCAAACAAGTAGTCGAGTTCACAAACAGTATGATTGATTCAAATGCAATGTTTACAAAGCAGGTTTCAGATGTCAGTACAGGAAATTCTCTACTACAGCGTGGGTTTTTAGCTAGCTCTGATGTACAAATGTGCAATCATCACTCACCGCAGAAGATGGGAGAGGGCTCTCAGTCTCGAGTCTCCTCAGGCGGCATCCCAACGCAAGGGGAGGAAAGGGGGATCAGCGCATCAGCTGATCCAGGAGTTGAGATGTTTTTTTCCCCCCTTTCTTTTCATCCTTACTTCACCTTTTATACTTTTCTTTACATTCAGGTGGAGCTTGAGTGACTAGAGTCATACTTAATATTGTTATTGATTGGTGAAGAAGTTTCTTGGTTTCATTTAAAGGTACAGTCAATCAAAAATCTAGAGCACATGCTCAGTGAGGAGTGGTCATACCTTGGAGGTGGGTAAGTTTTGGGATGGAGGTGTGTTTTGACATTATAAAGAGCTTATAATGAGCAAAGTTCAAGCAAAGTTCATCCAAAAGGAGTGATTTGCCACCTTTGCTTGCCCAGCACCGGACATCTTATCGTATATCTCCCATTAGACAGCCACTGTGTGGCTAATCAGTGGCCCAGCACAGGGAGTGCAACAGAGTTTGGCCGCGGTGTCTTCGCTCCGTCCTCTGTGTGTACCAACCATCCTGGAAGTGGCAACTGTGTATCACCCCAAACAAACTTTTGTAATGCCAAAACTTCTGTTAGGCTCCAGTTTTTCTCTCAGTTCCCACTTTCAAACAATTCTTCCACAGAATTCCTGTACTGTTTCCCTGAGATTAGCAGAGTGCCAAAACTGATCAGACAAAGCCCCTCTCCAAAAGCACCTGTTTCTCTCTAGTGAGATGATCAGCTCAAAATGTACAAAATTACTATATAGAAACCATTTGCAATAATTACTTAGTTTAAATATGAAAATCAAAATTATATAACTGAAGTATATAATGTATAATATAATATGTAACTGAAATGGTTTACAGAACTATAATCCAGAGTCATTTCAAGCCTCCTCATCACTGTAGAAAGATGAACTGCAATATCTCTAGGGTTAGATAAGAGATTAGAGATGGATTTGCTCTGTTGGCTGATGTTATAGATAGATGTGACTACCACTGCTGTCACTGGAAGAATACTGCTTATAAAATTAGCTGTCACTGTACACATCCATTTAAACAGAAATTAGAGATCATCTAATGGACATCCTAAGTAAGGAACATTTCTATCTAGTTCTGGCAGGCTGCTGTTCTGCACAATGGCCCATTTTCTCTCTTTCAAGACAACTTCAGAAACCAAGACCCTGCTTGAAACTTTCTAGCGTACACAGTTGGTTACCTGCCCTGAAAATTCCTTATGACACTTAAGACTGATTTATGAGAATGTGATTGAAGCAAAGTATTGTCATTAGGCTTTGTCAGCTTTTATGTGCTTGATTTTATAGTTAAACCTCACTAAGAAAATCAAGATAAAAATATAAGAAATAAGACCAAGTATCATTGACTGTGTTTTACTACTTGATAATAACCTCTTTTAGAATAATTTTAGATCAATAAAAGTTCATCTGTTTGGAACTATAAATTGTATAAATTATTAGTGATATTGCAGGATGAAACTGCATGAGAAGCAAAAGTTACTGGATATTACAAGTCTATTTGAACAGTGAGCAGCACATAACCAAAACAAAATCTACCATGTCATATCTTACAGTTCAACAAAAGTTAGAAAAAGAAAAAATAAATTATTCTTTCCTTCCTGCCAAAGTGAGGTTGTTCTCCACAGTATAATTTCCTAGTGATTTGCTCAGTCTCACTTTAAATTATTCTAACAATGGGTCTTCCACCACTTCCCTTAGGAAGTGTAACTGTAGAAGACAATTTGACATTCACATTACAGTCGAGTCCCTGGATGACGCAGTTCAGCATAATGTGACATAAGATTTATTGTGATGGGCTTCAACATTTGACAGGATCCAACACAGTGTAATGTGCTGTGAATGGGTGATTTAAACAGGATGTTTCACAAAACTGCTATATCTATGAAGTAAAGGTGGTACAAAATGTTTGGATTTTAAAATTAATTAAAGCAAACCCAGCCAAAAGCTGAGCATCAGTTCTGAATATTGCACTGCCTCATTGAGGAAAATTGGCAAACTCTACCCTTAACATATAAATTTGATCTTCTAAGCTCTAGGGGGGTTGAGCAGGAAAAGCTTAATGACTAAAAGTTAAAGATAGAAACTTTGAATTTAAGAGTCCAATATCTGAATTGTGAAACATATTTCAATTCTGAAAGATCAAAATAAGAACTAAAATATGGCTATATTTGTAAGCGCATATTTAGGTACTCACTGATTTTAGATTATAACAGCAGGTGTAGGTATAGGCTATATCTGGATATACAAATCTTTTTCCTGACACTAGAAAGAGAAAACATGGAGACCAATATGTATAACAGACCAGGGAAGGAAGGTTGCACATCTTCTGACAGCAGTGCTGATGGGGTTGGCATTAGCACTGGTTGTGGTTTGAGACATGATAATATTATTAAAAACAAAATAGACAATCAAAACCTGTAAACAAATAATAAAGAGGTGACTAAGAAGAACTGATCAGTCAGGAAAACAGCGGAGAGAAAACACAGGAATGTGTTTGTAACAAGTGTATGCCTAGCTAAAATGAATAAGCTTTGAGGAAACCCTGCAGTGTGACTAACATTTAGAGGACACTGAGGCGTACACCAACGTACTGATAACGAACCAGATCTTGAAGCTGTGGATTCCAGAATACTGGTTTTACCACAGAACTGAATTTATAAGATAATCATTTAGTCTAATTCATATAAACATATGCTGTCTCTCCAAGCTTCCTCTTCAATTTTCTCCCACTCTTGCAACTTGGTAGCCAATTATTTACTGTGTCTGAAGGGGTTGTATTGATCATCCAAGAAGTCTTCAGTGTCTCAGAATATAAATAGGATCTGTCTTGTCCTTATGGTCTGTGAATTACTCCTTGCACTTGAGCAATTCATTCATTCTTCACATGGAAGAAATCATTCTAACTCCTTGCAGAAAATGAAGCATAGAAATTCTTTACAGGCCATGGCCACAGTGCTGTAAGGCACAGATCTCACTGGTTAAATCATTTATCCGTTTATGTATTCTTACAATGTTAGGATATTGAAGCCAGGCTGTCAGTGCTAAGGTCTTCCTCATCTTCCTCCTCAGTCCTTTAGAACACCACAGTGGGGAAATGTCCCTTTCAATAGACAATGACATATGAGCTGCTAGCATGATGCTGCTAGCATCACATCATGGTGTCTGTATCTCCCCAGCCTGTGTGATTAATTTAAAATTAAGTCAAAAGGAAAACATTTATTTGGACAAGAACAAAGCATAATGCAAACCCAAAACAATATACATTTGAAAAAATCTCTTTACTTACTTTTTCTACACTTTTTTTTTTCAATTCTAGGAGTATTGGGTATTATTTTCATTGTGCTTGAGTGAGTGATTTATTTTAAGTCCATAAATTGTTTGCTCTGAAGAGAGTTCCAAGAACTACATTTTGCTGACTACACATTTGTTTTGAAAGATGTACCTAATCATAAGACTTTGTAATTTGGATTTGAATAAGGTATTGAATACATGATTTTCAAAGCAAGTAGTAAGCCCTATAAATGTCAGTGTGTAAATCTAAGGAGCACTGGCTCAAAAAGTAATATGCAACACATTGTTTTATCAAAACTAGCATGCTTAAACTTTTTTTTTCTTTTCTTTTTTTTTTTTTTTTTTAAGAATCGCACAACAGCTAAGCAACGTGTTGCAGAATATCTGCTTTAAGGAGTTATAACTTTAGAAACTGATATGATATTCTGCTCAGAAGCAAGGAAGAACCTAGAGATGTTGTGCAAGAATTGTAAAACTACACTGTAAGAACAGTTTGATATCTTTTACTCCCTTTTTCAAGGAAAGAAATATCCCACTTTTCTAAAGCTTAAAAATTCTGAAAGCCCTTTTTTTTCTTTTTATTGAGAACACCTATCTTCTATAAATGTTCTGTAGTTCTCACTATGGAAAATTTAAGAAACATATTAATGGCTCGAAAAGATTTTTCCTTACAATTACAAATATCTGTTTAGTCCTCACGTAGTCAGAAATGTTAATTTCCAAATATAATTTTTAAAGAGGTGCCCCATATAAATCAATATAATTGTTATAATTTTATTTACTACAATGTAAAGGTAATTTGACATCAAACCTGAATATTGCTTCAGAAGCCAAATTACTAGAAAAACAAAGAGCCAATTCTTTCACCTTTCCTAAGGAATTACGTGATCAAATGTAGAAAAATTAAAATATTTTAAGAGATAGGCAATTAGAAAAGATAGTAGATTATCCCATTATTTTTCACAACTTTTAAAACTCGCCTTAAGTATTATGTTTAAAAATATATTTAAATATTAAATTTAATGGATGGAAATGGATGAGGCCTCTAGAGACAACTGCAAGAAGCCTCACGATCCCAGGCCCTGGTCCTTATGGGGGACTTCAACCACTCTGACGTCTGCTGGGATAATCACACAGCTAGGAACAGACAGTCCAGTCCAGGAGGTTCCTGCGGAACGTTGCAGATAACTTGTTGATGCAGGTGGTTGATGAGCCAACCAGGGGAGGGGCGCTGGTAGATCTGATACTAACAAACAGAGATGGTCTAGTGGGAAATGTGAAGGTTGGGGACAGTCATGGGTACAGTAAACACGAGTTGTTGTAATTCACGATTCTGCTAGAAGGTAGCTGGAGAAAAAGTAGGATTGCAAGCCTGCACTTTAAGAAAGCTAACTTTGACGTTGTCAGGGAGCTCCTTGGAGGAATCCCTTGGGCAAGGGTCCTAGAAGGAAACAGGGTCCAGGAGAGTTGGCTAATATTCAAACACCACTTCTTCCAAGCTCAGGATCGGTGCATTCCTATAAGAAAGAAGTCGAGTAAGTGGGCAGGAGACCTGTGCGGATGGACAAGGAGCTCTTGGGTAAACTTAATGAGAAAAAGAGCGTGTACGTAATGTGGAAGAAGGGCCGGGTCTCGTGGGAAGAATATACAAACATTGTCAGAGAATGCAGGGATGCAACAAGGAAGGCCAAGGCCTGTTTGGAATCAGACTTAGCGAGAGATGTCAGAAGCAACAGGAAGGGCTTCTATAAATACATCAGCAGCGAGAGGAAGACCAGGGAAAGTGTTAGTCCGTTGCTGAATGGGGAGGGTGCCTTGGTGACGGACGATGCGGAGAAAGCAGAGTTACTAAATGTCACCTTTGCTTCTGTCTTTATTGCTAAAGCTAGTCCCCATGAACTACTGAGTCCGAAGAAAAGAGACAGGACCAGGAGAGAAGAGGACTTTCCTCTGGTCAAGGAGGATTGGGTTAGGGATTATTTAGGCAAGCTGAACATCCATAAATGCATGAACCTGAATGGGATGCACTCAAGATTGCTGAGGGAGCTAGCGGGGGTTATTGCTTAGCCGCTCTCCATCATCTTTGAGAGGTCATGGAGAGTGGGGGAGGTGCCAGAGGACTGGAAGAAAGCCAACATCACTCCAGTCTTCAGAAAAGGCAAGAGGGAGGAGCCAGGAAACTACAGGCCAGTCAGCCTCACCTCCATCCCTGGAAAGAGGATGGAGCAGCTCATCCTAGAGATCATCTCAAGGCATGTTAAAGAAAACAATGTGATCAGGAGTAGTCAGCATGGATTCACGAAGGGGAAGTCCTGTTCAGTGAACCTGATAGCCTTCTATGATGGGATGACTGGCTAACTGGATGATGGGAGAGTCGTGGATGTTGTCTACCTTGACTTCAGCAAGGCTTTTGACACAGTCTCCCATAACATCCTCATAGGGAAGCTCAGGAAGTGTGGACTGCACAAGTGGACGATGAGGTTGATTGAGGGCTGGCTGAATGGCAGAGCCCAGAGGTAGATGATAAATGGGGCTGAGTCTAGTTGGAGGCTTGTGGCCTGCAAGGGTCAGTACTGGGCCCAATGCCGTTCAACCTGTTCAGCAAGGACTTGGGTGAGGGGACAGAGTGCACCCTCAGCAAGTTTGCAGATTACTCCAAACTGGGAGGAGTCATCAACACTCCCAAGGGCTGTGCTGCCATTCAGAGAGACCTAGACAGAATGGAGAGTTGGGCAGAGAGGAACCTTCTGAGGTTCAACAAGGACAAGTGCAGGGTCCTGCACCTGGGGAGGAACAACTCCAGGCACCAGTACAGATTAGGGCTTGACCTGCTGGAAAGCAGCTCTGTGGAGAGTGATTTGGGAGTCCTGGTTGATAACAAGGAGTCAGCAATGTGCCCTTGTGGCCAAGAAGGCCAATGGGATCCTGGCCTGCATGAGGAGGAGCATTGCCATCAGGTCAAGGGAGGTGATCCTCCCCCTCTACTCAGTGCTGGTGAGGCCGCACCTGAGTATTGTGTGCAGTTCTGGGTTCCCCAGTACAAGAAGGACATTTTGCTTCTTGAGAGGATCCAGCATAGAACCACAAAGATGATTAAGGGACTGGAGCATCTATGTTATGAGGAAAGACTAAGTAAGTGAGCTGGGGCAGTTTAGTCTGTAGGAGAGAAGACTGAGAGGAGATTTGATTAACATGTTCAAGTACCTGAGGGGTGATTGTAGTGAGGATGGGGCCAGGCTCTTCTCGGTGGTGGCCAGTGACAGAACGAGAGGTAACAGGTGTAAATTGAAACATGGGTAGTTTAATCTCCATATGAGGAAGAACTTCTTTACTGTGAGAGTGACAGAGCACTGGAAGAGGCTGCCCAGAGAGGTTGTGGTGTTTCCTTCTCTGGAGATCTTCAAAACCTGCCTGGACAATACACCATGCCATGTGCTCTAGGTGTCCCTACTTCAGCAGGGTGGTTGGACTAGATAATCTCTAGAGGTCCCTTCCAACCTTAACCATTCTTCAATTTTGTGATTCTGTAGTTTGACAAAAAAAAAAACAAGTTTCCCGGGTTTTGAATTCAAATCTGTTTATTTCAGTTCTACTCAACACTTTTGGGCAAGTAAATTGTCATCATTAGTGCCAAGAATCACCTTCCTGAAATGGGAAATATATATATATATATATATATATATATATATATATATATATATAAAATTAAGAACTTGTTATTCTTTTTCTTCACTAGCTCCATGACAGGCAGTAAAGACAAGTGTAGAAATATACCAACAAAGGGAGCTTTGCTATTTCTTTCTGCAAATTCTGATATTATGACTCAGGGAGTTCAAAGTAAAAATGAAGGACAATAGAGCAGCAGAATCTTGAGCAAAACTTAAATACACAGAATCACAGAATGACTGAGGTTGGAAAGGACCTGTACAGATCATCTAGCTCAACACCCCTGCTCAAGCAGCGATATTTTAAACTCATTCATATACATAGACTGGGTAATTTCATGGGGACCTGTTTGAAAACTAAGCAGACAGACTACAGTTAAATTCCTGGGAGGTGGAGGAAATGTCCAAACCTTATTTCAGTTTGTTGTAAATAACTTCTTTGATAACATACAGCTAACCTCCCTTGAGAGGAAAGAAAGTAAAATTACATGAATGCAGCAAACATTCTCTTCTTTAATAGCTAAATGAATAGAGAGTTAGAATTCACCAAGCACACCTCTTATTACAAAATTTTCCCACATGGGGTGTGTTGAACTCTAGCACTGACCCATTCAGCATCTTCAGTAATTTTTAAGTGTTTCCCACCTTAAATCCAAGGATTTCCCATCTATTCTCTGAATACTCATTGCTTTAATTGTCTCCTTTAAAATATTCTCAGAATTTTACTTCTGTATTCTTTGTGGCAAAAACTGAATGCTTTCTGAATTTAAGTATTGCCAGAGCAATAACATTCAATAGATTGTTTACAAAAAATACACTAGTACATAGGCAACTATGCAAACATGAAAACAGTTATAAACAGGATGAAAAGTATACGAATGAGCATAAAACCTGTTTTCAAAAATTACTATGAGAACATTATGGTTCTCTTAGCTTCTGGTTCTCAGTTATCTGTTCTGCTTTCTAGCCAATTCTCATCTTCAGTCTAGTATTTGCTGCTGAAAAGGCTAATGATTACCTTCATTAGGACATATGAGTCATCTTAATGTTTTCTTTTAATGATTTTCTTTTTCTCAGTATTGCTTACTTATTGCCTTGAAAGGGAATAGACTACTATATTCCAGTGTCTCCTATATCTTTTTTTTTCTTTTGTAAATTGCCTTTCTCACACCCTTTTACACACTTCTAGAAATTACTGAGTATAGATTTATTTTCTTTGCTAATCATATTTTTGACTGTTTATGCCTTGCTTAGAACTTTGTTTTTACCTGAGTAATTATGTGAGCACTGAATCATTGCTTGGAGCTTGCCTAAGGCATTGTGTCTCAGCACAGAGAATTGTCTGAGCCCTAGTTTTACTGTAGAGTGAATTCTCACTGCAGAACTCTCTTTCTTTCTTTCTACTGTTCTTTCACACTTCTTTTCACTTCACTTTGTTTGGTTTTTCATCATTTCCTTGAGCAAAATATCTAGGAATTCTTATTCTTTTAAAAAACATTTTCCATTGCTCTTCAGTGTTGCTTAGAACAATCTGCCAGTGAAGTGCTAAGCACTCTCAACTTCTTTTCATGTCATTGTGCAACAGATATCAGTGTTATCATCTCTCTGCTTTAAATCTCAAATTCTTTGAACACCAAAACATAATTTAAAATTGGAGAGAGCTCTGAGTCACTTTGGGTTCAAAGCAAATGCATTTACAACAACTTACTGCTTATCTTTTTTATTTTTTGTTTAGTATTTGCTGAAGAATACAAGTCAATGAAAACTGATCTGAACTAATACTATAAGAGTAGAGAAAGGAGAAGATAACAGGCATAAAAGAGGAGCCCAACAAATACAGTCTTACTTGCTCACCAGATAAAACTAAATATGTTATTTAAGTATCAAATTATTCCTTAGATATTCACTATTTTTCCCTTAAATGACCCTTTACTTCACAGATAGTGAAGTTAGGTATTTTACTGAGGCATTATGAAATATGCTTGAAAATGCAACATAGTCAGTTTGTGAGTCTACTCTACGGGTATGACCAAGAACACTGAAAAAGAAAGTAATAAAATCTGTGCTCATCAACTTTCATATCAAAACTTCTTAAAAGATTATCTAGATGATTCAAACACAGATGAGAACACTATTCAGAAATATCTTAGCATAGTTTTACACTTATCTTTAGATTTTTGTTATAAGACATTTTGACTCAAGAACTCTGGTATCTGGCCTAGGTGTTATCTCCCTTTCTTCTTCCAAGATTTTACATAATAAGACACTATCCCTATTCATATGATATGAAATTACTAGGTGTAAGTGCAGCTGAAATGTTAGTATAAGCCTGAAGAACTCTTTCTATAGTCATAAAATAAAACAACAACAACAAAAAAAAACAAGACTGGTGAGTAGAGATCACATGACAAAAAGGGATGAGATTTCAGGTATAACAAGTGTTTCTTCAGGTCTGAATAAAAAGTAACACAATTCAGACCTAAATGCCTGTTAAAGTTCCTTTTTTTTTTTTCTTTTGAGTTTAACTAGAAAGGTTTATCAGTTAGATTATTGAGAGACAAAGTAGCTTACATCCCTGAATTTTTGAGGATCAGAGAGATGAGATTGTTATTTTCTATATCAAAGAGAACAGGATGTTTTTTGGATCTGTAAAACATACAGGAACGAGCAGGTAGAATGAAAAAAAAAATGGGGGAAAAATATAATATGTCAAAAAACATATTTTTATTAAGTGAGTCCATGATTTTATCACGTGTGATCTCAGGTACCCCTTTTCAAATTGTTTTGTAGCTCTCATGTAAGAACGAGATCAGAGATAGAATGGGTAACTTGAAAAACGTAATATTCTACTGATAAATTTGTGATAATTTGTCTGTGTCAGGACCCTGAGTCCTACCCCTTTCCCCTGCAATTTGGCTGTTTGCACTTGTGGGAGGTGGGCAGTTGCATAGCCTGGAATGGCACTAGGGTAACAAGAGCTGTGAGCAACCTGTGGAATTCTCTGCCCAGGCTGGGGACAGTCTTGAGCCTGAGGCCTCACTCTCAGGTGATTCCAAGGCTGACTGACCTACCAATGTGACCTCCTGGCTTGGCCTCATTCTACAGGAACATCCAGTCATGGCAGGGCTCGGGTAGACCTGATGGCTACATTGGCCTGTCTCTACTCCCTTCACCTGGGACTGTGGAGTTATTGGGCTGATACCACCTGTACCTTGTAGTATTTGCTCTCCTGCCCTGGCTACCATCCTGACCTGGCACTCCTGACAGTGTGCATCTACTTGTCATAGGAGGAAGGGTTGTTATGACTGAAAAATTGTCCTTTTCTTCCCACTGCACTAGTTAGCAAATGATCTTGCATATTTGCACAGGGTGTTTCTTGTTTAAATCCTCAGATAATCATAACTATAGCAACTCTACTACACAGTGTTGTTTCTTTAGATCTATCTTTCTTAGCAATTCCCCACATTCAAGTCTAGCTATTTGATATTTCCTCAACACCCTTTATTTTTTGGTGCAGCCTGTTCAGTCAGCCTTTACCTTGAGGCTATTAAAGAAAGACAGACAGTTCTTCAACCTTGAGTTTGAACAATTTTTAGCTCATCTCCAGCTCTCTATCTGTTCTTTTCAGGTCTCTATCCTTATTTACCTTAACTCAGAAACTCAAGTCCCATGTTCTTTTTTCTTACCAGAGCCATGTATCTAAAGAAATGCTACCAAACCCAAACTTGAGAGCTCCCATTCTCATTCCTAGGTCTGCATTTCTCTTTCTCTGAAAGTAACAGACAGCAGAGAAAGCCCAGCTTTTAGACTCCTGTCATACTTTTGCCTGATCAGTGACGCAGACAGGGACTCCATCATAAAATACAGTGCCGAACAAACAAAGAACAAAGATTAATGAGATCCATCAGAATACTTTCATCTAAACTAACTTTCTGATCTAATTGTGTCAAATTCTATAGTTATTTTAGGACTGAATTTGTGCCTATTATTTACTGAGTTATTAAAAAAGCCACATTATGGCTTCCACCAAATACTGTGGTGAAGAAGGAAGTCCAAGCACCCTCTTGAAAGCTTTTCAAGAATGTATTTGCTACCCCTCTCACACAATTTACAGACTGCATGCTAACATATTTTTTTTTCCCTAACCTACTATTACTGCCCAGGTAAAATTGATACCCATGAGGCATATTTGACAAGTCTTCTCAATCTGTGAAAACATACTGTAGGAAATAAACCAAACAAACCAGAACCAGAATTGATCAGGAAGGAGAATAGAGCTCATAGGGAATGGCTCATAAAATTGAGGATTTGAGACTTGACGTAAATGTCCCAGAAATCTACAGTGTACTTAAGTACATGAAAAAGAGGTCTGTGTCAGCAAGCATTTTGTTTCAGGAAAGGACAGAAGGGAGTCATAAAGTCTGCAAAGTGCTACTGAAAGGGAAAGCTGCCTCTGGTGCCAAGGAGATTGCTGATGTTTAAGCAGCTGTTAAAAGTTATGTTTTAGACTCTAACCTTGATAGATAACTTGCCAAATAGAGAGTATTAATAATAAAAATATTTGCATTTTTATAAAGTCTTTCAGCTAAGAATCTCTATATGTTTGACATGCACTATGTGATTGAGTTTCAAAATGTACTAGGAATATAGAAACATAATTGCATGCTCTTTATGTAGACTGAGAAATCGGTTTTATATAAAACAGACAAACCCAAGGTTACACAGAAAACCCTATAAAAATCAGGATTAAATTCCTTGATTGTCTCTATTACACTCATATGCAATCAGTAAAGGTCCGTGCTATGTTACTCAAATGAGAAAACAGATTAATAGATTGAAATGCAATGTTCAAGTTACCCATTGCAAGAACGCAATTTGCTCACTTAGTATAAGTATTTCAGCTCAGGGTATACTCAGAAGCCAAACGTTTTTACATAGCATCTTGTTTCATTTTTGTATCTTGTTATGTTATTTTAATTGATAGTTCTTTTAACTGGCTTTGTGTTGATTTGTTACTGCTGGAGTAGTTATGCTGCATTTTATGCTGCATTTTATTTGTAGCGCAGGTAGCAGAAATAATTATGTAATATCCAAGTACCTTTTTTTTTTTTTTCTAGCTAAACATCATCATCTATGAATGCCTTCCAAATTATATTCAAACACCCTTAATACTGGTTGGAGAATTGTGCTAATTACTTTGAGAACAAGGAGATGTTCTATATTTTGTCTTTCATGTTGCTTGTCCTTTCCACTGAGAACTTCCCCATCAGTGAGACTTGCTTCACTTTTCTTAAGAGTTGAGCATCTTTAGGTGAGTAAAAATAGTCATGAATGCTATCTAGTCAACAAAGAAGCACATTTTCAGGACAAGTCACTTCATCTGAATAAGCCTCTTTCTCTAGGGCCCAAATCTCTCATTTGATTGGAGAGAAAGATCGAAGAGCTGAAGTAAATTAAACTTGTAGATCATTAGGTAAAGTGAGATGAATCCTACCTGGATTTTATGTTTAATAAGTAAGAAAATGAGACCCATTCTTGCCTTTAAAATGACATCACAAAATATGACAACAACAATGACAAAAATAAAAAACTTTGTAGGATATATGTGATTATGTGATTAACAGTTTTAGAATATTTTCTGACAATTTTTCCATTTGAAAGTTTTCTTTTTGATAGAAAGCTGCTTATAGAGCCACATAGTAAAGCTATTTCAAATCTCGCTTGCTTATAATTTTTTCAACATATAAAATAAATATTGGAAGTGGACGGACAAATTCTTAGTGACTTTTGTTAAAACATAAGGCAGAAACACAGATATGGACAATTCCTACTACTGGCATATCAAGAGGAACTGCAGGTTATCTACCTACCTGGATGGAGTTGACATAGAGAAATACCTGTTGTCTACTTTAAAAGTATTAAAAATAAATTTCAGGTTCATACTTCTAAAAATGATACTGAAACATAAGATTCTCAGCTACTAAACTAGAGGACTAGAAAATATCAAATTATGAGTCAATACTCAAAAAGAAGGCAGAAGTACAGTTTATTAAATTAATAGAGTAGCATTAAAATATGGAAAATCACTTCACTTTTACATCTGACTTCAGAATGTCTAAGATTTTGCCAAAAGAAATGAGCAATTACAAATCCACTTTATAATAAATAAATCCCATTTCAAGTCACCACTTTGAACTGAGGTCTTGAACTTTTGTCACATACAGTGGGGATTCTGAAGACACAGGTTGCCACATAGACCCCAAACAGTCCGATTACACAAAGTAAAATTATTTTGTTTCTACTTTTGTTATGCCTAGTGCACCAGTTTTACACACTCAGACTCAGACGCAGAGCACAATTTTATACAAATATTGAACTATGTAGCTTTTATTTGGCTTTTCTAGGTTCTCTAACAAAAACAAAATATTCCATCTGAAGGAGAAATATTGATTTTACACCTTAGAGATTGAGGGAAATTCAAAATTTTTCTATTTTTCATTTAGAAAAGACCATGTTACTTGGTTGTTAAATAATGACTAAATTCTTGATACATGGATTGCATACACTTATCATTAGAGTCTTTTCAGGTTTTTTTTTTTTTTTTTTTTTTGTTAAATTTCTTCTTCCACAGTGCTAGGAGTGAATCTACTACGAGAATAAAAGGTCTGGAAAAAATAGCCCCTCCTCCCTTTTCTTTTTTTCCGTAGGAGAATATCAACCATTTGAAAGTTGTCTTATGATGGTATCCTTACACACATTGAATCAGATTAAAATTACTTTTTAAGCCGTCTCCCTGACGGTGGGGGGATCTGAAACTCAGTACCTGACTTTGCGAAGGTGTACTGCTTAGGGTATAACTCTATGATGTGCTCTGCTGTAAGATCACCCCATGGTTGCAGTGTGCAGGGAGCAGACAGGAGAGTGAATTGTGGCACAGTGCATGACAAAGGGTCTTTTATTCTGAAGACAAAGACTTGATTTCATCAGAAGAATATCTGGAATCAGTCTGAACAGGGTCAGATAGTGGGTGTTCTCCCAACTACGAACTTCAAATACCTTTTTTTTTTGCCCCCGAAGTAGTGATTTAATTACATACTAAGCTTCACTGGTCCTGTTATCAACATGTCATTGGAAATAGTACTCTGTCTGCATTGAGTAATCATTGTGAATTCAACGGAAGTCTTCACAGAAGAAAAGAGTCTATCTACTACTGAGTGTTTTGCAGGATTTTTATTTTATGGTTATGATAGCCTATTGGGATGTTCCTTTTTCTTGTTTCCTGCTTGTTAAATGTAGTAAAGGAGTGAACTGATTAATGACCATAGTCATAACAGAGAACTGGGGGAGGGAGATATGTACCTGGATTGGTAGATAAATGTATGGCCAGTTATCATTCTTTTATGTGTGTGAACATGAGAACTAAGTCAAATATAAAAACGCATCATTACAGGCTTTAGCCAAATGAGGATATATGTCGATATGTTTAGGCACATATGCATGTCTTTTTGTATATAAATAGTGTTTATATATTTTTATATATGTGCTCTACATATTCATTGTGCAAAAGCATATTTACACTCTATATGTGAATATGCATATTTTGCATATATTAAACATATGTAGCACATATAGCAAATATGAGTTCTGTATGTGAGTATATGTATGTATATGCTGCGTATAGTATGTGTAAAAATTACATAAACGTGTAGATCCTATTTTTTAGCATAAAACTCTGAGTATAGGTTCAGTCCAGCAATATATGGAATTCTTTGTCCTCCACTCAACACATAATAAAATTTGTAAGTAAAATCCATCAGAAAGGACACTGATGTGCTTTACTAGAGAAGGCTATAAGTATTAAGCATGAGCATGAGCCCTTTTTAAAAAAAAAAAAAGTTCTCTTTTGCTGAGCTGTCACATCCAAAGTACAGGATGCTTTTATTTTACAACAGATGGTTAAGGGCCTTATTAACACCTATATCTGGGACAAAATTATGGCCAGGTGTTTGTGAGCTACAAAAAAGAGGAAATTAACATTGTTGTTAACAGGAAACCAGATTGATTTCAATAAATTTTGTTTTAAAAATGAAATGTGTTGATGGGTTTTAATGATGCAGCATATGCTGCTATTGATCTGAAATCTGCATCAAGTGATTTATCTAGAGGTTCACTGTTTTTAGGGAGAGAGAAAATTCTTGAGATCATGCATCCTATGTCACATTGGCTTGGATATGTTATGGGTATTTAAAAAAAAAAAAAAAATTATCTGACAAGCAAAGTCAAATGGCAGGAATGACCTAGACTATCTCAACCACCTGACTGTGGTCTGTGAGATGCATAATTATTCAGGAGCAACCCTTCAGATGTTAATGAATGAGATGAATTATGAGAAAATCCTACAATAGCATAAGAGTAATGGTTGGACCAACTCTCATAAAAAGTGACAAGAAAAGCAAAGAAGTAAAAGATACATTTTCAAAGGAAAAAATAAAAGTTTTTCCAGCATGCATGAAGGTTAGATGATAGACAAAGAAAGTGGGGAGAAGGAAATAAAACTCCTAAACCCCTGAAGCAGAAAAAGGTAAAGCCAGTAAAAAATGTATGATCAAGGGTGTATGCATGATCAAAAATTAGTGGAGATGAGAAGGGAGGAGTTCCCAATACCTAAAGTGTGACTGTGGTAGATTTTGTATAAATTTATTTTGATCCTTCATATAAATCTGTTTTGAGGTAGATTTCATATACATTTATTTTGTTCTTCCAGAAGCAGCACATCTTCATCTCTATGACATCCAGTGCCCACACATTTTATTTGTCAAATTTCTTTTGCTTGAAGCAGTAGCTTGGCGAATTCCATGTACCATTTTATTTTGATGTCATAGATACTTGTACATGCTACCAAAAGGTGGAACTATGCACCTTAGCTTTGCATGCATTAGAACATTTTTTTCTCTACTTTATGTTTGTCGTTGCTTTGTGTTTTACTGACTAATGGATCACTAGTCCACTGATAGGCATTTCACTAAAATTGTCTAAACTAGGATGAGTTTTGCAGCACATGGATTTTTCTTGGATCTGGGTAAGTAAGTTCTTTCCTCTGTATTTTTTGACAAGAACCAATTTTATTTTTGACAATATTATCAAATACATTTCAAATGCTTATTGTTCATAACTTTTGTACTGGAGAAATCTTGCGTTTAACTTCCCTCTCATTATTACCCCTGAATACCTGGAAGCCCTAAATGTAACTAAGTTTGCAAGTCATAGTGTGACAGATTCTAGCCAAGGGCAACAAATTGCGCAAAAAAAAAAAGAAAAAGAAAAAGAAAAAGGAAAAGAAAAAGAAAAAGAAAAACACGAAAACTCTTCCATATCCCTTGAACTTAAATTGCAGAGGGGGAATTTCAATTAGACATCACTTTTAACTGCTCCAGCAATAAGATGAACCACAGCCTTGTAGTGACAAGTTGCTCCTCCCCTTATGTTGTGATGATGGCACTCTGAAAGGTAGGGCATAAGGCAGAGCTGGGAAGGGACCAGAGAGATGCTATCCCGCAGCATAATTAGTATGAATAGAGTGGTGAGTGCTCGGAGTTTATACGTAAAGAATGCCCCCTTGTGAGATGGTATCACTGAGTGCAAGGCCTGCAGTCCCTGTAATATATGGAACTGGGAAACAGAGACTTCTACTTATATGCTATGCAATAAGTTAAAAGGATCCCCTTATCTATATACTGAATCTTAATCTCTTAAATTTAGCATAATTCGTATGCAATATATTTGTATAGTATATGACAGTTTCAGAGTATTTTTCATGAACTGTATTTCAGATTTGCTCCAGGCTATACTTGCTCTATGTGTTTTTTTTTAATGAACAGGACCTAAACTTCTTCCCCACCTCTCTCGGTTTCTTTCTTTCTTTCTTTCTTTCTTTCTTTCTTTCTTTCTTTCTTTCTTTCTTTCTTTCTTTCTTTCTTTCTTTCTTTCTTTCTTTCTTTCTTTCTTTCTTTCTTTCTTTCTTTCTTTCTTTCTTTCTTTCTTTCTTTCTTTCTTTCTTTCTTTCTTTCTTTCTTTCTTTCTTTCTTTCTTTCTTTCTTTCTTTCTTTCTTTCTTTCTTTCTTTCTTTCTTTCTTTCTTTCTTTCTTTCTTTCTTTCTTTCTTTCTTTCTTTCTTTCTTTCTTTCTTTCTTTCTTTCTTTCTTTCTTTCTTTCTTTCTTTCTTTCTTTCTTTCTTTCTTTCTTTCTTTCTTTCTTTCTTTCTTTCTTTCTTTCTTTCTTTCTTTCTTTCTTTCTTTCTTTCTTTCTTTCTTTCTTTCTCTTTCTTTCTTTCTTTCTTTCTTTCTTTCTTTCTTTCTTTCTCTTTCTTTCTTTCTTTCTTTCTTTCTTTCTTTCTTTCTTTCTTTCTTTCTTTCTTTCTTTCTTTCTTTCTTTCTCTTTCTTTCTTTCTTTCTTTCTTTCTTTCTTTCTTTCTTTCTTTCTTTCTTTCTTTCTTTCTTTCTTTCTTTCTTTCTTTCTTTCTTTCTTTCTCTTTCTTTCTTTCTTTCTTTCTTTCTTTCTTTCTTTCTTTCTTTCTTTCTTTCTTTCTTTCTTTCTTTCTTTCTTTCTTTCTTTCTTTCTTTCTTTCTTTCTTTTTCTTTCTTTTTCTGTCTTTCTGTCTTTCTCTTTCTCTCTTTCTCTCTCTCTCTCTCTCTCTTTCTCCCTTCCTTCCTTCCTTCCTTCCTTCCTTCCTTCCTTCCTTCCTTCCTTCCTTCCTTCCTTCCTTCCTTCCTTCCTTCCTTCCTTCCTTCCTTCCTTCCTTCCTTTCTTTCTGTGGGATTGTATTGGCTAATATCATATTCTGCAAACCGGAATCGGATTCAGAAGCTCAATTTAAATCTTGGCAACCCTTCAGGAACATTAAAAAGGAATTAAAGTTTGGAGAGTTAAGCTGTTATATTTTAACTTTATTCTTACATAAATAAAAAGTTTTTGCCCTTTGGATTCTGTCCATAGCAAATGACAAAGCCCTTCTAGCAATAACCAGTTATTTGAACTCACTTATGTTAATTAAAATATGTACAAGAAAAAAAAATATATTTTAAAGGGATCATAGCACTGCAGTACACAGAATACAGTACAGCTGGTTTTATGTTTCCCTTCCATGTGGTAAAGATATATGTGTGCAAGTATGTAAAACAGTCCAGATTTTTATGTTCCAACAGATAAATTCACTGTTACCTCAAAAAGAGTGATGACATTCATGACATTCATAATCAGATTTAATTCATATTCCTTACTATCTTAAGTCTTTTAGTTCATGGTTATCCCTCATATCAGGGCTGGGAACTGAAAGGCAGAGTAGCAGTTTACCCAAACTAGTTGGTACTACCCAGAATAATTTTGCAGAATTTATATTGATATAGTTACATTCATACACTGTTTTGTTGCTAATGCAGTATTTTTTCTTGATAAGCTATAGGGACATTTCCACAGTAACATATTTTTGAACAAATAATCAATAGTCTTGCTTTTTATGGTAAAACTGCTGATGATTTCTAAAGCTGAATCATTCTCTTAAGTATTTATGAAGGAATAATCATGAAGGATTTCTGGCAGTATCCAAGATACATAAAAGAATAAAAGCAGTTGCTGATGAATCCTCCCCTAGACTTAAATATACTGCAGGTAGGAAAAAATATGACAATGAAGAATATGAGGATTTGCTTAATATTGCAAAGAAAAGAGTGACCTTCTTGTGCCAAATGTACATTGCAGTGTAAGTAAAAATAAAAATAAGTGTGTGATGGAAGAACACTTCAAAGATGCTGATACATGCAGTTTCAATGATAAATTAAAGATACCTATTTAACAACAGTAGGTAAATTGGTAAACACTCAAAATTTCAGATTTTTACTTACTCCTTTTACTTACCCTATACTTAAGCTGTATTGTAAAGTAATACCAGTGTTACTTCAGATTTGGACCAGTGTAAATAGGGTTATAGTTTAGCTGTAGATTATTAAACTAGATACATTACTATGAATTATTATGTGTGGCAGGAGTATGGAAAAGAGAAAGAAGCACAGATATTAATGGAAACAGCTCCCCGAAATACACATGGAGGTGAAATTATATGAGGTGTATAATCAACAGTATCGTTCTCAAACACACATCCTGAGCCAGGACCAGTTTTTCTGTTTAAGTATTTTGGAGTTATAGGCCAGTTTGGATCTGCAGCATCAGTCTGTGTCAGTGAGACTGATTTAATATGAAATTTTAGAATAAATATTTTGCATAGCTCCTTTGTCAGTTAACTCTTCTCTACAAATGTTGAACATTTTAATGAAACTGCAGCTATGCCAGGTGAACAATTTTTTTTAAGCATTGTAGCACCCTGTTCCACTTCTATAGTTTAAAGTATGCCAAAGACATGAACTCTAAAGATACAGAGCTGAAAAATTTCAATAAAGGTTGGACTCCAAGACACTAGCTCCTACCTATTTTAAAAAGGAGTTGGAAAATTGCTCTTAACTGCACCTTTAAAAATATACCTGTGAACAGGGTCCTGCTTCCAGGTCTTAAGGTTGTATGGTCTTATTGCTTACGATTTACATTGAAGTTTCTCCAAGGTGCTTCACCATGCAGCATACCAACCCTTTTAGCTTTAGTTCATAAGTTCCTAATACAGAGTTGCATGCATACAGTTGTCCCTAATATGAAAATAGGGCAGATATGTAAACACAAACTATCCTGCCAGAAGTGCAGCTCTAATGGTAGTATCTATTCAGTGCCTGAGAGTTTGTTCCCAAAGGTCCCAAAGCAAAATATATTTCTAGTTATATTGTTCCCACTTAACTGCTATATTAAAAAATAGTATAAGAACAAGGATAAGGAGCAGTATAATATATAAGCAGGATTGTATGTAAGATCTGTAGGGAGCTCTGATCCAATACTGGTGGAAGTCTTTGTACACTGATAAAGGTTTCATCTGAGGCCGTGCTGATGCAACTATATATGCAACTTTCCTCAGAAAGTCCTGGTGGTTGGAGTGCCTGTCTTGAAAACAGAGGGCTGAGCTCAGAGCCTTCCTCATCTGCACAGAATCCTCCCACTGAACCCAAGGGCTAGAGATCAATCTGCTACCTTGAGATGGCCCTGGCCCCTCATTGTTATCCCTTGGGGAATAATACTCTAATTTGGGAGCTAAGTTCTAATGAAAATAGGTTGAACAAAAGCAGTATGAGAATGGAACAGCCATCACCCATGTTACAGGAATTCCTCTTTTCCTGCGACAAGAATCATGGTGAGCAAGGAACAACTCTTTCCAGATATAACACTTGATGTGTTTTATAACCCAATTTTATTTAATTAGACAGTAAATAAATGTGTCCCGTATCTCTGAAACTACCTGTTTTCCTGCTTACTATTAACTGTACCCCGCCCCCCCCCCCAAAAAAAAAAAAAATCCTATAACAAAGGATTCTCACAGAATCACAGAATGATGGTTGAGATTGCAAGGGACTTCTGGAGATTATCTAATTCAACTCCCCTGCTCAAGCAGGATCACCTATAGAAGGTTGCCCAGGCAGATTTTGAAGATCTCCAGAGAAGGAGACTCCACAACCTCCCTGGGAAGCCTGTTCCAAGACTCTGTCACACTCACAGTCATGAGTTTTTCCTCATGTTCAAATGGAGCTGCCTGTGCTTCGGTGTGGGGCCACTGCCTCTTGTCCTATCACTGGGCACCACTGGAAAGAGTCTTGTCTCAGATTTTCCTATGAGGAAACTTACATACAGCTATAGCTGCCTTTGCATGCCTTTTGAAACTTAATTTAGAGATATTTAAGGTATTCACGGTATTTCAGCCCCTTTAAAAACTCAGAGCAAAGAAAATGTTAATGTTCTTACACAGACGTTACTCACATCTACAGTTTAGTAGACATACCCTGCAGTGTTGTCTTCCTACAGTTTAAAAATATTCAAGATTT
The DNA here is from genome assembly GCF_059628265.1 of Tinamus guttatus. Lineage (NCBI taxonomy): Eukaryota > Metazoa > Chordata > Aves > Tinamiformes > Tinamidae > Tinamus > Tinamus guttatus. Next base: position 1,627,241 of record NW_028288797.1, read on the forward strand.
AATGGGGGAACTTGACAAGTGAAGCAGTGGTTTCAAGTGCTGCATATAAATCTTTAGCACAAAGAATTACAGGCTGATTCCATCTCCCTTATATCATTGTATTGTACAAATGAAATAGCATAGCACACAGAAGAAAAGCATTAACATTTTCACTACTATTATTCTTTCTCAAACTATATTTCTGCTCTGCTGATTATTCATTGTTTTAGCAACGTATTATAGCATTCAAGAAGACTTGGCAATTAAGTCTTGCTTTTTTTTTCTAATCAGATTCCTTTCAAAAGGTTCAGCACTGCAGACCTCCTTATGCAATCACACTACATTTTTGAACTTTCACAGCCCTTCTCTTCTGCTATGCCAGAGCTCCTAGACTTCTTGCAAGAACAACCGCTGAGAGCTTGTTCTAAGCTCCTCAAAACTATTTGAGGAAGCTGAGGAAAGTGGTCACCTATTGGCCGCACATGGAGGAGAAGGTACAAATATTCACCATATGACATTCATTTTGCCTACCTATTTTGACAGCCAGGCATAACAGCCAACAAGTACAAGCAATGAAGCAGGAACAGACCTAGACAGGAGTAAAGAGAAAATTATCCATTGAAGAGAGTAAAGTCATGTTTCCTTGCATGCAGTCACCCTACTATGCTGCTCAGTGTGGCAGAACAGTAGAAGCTGCTGCAGACTTTCAGTGTCACAGGTTCTCTCCATCTCCCCGACCCCAGCATCCTCCATCTCTGGAGCTAGAGAGCACCTATACCACTGTGCAAAGAGCTCCTCCTATTTTATTCTCTGCTCTCTGAAGTTGAAAGGCAAGTCAGCATGTGATGTGAGATGGAAAACAGGACATGGTTTTAACTAGACTACTATCCACCAAGAAGTATAAAATTCTCTCACACACACATACCCTCCAGCGGATACACAAAGAGACTTGTGTATCTCAAAACAAAGAAGCTGTAAACAGAGGACAGGGGAGCGGACAAAGGAAGTCCCCACTTTCTCTGCTGATGACAATTATTAATTAATTTGAGCTTTACTGTAAGGATGCACTGTAAGGTCAATAGGTATACAGATATATTATTTTGTCTTTCTCTGTCCTCTTCGTGCTTACAATTTCTTTGGAGATACGTTGAACAGACTGACATTGCAGCCTTCTACTTAATTGATGACTAGCTACCTAGCTGCCTTTCCCATCACTTTTGGCTGTCAAGGAAAAAGTTCTTTTTGCAAGTGGCAGGCAATATGTTTCCACAAAATACCATTCACCTAAAGACAAAGTGGGGAAAAAGAGGAAAAAAAAAATCTTTCATTCAACTTTAAAGCAGTGCCAATCCAATTAAACTAAGCAATGCTTAAAACCACTGACAAAAACTGATTAGTTTTTTGAACTCATCACTTCCCTGAACCAAAAGCATCAGTTACCCTGTATGTAAAACTTAATCACAGAGCAATGTTAAATAGCTTTCAAGGCCTCTCTTTTTTTCTTAAATGGAGGAATCTATTAAAAAAAAAGTTATGAAAAGTTCCCTTTCCTACATTTCTCCTTCTTTTTCTTTCCATTCTGACTATTTCAAGCCAGAAGCACATGGAGAATTAAAAATGGAGATTGTTTTGCAATATTCTTTCCGTTGAGCGCATCTGTTTCTCAGATAGGTATTTCCTCAGAAAATGTGGTACTAGCAGATTTGGCCCAATAAACAAATAAGGCAAGATTCTTAGTTTATATAAACCAGTGTTTTCAGTGAAGAAATTTTTGGGTCTAATCTGATTGCTCTCAAAGATTTTAATGCCACTATTTTCTGGAATCTATATCAAGCTAGGTTCTTAACCGCTGTCCTCAGGAAAGCCTGTTATTTGATGTTTATATCCTAATTTGTCCAAATTTTGTCCAGCATGCTTTTCAATATTAAGACAGATTTTTTAATCCTAAAGATTGCACTCTGCATACAATAAGCATGCAGGGATTCATTTTCTGCAGAATAGATTCCCAAAGGAGATGATGCAAATTAAAACTGATACAGAGAGACAATTAAATATGAAAAACATACTTAAGTTTTGGCAAGTATTCTTCCCACTGGTCTTCTCTCCTTTGAAAATGCTACACCTCTGAATCCAGTGCTGCCATAATAATTCTTTATAATCCTTTAATTCTGATGTGCTGATTATATCTGTATATTAATTATGCTACATAAATTAACACCGTTGGCTATTCTGCAGTAGGGCCTAAAGGTTAGCCTAGCTGAAACTCCATAATATTGGAATAAATGACAGTCCTTGCCCTCCAAAGACTACATTGTAAAGGACAAAAACTAACAGAAGTACCAGGAGAAGAAAAAGTAAATGTGATTGGAATGGTAATGGACTGGTTTAACGTAAGTATAATCAGCTGGGGTAATAAAGTTCTGTTCACAGTCCCTGACTTTCCTACAGTTTAGAAGGTAGCAGTATTCTGTACATGACATGCCAAGAAGAAGTCGCCTTTGTTTATCTAATGATTTAATAAACTCAGAAGTACCTTATTCTACTAAAATACTCCAGCTACAAATCTGTTCAAATATGTGTGACAATGCAAACAAATCCCAATAATGATCTTTAGTGTTTCCCAAAATAAATTCCCTAAGCACCATGCCTATTAAGGTGAACATGCTTGAGTTTTGAGCCAGTTTGGAAAGAGATTTTGAATGACTTGTGTTTAGATAGATATTTCTGAAATTCAATCTCTATTAAAGTCTTCAGTATTGGGTACACAAAAACAACAACAAAAATATGGTGATGCTATATTCCCAAAGTCTTAGTGAACTTAGGTTTTAATAATCATAATAATGATAATTATAAAATAATAACCTTCAGTTATAAGGAGATATTCAGAAAGTATTTAAATATTGAGGAGATGATTAAAAATCATTTAACATTTTTTCAAGTCTTAAAGGAGCTTCATAAAAGATATAAATATGAAGCAAAAGATTATGACCTTAGATGGACTGAGAGCAAGATATGATAAATACAGTTTCACTGAAAAAGATACAGCTGAAGATGCACTTACTTAAAATATGTACATGAAACCCTTAAGTTTGATTTAGTTCAATTAAATTCATTTTCTGCTTTGGTGCCTAGACTTACAAACGACGTCTTTCTATAGGCCTCCCAAAGTATCTATTATTCTTCACTGACTGCTTAAAGGAAGCACCTATCCATTTCTTAGCATTTCAAATTTGGGAAGAAGTGAAAATTATATAAGATGGGTGAGATTCAATTCCTAAACTGAATATAGAGGAGAGAAGTCAACATAAAGAAAAGTAGAAGCAAATGTAGTAAATGATGAGCGAAATAGATTCTCAGCAATCAGGATCACTGTCATAACGATCAGACAACTTACTAACCTGGTAGATGCAGAAGTAGCTATACATTAGGCACATTTGTATTGATGCCTCTAGTACTGCACAGGAGATCTCTGGTGTCCTTTTCATGGTGTTCATTCCCTGAAATCTAAGAGCACTCATTTAATATGGAAGGTTTTTCCTGTGTTTTAGTCCACCTATATTAGAATACTGAAAATAAATATAAAGTCATTAATAGCTATCTTTTTAAAGGTTTTATCAGTCTTACATTGAGGATGGCACTACTTTGTTCAATAAAATGAAAATAGCAGTAAATCAACTAGAGGCAGCCAGCTGAATAAGTAAATTATTTAGCACATGAAAGACCTGTCATGACAAACAAGATTATTAAAAAATGACCCTCTAGTTATATTTTAACCACTGAGTTTCATTATTAGTTTTATTAGCTTCAATGAATAAGCAAATGCTAATTAGCCCCTGTGGGGAAAAGGCGCAGTTTCAATAACAGCCACCTTTTAGAAGATAGAACTTATAAATGTAATCGATAACTATGCTGTTGCATCAGTTACTAGGCCTTTCTCGGAGTTTATTCATCTATCTATCTATCTATATATCTACCTATCTACCTACCTACCTACCTACATACCTACCTAACACCACCACTTCAGACGAAAATAAGTGTATAAGAAATAACCAGGTTGTCAGATGAATCTTCAGCAATCCAAAAAGTAGGCTAACTTGATTTTCTTATTTGATACTAGAAGTGGCAACAAGAAAAAAAAAAGATATCTCTGTTAATGTTAGGGAGATGTCACGAACAGTTTTATTTCCAGGGTGGAAACATTTGATGCATTAATCATAGAATAATAGAATCATAGAATGTTTAAGGTTGGAAGGGACATCTAGTGTTCTATGATTCTATGATTAAGTCCAGGAGAGAGATTTTCTGATAGTTTCCTGACTATCCCTTGAGATGCTCAGATATTCAGATTTTTACATATGTGTATATTTCCTGAAAAAGACACTTCAGAAAAGTATTTGCACCTTGTTCAATGCAAAAACGCATTTTGATGTATCTGAGGATTTTCATTATATTTCTAAATATAATTCTATTATTCAAAAATAAATCTACGAAAGTATAAAGAAAACATGAAGAATATTGAGGATTTTTTCCTTCAAGTTTCTTCTCCAGACTCAGGAGGGTTTACATCATTAGTTGCTACTCAAATAACTTCAATCACTTTTACCTGATGCTTTATAGTTAATCCGATAAGCCATTAGAAAAGATCTATAAATACTTCTTTGTTTAAAACTGAAAATGTAAGTTGCTTCTTTTCCTTCAGTACTTCAGAATTACTTATCCTTCTCCAGGTCATCTAACCCATTGTCTTATTACTAAGGAAGGCCGTATGGTATCAAATTAGTTCCTTTTCTAAAGTGCTGAAATTCCATATTAAATGCCTTCTCTCCATCTCTCCTTTTGGAATAGTCTTTCAGAGCTACACTTCTCTGTTAATTGGATTGTATTTTTCTAATTTCCAGCCTAAATATATTAGCAGACAGCTCATATGCATTGTTGTACCAGCATTATCCTTTCCATTTTTTTTTTCCATTTGGCAAGAGTATTTTTATCCCTTTCCAGACTTACTTTCAAAAGTTTTCAGTCTCCTCTCTTCAGTCAAGCAATCCAATTTCCTGATCCTTTTGCTATCTCATCTTCTGTTCTGCCTCAGACATTAGTCCATCTATGCTGAATATGAATGACCACAGACGTCAGTTTTTATTAGATTTACATCAGGATGGCTTGCACCTGCTAGCCTTGTTGAAAATCATTATTCATTGTCTATTTTGTTTGAGACATGGCCTAGATCTGTGAAATGCCAATTACTTTGTATGAGATATTGAACAATCACAGAATATTCTCATGGACTAAATTCATTTCTCGGGTGAATCTTCAGTTTCATGCCAGACACTGTTCATGATCTTAAGTAAATCATTGAATGTAAGGCTGAGTTGCTGAAATAAGACTAGCATCTAATCTTACACATTTGACTGAGGTTACAGAAGAAAGGATTATGGAAAGACAGCAGTCAATACCAGACCATATTATTATAGTAACACTTCACCACAGCTGTAGGAAAACTGATATAAATAAAATAATATTATCTGTTCTCTCAGTCCAGCTTTCATGTGTAGAACTGAAGACATTAGTAATTTATTAGCATTTAAAAAGGCCTATGTAAAAAGGCCTGTACATTTCATTATTCTTTCATGCATTGAATTTTAACTGGAAAGAGTATAGAAGAATAAAAGTTGTTCTCTGCTTACTTGACAAGGAATGAAAAGGAATAAAAGAAATAGAAAAAAAGAAACAACATCAAAAACAAAAAAGAAAAATGGAGAGAAATTACAGCTCACATTCTGATTAAATGATCTAACAATCTCCACTCCTATTTTGTTTGTTAGTAGAGCAGTGATGCCTATTTCATTCCTAATGTCAAAAATTTGGAGGATTTTTATACCATCATGAAAATTCTAGATTTTGAACTGTTTGACAGTAAGCTAAAGAATATACCTGGTAATATTTGTCCAGGGAAAAATGGAAAATGCTCTGACCCAGGATCTGATTATCTGTAGTTTCAGGCCGGTATTGTTACATTGGATACATTTATCAGAGGAAAATAGACTGAAATTAATTGTGGGCTTAAATATATGGTTTCTTTAATGTGCTTAGGATTCTTTTCTAAATTAATAGAATATAAGCATTGGATAGGAGAGAAAAATGGAACACCTAACAAGCACCTTGTGACCTCCCCCAAACACCACTGACCTTTCTCAGGGAATCAGTAAGAGGGTCTCTGACTTAGGCTAAAACCAGTGCAAGTTGACATTTCTCCTCCTGCCCACCACAGCTACGTTGTTGTTTTGCTTTTATGCAGAAGACTGTGTTCTTCTCTTGAAGAATTTACAAACAATAATTATTCCTATTTATAACAGTGAATGAGAGAAGGATGTGGCCTTTGGCAGGGTCTTTTTTCAGCTGCAGTACACGTTGAGCAACTATGTTAGAAAATGCCTTTAATCTCGAACTTTGTTGATAACACGACACTTGTTTCTATTGCAGGTTAAGCAATTTGTATTTATTTTGCAGAGCATAAGTATAATAATACTGAATCAACAGACATGGAATTATGAGGAATTCTCTTCAATTCCTTCCAAACTGAATAGGTCTGACAGTTAAATATTCTGAATTCATGGATGGTTTAACATGCAGCTTCTGTAAATGAACAGATACATATTTTTATGTGAAAATATGGTCTACTTTGTGAACATTCATGATCAAAGGCTCTAAAATTTTATGTCCATCTTTGTGGCTTAATGCTGCCATATTGCACAGTTTGCTTCTAATGAAGCAATTTAAAAAGTTGCAGCAGAAAGCATCAGAAGAGTCTTCTGATCTTTTTCGGAATCACTAAAAGTATGTGTCTAGGAAACAATTGTAGCTCAGGCATCATAGTTTTTTATATATGTTAAATGTAGATGCATCTCAACATAATCCCCTTGTCTGAGGGACCCAGAGCACAGGGAGATATGCACAGGAAAATCCCTCCTGTCTTTAATTATACAAAATTCTTGTTATGCAAATGTTCTGATAAAATCTGTCCTACTCATTAAAATAGTCACAGATATTCACATGAGTTAGAATGTAATTAATGATCTGCTTTATTTGGGAACATTAATTTAAAAACAGATTTCTCTCTCCCAAAGAACCTAAAGCTTCTATTAAACTGGAATAAAATTATTATGCTTAATACTCCATCTGGTCATTTCCTTTTGCTCATCCATCTGTCTCTCTGAGACAAATTTTCTTCTACAAGCTTGTATTTAACATAAAAGTCTTCAGAGGGGGAGGGGGCATCTTTTTGTGTTGTGTCCATACAGAATAAGTGTAATGAGTAGCGTAATGGGATCTTGGGCTATGATAGTTATTCTAAACACAACTAAACACAAATGAAAACAAAAACAAAACAAAACAAATACTACCACCAACATAAAAAAAAAACTCTACTACTGAAAAATCAGCATTAAAAATAGTCTTTCCTTCCCAAAACCTTAGTTAGCTATTCCTAGGTGGTACAGAATAAGCCAGTTTTTCAGTGATATGAAATTGGACCAAAGTTTCCTACTCAGCCTCTTTTCAGACCACTTCTCTATGTTCATTCATCAGATCTCAAGCCTCCAAAATGTAGTGTGATGAGAATAAAATAAATTACTTACCTCCCCAAAAATCCTTTAGAAGTAGTTTTGACCCAGCCATGTGAAAAGACAAAGTGTTAGTGGTGAAGTGACAGATAATTCACAGGCCTCTGCTGGAGGTTAGGAGGGAAAGATCCAGCAGCACATGCTTAGAGAGATTCTGCTGTACTGCAGAATTATCAAACATGTGAAACTGATGGTTACAAAAAGATATATGCATTTTGGAATGAAAATCATTAAAATTCTGGAAATATTCACAGAGGAATGCAGAGTCCAGATTTTATAACACAGACATAATATTTATTTATTTTTGCATTGCCAATCATTTCAACATTTACTCTAAACATAACTACTCTTATGGCACCAGCCTCCCTTACAGCTCCTGGCCACATACTTGAACTCATTTTTGACCTCATTATTTAGTGTTGAAAGAAATTTATAATGCCATTTGTGGTTGATTTTACTCCTTTGTGGTCAAAATGATCCAATCTTTTTCCAGTGTCCTCACACACCGCTCACTGCTACATTTTCAGTTAACACGGAAAATGTGGGCTTTGTTCCTGTTAAATAATTGTCAACATTAGTATGTAACGGGTGGGAGGACTCTCAATAAGTAATAAAAAGAATGCCAGAAATGTGGGCTATTTTAATGGGTTATTTTTCACTCCCTAAAACAAGGGATTTTATGCTGCTAAAATTCTGTTACCTATTCTGGAAATATAAGTTGAAAATGTCTAGAAAGTTAAGATAATTGTATGAGAAGGCGTAAAAGTCTTTTCACTCCTCTGTTGTTTTTAGTTTATAAATGTTCCTCTAATGATTTACTGGTAGTATAAATGGTGTGATAATGACCATTGTTTTTACACATGTTGCTTCTGTTACAATTTTTGCTTTAAATCAATCTCTCAGCAGCATAAAAAAGAGCATTAATATAGAACTTCTGTACAGATTCAATTATAAACAGAAGAAGAATAAATAGAAATAGAAGAATTATAAGTAGAAGGTAAAAAGATAAGTCTTATATTGATGTCATAAATGCATTTAAATTCATACCACATTAATAAAAGATAAAAAAAGATAGTTTAAATAACTGAAATTTTATAAGGGAAGTTTATCATTAAGGGAAAGATAACTCAAAATAAATAAATAAATAAATAAAATGCCATAAACGTCATGAGATAAACTGTAGAGAGAAAAGGACAGAAACAGATTTGGATCATAAAAAGTGGGAGTTTTATAAGAGTCAATACTGAAAATTCTTTTTAATTTGGCCAAGGTGTTAGAATCATAGAATCATTATAGTTGGAAAAGACTTTCAAGATCATCAAGTCCAACTGAAGGACCTGAGGGTCCATACCTACTAAACCATGACCCTACGTGCCTCATCTGTACGTTTATTGAACACCACCAGTGATAGTGACTCCACCACTTCTCTGGGCAGCCTATTCTGATGCTCCAATACGCTTTCCATGTAGAAAATTTTCCTAATGTTTAACCTGAACCTCTCCAGGCATAACTTGAGGCCATTTATCCAACATTATAGCAGTTATAGGTTAGCTTCATTGCCTTATCTTCTTACTGATATACCTCAACAAACCTTGTTGAATTTAAAACTTTTGAAAGTAAGACCATCTCTTTTATATAGCAACCTCAGTAAAGCCTATCAACCTTTATAGCTGGCAAGAAATTTCAAAAGTTTGAGTTTACAAATTTTGTTCACATGATAGTCTTTGGGATTTACAGACATCTACAGAAATATTCAAATCCATTCATAAATCCAAATATTCCAATAGTTGCATATATTCACAAAACATACGTGTAAAGAAGTTTTTTGTTTGGTTGGTTTTCATGTTTAGACAGAACTGCCTGTTTCAGTTTGTGCAGTCGCCTTTCACTCTAACTCTGAGCACCACTGAGAAGAGTCTGGGCTCATCATCTCTACATCTTCCCTCCAGATACTTATACACATGGATAGGATCTTCCTAAGTCTTCTCCACGCTGATCAGGCTTCCCTGAACAGAGTTTTTTGTTTGTTTGTTTTGTTTTTGGTTTTGTTTTTTTTGTTGTTGTTTTTGTTTGTTTGTTTCTCAGTCTTTTCTCATCTGAGATATGCACCAGTCCTTTATGAAATTATCTTTTCAGATACTAGGAATATAATATTTCAACCTACAAATTGACTATGTTAATACAGCTTTGGATTGCACTTTAATGGATCTCTGTTGGTTCATGATGTTTTTCAGACAAGCACTGTATAGTTCCATTTATATGTTCCATGAAGTGACTGAGACATATTTCTGTGCAGATGAAGGACTGAAGCTCTCAGCAGAATTTCAGGGGGTAATAGTGTATTATTTTACAATCTGAACTCTTCACTTTTGTATTCAGTTTAAACTGAATGCAAGAAAATGTATCAGGACTCAAGATTTATCTTGTCTAGTTCTCATTGCTTGCACTGAAATAATAACTTAATGATTTAGACTCCTGTTGCTACGGTGTCTTTATGGTTTCAGAATTGCTTCATCCAGCTGTTACAACACTATAACTATAGCAGTGCACAAAACTTTACAGAGAGGATGAATGGCTTTCAACCTGAGTCAAAAAGAGAAACCCTCATGCTGAAAGCAGAAAGGGCAGTCAACCCAGACTTGTTTTTATTAGATCTCTTCTCAGGTTGAATTTCAACAAATCAGAAACATCTGATGTCCTTTCTTAAGTGAAGAAACAGACCTACCTTAGCTACCACAGCACAGACACTAAATAAAGGGCCCTGAGTTCATTAAGGGAAGCATTCACAAAATTGAACTTGGAACTAGCCTATCTTGTTTCCTGCCTAAACAATTTCATTTGATAAAGAGCAGAAGTCTAATTTAGAGCAATTTTCTTTCTGATTAATTTTTAGATAACCAAAAGTTTGATGGTTCATTTAATATAGCTGTTAATGGGGAAAGAGAGGTGCCTTCACAGGTTTACTTGATACATCGTAAGGAAGTTATCTAAACTGGATGACCTCAATTGCTCCAAGGCTATTATGAGTAAATTCCTCTCTCAGAATGAAGTAAGCCTGTGGAAATCACTGTGTTTGGCAACTACAGTGTCAGCTGAGGCAACCAGCTATTCTGTCTTTTTCACCTTTAAATGATAAAATTAAGTTGGTCCGAAACATGTCTTTAGCTACCCAGGAAGATACTTCTGGAAGGTACTGTCTCTTTCTACTGAGCAAAATTGAGCCTGGCCTCACTAGGCTAAATTTATAAATACATGTCTGAGGTTCTTTCCACTAGCTTCAGAGGTTTTGGGACAGCCTGTAGTGTAGTGCAAGCATATAATTCAAATCTCTCTCTCTCTCCTTTTCTCTTTTTTTTTTTTTTTTTTCATTCATTAAAAAGTTCTGTTTTTCAGAAACTATCTGTAATCTCATGTGGGTAACTTATAAGTGATATTAAAAGTCAAAACCATAAGAAGACAGAAATGATTGACCATTCAAGGAAATTTCCGAAAGTTCAGCTGTTGTACAGACTGGTCTCGTCACACCAGTATACTGCAATTAGGAGTAAGACTCAATTTAAAAATAGGGCAACAATAAATACTTGTAACCCACTTAGAAAAGCAAAAAATCACCAATAATTCCTTTGATATTTAACATTTGATTGTTAGCGAAGGTAAATGAACTCAATATTATGCATGCTGTGTGTTGAACAATTATGTATCACAATTAAATGTCTTAGAGACATGTAGAAGTGCAAATAGAGGATGGAAGACACACTGCCATCTAGTGATGGCAAATAAATGTAACCAGAATGTAAGCCACAAAACTCTCAGTGTTATAGTAAAATAAACACCAATTCTCAAAGAAGAGCGAAGGCATTGAAGCTCAACAGACCTTTCAACTGGGAGACTTATTTTTTAATCCATTTAAAAAATAATATTATCAATGATATTGTGCCTTGAGTATAAAATAGACCTACTTACAAAAAGATAGATATATAGCTCTAAGTGAAATATTTTTATAGCAAAAACGTATCACTGAACATAATTATACTTATGTTTTCTACAATAAAATCAGGCAAAAATAAAAGAAAATTAATCAGGCTAAATTAATATCAATTAAATATAATTGCTTCACTGCTGGCTCTGAACTCCAACATCTGCGCTGCTGTGCTTTGTTGCTATTACATTATTCCACAAAAACAACAGTGAAACATTTATCAGGATGCACAAGAGGGTCTGAAACCACTTCAGGGTACACTTTTGTCTGATATGCTATAAAAAGAAAGCCTGAACCAGCTGGTAACCACAGATGACTTTCCTCCTCGCAGGAAGAATTTTTCAGGAATCTCAGATGATGCAATATAGAACTGGCAAGTGTTGCCTATTTAAAGACAGCCCCTGCACCTGATGTATTTATTAACAGTGCAGTTAAAACTCGAAAAACTCTTTTATAATTCTAAGAACACTCTTTAATGAAATCAGCTTGATAGAAAAGTTCATTGGAAATGTATCGCAAAATCTATTCTAGAATGCACTAGGGAAAGGGTTGAATAGAATTTTAGAATTTTGTAATGGAAATGATTTAAGTGCAAAATTAATGGGGGGAAAGCAACGCTATCTAGAACAAGAGGAAATATGATGGAAAGGTAGTTTTAGATAATATTCCTGCATAATAGGGAAAGAGGAACCAAAATAAAGCAAGGTACAAGGGATGAGGGAATAAATATTGATATTGCAACAGCAATTGACATGATATCGTAATCTCTTGTCAAGCTGCACAGCGTCTCTCACTTTTGCATTGACATACAGCAGCTCCAAATGTCATCTTAATTATACTGGCAGAGCGAATTGTCCTTAGGGAAATGTGAAGTGGAAACAAACAAACACATCCTTCCCATGCTGCGGGAATGACATTTGCACTCCCGTTTTAGTATCTGGGAATTTCGTGTTCCATTTGGGTTTGAAAGATTGGCCTTCAATTATGCATTTGGCGGCTTTTGCCTTAATTATGTGCTATAGGTAATTCCATTTGTGCTGATGGTGTTTCCTCATAAAAAGTTTAACTGCTTTTTTCAAATCTATCTGTGTTCTAGACAGAATAATTAATGTGCTGTTAAGGTCCAGATGAATTACTAAGACTAAAAATACATTTTAACTCTCAGAATTATGTTCCTCTTATTCGTTATAGATATATATTTAGTCTCCTGTTGTCTTAAGACCAATGTTTAGATATATTTTTTCTCACCAGACCCTTGTGAAGAGGAGAAAGTATGGTCATCTCTTTTAAATAGAGGAAGAATGGTAGAAGAGAAGGAAAAAAGTTAGATTCTTAAAAACATAGCCATTGAGAATTTGATGAACAAATTCAAAATTCAATCCAATTTTTCTTTGAATGAAAACCATATACAGAGATATTTTTCTTGGAGTTGTCACACAGAGCAACGCTAGAAAATTATGCTACATTTTACTTTTAGGAAAAAAAAAGATAAAGAGATATATGCTAGTATTATTAATAGCAGTGGTAGTAATAGTAATATTAGTAATAGCAGTAGCAGTAATAGTAAATGTTTATGCCTTTAGATATGTCCTGGAGTGACTTCTCCTGGATTAAGAAATAGTTTCATTTCCATAGCATGGTCCATAGGTCAGAAATCTTCTGGAAGGGAAGACAGAGTGTAGAGGTGACCAGCACTTTCTTTTCTAAATTCTTACAGAGAGAGTTTCCACCCTTGGAACACTTGCACTTTTTTTTTTATATATATACTTTCAGAGATCTATCCCTGCAAGCAGGACACTTTTTTTGGTTGCAAGGGTAACTTTCCCACAGCAGATTACCTTTTATAGCACATCATGTTTTATATAGTTACTCACATTCAGTTTGTTCATGAAGCTTTCAAAGGACTGGATCACGTAAAAGAAGGCTGTCCTCAGAAGTGAGACAAGATGGTTGCCTCAAAAAGTACTAGCTCTGTACACCAAAATTATTTCCATAGTGAAAAAGATTGAGACTAAATGAGGGTTTGGGCAGAGGCCAGAGGATGCATGTTGTCCCTTTTTCACAGAGATCACACAGGATCACACAGGATCACACAGGATCAAAACAACATTTTTCCTACACAGACTTCTCGATGGTAAGAAATACCTATATGTGACTGCAGTAGGTTCATAGATGTGCAGACCAGGGCTTTCTGAATTTATTGATTTTGTGGGCTATATTTCTCCCTAATGTGTTACAGCCTTCCTCCTCTGAGAGTTTATCAGAAGCAGGGCAGCATGCAAAGAATTTTTAATTTGTGTTGACTTCTCTGACATAGCCCCAAAGGCAAGTTTGTGTTTTTCAGTTGTGCTGGTTTTCTTGCATTTTCCTATTTGTTTCACTGAATAATCAGAGCCAGGAGATATAGTATAGAATTAAAAACATTTTTATTGCTAAACTGATGCATCACTTCTGTGCTGAAAAAAAAAAAAAAAAAACACCCTCTCCACCATCACAGAAAAAAACATATATGAAAAAATAGCAGTTTAGAAGCTATCAATTAAGTGTATTTCAATTAATTAATTAATCTTATTAATTTTAGTCTAGGTAAGAACCATTCACATAAGCCTAAAAATAATAGTGGAACAATATTAAATTAGAATAATAATATTGTTGAAATTAACTAACTCTGAAATTCACTGATAATAGACTAAAGACAGTGGTGTATAATGGCTTGGTGTGAGGCACCACTGTGGTTTGAGGAGGCCCTCACAGATCCCACCCTCTCCCAGCCACCCTCACCATGTGTTGCGGCCTAGGGGCTGCCTTCTACAACTCCATATTCAATTCTATAATTCTATAATCCTTCTGTATTCTACTGCTTCTACTTTGTCCTTGTGGCAGCTATGAAGTAATGAAGTAAAATGCAGATAAATGAAACACACTGGAAACCTCAAAATGTTTTCATAACACAGTTAATGAATTTCATGTAAATTAAATTCATGTAAAGAGTGCTTGAGGAAAAGTGCAAGCCAATCGTTTTTCAAAAGTATGCTTATGCTGTTGCTACCCTTACCACTGTAGCCAGTACAGTAGTTGTAGCACACAGGAAAATTAGCAGCAGCCTTTCATTTTGTGAAAATCCATCAGTGCCTCAGAAAGCCATCTCCAATAGGAGTAAGGTAAGACAAAGCCATTGATCAGCTGATTTGCAGTGGTTGAAAGAATGCTGGTATAAGAAAAAGCAGCAGCTATAGTTAGACGGGCATGAGCAGTGATTTGCAGAGCTTCCAGAAAAGCTTAATGAGGGGGACAGCACTCCTGCAGAGCAGTGGTTTTATAGGCTCACCAGGTAGCAGTGATGTAGAGTGAGAAACATTTCAACTGAAAATGAGGCTTTGCAAAATTTAAATATATATTAGCTCCTATAAGCTGTCTCTACAGCAGCCCTCACTCTTGCTCCTCACTCCTGCTAACTTTTAAATGGAATTGCAAACCCTACTGTAGGGGGACAAGCCAGATTTGCTGGGAGGTAGGTACCCAGCTGCTTGACTTCTCTCAACCAAGGCAGCTGTTCTAAGAAAGTCACCAGACCATTTTTCTCAACAAGTTTGCTAAATGCTTTTTATCAACTTATTGCTCCTTTAATGTCTCAATGACAGGTAATATCTTACAGGATGTATGCAATTAGCCTGATCTGCATATTTAATATTCACACAGTGACGCCCCTCCAGATCTAGTGATTTAAAATAATGGTTCCATTTGTAACAGAAAAAAGATATTTAAATAAAATATAGTTGTCATTTATTCCATAGTTAATTTTAAACACATATTGAAAGGAAAGTCTGAAAAAAATTTGTAGCAAATTAATGGGAAATTAATCAAAACTCTTACTCTTTGTAACAGTGTATCTGGGTCAAAAGTACAACAGGGGCTGTGACTGAGTTCCATATTACCAGAGTAATGTTTCCCACC
This sequence comes from Tinamus guttatus, assembly GCF_059628265.1. Classification (NCBI taxonomy): domain Eukaryota; kingdom Metazoa; phylum Chordata; class Aves; order Tinamiformes; family Tinamidae; genus Tinamus; species Tinamus guttatus. The sequence continues at coordinate 1,642,772 of NW_028288797.1, forward strand.
CTCATATCTACTGACTGCTGAAAATTAACATCTGTGTGGATAATTACACAGATAATTAAATGCTGTATTCAGTTGACTTTGACTATTCCTTCTGTCATGTGATAGAGGGGTAATCTTCCCATTCACTTTCCTGTCGGGAAACTGGGAAATGAAACAAGGGGCAGTCTCTGACAATAACAGTTGTTCTCGGTAGATACCAAACTGATATTAATTTTAGGGTATTTCAAATCAAAGTCAACTGGATTAGTTACTCAACTAGAATCAATGAGAGTGTAAATAAACTGAATAAAGTTTGTCTTAAATGTGGCACTGTGTGACTAATTTTACTCTTACTGAATATACGGCCCTGAGGTCCTTTTGCTTTTGATAAATGCATCTTTACTTATGAGTCACCATCTGCCTTTCATCATAAATGTCTACAACTTCATGTACGTCAAACAAAGCATAAAAAGAAATCCTTTAAAAAAATTTGTGAGTTGCAGAAATTATATGCTACTTAACCAAGTACATTATGATCCTTTCAGCCATATATACCCCGAGAAAAAAGAGCTTTTCAAAATTCAGACTGTCTTTTATAAGGTGCACATAAACAGAAAGCAGACTTTTCCTAGGCAGAATCATAAATAAAACTGTCTTGTTTTGGTCTGAAATCTCCAGGTGGAAAAACCTGAATTAAAATTAAAAGTTTTCTTGGCAAGTATAATACTTTTCTGCTTCCCTTGTCTGTGATTCCTGAAAAGACAGAAAATGCCTGACAAATTCAGGATGGAGAAAAGAAAAGCTTCGGGGACGATATTCCAGTAGCCCTGAACATTTTCCTACAGCATCCCAATAGCATCTTTCTAACATAATGACCAGAGCACTTGACCTGAGAAACCTTTTTTCACCTGACAAACAATTCTCCCACTTCTTCCAAAAGCTTCCTGCAGCCAAAACCAGTTTTGGTAGGGAGACATAGAAGATCAGGCCTTCCTATGCTCATTTGAGTTGTATCTTGCTGTTTCTGCTTGGAGGATGCCTAGGAGCAGGGAACAAGGGATTTGAGGGTGACACTCAGCTCAGCTCTACACTGCTCAGCCTGGCAAGGGCCAAGATGTGCATGTGCTCAATACTGTGTGCCCAAGGATCTTACGGTTTAAAAAAGCAAGGCATGTAGAGACTTAGGTGACAGCTGAGTAACACTCATAGTTTTGGACCTAAGTTTTTGAATTACACTTAGATTTTTAAGAGCCTTAATAGCATCCTGTCTTTAATAAGTGAAATATAACTAGGACTAATGAGGTTAAATTGAGAAAAAGAAATGTCTTTTCCGTAATGTATTCAAAATAAATATTCCGTTCTCCCAACCTGCCAACAGTTGCCAAGAGCTGACAATAGTATTTTAGTGGAAGCTGTAATTGCTTTTTCTTTTAAAGTATTCTATTATTCTTTTGCAGAAATAAAATGTTAACTATTAGCAATGTCATAGAATCAAAACACTACAAAGCAAAATAAAACCCAAAATATTCATAAACTGAGTAAAGGTAGCAAAGGGAGAATTCAGAAACAACTGGGAGATGAAAATGATATGAAGGTAAAAGTAGAAAAACATTTTTTATAACTTTTTTTTAAAAAAATAAATGTCTGTTCTCTCCTTGTTACACAGACACCTTACTCATGTGTAGACTTGTGTCTTAAAAAAAGTTCTATTCACTTTTTTATGATAAATACAATCCTCTGAAAATGTTTCATGAATTTCTATTCATCATTTGAACACACGAAATTATCCAGGAGTTTTAGTAACCTTGATTTTGTATAGAAGTCTTAAAAATAACAATAAAAAGAGAGATTTTATTATATTAAAACTGAAATAAAAATACTAATATGCAGGTGTAAACTTTATTAGATTTTTAGATATAAATCTAGTCTTTACAGCCAGAATTCTTATATGTCAGGCTATTAACTTAAATGTGATAAATTAGCTGTTAAGAAAAAGAATTATATCTTTTCTGCTCATATGACTTATCATAGGAGAATCCTATTCTAGCTGAGCTTTTAGATGTGAGATTATATGCAATATGTTAGGAAACAAAGAGAATTTAAACAGATAGATATAGGTGTACATACTCGCACATATATATATATAATATTTTTTCTCCATGTAATGTTTATGTATAAATCAGAGTTTTTCAAAATATAGATACAGTCTTGACAGAGTCTGTTGTGAACATGCTTCCCAACTCTTTGAAATACTGTTTCCTTTGTTATGCACAAAGAACCTTCTTGTTCTTTAATTACCTTTAGAAAACATGTGCTTGGAGGGGTGGCATTTTGGTCCTCCGTGTCCCTCTTCTTTCTCTGCTCTACCATCTCCCTGCTGTCTGTTTCCTACTTCTTCAATTTCTCACTACATATAATCTTTCATTTTTTGGTCCTCCTGTTAGCTTGTGTATGTTTTCTTTGTTTGTTTGTTTTCTTATTCTCACAAAATAAGATTCTGACTGCCTCATTGTATACTCTCCTGAATCTTTGGAAATTCCTCCCTCGGTGCCATCCACCAGTCTGGTCTTGCTTCTGTCTCTGATCTCTGAACACAGTTTTCTTTCCACTCCTCTCTCTAAGCATACATATATACACATGTGTACATATCCAAGAAGTGAAATATCACCAGCAAATTTAAGTAACACTATACATTATTAATATGATGTAAAGTGGTATTGCGTTTTCTTTTCTAAATCTATTCAGAAATTTTGTTGTCAAGTGTGGTTTTTCTCCCCATTTACCATTTTCTCTCCCACTGATAGGAGTCGGTATGTTAGACAAGTGTTCCAGCAACCTGACTCTGGAGGAAGCTGGTACCAGTTTCTCAAATAGACAATGCAAGTTTTATAATGGCAGGAAAAAGAACGACAGTTAACTCTTTTTTTGTTCAAATCTCAAGGTTGTTCTGCATCTATCTTGTTTATCTGCATCTATCTTATTTATCTATATTTATAGTTATTTATCTATATTTATAAATAAATAAGATATGCCTCTATAGTAACTGCTGAAGTTGTTTGAAGGATTTCAAACTACGCAATGTTAATATTATCTTGGGTTAAGAAATTTAACATTCTTGGGAATTAGACTATTAGACTATACTATTAGACTATATCTTGCACTAGCATACAGCACAGGTGGGATGATGGTTCCTCTGATGCAAGGCATTCATTACTTATTCACCTCCCACACTCAGCTTCAGAGTCCTGTGATTTAAGGGTGGTTGTTTTGTGTTAAGTTAGTGCTTGAGGTGTCTTCTTCATTAGAAATAGTATCAGATAATTTACACCATCAGGAGCCCAAGTAATTATGATAATTCGTCCTACATTTTAGAAGTAGAATATGTCATTTTCCTTCTAATACACCAGGTTGCACTTGATTTACTCCAAGGCAGTGGAGAGACACATACTCTGCACATCCTATATATTTCTGATTACCTAGGGTTATCTAATATGGTTAATATGTCCCAGGAATATTCTGTAATGTTTTTATTTTTTTCCTTTCTGGAGCATACATGAAAGGCTACAGGAGAAGAGTGCAACATGGCAAAGATACTGGCAAGGTAAGCAATCAGTTCTATGATCTTATGATACCTGAAAAGATTTTTTTGTGGATGTCACCAATTCCGCACAACCTTTAATATTTACTTCACAAAACATTTTTGATTTCACCGGAACTGAGCTATTGAAGCACATCATACATCTGATATTTCACTGAGCAGAAGAAGTCGCAGAACTGGAATCACTTTCAGTGTACTGGAGTAGAGAGCCATCTATCTTTACATTTTTAATGCATTATTTACTTTAATATAGCAACAAAATCCTTCATATTTATCTTAATAAAGGCCTGTTGCATCTGATCCTATCAGTCAGTGGTTAGTTGTCTAAAACAACTATTTATTGTGGATGTATGGTAAGGTAATTAGATACTATCATTAGACTGAGTATGTATTGTAAAGAACGAAATCAAAAGGATCTATCTAGCATTAAATCTTTGTTTCCTTCATATTTTTAAATCTTCATTAGATAGCTATTTTAAATAATTTCTGTTTATTCTTCTTCATGTTTAAAAATTTCAAATGTTTGAAATTATAAATGTTGCCCTGGTAATTATGAGGAAAAAAAAAAAAAAAACAGTTTCAATATTTCCACCTTTTTTTAATCTATTTTCTTTTTAAAATACAAGATGATTTCCAATGAAAGAAATCATTTTAACTTAGAAAATGTTGAAATTTGGAATTTTGGCAGATCAGAAGTGTTCTTGCAAATAGGATATAGTTAAAGTTTCGGCAAAATAGTGCGGCTAAATAAAACAAGCAAACAAACAAATAAATGTTTTAATCAGACATTCTCAGCCAACTCCATCTACCTCTCACTGATGTCCCTTTTTATATGTCCCTTTTTAGATTGATAGTTGAGTTAATACTTGCATATTGATCTTTATTCCAAATATATTCCTGCTAATTTAGATATTGTTACTGAGGTTTGTGAGAATATATATTGTTGCCTGGATAATCTCCATAGAGTTTCAAAATTCACAAGTTCGAGTTTCAGTGGAAAGTTTCATATCCCATCAAGGGAACTTCCAAATATGGGAACAGTTCACTTCTTTATGATTACAATAAGAAAGTATCTTTGTGATGCCTCATCTGTCAGTCCATGTGGAAGTTGAACGATAGTCTGCAGTACTACTACAATGTTTTACTGGCTCAGTCTGGTGAATGTGGTATTCGTTAACTCATTTTTAAAAGACTCTCATAAATTTTTTTTAAAAAAAGAAAAAAAAAGCTAAATAAATATACCTACCTATAAATATATAATTTATTGCAACCATTTATTGATGGTACATTCCATTAAAAGTAAAAAAAGGCATAACTGCAAAGCACAAATTCTCTTCTGCCTGTGCTGCATCTTCTTAGTGGGAAATTGAGACTTTCAGAATAACTCCGGATCAAGCAAAGAACAGGCATAATGCCACAACACATTTGGAAACACAGACTATGGTTAGACTGATGTGTCCAAAGTCTTTCCAAATGCTCCTAGTCTATCTATGAATATGTTTTGCTTCTGTCTGGTGAACATTTGGGAGGGGAAAAAAAAAAAAAAGCTTTCATTTCAGTATTTTCTTGTCTAATTCCTTCCCTTTCTCACTCCCCTCCAGCTAAACTGGGAAACTTCTGAATTCTTGGTAGTCAGAATTTGAGATTTGGTCACTGAGTAATTTTGTTGCATAAGTACAAAACGTATATAAAAAGGTGCAGAACATGTAATGGATCATGATGTATAACAAAACTTCTCTCTTCTAGAAACAATACTGAATAAGGAAATGTTACACAGTACCTGAGAAGAGCAAATATTTCAGTAGATCCTTTGAAAGGAGGGATTGAATTTTATGTTTTAGAGGAAAAATATTGGAACATTTGCTGTAAGAAGACACATTGCCCAGCAGAGAAGAGATGAGGTAAGAGTACTGGGGCTCAGGATCCCTCAGCCCGCCAGAAAATCTCTCCTCTATTTACTTGGTGGCAGTGAACTAGAATGAGCACTTAGGTGAGCAGGTAGGAGCTGTGCTTCAGGCTGCTCCGAAATGCAGGCTTGTCTTTATTCTGCACAGAGGAAAACTGACTAAAGCTCCACTGCTCACAGTGTTGCCTGATATCCCTGCAAATGAGTCTGTCTCCCATCAAACAACCAGAGATATTGCATAGTAGTGAATATTGGTTTTCTTTTTTTTTACCGAAGATCTGATATTGCAATGCTGCAACACAGAGAGACTTAGTTCCAGCAGAAGAAAAAATCCTGAGTCACATGAGCATGCTGAGAAATACATAGTCAGATAAAATGCAACCTCATTCCTGCTGTCTTGCTATAAGCTCTTTGACAAGTCTGACAAACCTGAAAGAGAAAATAGGAGAAGAGCTAAAGGGAATGAAAGACACAGGTTTCAAAGAGAAAGATGATTTCTCAGAGAGGTTGCAAACACCTTCGGTTGTATTTTTGATTTTGCGTGTTTCTACATTGTGATTTAGATCATTTCTGTGGTGAATCTCCTACTCCCTATCCTTACAGAGAAAAACACACTTTCAGAAAATGCAGCTCTGTTTTCACCAAACCACTGTCTACAGCATGATTACAAGGGGCTGCAGTCTCCATGAAACCTTTAATTAAACTAGAAAGTGTTAAAAGCAGAAGGGGAAAAGATCTCAGACATCACTGTTAAACACTTTTGTTAGTCTACAACTATATCTATGTGTTTAAGTCTTTCTTACCTGTGTTAAGTAGATTAAAATAGGAGGCACCATTAGCAGTAGTCACTGAATTTCACCATAAGCACTTTGCACTGTGCTTGAGAGTGCAGGAGCCTGCAAAGTGATGACAAGAGGCACCAGTTCAACAGATTAGCACTCCCAGCACTGATAGAAGGATTCTGCACGACTGGGACCTCTTAGAGATGTCTGACATGCTTGAAACTATAATTCACTGATTCTTCACCAATATCTTGGAATATTGTATCACTGATATTTAAATTAATGTTATAAGCAATAACAATTAAAAAGCACTAAGTTCAGTATATCTTTCTAATAATGTTTTTAATTTTTTTTTAAAAAACGTGTATATTTAAAAGGAGTTTGAAAAGAAAGAAGAAATAATTTTTTTCCTTGGCAGTTGTTCCATTGCAAACAATAACATTTAGCCTTTAAAGAATTATAAAGGTGTTAAGTTCTACCTCTGTAAATCTGCAGAGGAAATACGGCTGTTGGAGGTGCTGACTTAAAGGCTATTTATGGCAAAAAAATCTAACAGCTTGCTGCTATCAAAATGGGGTCATGCCCTCCTTTTTTATCTATTCTCTCTTCTGGTCTTAGACTGCACAGGCTTATTTTGCTAGAGCTTTTAAGTAAGCTGCTTCAGCATGGAAAACTAAACCGGACAAAATGAGGGCACTTTTCTCTCTGATTAGAATTGAACTAACTTTTCACCAGAAAGGTGTTGCTAGGACTTCAAAACTGAGGTGATGAGAGGAAGTGAGGTGACAAAACAGTGAGTTGTTAGCTTGATTCAGTTGCTCATACAAGCAGCTGTAACAAATAGCATATCAAAGCTCACAGGCTTTGATATTCCACCTAACTTTAGGGGATTAATATTTTGTAATTAGGTGAAATTAATGTGAGTATGAAAGGTTCTAAATCCTGCCTAGCCCTAGGACTTAAATGGCCAATTCAGAGATGTACAAACAAGTTTGTCCCTATTCAGTAGTTTTGTCTTGCTTATGCCATTTGTATCAAAAATGTATCAAAAATCAAAAGTGTCAATCACTTTGGCAATATATGTCCTGCAGAGCACTTTCTCATCCCACTCAGCTAAAGAGTTTTCTGAGGTGAGGAAACTCTCATTCAGTTCATCTGAAGTTTTAATTATGTGGCCAAATGAGCTGAGTTGAAGAATATATGCTTACTTGTTGGTACATCTTTAATCTGCTCTTAATATTTATTCATTGTGTTATTTTAGCTGTTTCCAGAATTTGACCACAGATAAGTGGAAAGTCCGAACTTTGGCTTAAAAAAATGTAAACATCTAGTATATGAACAAAATTGGTAGATCTGGAAATATTTAATAAAATTCAAAAAGAAGATAAGAAATACCGAGAGAAAACAGAGAGGTTCTGATCGTTATAGTAAGCTGTTATCAGGCACAATATGTTATCTGGTTGGAGGATAAAAAAAAATCTGAAAGAAAAGACATCTAATATTTCCTAGACTTTGCTAAATAAACATTCTTGAAAAAAAAAATCTCTTCATATATTTTCTTTGAAGGTCTTAAGCAGCATTGTGACTGGATTAAACTCAATGGCTGCAGGCGGAAAGTCTGAGATACCCTAGAGTGAGAAGTGAACTCTCGTCTGTATTTATTTTGCTACTTGTAAGAAGCTAAATTCTTGAATCAAGGCAGTGTTTGAATGAGAGTCACGTTGTTCTGGAGCAAATGATGCATTCGAAGAAAATGAGACAAGCTTCCAAGGATTTCAGCCCTCCTTCAGCTTTTGTATTCTCAGCACCTTCTATAGAACAGCCCTGAACACATTCACAGAGCTCAGCAGCCTTAAACATATGAATATTAGGGCACAGTGCTGCTCTGAATTCATAAGCATTTGCCAGACTTAAACTCAGTATGACAAGGGTCAAACTTTTTTTCAGATCCTGTCAACTTCAATTTAAAATCAGTAAAGATAGTTAATATTTTTCATGTTCTGTGGTAGCCAAAAACGTGTCTATCAAACACCTACAGTATCTTTAACCTTGAAGTCTTATAAAAGAATCCCTGCACTCTAGGCGGGCCAACCAGCAGCCTGTTCAAAATTACCTGAAGTTACCCTTAGGGAAATAGGTTGTTAGTGATTTGTTATCATTCAGTTTTGTTATAGAATCATAGAATCATTAAGGTTGGAAGGGACCTCTAGAGATCATCTAATCCAATCCTCCCTGGTCCATCAGGACCACCTAGAGCAAGTGGCACAGGACTGGATCCAAAGGAGTTTTGAAGATCTCCAGAGAGCGAGATTCCACCTCTTCGGGCAGTCTGTTCCAGTGCTCTATTAACCTCACTGTTAAGAAATTTTTCCTTAAGTTCCTGTGGAACTCTTGGTGTTTCAGTTTACGGCCAAATAAGTTTTAGGAAAACTTTACCTTACCAGCTCTGTTTTCATTATCAATTAAACGCATAATTTAGCACTATGTTTTAAATGTCAGTCAAATTGTTTGAAAATTGTATTTGGAAATATTAAAGAGAAGTCTCTTATCAAATCAGCTGAAAGGTCAGGAAGCATTACTTTTAGTTTCTTTGCATTCCTAAACAGTGTTAAAACCACAGACAGAAACACCATGCAGGCAAAATGCTTTGCAGAAATCAGATATACCTGTGTTACAATCAAAAAACATACAATCAGGACTGGGGATGCAGATAGAAACTCAGTTATTTATTTATAGTTTATAAATAAATATTAATAGATATATTACATAATGTATACAGTAAGATGATCTTTATGGATTATTCCAGATATGTGCCATTTGCAGGACAGCTATAGTATCTATTGCACATACTGCAGTTAGTTATTATATACAGTGTGGAAAGGAACATATAACTATGAGATGCACAGAAGAGAAGCCAGAAACATGAGACAGAAGAGCATAACAAATTAATTTCAGATACATAAATAAGTTGTAATATGTGCATTGTCCAATTATCTTTGGATATATTATGTGAAACTACACTGATGCGGAGATCTAACTACCTTTTAAATTTATCTCTATGCTCACTATGATTTTGACCATGCAAATTAGGAGAGGAGTTTAGTTGAGAAGATGAAAATGTATTAGATATATTTGTATTATTATTGAACTAGGAAAAAAAATCTATTTTTAGACAGTAAACTTATATTGTTCCTGATAAAATGGTTATGAGGACAGGATTTCAACCTCATAATTAATTTCATAAGCATGACATGGAAAGTATCCTTGGCTTTTGAGACCAGGTTGTTATATTGCAAGTGAGATATGGTGGATTCACAGGTGAGGAGAACATGTCAGAAATGTCAGATGTGGAAAAGTGTAGAAGGGGCACGCCAAGAAAAATGAAGCCCTTGGGGCAGCTAAAAATACCTGTGTAATGAGAAGAAAACACCTGAAGAGAGTGGGAGAGGCAAAGCAATGCAGCATTAGTGCAGGTTAATATTGTCTTGGGTTAGTGGCAGAGGGATCATACCATGTCTTAGATGGTATCCCTCTCTCTTTCATATTCAAAAATAATGAAAATAAATTAAAAACAGTATAGTCAACTAGCAGTGTTCTAGCTTTAGGATGAATAAACATTAGTTGTAATGTATAGTTCCACTAAGTTGTGGAAGTTACCCGAGATTTTAATTTTGGCCAATGAACAGAAACATGTGGAGTCCTTAATGTCCGAAGAAGATATCAGAGCAATTCTGTTTCCCCTTACAAATGGAAAATAGAAATCTTAATCAGCTTGACTTCTAAATATGTGTGTCACACAATGGTGTGAAATTGTCATTAGATGGTCTTGGAGAACAGGTTGGAAAAGCATGATTTCTATCATCTTGTACGAATCTACATTCTTTGTGAGGTTTTGTTATTAAAAAAAAAGTTGTCTTTTACAAAAACTGTGTAAATGTTACAAATCTTTAAATAATAATGACAGCAACAGCAGTAATATTATTTTATAGTGGATATGTTTAATTTCATTCAGAAAGATAGAATTTTCCAACTAGGTTTTTAATCCTTTCTTTTTTGCCCTGTGTGCTACGGTCTCTCACTCAGTAAGTCATGTAATACCAGTGAAACTGGTTCCTTACCCCACTAACAGTAGTGATACTGAATCCATTCTAGTGTGGCTTAATCAAAAAAATACACCTAATTTCTGCATGATCTACCAATTACTTTTCTTTCATTTATTTCTATCCCTTTACATGAACAGGCACAGAACAAGTCTTTTCTCCTCTTCTTCCCTTCATACCATGAAGTCTTGAACTCAGAAGTTCACCTTCTCCAAGAGGTAAAAAATGCCATTCTTGCTGTCAACTTCTTCTGATCATTATAGTGTTCCAGCCCTACTTCCAAATTTACCACAGTGAATTGACATTCATAGCGTAGTATACTGACAAAGAAAATGTGTTTAATTACCACTGAATAAACCTATCTAACGAAAGCCTTTTTGAATCAAAGCAGAACTACACAAGCTTATAGTTTGAAGGTGAAAGTAGATCAAAAAGTAAGCACCATAAGCCAAATGAATCCCTATAATAATTCTAACTCAGTTTGGCTCGGTTCAGGTAGTGATAGTATTTATTAATGCATTTCCAATGAATATTGTCTAAAGATTTTTAAGAAGTAAATGTTTATAGAAATAATCTTTTCCTTCCAGTTTTCATTGTTCATTTTATGTTTAGCATAAATCAGTCAGTCATTCTACATAACAGTAATTAAAGTGAAATATATTAGAAATAAGATACCCATCTTTCATGTTTTCGCTAATCATGCACAGAGAAAAAGAAGCAGGCAATGAACTGCCATATCCTACTATACAAACAATTCACAAATAAATGTTGTTACTCCCAGTTCTTTTACTTATAATACTCACCTCCAGCATGTTTCTTCCAGCTTTGCAGTGAAAAATTTTAGAATATTGTTTGGAAAAAATTATGCATAGTTTCCTGTGATTCAGTCTGGCTTTTTGTATGCTGCATATATTCACAGTCTTTATAATTCATGTACAACACGATCTGTCGTTAATCTTACATCACAAGATAAGAAAGAGATACATTATGAATGCTGGAGGAGTAAGAGGCCTCAGAAGGAAACTGTAATAGATGTGATAACATGCATACAGAACATTTGCAAGGCAAAATTTTATAAGATGTAACAGCGATGAAATGGCAAGATAAAAAAAGACAAGTGACATTAATACAGAATGATTAATGAAACACTATTCCATAAGATCATGACAGTGCTATAACATATCACCTGAAAAATGAAGCAAAATCTTTGAAGTGGGAAAGGAAAGGATATTGGCATGGCATCATTGGATTGGCAAGGTGGACACTCATTGTAGAACACAATTATCTGTAATAGAAGTATGTTAATTGATTAATTAGCAGATATTAACCTACTTATCTGCCTTGAGAACTAGTTTCTAGACAGGAACTGACTTTAAGCATTCTAAAGTATGATGAAACAATTTTATTGCATGAGCTATTTTTCTCAAGTGTAGTTTGGGGAAAGTAAAGTTTTCAAAATGCAAAAGAAAGAACTTTTCTCTATATTTAGATGTCTGACTGAACACTTAAATGTGAAGTATGATTACAAATCCATTCCCTCCATCAATTACTGGGCTACTTTCAAAGAAGTACCAAATCCTAAAAATGAACATCTGTTATTGCTAAGTATATGCTGAATGGATAAGCAGCAAATGGGAGGCTTTTAACAAAATAACAAGACCTTTCTTGGTTATTTAGACCAAAAGAGTTCTGAAGCAAACGTTTCATAGTGTCACGCTGGGAAATACCAAAAAACAAAGACTTATCTGTCATGACATCACATTATGTCACTGAGTCAGGACAGTACTCAACATCCAGGACAGACTTGTTGATTCTTCTGGTGGTACGCTTACTAGCTTACTAATTTTTTCTAAGGTAGGGGTTACATAAAGTCTATTTTTACTATAAATCAAATTTTGAAAAGGCATAATAATGTCAAGACACTTTTCTAAAGGTTGTGGAGTCTCCTTCTCTGGAGATCTTCAAAACCCGCTGGGATGCAGTCCTGTGCCACGTGCTCTAGGTGACCCTGCATGTGCAGGGGGGTTGGACTAGATGATCTCTAGAGGTCCCTTCCAACCTTAAGCATTCTATGATTCTATGTTTCTCTTTCAGAGTTAAAATGAAGATATGTTTTAATCACTTGCTAATAGCAAATATGAGGAAGAAAAATTTATTAAAAATCTATATTCTTAAAGAAAAGGTTGCTATCCCAAAACACACAAAAAAGGGGTGTCTTATCATCCATACTATTTTAACAACCATCTTTTCACTTAAGCCATTCAGGTAGCCACACAGAAACACAGTGTATACAGGCTACAGTGTAATTTTCAAACTTGTAATTTTGTAGTGTGTTAGATGTCTCTGCTCAGTGAGTACTAGCAGAACTCAGTGTTCACCTTTTGGTAGGCACTAGCAATTTCCAGAGTTAAAATAGAATGGATCTTACAATTTTATGGAAAAAATGTTATAAAGAGAAATGATGCATGAATAAGAGTGAACCAATTACTTGGTTACAAACATTCCCTTTTTTAAAATTTGAATAATTATAGTTAATTCTTCATTGTTTCTAATGACAGTGATATCTAAATTATAATAGATAAGTGTCTATATGCCAAATAAAAACAAGCTGGAGACAGATTAAATTCTGTTGTGTTTTTGTTTGTTTGCTTGTTTTTATCCTTCCCTCATTTCTAATCTAAGAATTTTTCAAAACTGAAAGCAAAATATATGCAGTTACCTCTAGTTTCCTGTTTTCAGTGTTTTATATCTTGTTTTGGAAATTTTCCCCACTTCTTTGATACTGATCCTGAAAGTTTCTGAGAATTTGGAATCTAAAAAAAAATCAATTTATCTCAATACTGGAATTATTGACAATGCACATTCTGCCAAGTGAAGAGAAGATATGAAGATGGAGCAGGCTGAGTCTGGTTTTAGTTTTTACTAAACTACTAAGCTACCCATGGTTTAGTGCTACAAGTGCACAGCAGAGCCTAGACTTTGATAATGCCTTTGATAATGCTAATCTATAACAAAAAAAGATGTCAGAAGGCAGTGTTTATTAATGCTGCCTCACAGAGTTTTCAGTGATTCAGCTAATGTCTCCCTTCTCCTACAAAACAGGGCAGTCCTGCTCAAGTTGTCCATTAGGAAAAGTGTTGGCTGATGCTAATCATGATCAGATATTGGGTGGCAGAGTGCTTGTCAACACAAGCCATGTTTTTAACCAAGTTAATGTTTCAATGATATGGACAATCATATGCTAGTCCTTGAACTTATCTGTTGGTAATTGGTAAACACAGTCCAAGGCACTGAATATATTTAGGAACATAGTCTGAGCAAGTTTTCTAATTTGGGCGCAAAAGTTTACAGCTTAGATATTTAGTGAATTCTGTCACTCAGTGAAGACATCTATTATTCTATCTTAGCTATTTATTTTTTTAGACAGAAGTATTGTTAATTTAGCAATAAGTGAATTCATGTGCACTAGTTTGGTAAAGAAAGTCCACAGGCACCTGGATGACAGTCAGTGGATTTATTTCTCAATTTATAACGTAATGCCCACAGCAACCTTTATTTACATTTAAAAAAATAAAGTAACAGAAAGACATCAGTTATTAGGGCTAGTATCAAAATACTCCTAAAAATGAGTAATTTGAATTCAAAATAAGAATAGATGAAAATGAATTATTTAAATTAAAAGAGAGCTCTGTGACAGTTGGAAAATATCAGATCTCAAAGGAAGTCAATGTGAGTAGTGAGTAACAAAGACATGTAGTCTGCCTTAGAGGGCAGATCCTGAGGTTGCTTTGTGCATTGGCACAAAGTCGTAGTCAATGAATGCTAGCAGATATTTCTACACCTTATTTGTGGGCAATTCATAATCAAAATCTACAGAAGAACTTGGCAATATTGTGCAGTTAAATAAAATAATAATAATAATAACAACAGGAACAGGAACAACACACTTTAGTTGACTCAAAGGAATAGCTATTCCATTGTGAAATGTTGCAGTTTGAAAGCCATAGTAGTGTTGAGTGCCTATCCCAAATAAAGTGTACAAAATAATAGATGACCAGTTTTATGGAATTAAATTGAACATAATGATGCTACGAGGTACAAGGAGAGTGTGCAAAGTTGCGTGAAGGTGCAAAGCCTGGCAGACTAGTGCTGCGAAGCTGCACTGAAGCATAGTGGAAGTGGGAGGTGGTGGAGTTTTGTTTGTGTTGTCTGTTGGTAAAGGGTCCCTTACATATAAGCCAACCATGGAGTCAAAATAAATAAATAAATAAAAAGAGAGAGAGAGAGAGAGAGAGAGAAGAAAAAAACCCATAGTTTTAAAAATTGACTATGTTAAGTAATAGTATTTAAGAACACAAAACGGAATGTCTAATACAGATATCCAGTACAGTTGCTACAAGTATAAAATACAACAAGATCTTCAAGAAAAGATGGAATTGTCTGTGTGGGCCACTAGTATCTGCATGTTACTGACTGTGAAAAGATAAGCAGATAGACCACAGAAGAATCCTGTTATGAAACGAGGTCACTTGTCTCAATCTTGCACTATAAATGTAAGCATGGGATTTACTTGTTTCTAACCAGTAACACTATGTTGTTGGTTGTTGGCTTTTTGTTTGTTTGTTTCCTTAAGTTAAAGACTATCTTTGTTCACAATAACAGAATTTATACTCAAATGGATTGTTTTTCTGCCCTTTACTTGTAAAAACATAGGAAAAAGACATCATTTGTATGTTCCTATATTTTTCTATATTAAAAGATTTAAAAAAGTTAAAAGATGTATTCCTTTCTTTTCTGATTGTATGCTTTTTCATATGACTGCTATTAGATCTGGTCCACTAATAATACTATGCCAACCTGTTCACATCTCTCCATCTTTTTTCTTTTTTTTTTTCCCTCTCTTGGCTAGAGCAGTCTTCCAGATCTTACAGACAATCTCCTTAACAGTTCTCCTCATTGTCATATTGTATTACAATTAAATAAGTTTTGATTAACCAGATCTATTTATGCACATAGATGCATGCATACACATATATATAGATATAAACATGTACATATATATATCTGTATACATATATGTAGATGTGTATATGTATACATATCTGTGTATGTATACATATATATGTGTGTAGGTATGCATAAAAATCAGAGGAGTCTATATAATTAATGCAGATTTTACTGTTATCTTTTCTGCTTGTCTAGTCATCACATCATTTGTCTTCCTCAGTTGCAAGAATTCGTTATAGGGATTATCTCTATTTTGTTGTTTACAAAAAAAGCTAGATCAGCAGTTCCCAAATTTATCCATTATGATAAATTGTTACCTAATTAATGAATTCGTAGCCATTTCTGGACCATAAGATACGGACAAAACCTTCTACCTGACAGTATGTGTATACATTAAATAGATTTTCTCATCAGTAAAGTGTCATAGTTTCAAAATTGAAGCTTGACCTCACTGGCTTGATGTTAAGCTCTTCTATAGCCAAACTGATAACTACTTTCCACAATTTTTCTCTTGATTTCCTCACTTTCAGCTTTGTATCTTGTGTAGTGTTAATAGATTCATTGTGTTTCAAAGAAATTATAGGTTAAGTATTGCATGATGAGTTGTTTCTTTGTTGGTGACTCTTTTTGATATGATTGTTTTTTTGAAGTAAATGGTCTTATTGAATCTGTATTCTTAGTTAGTTAGAGAGAAAAAAATTGCCCTCACATCATATCCTACATGTATTACACATATGTGAAAAAAGGAGTGTTCTCCTCAGCAGTAGTACACAACATGCTGGCTGTGAGTCTTCTCCCTACAATCATTAGAGAATTAAAACTCAGTTAAAATTGAAAGAAGAGTGCAGGGTCACCAACATCTTGGTTCTGTTGACCATGGGTCAGCAAAGGCAAGAGTCATTTCTGTGTTAGCGTCTGAGAATATATAGAAACTTTTGCATGTAGTAGTGGGGAAAGGATGCAGAAAGGGGAAGAATTAATGGGAAAGGCAAAAGAAAAGGAGAAGGGTAAGAGAAAGAAAAAAGAAAGTTGGACATCACGCTTGCAACAGAGATTCAGAATTTCTTTCCCTAATTTATTTTCAACAGCAAATTGAATTGAGTTTGCATCAGGGATGGCAGGAATGCATACTACTTTGAAAGGAGAAAGCAAACACTGGCAAGGTCAGTAGAACTGCACAGTGCTCAGTGAAATGGGATCATCGAGACTGGTTATTAAGCCTTTGTAAGGGGGCCATAAATCATCATTAAGGATCTTGTGTCTTCAATGATCTATTCTCCAGGGAAAGATGTGAGTCTGAAACATAGCTGTAAGTGTAGGTAACTGAAAAAAAAAAAAAGGTATAGGGAGGACAAATGGGCATCTTAGATTTACAGAGATAGGCTTAGACAAGAAAAAAACACATGAAAAACAGTGTAGTAAAACTCTGCGAGACTCACTATCCCATGCAAAAGTTGGGCAGAAACAAAATTAGACTATGTTCAGGGAATTAGGGCTACCTACTTTTCCCTTTATTTAATTTGCAAAATTACTATTATATGTAGAAATAAACAGGTCTTATCTATGTTTAATGCTGCATTTTTTCACTAGCCTCTTAAAAATACTGCCTTGCCCAGCGTAAATGCTTAGGGGACCTCACCACTAAAGAGGGAAAAAACAGCTCTACCTGCTTATGAATAGCACATACAGTGTAGACTTCTGTCTCACTACCTCCCTTTAGTTATGTTCAAGAGGCACAAAGGAAAAGAAGGTCTATCTTAACAAACTGTGCCATGAAGTAATTGCAGTAGATGAATAAAAGAAATGAAGCTGAAGGACTTTTCAGGGAATAAATGAGATGTTGGTTACAGTGACATTGATCTCCACTAATGTAAAACTGAAGGAAAAGCCAATGTTCAGGACTAAAGAAATGTTTTACAAATTGAATACAGACAAAACTGCTAAGGTTTTAATGACTTATTTTTTTTTAATTTATTCTTCTCAGCTGCAGACAGAGGAAAGTACTTACCTCTAAATAAATGAAGTTAATGGTTGGTTAACAAAAGTCTCATTATTAAGGAAATAAGAACAAAAACTGGATTTTTTTTTCTATTTGTTTTTGTTGCGACTGCAGCACAAGGAAGGTTAAAGCATGCCTGAGTATGAAAAACATACATTTTAATTCTTAGTGCTCCATAAGACAGAAAAGAAAATGTAACTTAAAACCAAGATAACAAAGGGAACTAAATGTGTGCTTTTTAAGGTTACCTCTGTTCACTTTTGACCACAGAGCTCCACAGTAACAAAATGTTCTCACAGGTTAATTGCTTCAAAACACATAAGGTCTGATCTCCATGGCTCTCCTACTCACCTTACTGAAACTATTAAATTGTATGTTACTTGAAGTGCTGTGAAAAACATAATTTCAGTTCCTGCACAAATAATGAAATTTTGGAAAAGGTAAGCAGAAATTCACTACTGATGCGCTATTTGTCTAACTCACTATTTCTGAAAACAATACATTTGACTTGATCTTTCAACATCTCTCTTGCTTGTTCTCAACTTCTCTTTTAGGATCACAGAATCACAGAATAACTCAGGTTGGAAGGGACTGCAGGAGGTCTCTAGTCCAACCTCCTGCTCAAAGCAGGATTAGCTCTGAGGTCAGACCAATCTGCTTTATTCTGTCTGATCTCGAAACCTGCAGGGAGAGAAACTGTAAATCATTGGCAAGATGATCCTATGCTATATCCTCTAATAGTAGATCTTGCTATATTTAAGTAAATCTCCATCCTTTAGATCTAGATCCTTTAGTAGATGATTCTTTTTCTAAAGAAATCCTAAGATATTCTATAACACAATAATTCCCAACAACTACCACCGATTCTGGGGTATTGGTCTGCTTATGTACTTACCACCTGCCTGAAGCCTGTCTGAAGCTTCTATTTATTTATTTATTTATATACAGGCAAGAATAAGTAAACCTAAATTACTCTGCGTAAGCTAAAGGGTAAATCCTTGCACATGGGCAACTAACATAGTAAAGCTCCTGTGCATTTGTTCCTGGGTGAAGCTGGAGTTCCTATTATGGCATGTTTTTGCTTCCAAGGTCTGCTCTGGGATCTGTGCTTCCAGACCTGGAAAAGGGCAGTATAATGCCCTTTCTTTGAAAAATAAAGTTGTAATCATTTCATACTGGGTTCATGTTATCCAGAGATAATATTTTTGCTAATTGTTAAATTTTAAACATTTTCATTTTAGTTTCTCATCTTTTTATGAAGCTGAATCTCCCTGAGACCTTCTTAAGGCTACATCTCATTATCTCTTTGAAAGGAAGCTATCTTTTTAACTCAGGAATGGTGTACAAATATATATGTTCATTTCTACGAACAAGGGAAGTATTATGCTGATACTGCTAAAGATGGACTCTTTGGGTCTATGCTCAATGCATGATGCAAATGTCTGAAATAAGGAATAGGACTATGCATAAAACAATAGAGACAAAAGAAATATTTGAAATGACATTCCTTGGAGAGCAATTAATCAACTGCAAGAGTGGGTTTGGTATCTGGGACGAGAAAGGAGCCAAGGGTGTTTGGAGAAAGGCAAGTCAGTGACCCCCTGGGCCATGGCACAGTCCTGTAGCATCTGAGCAGGGCCAGGTTGGTGACAGCTGCAGGTCCCATAGACAGTCCCAGGCAAGGCAGAGAAATGAGTCAGGTCTGGGCTCCATCCAACAACAGGATATGGGGCCAGAGACAGGGTTGGAGGCAGAATCACCTACCGCATGAATGTGCTGCAGTGCCGTGGGTCAAGGACTGACAGCCCCAGATTAGACTGCAATGGGACAGGGGATGGACAGAGAGGTGGGCTGTTAGGACACTTAGGACCCTGACTTTTCTGTTGTTCAAATATTATGAAAATATTAGAATTGGACTGCGGATGAACAGGTGATCTTAGTTCTGGCATTTGCTATCTTCAGAGTACTAAACACACACTCCATTTTTATTACTATTTTTTGGAGTATGTTCCAAAAAAAATCCTCTTTTTTTTTTCACCTTTTGACCCAGCTTGAGTTTTGTGAGTAATTAGGTTTTGACACTGGATCAGCAAAGGAAAGGAAGTTACATCCTGTAAGAATCGTGTGCAATATTCACTCCATCTGAAAATAGGGCAAATAAGAAACCTGCCAAAGCAGCAAGACTTTGATTTCATAACACCTCTATTTCCAGATTTTAAGAAAATAACGTAAAATACAGAGACATCTTAATTCTGTTTTATCTGCCCCTTTACATGGATTTGAGAGTGTCTGATGAGTTGTTCAACAGAGATGGGAAAGAACTTTAATCTTTAATAGAGATAGGAAAGAAGATATACAAAAGGAGATATCGCCCCAAGAAAAACATTAATTCTGAATGACTCATACTGTTTGTGGAAAAAGCTTTCAGAGCCCTGAAAACCTCCAATTAGTAAATATTTCACCATCCTCTAAAATACATCCTGGCATTTATACTGCCTTCTATTTCTCATTCTCCTAAAAGTTTGATAGTGGAACTGATTGATAGTGGAAGTGATCTGCCCAGAGAGGTTGTGGAGTCTCCTTCTCCTTCCAAACCAGCCTGGATGCCACCTTGTGCCATGTGTTCTAGGTGTCCCTGCTGGAGCAGTTGGGTTGGACTAGATGATCTCTAGAGCTCCCTTCCAACCTCAATCATTCCGTGATTTATAAACCTTTCATCCCGGTTAGGGCTTTTTTTTTTTTTTTTTTTTTTTTTTCCACCTAGTCCCTAATTCAAATTTTTATTATCAATTACTATCCACGTAAAGTCTAAATTGATTTTTAAAAAAAGCTAGAACACTGCCATAACATGCTTTTAAACTTTGTTGGATATGAGAGAAGGCACTTCTTTTGGTGTGTTCCTCTGTTCAGAGACCGTATGATTTTAACATTATAATGTTAATGATGATATTTTGACTGATATGTGGGTGTGGATGAAGTGAATAGCTGGTATGTTTTGGAAGAAAATTGATCTTTCCATTATTTTTCTTAAAGAATAAACATGACCAACCATTTTTGCAGGTAATTTAGCTGCAGATTTTGTGATGAACTAATGGAATCACTTTGAAGTTTGTCATTATTTGGCCAGAATTAAAGTCATTAGATCAGATAATTGAAGATTAATTTGAAGATTATTTTTCCAAGATAGCCTGAGTATAAAAGTTACCTGATTGCCTTTTGGCTTATTCAGGTAAATTTTCAGACAAATATCTTTGCATATTTATAAGCAGACACCACTTGCATTTAACCTTTCTGAAAATGAATTTAGTTTGCCTTACTTCAAGATAATGGTTTTCCTGGAATTCATATTTCAAACTACAAACACGCACATATACAGATACATACTGAATTAAAAATAAAGGTCATATATAGCACCCCAGACTTATCAGAATGAAGGTGGCTTCTGCTCCTTCTGTGGGATTCTCCCTTCTGTGGGATTCTGTGACTGTGACTAAAGTTTTGTAGATATACTTAAAGATCAACATATTTATTTAGATTTTTATCGCCCTTAAATGCTCATGGCACCAGTTGACATTCTTACAGAAAAAAAAAAAAACAATAAATAATCATCCTCTTCCACCTGTGTATTATCATATTTTGTTTATCACCAAATGCTGTATTTTTTATATTTTTTTCCACAGTTGACAAGCAAGAGAGACCTACTCAGAAACAAATCCATTTTTTTTTCCCTAAAATATTCATTTTGAGACAAGAGTAAAGAATATCAAACTAGAGATTTAAAATATTGGCAAAGTTATAAGCACCTGACAATGGAACCTTTTATTACTAAATACCAAGTAGGCTTCATAGGCAGAACGTGATAAACATGAAACCTTCAGGATATTTAAAGCAAGATTTGACAGACACACTGACAGGAGTGAATTTTATAAATTGTGAGCAATAAAACTGATTGTGAGCAAGACTAGTTAAAAGGCCTTCATAACATATACTTGGCTATCTTCAAATTGTACCTAAGGACCAAAAAAATGGAAGCAGAAATGAGGAATTTTTAGCATAGTGTTTTAAGGAACACACAATAGTCCTCTGCAAAAAGACCAAAAATAAGCCAATTGTACTGAAAAATGATAGTATATACATGATGAAGGATTATAAGGATTCAAGGAACCTTGAGGGGAGAAACCAGAACAAAATCTTTGGAATAATTTGAAGTATGGAGAAATGACATAAAAATGCAAACTATTAAAAGAATTTCAGGTCTAAGTAGGCTACCTACCTAAGTAGGTAATGAAATTTTTGCTTCAAAATCTTCAAAAAAGAAAAAAAAAAGTGGAAAATTTAAGAAGATCATTGCTTTTGCTAGAAAGTTACGAAGTATTTGAAATGCAGATATTTGTAGAGCTGCAGTCCCTAAGCTTTTGCTCATCTGCTTTTCACAGGTTCTGTTGTACCAAGATGTATATGACTGTAACATTTATGCAACAAGAGTAAATGGCAGTAGTGATTCTTTCTTCACCTTCCGAGCTGCATTCACATTAGAGATATGTTGTTAGTGTACAAAAAAAAAAAAAAAAAAAAAAAAAAAAAAAAGACAGATACTCTAAAATCATGCCCTTTTACAACTCTTTAGTATATGACGTAGACTCTTCCAAAACATCGGTTCCACAGAAAAACTGTATTCATAATTCTCCAGAATCCCATGACAGCTGAAAAAAACTTCTTCTGTATGTGCTTCAGCCTTATTTTTAGTAGTTCAGCTAAACATTATTTATCAACTTTTTCTTATTTTGATGGTTCAAATCTGGAAGTCTGACTCAATCTAAAATTTTTTCTCTCTCAAAATTTGGAGTGTCTCTCACTTCACCCACAAACTTTCTGCTCCTGATTTCATATCATCTTCTTTCTCTTCATTCCACTAGCAAACAGTGAGAGACCTCTTCTTTTATAAGAGCATAAACTGCCCTATCATACAGCGCATTGCTATTACCCATTTAAATATAGATTTGAAAGTGGATGTGTGATATAATTGTCACCTCTTTGTACAATGGTACTTTATTTCAGTTAAATAAGGACTCTCATATTTGGTTGAAGGTACTAGGTACAAAACCTTTAGCAGTGTTAGAGCCTATGGGCTCTAATTCAGCATAGAGTCAAAAACAGGTAATTTAAAATGCAATGCAGAGTGTAAAATATAAGGATAGTCCCAATGCCAGATAAAATTCATGTATGCAACTTCATGTAATCCCTAAATCATGCCAAGGATGTCTGCTTTTTTTCTTCTCCATGAAACAGATTAAATTCTGGTATTAAAATCCCTATAGATATTTCTAGCTCTTAAACTTCGGTGTCATCAATTGGCTGAAGGTGAATATAACCCATCATTCCTTTTCATTTTTGATTTACAGGTGAACCATATTAAAAACTTCTATATTTTGAAAATGTCATTAACGATGGCAGAAATTAATCCAATTCTGAGGAAGAGCTATCTCAGAACCTTTAATGTTATCTCTCTACAGCTTGAATAAAATTATTATGGTCTTTCTGTCCTCACTAATAGAGAAACATCTCTTCTAGCAGGCTCACCTAATCATGCAGTTTTTGTTTATTTTATCTCTACTGAGTCTCTGTTCTTTTCTAAAACTACTGAAATAAATAGGTTGCTGCAAAATAACCTTCTTGCCCTTTTAAGTTATGTTCTATTATTTTAATGTTGATTTCACAGACCCTGAAAAACATAGCGTTCTTGCTTTGGAGAGCAGTAATGACTTTGTCCATGTTTTAATGACTTAATTTAAATGTAAATGAAAAGTTTGAGTATAAATATTTTATCCTAGACTGGTAATGTGTTAAAAAAGGGGTGAAAGGGAGGGCAATCATATTTGAGAGAAGTATATGTGTAAAAAATAGAAAGTAAAGGTTCTAACAATTTATATATCTCTTTAAAATTAGTTAAAAATGAAAATTGATTATTAAAATAGTTTGTATGGATAATTATCAGTTACTTTTTCTGGCAGCTTTGGAAACATTTTCAGTTGGAACTATTTGAAATACATTCACAATATGCTTAATTCTACAAATGTATTTTACACTTCTGGTAAAATATTCAAAACATATAGTAAACATCTATAGGATGCTGAGAAAAGGTTACTGAAAATATTAAAAGTTTGCTTTCATTATTCTTAATTAGGTATATTTGGTACCTTGTTTTCAGATGGTTTATTTATTTATTTATTTATTTTATTTATTTATTTTAATTTCATGATGCTAAACATTAAGACATCAAAACAACAGCTAGTCCCACTATTCTATTACTTCATGGGACCATTGAATTTGGAAAAAAAACAATGGAAAAACTCATGTCCATAAATGCTAGCATATTTTTGCTGTTCTAACCAAAACCATTACTTAGGTAATGTGAAAACAACTAGAAAAACAATGCATGCTTTACCACCCTTTAAAACTACACAGATAAAAACAAATGTTCTAACAGACATATTTAAAGCAGAACCACAGCCTGTGAGGAAATATTGTCACAAACAAACAAAAAAACAACCAAACAACGAAACAACCAAACAAAAAATAACATAATGAGACGGAGAATTTTTTTTGTGTGTGTGAATATCTGATTTTGCAAGTTGACTAAAAGATTATTAAAAGCCATGCTTTTCATTAATTTTTTTTCATATATAGAATACTTTTTTTTCCTGAATTTTTCAGTTTCATCAGAATCTCCTTGAGAAATCTGTGTTGTGATACTGGTTGGAGTGACATTACAGCCTGGAAAGTGACTGTCAGCTTCTTAATCAATAAATCTACTCGTATCTGCTTAGTGACTGGAATGACTTTTTAAAACTTTTTTAGCCCTCCTGTGCTAACAGATTTAGTGTGTGTTGAATTTGATTTTGTCTTGTGATGTCCATCAACTGAATTCTTCCCTAAGTTTTAGATACCAAAACAAGTTCTGACTGATTATATCTTTGCCACCCCAGTTCCTTCAATTACTAGGTTTGTAGATGGACAAGATTCTTAAAAATCTTTTCACGTTACACTTTTCACATTACAATCTTCTCTCCCAAAAGGGAAATGCGGGGATGGATATAAACGACCAGAGGAAGTACTGCACCCAAAATAACTTCTCTCTGTGCCCATTACATTTGTATCAGCTTAAGCTTTCCTGCCTAAAAGATAAAAGGTGTGCTAGGAACAAATGGCAGAAAATTCATTTTGTAATTTTTAATTTGAATTTATGGTGTAACTGACAGTATGTGACCACCTTAATAGCTTATAAAGACTGGAATGGGTTCTTCTTCTTCCTTTTTTTTTTTTTTTTGAAAAAAGACATTACTTCAGCTGAGAAATAATGCATGGAAATTCTACAGTCTCTGTTATAAAAGGAGTCTGTTTGCATGATAATAATATCCCTTCTGATTTTATAATTTATAAATATAATAGAATTTTTGAATGGTAAGAAAATAAATAAATTATTAATTGGAATGGCATTCAAAACCCCCTACTTTGTACTACATAGTGCTACGAATATATTCTGTGTCATACAGCAGGAAGGCAATTGTACAGGTTTGTTGCTTCTTGCATAGCTACATCTGGTTCTAAGTGGGAAAATTCCTTCTGTTAGAAGAAATGTCAGTGGTGAATGCATGAGCTATGGCCTCATACAGGTTGTATGAATGCTTTGTTTTTTAAATTAGCAAGTTGACATTGATAAAATTGGGATATGGCATCTTAAGAAATAACCAGATCCTCAACGTAAAACTGAACTTAAAGAATGTAGGGAAAAAAAAAAAAAGTTTCAGAAAGTTTGATCTGACATGGTTACTGCTCCTTTTTTTGATGTTTTGATTTTCGTTAG
Organism: Tinamus guttatus; assembly: GCF_059628265.1. Taxonomy (NCBI): domain Eukaryota; kingdom Metazoa; phylum Chordata; class Aves; order Tinamiformes; family Tinamidae; genus Tinamus; species Tinamus guttatus. Next base: position 1,668,007 of record NW_028288797.1, read on the forward strand.
AGAGATGCTTGCCAAACAAAAAATATGCATCTATTTTCATTCATATGCTTTGTTATTTTTTCCTAATTTTGTACATCATGAACTAAAAAAATACTGCCACTTAGTTTTGGCTTTTAAGGATTTTTTTTAATAAAAAATCATTAAAATGTACAATTTTCATTGCTTTGTTACTACCAGCCTCCTACCTTCTATTTTTAAAATCCTTCCAGTTTCATACGTTTTTTTACTCATGCAAGGCCTTTATCCTCTTTTGCTGACACAAGCCAGCCTCAGACAACTATGCTTCAAATAAGTGTCATTGGAGTAGGCTTTTGACAGTCTGACCTTTATAGTCACTCTGAATTCTTGGCTGTGTTCCTGCGTGCAGAAGCTTCACTAGTTGCCTAGTTTTAACTAGTGGTCTGTGACTGGAAATGAGGAACATGAGATGATCCTTTCCATTATGTGGCTAAGGACTATTCAGTATAAAAGAAAGAACAAATAACAATGAAAGTGATGTTAAACACATTGAAACACAAGCATTAAGGAGCAGGAGAGAGCACAGACATTGAGACCAGAACTCTTAATGACAAGAAAGGGGAAAGATGAATATCATGAATATTGCAGGGTATCTGAGGGGGCTTGTGGGACCACATGAAACATTTTGTTGTTTCAGCAGGAGCTGGTGGGATTTTGCAAAACTTATCATGGGATGTTTAAGGAAAAAGCCAAAGTTGGGGAAAGGAAAGGATCAAGGTGGAACAGGGAGAAACAACTGTGTGAAAAGGGAGAGAAGTCCACTGCATGTAAACTCTTTGGCAGTCTTTGACTTGTGAGGTCAGGCCCTGCACCTAACCACTTCAGTCTATCTTATCTTCTTAATAGATTCTTCTTTTTTGCTATTTTTTAATGTGTTATCTCAGTCTCAGTCCTGTTTGTTTGTGAGTACAGTAAGATCTACGTACCAGGAGAGGAGAAAGGGCTATAGATCACAGCATAGAGCTGACAGGTCCAGAGTACAGGAGATTTGGCAATCACCCATAAATTTCTTAACAGTCTGAGGTTATCACTGACAGTGGTGTGACTTGAGTTAGTTCTCTAATGGAATCAATCGGAAATACAGAAAAAAGCTAGAATACCAGGTGAGCACCACAGCAATGAAGATTGTCCTGGTACGGATTCATATAGATGTCAAACACTGGCTAGAAAAAAAACTCATTTTGTTTTTTGCTGAAGTCACATTAATTTAGATAAGTCTTTCATATCTGACTCACACTAAGAGCCTACTCTATGTAAGCTATGACTGAAATAAGGTAGCTTTCAAAAAACAATAAAGAAAAGAGATTCTCAAAGTCTGCTTTTATTTTTCAGTTGTTTTGCAAGGTTTTAAAAATGATCTGTGGCTGCATGGTTACAGTACTGTTTGATGTTTTTATTACATGCTGTCAAGAGCATAAGAGCTTTAAGACCAACAATTTGAATGTTGTGAGTGACTTACAGTAGCCTATTGTTTCTAGAATAAAACTGCAGTATCTAAATGAAGGGCTTTAAATTTTCTAGTTCAGAGTTGGTGACATTTTTTCATGATCGAAACAATAGTATTTTTCTCTTTAATTCAAGCTTTACTTTAAGAAATATTTTAAAGTTCCTTTCAGAATCATCTGTATATATCCATGCATAAAAACATATATAAAGAGAGGAAGATAAAAACCAAATACACAGGTACAAGTTATTCCATTATGTCAAGGGAAATGATTTAAAGTGGACAATAGAGCTCCATTTCCTGTTTGCAACTTGGCCACATGAATTGTCTTCATCTAGTAAAGGAGATGGACCTAGGAGATACTGAACAAAAAATTAAAATTGAGGCCAATGCTTGGTATAAAGCTAAACAGGAAAATTATGTTAATGGAGAACAAATCACAGAGAGAAGAAAAAAAAAAGCATTATGAAATCTTTTGCAGGCTAATAAGATCACACCTACCTACTGTTTCTCTGCTACAAAGAGAACTAGAAACTGCATATGTGAGAACACTGACTAGATGGATATGAAGATATTAATACTGAAAACAATTCGAGAATTAAAAAATAACTGCTTTGCCATAGTCAAAAAAATCCTAGGATGATAATGGACCTGAATTGCTCTGAGGGATCCAACCCATCCAATAAATCCAATGCATCCAATAAATTCTTAAGACGAACAGAAGTCTTTATCAGATAAGAGTTTGTTCATTTGATTTTTTCTTTGTTTAATTAACAGGAGTTGGTAGAGTGAATGTCTGTGTTTCATTGTAACAATGCTGATTTCAAAATCTGACATGGAAGACAGAGGCAAGTTTCAGGGTTATTGCAATTTTAGCTCTGAAATAGAGCAAACAGTGAAATCTTCACAGTCATAGTGATAACGTAGATACAACGGTGTCTCTTGAAATAATACTTCTTAGAAAAGCTCTTATCTGAGACACATTTATCCCTGTAATTGAAATCAAATCTTCGTATATGGTTAAGGTGGCTGTTGCCTTCCCTGAGCTATGTATGTTCCAGTCTGTTGTATATTTTGGCTGAAATGGGGAACAAGGCACAATAATTGCATATACACTTAAAGTTACAAGAAATCTTAACTTACGCCAGCTTGTTTTCAACATCATGTGTATGTTTAAGTACAACCATCAAATAAACATTGGTTCAATATCTGTGAATATTCTAAATAGGAGAAAGAGCTGCTGAACCTGTAAATAGATATGGCATCTTTAACAAGGATGAGGTCTGATATCCGTTAGTCTATTCGAAAAAACAAACCAAGACTGTAATAACATATTTGTAACCATTTTTGCATGCTTCTCATCACCTCCTGATTCCCCTGGCTGTGCTTTTTCAATACATTAACTGTTACATATTTGTGTTTTTCCAAAGGAACCCTACTACAGGAAATAACAATGTTTCTCAGAGACTAAAATAGTAAAGTCAACCTATTATTATTTGCTGCTCTGCTGGGAATGCATTTGAATCTAGCCTTGGCTAGCACAATCAAAACTACTTTTCAGCAGATGCTTTCAGCTGTTGCAGTTGGGATTTTACTTAATCTAAGACTGATACCTTTTTACGTACCAGTACTTGGTCCTGAACTGCAGAAGTCAGTTCTGTAGTAAGTAGAATTCTATTCTTCCAAGATGGAAGCCATGGGATTTCAGAAGTTAAGGGTCACAGGATTTGTGGATATGTTCATTCTTTCCCTTTAGCAAATGTGTACTACAAAGGCAATCAGTTATTATATTTAGTATCAATTTATTGCTTATGTCCAAATTATTTGGGGATCTACTGAATGAAGAGCACCTTCTGTCAGGATCCGTGAGATGTAGGCTGTAACATTGATAAGAACCATAGACTCACCCAAGATATCCAGCCTGTTCCCTTGTGCCCAAGAATAAATGAATCACCATCTAGAATACCTGTCTTTCTACCTTGACTAGAAAAGTTGTCTGTGTCAGACAGTTACATTTTTAGGCATAAAATTCCATATTATGAATCCTGCTTCAGGAATGTTGGCAAAATCCATATAGCAAAATTATTTCAGAAACTGAAACAGAGCCAAAAATATGCTGTCCTACAGTCATTCCACTGAAGTTAGGAGAGCTATTAGTTGCAATCTCTTTATTGAAAACTTAATGATGATTTTGAAGGAACTATTGCAATTTTACACTCCTTTTGTCCACAGAAAAATAAAGGAAATGAATACACATTTCTATTAGTAATATTGCAGACTTAATATAAAATAATGAGGTTTTGTCTTCGCATAGTTTATTTTAATTTAGACAGAAATGTATAGTAGAGTTGGCAAGTGTTAATAGCTGCTGTAACATGTTATCAGCTTTGTCTGAACAATAGCTGGCATCAGAGAGAAAAAGAAAATCTATTTCTTTAATAGCAGTTGCTATTAAAGCATCTTGAATCTGCAAATGCCTAGCCAGTCAGCTGCCTTGCAGTTGTAAAGCTGAAATTAGAGAAGAAATCAATATATCATCCTTCAATTGTCAAGTGTATGGTAGACATTTATAATGAACACAGAAATGAATAATATTATTCTACTTCATTTCTATTAATAACATTCAATTTGACAAAACAAAGTAGGAATTGGAAGACTTTTGACAAAGACAAAAATAGAAGATTATGGTATAGATTGAAAAGTTATTAGGCAAAGATCAGGTCAGGTACCTTTGACCTTCTGAATTATAGTGCCTGTAATTTCAATGTCTAACACTGTTTTGAAATCAATCTTTATCAGACATACTGTCAAGACCAAAAATCAATCATCTTCCCAAGGGGTGAACATTGCAGTTCTCAAGTGATACTTTGAGCAGTGGCATGTTGTAAAGGTCTCAAAGCTTACAGAAAATAGGTCACTCCACAATCACAGGCAGGGTCAACCTGAGGAAAATAGTAACTCTTAAAAAAGAAATCCAGTCACTGGACATTCTCCATGAATCTCCTCTGCAAGTGGTTCAAAAGGAGACACAGTAAAGAAGCTGTGTCACTGTTGCGGTTTGATGGTAGGGGGGCAAATTTGGTAAGAGATGAATCCCCTTGCGTTCCAGATGATCCTCAAAGGTTAGAGAGACTGGGAGTGGCTGGACTCATCTCTTAATAGGGATACCAAATATTATGGTGATTATATGTCCAACGCTTGACAGTATCAGGTTCACCAACAGTCTGTTGACCATAGATCCCATTGCCTTCCTAACAGCGAATTGAGTTCCCAAATAATGTGATCAACTTTAAGCTCGATTCTGGCAGTATCAGATTCACCAACAGTCTGTCGACTGTCTGATTGCCTTCCTAGGAGCGAATTGAGTCCACAAATGGTACCATTTATTCAAATGCAGCATTTAGAAAACAGGCTTCAAATGTATAGGAAATTCTCTTCTAGTGTGGGGTTCTTAGCTAGCGCCTGCTGTACAAATGCACAATCATCAGTCACCCAGAAGATGGGAGAGGATTCTCAGTCTTGAGAAGTCTCCTGAGGCAGTGTCCTGACCTGAGGGGAGGAAAGGGGTTCAGCCTGTCTCAACTGATCCAAAGTTATGATGGAGTCTTCCCTCTCTCCTCTTCCTTCTTCTTTAGTTCCTCTTTCTCCGTTCTTACCACCCCAATCTTCCTTCCTACCATATCCCTCCTTAGTTCACCTTTTATATGTTTTCTTTTACGTTTAGGTGGAGCTTGAGTGACTCTAGTCATATCTTTGCTATTCATTGATTTGAAAAAGTCTCCTGAGTTAATCAAAAATCTAGAGAGCATGCTGAGTGAGATGGGCTTGTGTATTGGTATTACAATGGCATTAGAAGGATAGGTTTGAGCAAAGTCTTTCAAAAGGGACTGATCTTCCACTATTGCTGGCCTAGCACAAGACATCACACTATGTGGTTTATCAGCTGTGTGGTACGACCAGGTTACCACCTCTGCAGGGAGTTTGGCCACGGTATCTTCACTCCGTTCCACCGTCCATTCACTCATGGAGCCATGGTGTTTCCATTCTGCTCCAATCTCCGTTTACTCTTATTAGTATGTGCTAGGAGGGCAGACTGTGTTGCCAAGGGAATCATGGAGAAGCAGATTCCGCACAAACCAACTACCCTGGAAGTTGTAACTGTCTCTCACCTCAAGCAAGCCTCTGTAATGTCATAGCTCCTGTTAGGCTCTAGTTTTTCTCTAATTTCCCCTTTCTCGGGCAATTCTCTCACAGTGACTTGAACTGATAAAATACATCTTCATCCTGACAGAAGGTCCTTTTCATAGTTTCATAACTGAGCTAAATGCAGTCAAAGTCTGCTGTCCTATGAGACTCTTTCTTTATTGAAATACCCAAACATTTAGAAATATCAGTTATGGATGCAGAGTTATTTTGAAATAGCCTAATTTGTAAATATTATTATTATATATAATAATAATAATATAATAAAGCATGGTCATTGAGAGTGTTTCATAGCTTCTTCTAGTGTCAGGATCATGTCTTTAGGTTCATGTGTCAAGTTGGAGGGGTAAAACAGAAAGCTAGCCACATATGTATGCATCCATACATTGTCCACACTTACCACTGTTGGTGACAAGCACACAAACACACTGCTAGAAATGAACCATAGTAGCAAAAAACACCTAGGAATAAATAAGAACTCTTTGAGACATAAAGTAATAGATGTAAATAATTCATTACAAAGGCCAAATGCTCTTTGCTCAGATGGTTACAACCCATAGAGACTGGCAGTTCCCAGGTGCCAACAGATAAGGGAGACAAAGGTATAGCACTTCCAGCAACCCTACTGCCACAACAGCTCTGCTCCACCTCTAGACCTTATTTGGTGGTGAACACATATAGTGAAAGAGAGATACAGATGGGTAAGCAAACAATTTAAGGAGAGTCTGCTTTATTTAAACACTTGAGTTATGACCTCCTACATGAGAAGTGAAGGTATCTATCTACCATTTCGCCCTAGTACTTATTCGCCCAATCATAGAAAGCATATATATACTGAGGAGTGGAAATATTTTCTCAAATAAAGCCAGTCATTAATCTGAAACTAAAAAGGAGCAATTAGAGTTGGAGTTTGGTTGAACTTATTTTATAAGAAGTATTTAACAATAATAAATTTCTTATTATCTGTTAGTGCTTTGTTAAACATAAAACAATCTTCTCCAGCTTCCCAAGGTATTGGCAAAGTGTTCTGTTCTACTCAAGGTATGATGAAATATTTTGACAAACTTTGCCTTGTCAACAATTTTTTTTTTCCTAGCATGCATAAAAAGGAAGATACATTCTGGATGCTTTCAAAGAAAAAAAGTCTTATAAGAGTAGCAGACACTGGATGTTGACAGAGCCAAAAAAAATCAAAAACATAAAGACAAAGAGCTGATAAATCATCTCAATCTAGAATCCTCTGATAATAAAATAATGTAATAAATTGGAAAAAAGAGGAGGGAACCTCAAAGAACTACATTTTTCAGGGCTGACTTGTGCTACAAAATAGCCAATAATACTTGAGAGTCAAGGGTGATGATGCAAAATTTCAAAAATATCAATTCAGTATTATATATGCATGTGATAATATGCATATGCATGCATTCTTTCAAGGAAGAATAAAATGGCAAGGAAGTTAAGAAGTTAAGGCATACACGATGTCTTTTCTCTGTGACCAGAAAAATAATAAAGGTTAGTATTTTATTAACAAGTGTAGAATCTCAATCTGTTTTTTTCTTTCAAAATAAAAGGATGACTGATAATCATTGTGCACCACAAACACAAAAGACCTTTAAAATATTGAGATAAAAATTCACACATTTTTCTTCTCTTTTAGGTAAGTGTTATAATATTACCCAAATATGATTAAATGGCTTTAGAAAGCCATGTATTACAATATTTTATATATTTATATATTTGTATATTTTGTTGTGCAATCAATACATGATAAATTCATAATGAATATTGTTAATGACAAATAAACCCCACAATTTCTAAATTAAAAAGTTATTTTCATAACTTTTTTTTTTTATTTCATTGTAGGGAGAAATACATTTCCAACTGACAGAAAAATAGGTACCAGGTAAGCAGATCTTGTGATTCATTTTTTAATGTGAGCAGCATCACCTCCATCATGCTTTGTCAAGAAAAAAAGTTACATGCTGTAAAACAAATTTTTGTTACACACAAAACCACATTTCCATCTTTGACTACTCTGGCAGACTTCCTTTTTTTTTAATCTTGTTTCACTATGTACTTCATTTTTAGCTACATTAGTATAATTTTAAAGAGCTCTCCTTTAGCAGTTCTTACGAATTCATTATATTAGTTAAATAATCTAATTTGCCAGTATTCTGAAATTTCTTCAGTGGAAAGGCTTTCCTTAATTTGATTCAGTACTACTATGTCAACTTTAATTTTAATTCTGCTTCTTAAATTTGATAAGAAGAAAACTCTTGAATAACCTTAGGTTCTTAGCTCATATTAATAAAACCTTTCTTCCTCTCCTGTAGGGATAGATTTAATATTTATTTCCCTGCTGACATTACCACATGCAATATAATGTCCACTTTTTCCAAGCAGAGACAGAGTTCAATAGAAGTTCAGAGCATTTCCAATGTCACATTACTACTCATCCTACTTATTTTCTTTGCATAACTGATATTTTCTCTATTCAGATTGCAGAAATTAATGCAGACTGAACATAAATGATTAAACTTCATGCAATGCTGCAATTTAAATTGTAACTGCAATCTGACAACCCTTTTTTCCCTAGGCTGCTACAACTTAAGAGATCACTATGGAGCTTCCTAAAAATGAAATATTATCTATACTAATAACTTTACATAGATAACAACTGACAGAACCATATGCTATCCACAACTTCCCATTAGAAATTCCTTTCCTTCATTTTTATTTCATTTGCTAAACTAAAACAGCTCGTTCGCTCTTTCTGTTACTGTCCCAGGCTAAGAATGTGGAAGTTTTCAGGGACCTGTGTGTATTCATGGTTCAGAAACACTCATGCTCAGTCATGATCTGGGAGAAAGTTAATTAGGACAGACCAGAGCCATGCTAATAATTTAACAGTATGGATTACTGCAGACAAATATTGTGTCTGCATCATAATTCCATACAAGTTACTTGTATAGATCTAACATAAACATTCTTTCCTGATGGTATTCATGCCATAGCATGGATGAAGACATTTGATACAAATACAGAAAAGAGAAGTTAAAATATGGGAGAGAAAGGAAATATGGTTATAAGCAGTCTGATATGACTGGGCCTAGTAGAAGAGATGAATTGTGGAAAGAGTTTGGAACCACCTCAGAAATAAAATTAAAATTTAATAGACCAAAAAGATGCAGGGCAAAACCTGTTGTATACAGACTAGGGAAGCTCGTTCTGAAAGACAGAGGCGGGTTTGGGAGGAATAGAGTAAGGCAACATAAGACCTGCATTATGTAGCACTTCATACTTCCAGTATACAGTTTCCACTAAAAACAATTACATCTGTGTGCAACCACACTTTTATGAAAGTATCAGGATAGCTACTTAAAAATATGAATGCATAGTAACTGTAGAATCCATCTCATCTAACTTTAAGCATCGACAAGATAAGTGTTTAGTCCAAAGAAATTGTTCTATGTTCCCTCAACACTTGATGGAAGCACAGTTGTAGGTGATCAGTCTTTTCTTAAGATAGTTATCAAAGCCTGTGGCATATGAATCACTCTCTGAAAATGCCAGTCTGAACCAGGTGGGAAGCTTAGACTATCCATCTTCCAGGTGGCTAAAATCTGGCATGATAAATCACAATGATCAAGAGAAAAGGTGGGACAAATCATAACCTATACAAGCAGACCTATCTGAGAATAAGGCATATAGGACACTATTTCTAGAACCATTTTTTCTTTTAATAGAACCATTTGTCCTATTGTATTATCTGAAAAGTGTTAAAAAATAGTGCTTGGGTTCATTCTTCCTAAATCACTTCAATAAATTGATATTTTTAGGCAGAATGTTTTGAGATAATAGGAAACTTTATACAAGTTGTAGTGATACTGGATTCTTTTCAATAAATATATATTCCACTACTGTTCTTATGTTAATTTTGTAATATAATCACATTTGAAGATAATTAGCTTTATATTAGCAATCTTGCTGTAACTTTTATTTCCAGTAGCTGTCTTTTCACTGACATTCAATATTACTTAATTATAATTCATATCACATTTTTTACATTAAAACCAAAAAAAAAAGTGAATAGTTCAAATCCATGAGGGAACTGAGACAAGGAAAGAAGAAATCTTTAACATGTTCACCTTTTCTTTTTTTCTTTTAGAAGAAAGGACAGTGGTGAGAGTCAGAAAACTAACTGTAAACACCTCTGCTGGTCACAGCAGCAATTAAGTATTGAAACAAATTCCAGAGATTTCATCTGAATCAAAGATCCGTGAATGACATTCTAATACTACCTCCCTTCGTCAAAAGTCACACAGAAACTGAGGTTGGTTTTGGGTCTGGAAAATAGAAATATAAGGAAGCAAAAGAAATGATTTTGTCATGAAAGTATATTTTTTTTAAGAGAGAGAAACCACAAACAATAAATAGAAAAAATAAAATAGAATAAACAGAATAAAGTACTTCCTTTGGTATCAGCAATCTCCAGTCTGTATCTTCAACTATGCTAGCTGGCAATCATTGCCATTTACAACTGACTTAGAAAAGAGTGTTGAAATCCATGCCAGGTCTACCATCAGATACAACCTTCTTCAAAACAATAATGTGTTCCCATTTCTGGGTCTCCTTGACAGCAGAGAAAAGCACGAGACAGATTTTCTATAGTGGGAGAGAAATAGACTAATGCAAAATGATTAGCCCATGCACTCACGAACTATTACATGTATTTATAATGCTTTCTTGTTTTAGTAGTACAAGCTACATATTTAGGATCTTTGGGGAAGAGCATGCCCTTCCTGTTGGTAATGAGGCATTAATTATGAGGTTAATGTGTAATTGTTTCTGAAAAATCAATCATCTCCTTCATCCTTGATCAGTTAGAGTGAATAGGAGCTTACATATACATGAAACAGCTGCTTAATCATGATCAAGTGCTCAATGATATTGATGTACCTCTAGTGAAATAATGCAGACTGTGCAAAACCAGCATTTCTGTAGCAGCTCAACCAGCCAGCATTGGTCTATTTTATTATTATTTTATTGATGGAACTATCATCTTACAATTGCCTTTGTACATGTGGGAGGACTGTACAGTTATCCTCCACGAGACATGTGGCTAATCAATAATCAAAGACTTCTGTTTTTCCTCTGCTAAGAAGGGAAAGGCAAAAGGGAAAGGCAGAACTTACTTTTGTAAGTTTGACTTCCTTAGAAAGAACTGTTAGCAACTCCTTTTCTGTTTGTTTGTTTGCTTGCTTGCTTTTTTAACAGAATGAGAACCAGAAAAACAGAGTCAGTTTATGGATTCACAGTTCATAGACATTTTCCAGGGTTCTTTTTCACCTCAAAATTGTTTCTTATAGTCTTTCCCCCTCTTCCCACCTTCCTCCCTTTGTACTCCCCCTAAGGAATACATGTTTTAGGTCTTCCCCATATTGAGGCTTTCTTACAGGCTCAAGAAATCAAATTATCCCTCTGCCTTGTATTTGTTATAAGGCTACTAAATACAACTGTGGACCATATTTTAGGCATTAGCCAGGATTTGTTGAAATTTAACCATGGATCATGTTTTATCATTGTTTTCTAAACAAGGAAGAATTCAATTGTGTCTTCATGTTGCCTGATTGTAGAAGGCTACATAACACTGTAATAAACTTAACAATCAATACATACCAATAGGAAAGCTGTAGTGGAAATATAAGAAAATCATGATCTGCTCAGGAGATTTTAGTGAGTTGAATAAGAGAGAGAAAATAAAACCAGAGGATAAACTATAGTTTGTGAATAATTCAAATCTTAATTCTGTTAAGACACATACAACACACAGCAACCAGCTCCAAATAGGAGATCTACAGAATAAGCTATTAAACCAGAAATGTGTCATGCTGTTACTAAGTCTTTGCTTGCATGCTTCTCTCTTTACTGTGCACGGTTATTTAATCCACTGGACTATGGAGATTCAGAGTTTGCTCTTTTGCAGAGCATTAATTTAAAACTAAATTATCAGAGACTAAATCACTATAGTATCACCCCTGCTGCTACAGTAGCAGTAATAATGAAATAACTAAATAAATTCTTGTGAGTTAAGATAAGACATTGCAATCTTTTTTTCTGAAAGGGGGAAGAGAGCCCTGGGACATGAACTAGCAGGGCTCATCGAGAGGGCTTTAAACTAGATTTGAGGGGGAAGAGGGGTATCATCGGGGAAGCAGGTTATGGGGTAGGCAATGGCCTGTTATGCCGCTCACAGAAGCCTAACTCCATAGCCTGTGTAGGCTGTCCTAACCCTGAAGAGGCTAAATGGGAAAATAAGAGACCCTCTGAAGGCCTACATAGTCAAGTAGCAGCTGCCCCAGCTAGAATGAGTCATACTGGGTGTGCAACTCAAATGACTCTATGTAAACACACACAGCCTGGGGAATAAACAAGGGGAACTGGAGATGTGTGTGCAATTGCAGGGTTGTGTTCTCACCGCAATTACTGAGGCATGGTGGGATAGCTCTCATGACTGGAAAGTGGCCATGGATGGCTTTAGGCTTTTCAGGAAGGACCGGCCAGGAAGGCGAGGTGGCAAGGTTGCTCTTTATGTGAGAGAGCAACTGGAATGTATGGAGCTCAGCCTAGGGGAGGGCAAAGCGTGGGTCAAGAGCCTGTGGGTGAGTATTAAAGGGCAGGCCAACAAGAGTGATGGGAGAACCATGGATGTTGTCTATTTTGACTTCAGCAAGTCTTTTGACATGGTCTCCCATAACATCCCCATAGTAAAGCTCAGGAAGTGTGGACTGGACGAGTGGACAGTGAGGTGGATTGAGGATTGGCTGGATGACAGAGCCCAGAGGGTCTGAGTCTGGTTGGAGGCCTGTGGACAGTGGTGTCCTGCAAGGGCCGGTACTGGGCCTGGGGCTGTTCAGCCTGTTCTTCAGTGACTTGGACAGAGTGCACAGAGTGCACCCTGAGCAAGTTTGCAGATGATACCAAACTGGGAGGAGTGGTCAACACTCCCAAGGGCTGTGCTGCCATTCAGAGAGACCTAGACAGGATGGAGAGCTGGGCAGAGAGGAACCTTCTGAGGTTCAACAAGGACAAGTGCAGAGTACTGCACCTGGGGAGGAATAACCGCAGGCACCAGTACAGATTAGGGCTTGACCTGCCGGAAATCTGTGGAGAGGGACTTTGGAGTTCTAGCTGACAACAAGTTAACCATGAGTCAGCAATGTGCCCTCGTGGCGAAGAAGGCCAATGGGATCCTGGCCTGCATCAGGAGGAGTGTTGCCAGCAGGTCGAGGAAGGTGATCTTTCCCCTCTACTCAGCGCTGGTGAGGCCGCACCTGGAGTATTGTGTGCAGTTCTGGGCTCCCCAGTACAAGAAGGACATTGAGCTTCTAGAGAGGGTGCAGAGTAGGACCACAAAGGTAAATAAGGGACTTGAGCATCTATTGTATGAGGAAAGACTAAGTAAACTTGACCTGTTTAGTCTTGAGGAAACTGAGAGGAGATTTGATCAACATGTTCAAGTACCTGAGGGGTGAATGTAGGGAGGATGGGGCCAGGCTCTTCTCTGTGGTGGGGGATTGGACTAGATGATCTCTAGAGGTCCCTTCCAACCTTAACCATTCTGTGATTCTGTGATTAAGTGAATTCTCTTAATAAAGAAGGCTAGAGTGTCTACTTTGGAAACCAGAAGACATTTTTGAGAATGACTTTAAATACTTCACTTACGGGTTTGCTGACAAACTGTGCACATGGCAGAGATCAATTGATTAAATAGTTAGGAGGAAATTAAAATTAACTCAGCTACTTCATTCATATTTTGCCGCAGATAATGAAGGAGGCAGTATTCTTATAAAAATAAATACAGGATCTTGCAATTAAATATAGTGAAAATTAATGATGATAAATATATGGTCGAGTATATATCCTTGATGTTCCTTTTTATTGTCTCCTGGTGATTTATAAATATTTCCATGCATATAGAATTATAAAAAGAATGTTTCAAATGTTCAATATATATCCTAATCCTAGTTCAAAACTCTGTCTGTTCATCATCCTCCCTATCTCATATCCACATTTTCTTCAATTTCTGTTCTTGAACTGTATCCACAAATTGATGTCTGTACCTTGCAGAGCCCTACTCACCAAGACTGTAAAACATATTCATAAAGTGAAAGGACAATGAGGAGTATTCAGTCATTCTGTTTGACCTCCTGAGCATGTCATAGGCCGCAGAATTCAGTTTTTTATTTGTCTGGAGCATATCTTATGGAAATGCATTCAAGGTCTGAGGACATTAAAAGATAAGAGGATCTATTGTTTTTGGTGCGTTTTGTTGCAACAATTTCCATTTTTTAAAAAAATCATTTATTATTTCCAAGTTTAAACATAGTTTAAGCTTCCAAAAATTAATTCCTGTTTCTTGATAAATATTTAAAACCCTTGGTATCTAGTGTTGTCTCTCTGTGAAGGTATTCATATAGTGAAATTAATTTGCTTCTCCCTTTTTTTTTTTTTCTTAGTAAGCTGCATAAATACAGATTGTCATGACCATAGCACATTTACCCCTCAAAGCTTCCTTGTACCTTTCACAGTTTTTAACTTCCTGATATGTTTCTCAGGAAAGTCAGCACAATATATTTCAGATTTTTTGGTCCAATTCTTTAAAATAACTTCTATAATTTGTTTCACGTTAGACCCTTGCTTCATAAGCTAATTAATGAATGATGTGTTTCTGTATGGTTTACTGCATTTCTTATGAAATATGAGCTTGCTAGTTTAGTCACACTTCATCTCACTAATTATTTCTAGAACTGTGTTAATTTATAAACAAAGAAGTAAAACAAGGTAATACTGATACTGGTGCATTATGAGACTTTTGGTATAATTTACTCTTAACTTGGGAATAAACCTCATTTGGACACTTTGGAAGGTGCTTATACACCTTCTATTAAAGGAAACAGAATAGTATTTTTTTCTGTCATTATTTTTTACCAGATACAGTTGGAACAGTTGTTTCAAAGTAAATGAAGAGTTGCTAAAACTGTAAAAGAGAGTACAACAGACAATTGTTTTGACTTACTCTTTTATTTTAAGCTCTGTGGGTTAGCCTTTGTTAACTCTTTGGACTGTAGAATACATCTCTGTAGAAAACTATTATTAGAGTTGTTTGTCAGTGAGGCATAAGAGCTGACATTGCAGGGCATTATCCTTGTGATGTTTTCATGTATACAGCCCACTGACTTAATTGCAATTTTACAAGGATGGCATCATACTGCACAGTATTATTATTTTTTTCCTAAATGGAACTGAAATGTAGATGTGGTGGGTTTCAGGGAGTCTATGTGGGCAAGATAAAACTAGAAAAGAAAATAGAATTGAAGCTTCAAAACTGAAAGGTAAAATTGAAACATTTACAGAGAAGCAAACTTGGTATTCTTTATGGACAACCCATTAAGCGGGCATAGAGTATACATCGTCTATATCTACATTGGGAAATACAAAAAAAATCCTTGAAAAGAATGTGGATAATCATTGATGTGTGCTTAAGATGTCAATGAGGCCATTAGACCCCACAGTGGAACTGTGTTGTGGGATAGGAGCACAAATCATAGGGCTACCCTGAGGTTCCTTTTTCCTGGCTGGATTTGGACCTGACCAGTCCATTGGCATGACCTCCCAGCTTTGCCTCATCCCCATGGAAGTGATAGCCACAGTGAGGCTGGGATGGTCCTGATGGTTGCCCTGGCTCTGCTCTGCTCCTACTATCAGACCTTGCTCCTATTACCGACAAAATGCATAGACAGTGCTGACAGTGCTGACAAAATGAAGACACTTCTTCATTTAGTGTTAAGGCGGCCATTTGAGCTAGTTACTAAACACTTTCTTAAAATATAGCAAAAAGAAATAGGCACATTAGAGGATGATACATCCCATCCTGAAGTAGACTCTGAAACATCCCATCCTTAAGTAGACTGTAACATATAGTTTGGATGAATGGCTCTAAGAGGGTATATTTGTCTTTAAGGATAACTCGAATAGAAGGAGCTGTATAGAAATCCATGTGAGATGAAACCCACCCAATTGTCTCAATCTGGATTCAGAATTGTCCGAATTTTGGTGGAGAACTTTGTGAGAAACTCCAAGAGAAATTTTGACTTTTAGACCAAGGCAGAGCAAAATAGGAGGTGGAGAATCTTTTTTTTTTTTTTTTTTTTCTTACATTCTTACAGGTGACAGAATTGTGTAAGAGTTACTGTTGCTTCACCATACTACTTCATGACAGCACAGAAGTATATACTCTCTTTTAAAAATACTTAATTGAAATGCATCCCAGAAAGCTTTATTTGGAATGGGAAATTGCAACAACATTAATTATTGTCTGCATACAGAGCTGTGATTCAGAAGGGATTTATGATGTGATAAACAAATCTTAAGCAAATATCTATCTGAACATCATGGGCAAAAAAAAAAAAAAAAGGCATTTAGGGCCATCTCTTTTGAGTTTATAAAGTCTGGTTTCAGCTGGCCTGGAAATATATCCAGCTTGACTCAAGCTTGATATTATTTACTTTCAGTTCAGAAGATGTGAGTGTAGAACATATGAAAGTCATTACCTAGATTTTATCCATGTTTTAGGCAAAAAATTACACTGAGTTCAGTAAGGAAATTTTATAAAAGGCGTAATATTGAGATGAAACCTTATTCTATTGCTTGGCAGGATATGCAATAAAAAGGAAACAATAAGAGGAAAGAAAATACGATAAAAATAAAATGACTATAAAGCAGCTTTTGGTACAAGTAATACTATTTATATTACTTGTAAGTATTGGTACCTATAACTCAAGTAAATACAAAATGCATCTCATGTCTTGTAAAGTGCAGGGATCAAGTAATCTTTAGTGGGTCGATTTACTGAACATAAGAACCTCTCCTCTTGCCATTTGCTTATTGTTGATTGCATCCATGAAGTGATTTGGAGTATTAGAAATTCAGTCATTACTCTGGAGCTAAACCTATAGAGTTCTTCTGATTTCACCAGGGCTTCTTTCAAAGTCTGAAGTAACGTTGTCTATGCACTCGAGGTCTTAGTTCTTACTGATGAAAATGATCGTAGACATTTTTCACAGTGAGAAACCTTGATGAGGCTTTGGAGCACACAGGTCTGTACTGAAAATCTGGTGTTAAGGTGTTCTGTGTTATAAGACTGAACTTCTGCATAGCCTTATTTCAGTCACAAGAACTTTGCAATATGTGCTTCTAAAAACTGATTTTAAGATATAAAAAGACAGTGACTGCACAATGGCTTGTAAATAAATATTTTAAAACTTGACTCTTCATTTAAACTTCACAATTTGAACATTGTATTCATTGGAAAAGTTTAAAGTACTTTAAAAAATCATTGCTCTTAGTTACTTCAGACTTAGAAGATTCCTTTTCCTACCCACTTCTTTTACTCAGCAAAATTCCTAAGTAAGGAAGGACTTGAGTATTCATAGCACATGCCTAGATGAGCTGTTCATTAAATCTGTCATAATCTGAAAAAATATCTAGTTGGTTCATGATAGGAAGCAGAAATAAGAATATTTGTGAAGACTCCAATTCAATTTATGAGTCTGGTATCAAAATTTAATTCCAGCAGAATCCATTTATTTTCATAGTTATAAACTCTGTGACAAGAGCTCAATTCCAAAGTTTAGTCAGCTTTTCTAAATATGTACAAGTAAAATTAAGTCATATATTCTTTAAAAACTTATTCCCTTTTGGAAAATGACAGGACCATAACATTACATCATAATATATTCCATCTAACCACAGAATACACTTTTTAAGTCTTAACAAAGACACAGGAGTACATGGTAAAAGCAAAGGAGCTGATAAAAAGTTAGATAAAATAAGCATACAGCGTTCACCCTACTCTACTTAGGAAGCTGCTGACCTAGATCTCTGAAGCATTAACGATTATCATCAGAAACTTCATACTAGCAAGGGGAGATCCCATAAAATAGAAGAAGGACAGCCTTGGATCTGTCTCCCAAAACATGGTAAAGGAGGAAGTAGAGAATGAAAGACAAATCCTTGTAACTGATATATAATAACAAAACAGCTTAATTCCTTGTCATGGTAGAACAATGGCCTACTCAAAAGGGAATCAGATAACTAAAATGTCAAAGGCATAATCTTACATAATTTTGTTATAAGCAAGCTAAGGACATAACAGAATAGTGAAATCACCTGTTATTTGAAAACCTGCTCTCCAAAATATGTTACTGTCCTCTTTCACTCTGAAATGGTATTTTGAATTCAGATCTACGGAAGTGTGTGCTATTCCAGACACTATTAAATAATAAGTATTTTCACAAATGGTGTTGCGGTCAGTGTTGGAAGTACACTTACCAAATCTGTATATGATGCAAAACGGCAGGAATGCAAGAAATTTGGAGGACAGGATGAAAACCTGTAACGACCTTCGCAGATTGAAGAAATGGTCAAAGATGAAATATAGGGAAAAATAGGCTGTAAGAAGGAAAAAAAGGAAAAATACAAATCACCAAAAGATAGGCTAGGCAACAGTATGGTAGAGGGGGAAATTACACAGAAATATCTCAACTTTTAACAAAGTCACTTTTCAAAAAAGAAAAAAAAATCTCATTCTCGTATGTGAGAGTTACTTCTTGTTCAGCATTAGTGAGTCTTTAGTTGAAGTGTAATAATAATATCATAGAGAAATTGGTGAGATGATAGCAGAACAACAGTAATGACTGGAAGTGGAGAAAGCATGACCTACAGTGGAAGGTAAAAAAAAAAAAAAAAAAAGTTTTGTTCAATTTAGGAAGAAAAAAGTTAAGGAAATACGCAACAAATCATTTTTAACAAATATTTATATAGATTACTAGAAAAATATTATCATATTTACTACAAGGGCAACAAAGCCATGAAATGATCCACAAAAGAGCTGACAGAACAGTCTTCTCATCCTACCCCTAAAGAAAATACTATAAATGCCTCTATCAAGAGTGGTCTAGGATTACAGAGTCTTTTGGAAGGATTGAACAAAATTGACTTCCAAAGTCACTTCTGATATTTTTATGATTTTGATTTCTATAACTCCACAGTAACATCTATTGTAGAGGTATGCTTTGGTATTAAAAAATAATATTTTAGAAAACAAACAAACAAACAAAAACCCCGGTTGATGCTTCACATTATAGAATAAGAATATTCTACAGGAAGTAAATAAAAAATAACAAGGAAAAATAGAACTTAATTTCAAGAAAGATTGTTAATAAAAAGCCTCAGCTCATTTTAACTGAGCTTTAGTAAGTTTGTAAGCTGAACTTTTGACAAATGCTCTCTATCACACTAATGTTTTATCAATTAAGTTGTGTCTTCTGGGAGCCTAGAAATTGTTTCTAATGTTGTGAAGCAGCAGTGTCTATCCATTCACAATAAAAGTAGCCTTTATTGGCCTTTGCTAATGCCAATGAGATCTTTCTTTTAGTTAAAGAAAGAGAGGGGAAAATCATTCAGCAGAAGTTATTGCAGTAAAGCCTGAAAGACAGACTTTTCATGGTTCCTAAACACTTTAATAGCATTTGCACAATGTGGTGCTTTTTTTTCTAGGTCATATTTCATAAATTATTTCTCCAAACTGTAGTCCTGAAACTATTTTTATTGATATATTTTCATCATTTCTGTATCCTTACTCATATTTTTAATATGAATACCTACAGAAATCACAGAAATGTCAACTAATTTAGCTAAAATTTATTTATTCTGTCCCTTATCTAACCCAGTAAGGTAGACAAGAAAAATCTTAAAAAGATTACACTTTAACACAGTATAAGTTAAAAACGGTACTGAGTTTTGTTAAATGAGTAGTGGAGAACTACAGCATTTGCCAGAAACACCACTCAATTGGTGGTAAAGCCAGTAGAAGTCTGGAGAAGTTCCTGTATTATAGTTTTCGTCAAGTGGTGGTTCTGAGCTGAGTTGATTGGTCTCTTGATGCATGTTATAAGCAGTTCATACAATGAAATTGATTCTGGTAGACAAGCAGACTCCTTGTAGAACTTGAAGTGAATGTCCGTCTCTGAGCTCCCTGTGAAATTACAGTTATCTGAATCACTGCATTTCTGTTACAAACACTTATCTCAAAAGAAGACAATTCTCTTTAAAGTCTTTAAAAATCCCCAAATCCCCAGATTCAGCTGTTCAGTTGCTGCTAAGTAACAACAATTTCTCTATGGCCCTACTTCTAAGGAATCCTTAGACTTGTAGAAGACAAGAAGGTGATTGGAAAATATTAGCACAGATTTATTAAGGGGAAGTCATACTTGACCAAATTGACTGTCTTCTAAGATGAGAAGACTAGCTTTGTGAACAAAAGGGGTGCATTAATTGTCATTTTCCTTGAATTTAGTAAAGCTTTAAGCACAGTGTCCTTCTTCCTTCCTTTCTTATTTTTCCCTTTCTCCTTTTTCTTTTTCCTCCCCACATAGATATCCTTTTAGGCATTCCATGAGTGATATTAGACAATAAGCTTCTTCTAGACATTCACTCAAGGACTTATATAGGGAATGTAACAGAACAATTTATGTAACAGAAGCACGTAACAGATATGCTTAAAATTATTATTTTGATTATCCTTGCTAATGAAGATCATTTGCTGTTTAGGCATGAAAAGTATAGACTAATAAAATAAATCATGTTGGAAGGGATCTCTTGAGATTTCTAGTCCAACCTCCTGCTCAAAGCAAGGTCAGCTTTGAGATTAGGCCAGGCAGTCTGAGCTTTCTCCAACTGGATTTTGAAAACCTTCAAGAATGGATTCTATACAACCTCTCTAGGAAGCCTGCTTGAGTGTCCTCATGGAAAAAGTTTATCATCTTAATCAGTCTGAAACTCTTTTGTTTCAAGCTATTGTTTCTTGTACTACCATGCAGTGCTGTGAAAAAACTGTATTCACCTTTTCTATAGCTGTCTGGTAGGCACTGGCAAGCTGCAGCTCCCAACCATCCTAGTGGCTTGACCCTGGATAAGCTTAACCTGAGTTAACTCAATTGTATTCTGTAAATTCTAAAATATAATGTGTAAGCTTTCTTTTGGCATTAGAAAGGCAAAAGTAAGAGCCATTGTGAAAAATATTTAACAATTTACTATAATTACCAGTACTAACCATGTTAAATGAAGTTCTGATTTAGTGTTTTAGTTTGCAATCTCATTGCAGACTTCTTTACCACAGGGGACAAGTTTAGTTTAAACAGGTGGAGGAGAAAAATGAAGGATTTGGGAATAATTGTAAAAATTGATTGCTTAAACTTCCAATGTGAGACAAGAAAAAGTTAGGAAGATGAATTTTCCCAAAATAAACTTCCAAAGGAGTTACGGGGAGAAATTAAATCTCTTTTAAATCTCATTTTCTCTTTCTATTATATAACACAACTCAAATTTTAAAATATGAGTAAAGATTTGTTTCAGAAATAGAAAAATCCTCTTCATTCCTTCTCCAAGCCATTAGTAAAAATTCTGACAGAGTGTCCACAGTTTCTGCCACTGTTCCTAATTGATAGATTGGCTGATGCTTTGGTGACACTGAAAAAAAAAATGAAGCTAAATGACTATCTGAAGTCTATGCCTGCAAGGCAAAGCCATTAGGATACAAAAACAGCCTTTCGATTTATTCCTTGTCAGTCATATCTTAGCATTAGCCAGGAAGTGTACTTTCCCTTGAGTTACTTTTGTAAGTGTTTGTACTGTAATTGCAGTGGCTGATCTGGATGCCACTGTGAGCTTTCATTCCGCATTCGCCCACAGATAAGCCATGAGACATAGACTCATGGAATCAAGTAATTTGCTCATGTAAGTGAGCTGAGACAGCCAGGCTCAGCCTCTTATTTAGGGAATGCAAAACCTCTGCTACAACAGCTGAGGTGAGTTATTACTAGTTTAATTTTGTTAGGCCAAATAATAATTACTTTGCACTAAAATATCATTTTGAAACATGATATTTATTCGATATAATGCTGGATAATAAATTGCAGGTAGATTGTTCATAAGGGCAAAAAGTATTTTGTGAAAGGTAAATAGCACTTTGTACTTGCTGAAAATAACTGGCGAGTCCCAGACCAAATTTTTTATTTAATTTTCCAAATAAACAAGATTTACATGATAACTCTACTGCCTATCTATTTCTCTGTGCATTTGTCAGTTCCCTCAGATAATTTTGGATCTTACTAGTCAGTTTCAATCATATCTGACAGATCGGTTAAGGTCTAACAGATACTAAATTTCTATGAAGTATTAAATTTCAGGAAATATGGTAGACAGCTAGGAAGCAGAATGCAAATTAACTCCTTCATCAAGGAAATAAGATGAGTGCGATATGTTTTGATGGACAGACATTTGACTCAGCAGGTGCATTACTCCTAACCATCTGCATGATTTCCTGTCTTTGGCTTCAGTTATACAGGGATGGAAAAGAGGCAAGAGGGCAAGGCGATGGTGGGAAACAGTGGAGGGAGATTCATGTATAATTTTTTTCATGATATGGAAAGAAAATGCCAGAACTGCAGGAGCAGGAAAGTGGTAGAAGATATGTTGAGAAATCAGGGTTCTTCCAAGAAAGGAAATAGAGTACAGATTCCTGGAAAAAAATATGTTAATTATTTCCACTGTTTGCATAAGTTTATATAACAGTTTGCTTCCTCAGGTAGTATAGAGACAAATGACAATATGACAAATATTGTCATTTTATTCTGTATTAAATTTGTATATGTAGTTACATTTATGAAACTTTCACCTGATATAGAAAGAGGAACATATATTTCCTCCTTGAAGAATGTACATTGCACAGTTGTGGATATTACATAAACACATTTTTTTTCTCATTTAAAATACAAGATAAATCTCCTGAAATTTCTCCTGCTCCTACAGGCAGCAGAAAACACAAATTAGTTCTCACAAAGTCTTTTTTATTCTTTGAGTATATTTATCAACCATGACAAAGAGGCTGCAAAAGAGAAAAAAAAAGAGCTAGAAACATAAAGACATATTATTTTCTCATTTTATTGTATTATGTTTATTTCAAATGATTTTTTATTCAAAAATATATACTTTTTTACAATATAGGACTATTTTTATATATCTCATTACCGTTTAATTTTAAAAAACTCATAAACTTTTAGATAATTTCATCTATTACAGAAAAAAACAACAATTTCTTATAGTAGCTAATTTATTCACTGATGGTGGAGCAGCCAATTACAGACACGGCTTGACATTGCAAGCTTCTGTAATCACTAGAGATCAAAGCCTGAACAATTGTGGCAGCTCTTGCTGAAGCCAACAGGGATCCTCTCACATTTAACAACAATTGTACCTAACCACATCACTAACCAAGTAAATTATATATTGATTCATTGCTGAATATTTGTTTGGGTGGTTTGCAATTCCAGTGAAGTGCCGCTTGAATGTGATACGTGTATTTGAAGATGATATACAATGCAATGCACTGTAGTACCAGCTTCACTTGAGTTCCCACTTCTTTCTAACCTTATTGTATTTTGTCTTTTCATCTGCCTTTATAGTGATAATCAGGCATGCAATACAAGAGGGAAAACTGTCATTTTCATTTACTTTTTTTTTCCCCTCCTCCACTCTGCCATCTCTTTGTAACGTTTTTGTTCTGTGTTCTGGATTGTAATCTGGATCTTTATAAGAGTAATAGAGACTCTTAGGTTGTAGTGATTTTACTTCTAGGAAGGTACCTATTGACTTTGCAATAGTTCTGCAGCAATCAACAGAAGTGTCAATCAACAGAACAGAAGTGTTAGAAAGATACAGTAAAAGATGATACAGAAAAAAAAATCAAAGAATAAAAACTGCTAATAAATGCACAAAAGAAAAAAACCTTGTTATAAGTTTTGGTGGTGCATTTACCTAGCATGCTTCACACCAACATCAGGTGTGAAGATAACTCCTATAAAAAGACTAGCACGCAATCATTACTTCTGTTAGGAGTTCTTTTGCCAATTGCCTACATTAAGATTTGGTTGTTTGCTTGCTTGCTTGCTTTTTGGTGCATATAAGGAGATAAAGACAGACAGGCACATGCCATATGACAAGGAAACAAGAGGAAAGACCTGATTACTAGATTCTCCTATCCAAAATCACTTTCTGTAAATTAATGATCTTGTCCATATTTCCTGCAGAATCATTGTTCTAGGTATCTGCAGCTGCCTGCCTTAGAAACCCATTCCTCCTGCTTAGTTAAATTAATATACCAGGGTATATCTCACTACCTGCCCCAAAAACAAAGGTAATGGGATGGCACGGGTTGCATCAAAGAAGACAAAACTCTCTTTTCATCCCAAAACGGAGCTTCCCGTCCAAACTACCTGTTAAGAATCATCCCTAGCAAAGGCTGTTCCCTGAATTACTTGTTAAGAATGATAATTTCTTTGCCCAAAGGTGTTTCAGATAACATATACAGAGTATTTACAGAACCATGTCATAGTGGTCAAACCCATGTCTCGGCCCTGTGCAGGTGTAGCCTGCAACAGCTTTCCTCATCACTTCAGATTAGAGGTTTCTTTGTATCTCCTTCCCTTTTTCTGGCATCTCCGGACAAGTTGCCTTGTCAAGGTAACAAGGGAATATTTTCAATTTCCCTGAATTTGAAAAGAGAGTCAAACAAACTTTGTAAATTTAGGAACTTTTTTTTTGTTATCGTTTATGCAAACAGTCATCTTTGTTCTCTACAATCCCAATGTGATCATGACCAGGCAAGTCACACATTTTATTAATATATAAATACCTCTCCAGCAAAAGAGTTTTTGACTTAGACCCTTAAATTTTCTCTAATATCTTAGCAATGTTTAAATTGCTCATGTAACTTGGAATAGGTTAATTACTAGGTACAAATTATCAAAGGCCATTATAGCGTCAAGTGTGACTGATATCTATATTAGAATGTTTAACAAGATATTTTTCAGAGAGTTTAAAAAATATTTTCATATAATTATATTAAAATGTAGTTTTAATTTTCTGTTTATGATGATGATAATGATTTTTTTCCCCACAGATTTTTATTACTATAAAGATAAGACAAGTTGTTCATATAATTCAGCCAAAAATGTACTTCTGTGAACTGAATAGGTACAGAAATTTGACATACATCTGCATATATAAACAAATGGGCCTTGTTCATGCAAGAAGAACCGCTTGTGAGGTATTTTGAAAGATGTGCCACATAGGCACAGACAATATCATACAGGCAATGTTTTGAGCTTTTATGGATAAGGCCAAGAGCCTATTTTTATAATTTCTGATGATCTGTTAGTGCTATACTGGCTATAAATGGCATACAGTTGGAAGAGCTGAATTCTCAAAGAGGATTCAAGGTCATCATTGCCTCCTTCCTTTTCTTTCTACTAGGGCATTCAAATGAGGAAAGAACTAAGAGACACCACTTAGTTTACCTTTGCCAAATTCTTACAAGGGTGGAAGGACCACCACCACAACCTCTCACTTAAGTGTCAGTCAGTATGAGGGTGATCATTCAATCATAGATAGGAAATCACCATAGTAAAGAAGATCTTGAACAGCCGGCCTGGGGAGCAGAAAAGAATACGTTTTCTGAAAAGCTTAGAGGATAACTCTAATCCACTCTAGATCAAAAGCTTAGGAGAGTGAACCCAGACTGTCTGATTTAGAGACATCCTGATCATTCTTCATCCCTTGGGAAAATACATTCAGCAATAACTACAATAGCAATGTAAGCATTTTTTTTTTTTTACATAATTCATGACACTCTTGAGACTAAAAGAAATAATGACTGAGTTTTCTACAATTTTTCAGGTCTAAGACTTGAAATCATGTAGGAGTTGTCACAAACTAACAGAGTGGAGTTTGTATACTACAATAAAAAATGGTACAAGTCACCTGAGTGAAAGTGTTGCAAAAGACCTGCTGGGATAGTGTTGTAAAATGCATAGGTGAATGACATCAGCTTTGGTGTGAGAACATCTGCACTATCCTTAGGATGAGTGTTAGGAGTGAATTAGCATTATCTGCTCCACGAAAATGCATTGTTCTCTCAAAAATAATGCCCAGGGACTAATAGCTTGCAGCAGGGAAGAGCAGGAAAGCAAGACCTAAGAAAGGCTGAAGGGAACAAGTTATCTGACATTACCATTTATCTGTTGATATTTCATCGTAAGAAGGTAAGTGACAAAAATCCTAAACATATCACTAAAAGAGCCCATTGAAGAAAGATTTTTACATATAATTATTACTGTAAGTTGCTTGATTTTAAATGTAGACATTATGGCTTAATTGGAACTCATTAAAAACGCAGGTGCTAATTCATATCTGACCCTACGAATGAGGAAAATAATATATTTCTAGGAAAATATTTAAGCTGTAGTGCCCTTGTACAGGACAGATTTTTTCTTTTTTTTGCCGGAAGGGAAAGTTATTAGACTATCCTTAAAAGACTGAGAAAGATAGAAATAGATAAATCAAATTGTTCTGCTCTTTAATTATATAATTTGATTATTAATTGTAGATATTCATTTATGAATGATTGAATGATGTGTACGATACTATTTTGGTAGCATTAGAGTGTTTGAGCGCTTGCATTTTTTAGCAAATATTGTAGATGGGTTATATTAATGAGGCTCTCCTGGGAATCTCTTGCACTAAGACTACTGCATTTTTTTCTAATATATTTGTTTTGATCTTTTCAAATGCTTATATTTTGCTTCAGTACACAACCATGCTCCATACTGAAGACGTACATATTGCCAGAGTGTCTAATGGAAGATTACTGCGCTGTTACAGAAGCAAAAATCCCACCAGGAAAACTAATGTTAGTTCTGCTGTGTGGGCCAAATTCAGATTAGCATAATTGCATTCCACCTACCTAAACTTGTCCTGAAGGGACTTGTACAGCAGCAGTTTAGTCTTCACAGTCATTCAATCTCCAGCCTTACTGAGAACAGCTGCCAAGGTGCCAAACAGAGCCTGTTATGAAGGAATCTAAAACGATCACATAAAATTGTTTTACTTAAAGTGACTTTACACGCCAATGGCATTCATTTACCAAAATAATGACTATAATGGGATTAACAAATGAATTGGCTTTAAAAGTTTAACAGAAGGATGTCTGGAAATTGAGAAGGGTCACTCAGTAATATACTGAACTTGAATCATGTCTCTGGGCTTGTGCATTTTGCACTGTAATTTACATTATATATATATATATATATATATATATATATATAAATTTAGCTTCTAGAACTTAGAAAATTTGATCACCTCTCCCTACAGGAGAAATCAACATACACTGAGCAGGGAGTATATTTCCTTAGGGAAGTCTACAACACTTCTGATGTCAGGATTTGAGCTATGATCCTCTCCTAAGGCCTGTGGGCCTTGAAACCCAAAATCTCTGCTAGTAAACTAGTGAGCTTTGCTCTCTGGTCCTGAGGTCATATACCTGGCCTGTTCATGTCACTAGTACAAAATATCCCCAACCCTCTGAAACAGTTATGCATCCAGACTGCCTGTGGGCATGGTATCCTGCCAGTGTCAACTCCAAAGCTGTGCCTGGGAATTGTTTGAATGAATTCTGGATGTCCAGCCAAAATGGCATCAGGCAGAGTATCGGATTGATAGCCTGAATCCTTAAACTATCACTGTGCAATTTACTATTATCAACGGAGCTTAAGAGATTAGGGCAAAGGAAGACCCTGGAACAACTTCTCAAGTAGTCAGGTAATGTGGTTGCTTTTGCAAGAAATGAGAAAAATCTGAATTACCTCTGCTGGAATAATAACTATTTCTAATTATAGATTACATGGCGACCCTATTCCAAAGCGCCCAGTCACACACACATAATACTTAACACATTTTCTACTTGTGAATTCTCTAACGTTGATAAAGAATCAGTATGGATAGAAGGCATATGTGAAGAATCACTAGAATAATTCAGATGGCCCTGATATCCTTGATATAAAAATAATGACTCCTTCTCTTAATAATTTAATCTAATCAATAGATCAAGATTATCACACCTTCTTGAAATTAGTTGTGTCCATGACACTTATCTATCTAGTACTGCGGAAAAGAAATCACCCTCACCAATTCATAACATATACAAACTCACTGTAAAGTAAAAGTACCTATAAATCCCAGATGTTAGGACTGGCTATTTAAAGTGCTTCATCTCCTTCCTCTCTCTCTTATGTGCAACCCATTAGGAATAGCGTTAAATAGGAAAATAGTATAATGAAATTGTTTTATATGAACTCCGTTAAAGTGGAGAAAGTTTCTTATTAGAAAAAATGTTATCACTAGAAAAAAAAATAGCTAACTAGAAAAATAATAATTATCATCGCCTCTCAGTCTTTCTTGTCCTCATTTGTACTGGTGTAAACTTGGAGAAGCTCTAGTAAATTCAGTGGACTTGAGCTTTTATAAAAGCCTGACATAAAGCTGGAATGAGTAACAGCAGAATCATATTGTAACCTGTGAAATATATAGACTTTATAATCCATGCAAAACTTATGCTTCAGTGATTATGGTTAATACATAATCCTGCAACGTCACAATTTGCAGAGATCATGAACTGCATATTTTGTGCTCATTTATTTCAAGCTTCATTTATGGCAAAGGATCATTACTATTAGAGATGATTAAAAAAAGAAATAAAGGAAAAGAACTACACAGCTTTTAGTCATAAAATTCACTCTTAACTTTTACAAGAGACTTTATGAAAATGCACTGTGGTGTCAATGGCAATTTCATCAGGTTGGTCCCTTTATATCCAAAGTAGGATTTTTATTTATAGAATGGAACAAATAACAGGACATACAAGATTCATGTTCTATGTGATTTTTAGGATTGAGTCAGTGATTTCTGGGACTGGGGAGTATTTTCTTCTTTCCCTGTCATTGCTCCACAAATGCCCTCATGAAATACTTGGAAAAAAACTCTTTTTTTATACTTCTCATGGGTGAGGATGTGATCAACCATCAAACTGTCATAAACTGGAGCTGCTTTTCCATCCTGCCTCATTCGGGATGATCACTTATTTGTTCTGTTTCAAAAATACACAAGCATTGCTGTCAGGGTGTTAACATTTGTAACGTCCAAGTGGCAAGATTTTGTTCAGAAACCTGACTTCATATTAACCAGCTTCTCGTTACTATGATACAACTAGTGTTCTCTGGGGCTTCTTCATTCATCGGCTCGTTTCGCTTCATCTCACTAATTCCTTTACCTTGTACTTAGATGTACTATTAAAAAGGAATAAATTTGTTCCCAGTAGAAAATATTTCTACTCCCAAGAAGGACTGCACACTTTTTTAAAACACTGGCCAGTTATTATACCTCACAAAACAAAGTAAAAGTGGAACACTTACTGGTTATACTTAAATTCTTTGAGCCGTCATAATCAGCAGCAACATTTCTGTGTCTGCAGATTAACTGAAGTTCTAACCATGAGAGTTCTAACCATGGTCTTGAACCACGAGAGTTTTTAAATCTTCTAATTCTATCCAAGATGATAGGCAGAAGTTTTCATTGCAAGTATAAATGTCTAATTTCTTTTTGAACTCTGTTAAACACTTGATCTAAACAATAATTATGGTATGGATTTCTACAGGGTAGTTGTTGTGCACTTACTTAATATAATCTGTTGCTTTTTTGTATTTGTTGTGTATCGGTTTTACTGGACATGTTTTTGCTTTTACTGTGCAAAAGGGAGTGTAAGAGCACCAGCTTACATTTTTAGACTATCTGATATTTCATAAGTCTCAATCATAACTTTTTGTTTTACTTTGCAACAAGCAACACCAAACTGTTTTTTCAAAGAAGCATCTTTGGCATTTCATTAAGCATTTTTGATGGTGCTATAGCCTACAACCTACTCATGCTATCAGTTTGTATAGCAAAGAAAGAAATTTAATTCATTTTTAACCCATGTTTACATCAGAAGTACTGCAATACTCTAATAGCTCCAATAACAAGTACTCCAATAACTTTAACAGCTTTATAATAAGACATGTAGTCCATGTTTGGACTAGCTATATAATATATATATATATACACATAATATATATATACATATTAATAATTACAAATTCAAAAGGCCATTCTCTTAATTCCTACATGTTTCTGAAAAAATGAGATAATTGTTACCTTTATGATAAGACAATGGTATATTGATTTTCTGAAATATATTCGGTCTAATAAAGCTACTAGTCTGGCATTGTCTGTAGTGGCTATTAGCCCTATTAATGGAAATTACAAGCTTGTTTATTTTGGTTATCTTGTGAAAATCATGATCTGCAAAACCAATCTCATTAAAGTATATTCACAGTTCTGTAGATTCTGCACTTTATCATCATCACAGCTTTAGAGATATTTTGCCACTTTAGATCTAAAATCTTAGTTCTCTTAAATAAGCTTACTGAATTACTGATTGGCCTGCATTTCTGTATAAGGTCTGACTTGTCTTGATAGGTAAAGAATTAAGCACTTTGCTTTAAATGTATTAATCAAAGTATATTTATACACACAATATGACATGCCAATAACACTGAAAATCAAACATACGTAGCATCATTTTTCTGATACCTGCTGCAAGGAAAATTGATTTGCTAATTGATCTTTTTATTTTCGCATTAGGACTTCCAAAGTTCTGCTGCAATACAAGTTTTTATACACCAGAATTTGGCCTATAATGTCCTAGTATTAACTTCAGAGTCTTCAGACCTGTCCTGTATTACCAGGCTCTGACTGTATTTGACTGTAAAATTGAGACTTGTTTGCAAAAGGCATAAGCTGCAAGGACAGACCTAGATCCCCAGCAAGGAAAATGTATCTAAAGTTAGATATTTGTGTACAAAGATCTGAGATATCTTTTCTTAATGGACAGACTTCTGAACTTCCATTTTGTGCATCCAACAGTGATGCCAGACAAATTGCATTGTACATTAAATTCCCATTAAAACAGGATGGCCTTTAATCACTTCAAGCTGACCTAGGGGTGTAGGCAGAGGCAAGAGAATAGGAGCTGCTTGGTTAGTCGCATGTTTTGCAGTTTCTAGTGCAAAAAGTTATTGGCTAAATGAAAAAAAAAAAAAACGCAGGAAAGAATACTTTTATTAAACAAAGGAGATCAGGTGATGTATACAAATAGGACTTTTGCTGCTGACCTGGAAAGTTCTGAAGTTCCCATCTACAGGACAGGCATTTCATCAAAGCTCTGATATATAAATTTCCACTTAACAAAACTGATGTCTGCTAAACTAATTTTTTTTAAAAGTAATTTATAATAACACTCTTGAATCCATAAAAATAACTTATGTTCAGCTGGTGAATGTAAATTCTATTCAGACAGCATTTTCTTTAATCTCAGGGATTTTAGCATTTCAACTGCATATTCAGAAAGCTTGTATTTGTACATCAATGGCACGTTTTTAGTACGCCTTAAAGACAGAAAAAGCAAAACAGCAAACCAACCAAAGCTTTTCAGCAGGACACACAATTTAGTTTCTGATTTAAGAATTATAGTTCATCATTCTTTGCAAGGAGTTAATATTTAAATTGCCATTATTACCAGAGGAAAAGGATGGATTGTACTGCATAGTTTCTACATCATACTGAAGATCTGTCTCTACTGTATATTACATATTTTCCAATTCAATAGATAAGAGAAAAATTGCTATGTTTCCCAGAAGACAGACATAATTTGTATGTATTTACATTTATCAACAGACACAGATTCTTATCTGGGAACACAATAAGACTTAACAAGCATTGTATCAAGCTCCAGGGACAGGTCCTAGCTTTGCTGTGCTTTGAACTTTTCTCACCCATTGCAGCATTGCAGCCTGGTAATCATCTTACACAGGCTTGAACTCAAAGCAGTACCAAATGTTCTGTATCAAACCATACATTAGTCCTTTTTAATTCTGAAATTCAGTTAATCACACTCTTTTTTTTTTCCATATGCAAATATGCTTTAAGTGTATACGGTCTTTCTGAGTGGGCCAAAAGTATCTTTTTTTTTTTCTTCACAGTTAGGGAATCCAGTTTTGAGGCACAGTGAGACTGAAACTAAAGGATATCAAAGTAGATAAAAATCCACTTCTTTCTGAACAACTGGAATTGTCTTTGTTCCACGGTGAAATTTGTTTGCACCATTTTAATGCTAAGATAGAGATGCTAGACAAGACTGCAAATCGGGACAAGGCATTGGAGCAACCTTGTCATTTCAAAACTTTCAGTATTTCCCCTTGTTCTATTCACTTGCTAATGAGCTTTTGAGACACTGCCTCAAGTGACTTAGGCTGTCAGCATGCAGAAGAACGTACTTTCAACCTCACATTTAATCAAAAGTGGGGGAGGGGAAATGCAATAAGCATCTGAAGGCTGACCTGGCTCAATGATAGCTATGGCAATGCAAGATCTCTTCAGTTTGTTCTTTGGGAAATAGTGACATCAAGAGTTTGTCTGCCCTGATATACTCTCCATTTTTTCTATTCATTTGGTATATTCCAGAGAAGTGTCAGTATCTAGCTACAGGGATATTAATGAGGAAATCAAACTGAATTTTAATGGGAACTGGGAAATGATTTTTAGATGACTGCGTCCATTAAATTCACCTGTACGTGGGAGTGAGAGATTCCCTGGGTAGTGAAGGAATATAAGAATGCATGTGCTGACGTACAGTGCCAGTCCTACAGATCAGCATCCTGTCTTTGCCAATGACTAATAAGTACTTAGGTAAAAAGCAAGTGATAATTTCCCTACATATTCCAAATATACATCCCTCAGTTTTGTACAATATGTAGGTTACAGGGACCTCCTGAACCAGATCTTGAACTGAAATTTGAACAGACCTTTATGGATTTCTCCCTTATGGACTTGCCTAATTATTTTTTAAGCATAAAGTAGTTGGCATCCACAATATCCTGTGGCAGTGAGTTCTATAGTCTAGCTTTCTGCTGGGTTACAAAAGCTCTACTTTTTTTTTTTTTTTTTTTTTTTTTTTTTTTTTTTTCCTATAAGACTTCTGCTTGATCTTTTCCTTTGATGTCTTTAATATTGTTAAGGAGAAACAGTGGATAAACATTGCTTACTCACTTTTTTCATATAGTTCAAGCTTTGATGCCTCCCTGTCACATGCCTCCTTAGTGACCTTCTTTCAGAGGTTGTTTTGGGCATTTGAGTAGTCTTTCTTGTATATTTATGGTAGGCTTCATGAGAACCATTTTTTCCAAGTAAAATGGTTCTTTTCCTTGACATCTGGAAACTTCTCAGTAAATCTTTTCAGTAGTGAATGTTTTTGCAAAGAGAATGGAACTGCGTAACAACTTTAAAGTAAAAGTAACTATTTAAAAGTAACTATTCACAAGAGTCCAAAAGTAGAAAGGAAGGAAACAGAAGATCAGCATAGGAAAGATCAGCGTAGGATGCACATTACAACAAAAGCTGTTTCCTGGGCACAGTGGTACCCTGGACAAGTATATCCCAAGTGCCCTGAAAATCAGTTTCCTATTGATTAAGTCAATGTCTGACTTTTATTTATAAGCTTTGATGAGATACCTTAATATAACTGTGAATGAGAAAGGCATCATGATTTGCTGTGATTTTCCTTATCACTATTACAAACAGGGACAAAACCAACAGACGGATACTGTCCCCGCATTCATTCTCGTCCCTCTCACTTAAGTTTCTTCACAAATATAAGCAGGTTTCTCAAGAGTTCAGCAGTGGTATAGGCTGAGGACCATCATGTCATGATAGAAGAAATAGATCCACAAAGACAAAAGTCACAATAAGTGGTATAGAATATACCAGTGCTGCATACAACAGGCTATTAAACTTTAAGTAAAAATTCTATACTGTGTCAAAAATATATTTAGCAAAACATGCCAATATTTAGAAGACTAAATTTTAGTATGACAGATGGACTGGATTCTGGATGTTATCATTTGTACTGTAGTAACTGGGAATCTACTAGATAAGAGATCAACTCTGATCTCAACAGCTTAGGAAAAGTCTGCTTATAATGATAGAAAGTCCAGATCCCACTAGGCAATACAGTAAGAGAACATACCAGTATTCAAGAACATGATCTTCTACTGCTTAGCAAACTTATGAAAAAATCTTAACTTTTTCAGAAGTAAAACTCATCCCAGCACTTCTCCCATCCTTAGAACTGGCTAATAGCATTGTGACAAGGAAGGGTTTAGCAGGGAGGAGATGCCAGAGTCTGCTCCCTGCAGACACTTTGTGTTTGGACATCCTAGTTTGGGCTGGAGAGCTGTGACATGTAGATCTAAGCCAGCTCATGACATTTCCCTTCAAGGCCAGAGAGGGTGTCCTGGCCTGGGTCACATGACCCAGCGTTGCCTGAATTTCTCAAAGAACAAAATCTGGGCTTGAAGATGAAGAAAGTGAATGAAATTGATGAGATCAGAAGAATATGCTGGCTTCTGAGCAGTGCTTGCTCCTGGAAAAAAATATTGCCTCTATTTTCCCGATACACAGAAACCAATCAGCTGTCTTTTGCTCTGCACAGCTATACTGCTCACCACATGGTTCCCTTTGCATCTTGTAACTATACCATATAAGTATAGCCTAGCACTTGAGCCACAGAACATGGAAAATGACACCCATCAAGGAAGTCAGAGCACTTATCTTGCTTTGGAGGCTGAGCAACATGCAGTGAACTAGTGAAAACATTAAGTTCCAAGCCAGGAGTCCCCAGAGGAGCTCTGTCTCTGGCAAAGTCATCAGAGGTCCTGGTTGAATTCAATGTGGAGTGTTCTTTGATTAATATTTTTAAAATATTGAAATTTAAATTCTGTTATATCCATGAGAACAAAATTTTGTCATGCTAACATAAGTCAAAGAAGAAACCCTGTGCAGAGGGCTCATATGCCTACAGAGCAGTACCTCTAAAATATCTGTGAACATGTACACACTTTTGTTTTTGTATAAATACATTGGAAATGGTAATGATTCATTTAACCGGTTGGCTTTTGTACACCATCTGTCATGTTTTCACTATTATAAAGCTAGCAAAACTCTTTCTCCAACACTGGACAATACTCCTTCTTGGCCCTTGTAGGTAGAAAAAAAAACGAGTTCTAGGGAGCCCCAAATTTTGCACTCATACAAAGATGTTGTAGGCACACTCAGCTTTATTTGGGCTTGTCATCGATGTGTAAATAAAAGAACTAGCTGTTTGTTAGGTATACTTGAATCTACTTTGAACTTGAGCAGGCTTAGAATGAAAACAGCATGCTTGACCTGAGCAAAGTTGAGGGATCAACTCAGAAGGTTTTCCTTTCCAGGGTGCTGTCTTTCTGAATGTCCCAAAATATACTTGGACATTAATAAGTCAGGAATGAGTACAAATAAAAAGGTTAAATATTTTTCTAGAACTTTTCCCTCAACCCCATCTTTTCCTTTCAATTTTTGGAGACTAGTTGTAGCTGTTTTGACTAGCTCTGTTGTTTATAAATAATTTGTTTGTAAATAATCATAATTTAAACAGGCCAGGTTTAAAGATAGTTCAGCATAGTGTAAATGCTTCTCAGTAAATCAATTTAATAAAATTTTGTCTAACTGCGCCATTCCCAGACATCACCACATGCCATAAAGTCATACCTGGCATTACAAAATGTTTTAGGCTTAACTAAATGTTTTAAAACCTAGGTTATATACAAATTATGTATCTGAAAATAAATTTTACTTTTATTAACTTAAAATTTTAAAATGAAAAACTTTAATAAACTCTTCTAATTTTGCCCACTTTTATACCTTAATATACTGTCTATATTAAGAAATCTATTTTGCTGTTTTATATTCAGGAAGAAACCCCTTTTACTCTAGAACAGCTCCTAAGAAATGTTTTGTCTGTCAATCACAAGGATGAAACATACAGACCGTTACCACTCCAAGTCACCTCTAGCTGGATTTCTGTGCTAAGTTTAATGGCCCATACAATCAGCATCATATTATTTTCAATCTCTAGCATTTCATGCAGAAATTCTCACCTTCTCGATACACCACATTGTTACTCACAAGTGATTTATTGTTTATTTCCCCTCTGAAGGTGAGAGCAGTCATACAACACAGCTAGGCTTGGAGGTGTGGGAAGGGACAGTGGATCCTGCCCACATCTGTCCACCCAGCGCCATGACAGGGAGCTGCTCATGAGGCAGCAGCTGAACTGTCAAAATTCCAGATCCAAGATATGAACATAAAGTGCCACTAATTTCACTTCATATCTCATGCCAGACTAATAATGTGTGGCAGTTTAACAGCTGCTAATGAAACAACCGAGTTGTCCCTGCAAGGTAGGGATAGACATTGAGGTCTAGATGTGTGAGAGGTCTGCACACATTTGGGTGGAGAGCCTGCTCCACTAAATCTGTGTTTCTATAAAAAATAAATAAAATACAAATAAATAAAAATAAAGCAAAAATAAATAAATAATATTTCATCCTCATAGGGAAGCTCAGGAAGTATGGACTGCATGAGTGAACAGTGAGGTGGATTGAGGACTAGCTGGATGGCAGAGCCCAAAGGATGGTGATAAATGAGGATGTCTGGTTGGAGGCCTGTGGCCAGTGGTGTCCCGCAGGGCTCAGTACTGGGCCCAGTGCTGTTCAGCTTGTTCATCAATGACTTGGGTGAGGGGACAGAGTGCACCCTCAGCAAGTTTGCAGATTACTCCAAACTACCCCCAACACTCCCAAGGGCTGTGCTGCCATTCAGAGAGACCTAGACAGAATGGAGAGTTGGGCAGAGAGGAACCTTCTGAGGTTCAACAAGGACAAGTGCAGGATCCTGCACCTGGGGAGGAATAACCGCAGGCACCAGTACAGATTAGGGCTTGACCTGCTGGAAAGCAGCTCCTCAGAGAGAGATTTGGAAGTTCTGGTTGACAACAAGGAGTCAGCAGTGTGCCCTCATGGTCAAGATGGCCAATGGGATCCTGGCCTGCATGAGGAGGAGTGTTGCCATCAGGTTAAGGGAGGTGATCCTTCCCCTCTACTCAGCTCTGGTGAGGCCGCAACCTGGAGTATTGTGTGCAGTTCTGGGCTCCCCGTTACAAGAAGGACAGTGATCTTCTCGAGAGGGTCCAGCATAGAGCCACAAAGATGATTAAGGGACTGGAGCATTTGTCTTATGAGGAAAGACTAGCGAGTTGGGCCTCTTTAATCTGGAGAAGGGAAGGCGGAGAGGAGATCTGATCAACGTATTCAAGTACATGAGGGGAGATTATGGCGGGGGCGGGGGGTGCTGGGCAGGCTCTTCTCTGTGGTGGCCAGTGACAGGATGAGGGGTAACGGGTGTAAGTTGAAACACAGGAAGTTCCACCTCCATGTGAGGAAGAACTTCTTTACTGTGAGGGCAGCAGAGCCCAGGAACAGGCTGCCCGGAGAGGTGGTGGAGTCTCCTTCTCTGGAAATCTTCCAAACCCACCTGGATGCCACCCTGTGCCACATGCTCTAGGTGTCCCTGCTGGAGCACGGGTGTTGGACTAGATGATCTCTAGAGGTCCCTTCCAACCTTAACCATTCTGTGATTCTGTGAAACAAGGGTTTGCAACTTGTCCAGATTCTTAAAAAGAAAAAAAAAAAAATCTTTCTTGACTTATGATTCATCCTGTCTGGTGTAGAGGAGTAGACAAATCTGGTTGAAAAAGATATACTTGGATGGAGTGAAAATGAATCAAACTGTATTTATTGGCATTTCTGAATCACACGCTTTGAGATATACTTCACAAATTTGGAGGCTATGGTATTTTCCTGCCAACTGAAAACTGTCAGTGTGAGAAAGATTTCTTACTAAGTATCTGGGTTTTGGAAAGGAATTTCCCTGAGATACAAAGCGTTGCTTTTCCTGTGCAAGCGCTGAGGAGCATTTTTGACTATGCGGTGCCCAGGGAATTAAAGCATTTGATGGCAGGGTGCCAAACACTGGAACTGCACCAGCTGGGCAAGTAAATTGTTAGACTGGTCCCTTGCAGGCACCTGGCCCAACACAGGCGTATGACTCCTGTATGACTGCTCTACATAGTCAGTCTGGATGTAGCCACCCTGTTTACTAAGGAAAGTCCTTACGATTTTTAGTTTATTGGTCTTTACTGGACTATATCAAGCTATCAAATATTTTTTCCTCTTTGCTTATTTGCATAAATTATATTCATCTCCTTTTTCTCCTTTTTTTTTTCCCCCTTTTGACTACTTCTTCAACAGTTTTTTTTTCTTATCTACAGCTCCTTCTGCGTTTTAAGGCAGCATAATGTACATTTGTAAGGCTAAGGCAACACAGCTCTGAAAGTAAATGAAGAAAGAACTCATAAGGTTAAGGTTCAATATCCACCATATTATGGAATATAATGTAAAAGGTATGGTCTTCAAAAGGTATCATTCCTACAGCTACAAATTTCTCCTAAAAATAAACTGCAGCATGGAGATTTGAAAGGGAATTTCATAGTTTTCTCCTTTTGTTTTGTGAGCTTTTTGCATCTGTATGCTTATAGGGTGGGAAAAAAAAAAAAAAAAAAAAAAAACAGAGACAGAGACAGAACATTTTTGTTTTGTTTACGAATTGAATTTCTGATTTCTTATTTATAGTAATGTATATCGACACTATATATATAATAGTTAATGAAAGAAGGGAGTTAATCAACTCACATTTAAAAACAAGGCGATCTTTTGTACATAATGAAGACAATATTTCACACTGTTTCATCAGCAAACTTAATATGGATTACTCAGCGTAGAGCTAAAAATATATTTTTTCTTTTCAATGGATAAAAATTTAAATAATTTCAATTTCATTATGTCTATGCATTTCTCTGAAAGGCACTTTATTAATAAAACCCAACGAAATGAACACTTATAAAAAGAAATAATAAATCACATCAAATGAAATCTCTGTATTCCTCTGAGAACCAGATTGTCCTGAAAAAGGTATCACTGAACAGATAAAGCGTCAAAGCTTAAATGAAACCTCACAGGAACAAACCAGAGATTTTTAATAACATTTCTAAATGATTCGTGCCTTTGACACTTTTTTTTAAAGATGCAATCCATGCCAGATAAAGTACAAGTTTCATAAAAGATATATGCCCAGACTAGTCTCCTAACGAGCTTTTTTTTTTCCCCGTTTGTCTTTTCTCTTAAAAGCTCACATATGAGGAATTGTATTGTTGCACAGAGACCAAAAAATAAATTAAGAGAGCCCTGTTTGAAACTTCTCATACTATACCTTGCAGCTGAGAAACAATGTCTTCCACTTTTTCTTAATGGAACATTTATTAAATTACTTGAGGAATGAACAGATCTGAGGGCAGGCAATGGGCTATGGGGCACTGCCTCCTTATTTGCTGCTTGTCTCTCCGCTGTAGCTTCTTCTACTGACTTCCCTAGGCTCAAAGACAGTGGACAAATTGGTCCCTGTGCTCATCATGGGCCTTTTCATCCAACTCCTGAGTAGTGTTTCCTCTCAGTTTGAAAGAAGTAGAAGATATTCTTGCCCATCTTCCCTTTCTAGAGGTATAGTTTGGATGGGAGACCTTAGCTTACATGTAAGTCTAGGACATCTATAACTACACTTAGTCCCTGGCTTTGCCATGAAGCAGGAAGATTTTCAAAACAGAAGTACCATCCTAGCTTGTAGACATTAGACCATTCCAGTTGAATATGGATCTTAATGTATTGCAAACATTTTGAAAATGCGTAGAAACAGTTTCTGTATAAATAGAACATACTTTGCTTTCTTACAAAAAAGAACAAAAAAAGAAAACTGAAATATATAAGCTATCCAAGAAGCGGCAGGTAGTGATGAAGCAGACCACATAAGATCAATTGAATAGTCAGGAGAAACAAATTTATTCTAATTTAGTACAAAAGAGTATCTATTACTCATTTTAAAGTGGCTATTTTTATGTAAACCAACTAAAAGATGAAAAATGTGCAAATATGTCATTCCCTGCCACACACTGCAAAATTAAATGGACATGAGTTAAATGATCTGCCTCATAACTTAAGCAGGTACTTTCTTTATATATATATATATATGTATATATATATAGTTTTCCTTGTATCTGTGGAATTCTTTTTTGAAGGAATTTTTATTTAATTTTAAGTCACAGTAAAAGAAGTGTGAACCATTAAATACCAAAGGGAAAAGGATGAATAAAATAATAAATTGCATTAGTCTGCTGGACTGGGATTGGCATGACTAAAAGTAGACATATGCCAGTGAGCTAACCACACTAATTCTTTTTATAGATAATGGGGAGAAATTGGCACTTTCAGCAGAAGATTTATATCCTTCTAAAATAAGAGTTTGAACAAGGTCAAACAAATCACGTTTTAAGTTGCCTTTTTTTTTCCACCACCACTGATTATAAAGGGAGTCTAAGGTGATTATAGGAAGATGGAGATGACTAAAATTGAAAAGTCCAACAAAGAGACAAAAAACATATTTTCACACATTGTTTACATTGTTTCAAACAAGACATCCATAATCTGTTAAAGAATAAAAGAGACTCAAAATCTATTAAATATCTGTTGTGACTTTTTTTTCTCTGGGGGTGTAAAACAAATTCAATTCTGAGTGGATCATGAAAGCAAGCTAAAATCTTAATAAGCAACGAACAAAAAATGTCAGGTCCACAGGACAAAGGAGAGATGTTATTGTACAAACAGTGCAGCAGGGATTCAGAATCTGCTTTGCATTTACAGATGTTTTTGAAGGTGATCTTGGGAAAAATGATTTATGTTGATACTTACACGAGAAAATGATAGCTGAAAGCGGGGGCCAGATGTCCAATGTTTACTAGGTAAATAGGACATCCGAGATGTTTTGAGTGGAGCATAAAATTATTTTTAAAGTATAAATTGGACTCAAAGTGCAGTAAATACACACACCATATTTTAGGCACCATATTTTGTCCATAATTACTTTCATAAACAATTTAAATCATATGGATCTTTTCTATGTCATAAATTTTGTGTCTGAATCCTGGACTATTCAGTGGCAGCTTTTTATATCTCTTTCAGCATCAAACTGACTTAAAATTGGTGTAGTTAATGAGTGGACAGTACTACTGAATGCACCAGATGCTTTCCTATGGGAAAGGGAGTATGGTGAGTGCTAGAAAGCAGTTCTGTGGTTTACCCACATTTTTGCATGTTCTCATACCCTGACCTCCTGGTACAGTTCAGAACACACATGTTTATTACAACTGTAGCTTCAAATCTGTAACAATCATTTACTTATTGGAGTCTACACCTGGAATTTAGTCATTCACACCAAACCAATAAAATTAGACTTCCTCATATATTTTCTTTCAGTGAAAATACTCACATGAGAGATAATGAGTTTGGAAGAGGAAAGTTATTAGGAGATTATTTTTCTGTATTCGGTAGTAATTGCACCTTGAATCTGTATCGAGAAGCACACAAGTATATAAAAATGCTATTAAAATTACTGAGATTTTAGCACATGATTTGAATTAGACATATATTTGAGTAAATTTAATGAGTTGAAATGGAATAAATCATCCTTCAGCTGGATAAATTTGCATTAAAATCAAATAAGGGTCCAAGAATGTGTCCCATAATATTTAAGAAATATCTTTAACACGTTACAGGACATGAATTATTAAAAAAGAGAACATAGGTTAGTTTTATTGCCTATACAGAAAAATGAGTTTTGAAATTTTTATAAGAACTTAAACAGATTAATTATGACAAACCTACTGAGAAGTTAGCAGAAAGACAAATGATAGATTACTGAAATTTGGGGATGTACAAACTATTAATTCTCCACTTCAAATGAAGAACACATTTAGTAAAGATCTGTGTAAATCCAAATAGAGATTGGAATGAGGGATTGGATACCTTTTTTGTCCCCCAGGCATCATTACCCAGAAAAATAATAACCATGTAGGAGATAGAAGACAATTAGTGATGAGATAGAAATTAGATTTGTAATTAAATGTCAAAAATAATTAAAAAAACGCACAAATAATATGATGAATATTGATGAGTATGACATAAATTTAATTATCTTTGAACTCTACTCTTTGACACAAAAATAGTATCATCTCAATAGTGTCGTTATTAAATAAACAGAATATAGATTTTTACATACCATAAAAACATGGTGCAAAGCAGGAAAAAAACAGGTTTCAAAACAAAGTGTATAAAGTCAAAACAGATTTAAAAGCAATATGTATATAAAGCCTCCTTTAATGCTTTTGGATTAACGAAGATGTTTCTATTAGTTCCAGTGCATGACTTATGGTCAGTTAAATTAAAATACAAGCATATATTTAAAAAAAAAAAAAAACTGATATGTATTAGTTATAACACTACCTAGAGAAAAAAAAAAAAAAGATTATCCTACTAATGCTCTCTTTAAAATATCTCAGGATAAACATGTTAAATATTCTTCTATGGAGTAGTTTTAACATATCATTTGTAAACATTCTGAAGGATGAGCTAAAAGTACATAGCTAGTCTTTTTAATATTTAGACAATTATATAAACTTCAACAAAGCTCTATTTGCTAGTCAGACAATATACTTCTGATAATATAATTTACTTCATAAAATAGGACTGGGAAAAATCCTGTTACTTGCATGGATTTACTAGTGTATTTTTCGCACGATAGGATCTCTGCCATTCATTCTATCACTAGTAACTAGTAACTGATAACACCTATTCTCTATATGCCAAATTTTAAATTTATGTCATTCTATTGTGGAAATACTTGCTTCTAATAATTAAATTCTTTGTTTGAAATGATGAAAGAATAAATAAATAATAATACCAAGTATAGAATCATAGAATCATAGAATGCTTAGGATTGGAAGGGACCTCTAGAGATCATCTAGTTCAACCCCCCTGCACACACAGGGTCACCTAGAGCACGTGGCACAGGACTGCATCCAAGTGGGTTTTGAAGATCTCCAGAGAAGGAGACTCCACAACCTCTCTGGGCAGCCTGTTCCAGTGCTCTGTCACCCTCACTGTTAAGAAAATTTTCCTTAAGTTCCTATGGAATTTTTGGTGTTTCAGTTTCCGGCCATTTCCTCTAGTCCTATCAGTGGCAATATAAATCTTAATCATGTCCTGCACCTGGGGAGGAATAACCCCATGCATTAATATAGGCTAGGGTCTGACCTTCTGGAGAGCAGCTTTGCAGCGAAGAACCTGGGTGTCATGGTGGACGGCAAGTTGACCATGAGGCAGCAGTGTGCCCTCATGGCCGAGAAGGCCA
Organism: Tinamus guttatus; assembly: GCF_059628265.1. Classification (NCBI taxonomy): domain Eukaryota; kingdom Metazoa; phylum Chordata; class Aves; order Tinamiformes; family Tinamidae; genus Tinamus; species Tinamus guttatus. The sequence continues at coordinate 1,711,007 of NW_028288797.1, forward strand.
ATGGGATCCTGGGGTGCATTAAGAAGAGCGTCTCCAGCAGGTCGAGGGAGGTGATCCTGCCCCTCTGCTCAGCCCTGGTGAGGCCAAATCTGGAGTATTGTGTCCAGTTCTGGGCTCCACAGTATAAGAGGGATGTGGAGCTGCTGGAGAGAGTCCAGCACAGGGCCACAAGGATGATCAGGGGCCTGGAACATCTGCCCTGTGAGGAGAGACTGAGGGAGCTGGGCCTGTTCAGCCTGGAGAAGAGAAGGCTGAGAGGGGACCTGATCAGTGTCTATAAGTACCTCAAGGGAGGGAGTGAAGAGGATGGTGCTGGCCTCTTTTCACTGGTGGCCACCGACGGAACTAGAAGTAATGGCCACAAACTGAAGCACCAAAAGTTCCACAGGAACTTAAGGAAAAATTTCTTAACAGTGAGGGTGACAGAGCACTGGAACAGGTTGCTAAGAGAGGTTGTGGAATCTCCTTCTCTAGAGATATTCCAAGCCCGCTTGGATGCAATCCTGTGCCATGTGCTCTAGGTGACCCTGTGTGAGCAGGGGACTAGATGATCTCTAAAGGTCCCTTCCAACCTTAATGATTCTATGATACGATTCCATGATTTTCTTTTCGTTTGCAGATCTATATTCCTTTCATGGCATCTGCTAATTGTAGGATTTTTTTTTTGTTATTATACCTATATATTTCCAGTGGTATATTTCAAATATTTACTATCCAGGCAATACTTTTAAAACAGAATTGATACTTGTCATATTTTTACTGTACTAAATAACCAAAATAATTTAACATATCATTAAAGAATAAAATTGACAAAATAAAATAATTAATACAATTAAAATAATAATGAAGTTAAGAAAGCATAACATTTTATTGCCAAAGTAAAAGAATGTTCCATAAACAATTATGATATCTAGTCATAATATATGAAATTGACTTTTAAAACTATAAAACCTTTCCTATACAAGACATAGATTAAAAACAAACAAAACAACTTTAGACTATTCTATGTTTATTACTGCATGATTTATATGCAATTATGTCTATATCCCTATTATCCAAATGTAAAGCAGTTGACAAAGTAGTAATTTAAAATATCTTTTTTTGTATATATAAATTACATCCTTATGTATTATGTATTAATTTTTTGTTTCCAGACATTGACTGTAAAATGTGTCTAGGAGGCGAGCTCTGAAGCATACTAGATCATATGAATCTAACTTTGTGTGTTAAGGTACTTACTTAAAACTCTCCAGAGAGTAATTTTCAGGCAGAAAAACCTGCAGTACTGCTAGGTAGCACTAGGTAGCAAGAATTTTTTTTTTTTTTTTTTTTTTTTTTTTTTTTTTGTAGAGGAGTCATAGAGCCAGAAAGTGAAATGACACTTCCTTAGATGTGTAGTTTTCAGCATCTAAACTTTTGGAACTCCAAAATATTTTTCAGTGAAGGGATGGGTCCTTGAATTCTGAACATAGGACTAATGACAGTTGAGTGACTGACTGACTTTTTTTCTTACCTTTGAAGTAGACAATCAACCTAGCAGTTAATGAACACCAGGTCAAAACACTTTCTCAATATCTCTAGTGGAAAGGACACTGAAGAAAGCCACAAATGGGACAAATATTTCCCCATGAGCAAGTATCACATGCAGTCTTTTCTGTCTTCACAGCTCTTTCTCAGAACAGATTGCTTGGGAAGATCACCAGGGAAAAAAAAAAGCCCCTTATTTAGTGTCTCTATATATCTGCTTCTGAAAGCAAGAAATTGTTATCTTTAGAGTGGACTTCATTTGGATAGTTCAGGTGTTTATATCTTGATTAGTTCAGATGACTGATATTTCAGAACCAAAGGGAACAAAGGAGGAGGTCTGATTCAGTGCAATGCTGTTCATCTAATCAGACTTTAGATGTCTGTGGTAAGATTCAGCTTAAGATAAAGACAATCAAATGTAGATGCTTTTATGCAAGTGTCGAGACTTGTGGAAAGTGCATAGGAGTCTACACAGGGCTAGCAGATACAACTCAAAACCTATGGGATATTGATGCTCTCTTGGAGAGGTAGACTGAGGCCAGAAACTGTAAGGTATCTCAGATGCATCCTATGCCTAAGGCTTGACAAACAAACTGAACTTCTAACAAAAATCCTCTTGAACTCTAGAGTCATTTAGTTATCTGATATTAAATGTTTCTAAAACATAAGCATCTGGTTACATTCCAATTGGTCTTGAATATGTTCCTAAAAGCTATAGGTTTCCTAATTTTTTTTGTCACATCTGCCAGCTGAACATGAGTATCCTGGATTACTCAGGTGTCTCAGGAAGGAGTAATACTTTCTTTTAAGCCCAAGAATTGCTTGGGCAGAGTTTGTTTTTTATGGTCTACTTACTGAACTGACTAGATGTCTGTCAATGGGAATATTAGACACACATGCAGATATCTCTATGCAGATATAAGTCTCATTTTCCAGTGCACATCATATCTAAGTTATCTCCTTTTATAATAATGGTCATAAAATAGTATAACAACAATTCATTTAACTCTTTTTTTAATATTTATTTTAGAATGAGATAAATTTTCTCTAAAAGCATCCATTTTTTTTCTTTATTGGCCATAATATGAGTCTACACCAGCAGCTCAGATGCAAGCATTAAAACTTCTATATTTGTTCACACTTCTCACTTCTTTGCATTAATTTTATCATCCATTTACTTTCCATTTGCTCCAAGTTCCTCTATTTTATTAGAGACCTATTATTATAAATTTGGGGAATCAGCTGGTAAGTATTTAGAGGAAGACTAGATTGTCTCTTTCATTACACAATTCCTAATAGCCTCCAATATTAGTTTTTGTGTTCTGACAGTCTATTCGTCCATATCAGCTTTTGCCAAATCTTCTTCTGGGGGGTTTAAACTTACCACCCTTGAAAGTGCCTCTCACCTCGCTCCTTCGTAATGATCTAGAAAAAAACAAAAACAAACAAACAAACAAACAAACAAAAACAGAGGGAGGTGAATGGTCTTTTCTAGTAGAAGCTACATCTTTGGTTCATTAACAATTCTTTCAAGTTATCCCCAAAAATGATGGTAAAATTTGCTTTTACTCATATTCCTCATTATTTCCTGAGCTTCAAGGAAAAAGATGATAGTAAAAAACACATGGCAGACATATACTGTAAAATGTAATTCCTTAGTCCTTAAGTATTCTCTGTAGCATGTTTCTAGTCTGAAAGGAAGTGAAAATTTCAGAAAAAAAAAAAAAAACACTAAAGAATGTTTTAAAGTCATTATGACACTATGATTATGTGACCTGCAAAGGATTTGAAATGAAGTCTGTGTCTGACCACAGACTTTATGTTTATTTGTTGTTGTTGTTTTGCAGCACAGTAAAATAGGAACACTTTTATTTCATCACTTTATCAACACTTTCTGAAGATAACTGTGTCAAAGGCTGCAGGAACACGAAACCTTCAGCAAATGTGTGTGAGGAAGAGACAGACATAGAATTACTTAAGATAAATGAATATCTTTCCTGCTCTGTTAATTTTTCTGTGAAGAAAGACATTTGGTGAAAATAGATATATCTTAACTGTGCAGTGTAAGGTTTTTTTTAAGGAGCAATTTAAGGACAGCACTTGCTCATGTACCAAGACTTCTTTAAAACTGTCTTGATGATGATTTTAATGTTAATATTAAGAAGTTGATTTAAGAAGTTAACATTTCTAACATGCCTAAATGCCAAAATACTGTACACATTTCCCCAGATTTCCTAATTTGGTTTGGATGACAGTTGGATATAAATAGGAAAAAAGAAAATTACCTTAGACCTAAGGTTCTTGTTTTATTATTGTTCTTTCTGAAACAAGACTACCTATCAATTAAAATGTGAAAGTTACACGAAGATGCTGCAAACCCTTCATTTTAAGTCAATAGTCATTATTTACTTTAGCAATCCCAAAACATATCTGTGTGCACAAAGACAGATGATTAAAGGCTAAAGATGCCATAGAAACATACACATTTTAAAATATGTAATATAGAAAATTTTCCTCTGCAGAGTTATTAATTATCTAAATGGTTTGTATCTTTTCCATTCTTCTACGCTGTTCAGGACCATTAAGTAGAAACAGAATGCACTGGAATCACTATAGCTGCAAATATGTAAGAAAAGGAAATACTTAAAGTTCTTATAATATGCAATATCCATTTTTCAACAAAATATTTTTATTAAATATGTAAATATATTTAGCCACACATCTGTTCTGTTTTCTTATATGAATTTGTTTGCTTGGACTATGCAGGCTGAATTGTGTTTTGTGGACAGGTCTTTAGTTTATTTTTAATGTGCTTAATCACCCAAAATTTTATTTATAATTTCACAAAGAGTGAAGAATCAATGAAGTTATATAAATTAGTTTACATTGTTGGTGATTCTAAATCCAAAGATATCTAAATCTGTAGAAAGTAAACTTAATCCCTTCTTCCTTGTTGAGAGAGTTTTATTTCACCTGATTTCAGAAACCTAAAAGATTAGAAATAGTTACACAGTGAAATGGAAATTCATCACTTAGTGTCACTTGATGAAAATGGATTTAATGGCCAAAAAAAATCAGAAATAAGTAATAATAAAAAGCCCTCCTCCTTCCCTGTTTCTTTTAAAAAAGAAAAAAAGAAAAAAAAAACATTTCCAGTATCAATTTAAAGCTTTTTTAATTGTTAAGGCTTTGTTTGATGCTTCATTGTTCAGCCAGTCAGGAATCAAATGGAAAATATTTTTATGGTTCATATAGTACATCATGAATCTGGCCAGTAAAAATCTGTTGCAGACCAAGTTGAGCATCCTCAGTGTGTATGTTCCACTGGCAGCATCTACATACTTGATTTTGGTCTGGTGCAGCACAAATTGTCAGAGCATCTGTCTTGTTTTGGCCTCAGCCTGCTCTCAGGAACTGGCTTCTTCATACACTAGGTGAAACTTTCTTTCCTGAAACACAATTAAGACCAACCTGTTTTGCCCCAAGCTGGTATAGTTACTCCTGAGGTCAAAAAATATGTCACATTTATGTTCTTCTCAAATCAAGCTTTGTCGTCTTTTGTTTCCCAGTTTTACTACCTGCCACATGCTGGTTTATCTTCACTTTAGCCTGAGATTCACATGTATTTCAGTCCATGCAATTTGGTTTTCCAGGAAGAATCAGGGAATCTTACATTATCTTAGGATTAGCATGCTGGTGTGTGCATCCGATGATTGTGGAGCAGAAGCCCAGCAAAGAGACCTTATGAATTAAGGCCTGAGTTTGCAGGCAGTTGGGCCAACATTTTTTATGTTCTAAATAAAATTTGTTTCCTCCTTCATCTTCTTTTTAAAGAAATGCCCAAGAGCAAGTGGTAACCAGCAGACTCGGTCTCTTAAATATTTGTTATAAAGACTATAAGTATATCTTCACTTCCTATCTTTTTTTTTTTTTCCTGAATGCGTCTTGATTTCCCAAAAAAAGAAGTATATGCAATAACTGCCATGATAATCCAGTCAATACAATATTAATAAAATTTAGCAACCTCCCTTTCATGGTAAAGATCTGCTATCTTGACATGAGGCTTCATGATGATGTGAGCTATTTTAAGGGCCTGTAATGGCCAAAAGAAGGTATAAATCATTCCTCCTGTCTTACCCCATTCCTCTCCCCCTGCTCCCAGGAACATTTGGCTGGTACCTTCCTTGAATTTGATCTGATATTTATGAGATGACTAAACTTATGAATCCCTCAAAGCACATCTTTCGTAGATGCTATATAAAACAGTAATCTAAAGAGAGCCTGGGTCCGTGTTGTAACTTTGCAGCCAAACTGGCACACATCCACATTATTAAATACTCTTACCAACCAAAACAAGCTGGAACATCCAAATTACCTTTAGGGTAATTACCTGGCCCACACTAAATCCTGAGTTGTGCCTGGTGAAATTTTGACAGATTCCACTAGCTGTCCTCTGCCAAACCCATGCCAGGGACCATTCTAACAATTTAACATATTGGGAATCAGAGTCTCTCACCAGCATAATTTGTTTTAATAGATACATCCTACTTATACCTAGTTCTTCTTATAATAGAAGCTCAGCCGATACCTAGCTGAAAACAGAAGTACAGATGTACAGAAGTACAGAAGACTGAAGCTCAGTTTTGACAAACACCACAGTGCTGATTGATTGATTTGAGAACACAGAGGATGTTTCCTTTGGGCTGTGAACTTTGCTTTCTGTTACCTCAACTTTAAACTATTACAGTTCACGCTCTCTTAATGCTGTATGGAGATTGATGAGGTATCACATGAACATGATACCTCATCACAGATCTTTGGTCTGTGATCTAAGATTAGGTTGAATTTGTATAGATTTAGAATGCATCAGTTATGTCTTTTAATGTAGCTCTACATTGCCTAAAACAGCTTTTCAAGTGATGAATTCCTTCCAATACTACAAATGCAACTGGGTCAGATGCACTATATGTGTATTTCTCAAAAGCACAAAGTCTAGGTGACAGAATTCCATTTAAAGTTAAGAAAGCTTTTTAAGAACGTTATTTCAGGTCTTATATTTTAACTCCATGCAAAGTTTTTTGGGGGGTTTTCTGTTTTTGTTTTGGTCAACTTTTTTTTTTTTGGTCACATTTTCAACAACCAAAGTTCAAACTAAATGTTGTTGCATTTTGAATATTTTTTTTTATAATTAAAAACTCTTAAATTCAGAGAACGGAATGTTTTATGTTCTGTAATTTCTATTTCATTAGTAGTTGAAAAACTAAATAATTTTAGTTTTGGAAGTATGGCAAGATGTGTGTATTACTCATTAAATACAGGAAGACAAAAGAAGAAATCATGAGGAATTTAATAGAACACTTCAAAAAAAGTACATTGTGATATGAACATGAATGCAAAAACAACAACAACAACTCAGAAACAACATTCCGTAGCGTAGGTCTATTTTATGAGAATTTCCACAAACTCTTGGAGTATTCTTAAGGAAATGTATTTCAAAATGACAATGCTTAGAGTAATGGAAACATAAACTTCACAGACATTGTGGGTGGGGTTCACCTGACCTAACTGCTTAAAATTTAGATGTTGGGTTTCAGCTGATTGTAGAGACTCCTTCAAGTTAATGGCAATACATGGTGACTTTCAGATGCCAGTTTATCAGCTTGTCCTTTCTCAAAAGTAATGTATGAGATGAATTGTCTCAAGGAGATAACGGCATGCCTCTTTTGAGTATAGAAGCTAGGCTGCAGACTGACATTAACACTTCCATATTTCTAGCAATAGGAGAGAATTCTTCTGTTGAACTTTGGAAGTTCATAATACAAACACTTATATTTCCATTAGTCATCCTAGACTTTTATTACTCATACACATAAACAAACACTTTTGGAATTCTTTAATTTATTCTATTTTAGATGTTTACCTCAGATTGTAAACCAATAAACATATGCCTATGTAATAAATGATAGGCACTCTTTTGAATGCCTGTGAGTCTTAATTGACAATAAAGGGAGTGAAGTGGCAAACTTAAGTATAGACAACAACAGTGTAGGTGGCAAAATATTGCATGATGAATCCCTCTAAGAGTTCTCCACCAGAGCAGATTTCATTCTGATGGGGTATATTAGAAAGTGTGTAGATATTAAAAAGAACCTTCAGTGGGATTCATTTGATGAGTTTTAGCCATACAAAAAGGAGATCTCTTTATTTGTCTGAAGCTAGAAGAAAATTTGTTGGAGAAAAGGCAGATGTTCACTCTTGACAAGATAAGACCCTCAGGATGCTCTCTTTTTTTTTTTTTTTTTATAAGTCATTTTTTATAACTGAAACAATAACAATGTCCATGCATAATATTTCCACATTTCACAGAATATCAAATATGGAAGTGATAGATACATTTCAGAAGTATATGTTTTTAGGGATTGAGTAGTTAGAACTGGCAACACTGGATTCCTCAACTAGAAGCTGTTTACCATTAAATATGTACAGTAGAACAGATACTTTTACTGGTGGTCCTCTACAGGAAGAATGGTTCACCTAAATTGTTTCAGACATCTGATAGGCATGTCAGCCTACAAACACTAGGACACCAGCCATCTCTCATTCACTCACAGATGTCACTACCTAAAGGTAAGGTTGTCTGAGTTCTTTGAGTAACAAGTATTGTACGTCTGCAGTTTTCTTCATTTTAATGTTAGGTTAGCAATATGGTGGATGATGTGCTTGTGCCCAGTAACTCATATTCTGCTCAGAGTGGCAGCATCTACGTGAAGGGCAAGGTAGGAGAATGGTGCAGTAGCTGCTTCAGCTGTCTGATTTTAATCCTCTGCCACATGTCTATCGGAGCCTTTAGTGAGATAAAGCACTGCCAAGGATGAGACAGACTATTAGTGAAATAGATTTTAATTAAGAATATTGACTTATTGTGAATTTAGGTTTATAGAGTTTTCTCCTCTTCTTTTTCCTCCTTGAAAGACCAAGGACAGCATATTCCTGAGAGAGGATATTAGCTGACTTAGGTAAAGTAAAAGTAAAGCCAGATTGTTATTTAACTTCAACTTTAAGCTCCTAGTTCCTACTCAATATCTTATCTTAAATTACACCTAATTACTTGATGCATTAAAAGATCTTAAGTAAATGTCCTGAATATCTTCCCTAAGTAAATCAATCATTTCTGTAGGTTAGATTTACCTAATGTTTGCATTGAGATTAGTAGTGCTATTCAGGCTTCACAAAATATTAAGTCCATCATTTTTTAACAAAAAAACTCTAAAAAGCTAGTCTACATATCAAGGTCAAGCTGAGAAGGGACTAGAAGTGATATGAGCTGGCAAGAATAATGTGACTCTTATGGATAACAATATTACATGTAATTATTCTATTTATTGGAGAGATTGAGAACGTTGTTAAGATAAATATAGACAGTGACTCTCATGTTATCTTGGGAAAAATGTTCAAAAAGGGGAAGAGTTTCATCAGAGAAACTGGTAAAAGTCAGTTGTGTTCTCTATTACTCTAATCTACAATAATTGTTTACTTAAAGGTGATGTTTAATCCATTCTAATCTTCTGCGGGGTCAACTGAACAAATTCTAGAAAAGACAGATATCCAGTTTTCTTCCATTTTATTCTCAGACATTTATCACGAGTTTGTTAATTTTTTTTTTCTGTGTAGTTGTGGCATGACAGTAGGATGGTATATATCTTTAGATAGAAGATAACATTAACACATTTCTCCATAATATAGCTGCACCTATTGGTTGTTTCTACTTTGAAAAAAAAAAGCCACATTTGTCTTCACTATTGCGTATTTTCAGTAAGTGTATTTTTATTAAGATGATATCTCCTGATCTGAATGCAACCTACCCACTTCTAATTAGGCCAATACAGAGTTTACCTTTATATCTCTTGGCATGGCAAATATATACAGAGAACTCTTTTATACACACAGCTACATTCTTCTACTTGTTCTTTGTCAGTTTCTATCCTCTATAGCAAAGGTTGCTAATTGGTGTGAACACACCCAGGAAGCCATGTGGATAGGTAAGGGCCAAAGTGTGCCCAATGCATAGCTGAAGAATCCCAAGGGAAACAATTCTGAGACCTTTTCACAGGTGGAAAATAGTTAAGTCCTCCACATCTTCCACTGCAGTGCAGTTTAGATCAACTTTGTACCACGGGAAAGATCAGATCTCTGCAACAGCGCAGTCCCACCAGTGACATGACACAGTTCTGGAAAAGGGAGTGAAAATTCAATGCTTTTTCAGTGAGCAGTACAGGCTCAAAATCCAGAAACTGACCTCTCTTGCCATCTAAAGAATCATTGCACTCTGTTTTCTGTATTTAACTTATACAAAACATGAAATACAACAGGAATAAAATCTTCTAAACCAGAAAACTGACTCAGAACAAGGGACAGACAGCTTACATAGGCCAAAATAATTTGTCATGTATTTTTCATGTATATGAAGTTGAATTCTTTCCGATGGACTATGATTGAAATAATGTAATAAGAGAGAGATTAGTTTTGTCTCAAAGGCATGCTGAATTGCTTTTGTATACCTAACCAGAAGATGCAGGAGGCATCATCATATATGCATCTGCAATTTAGAGTTTTGCTTTTCACAAGTTCAGACTCCCACTTAAAGTTCTTTGGATAGAGCCATAAACACCCAAATTCATTTTCTGGAAGAAGCCCTGGCAGTATGAAAATTATCCCTTTCAATGAGCCAGAACAAGCCCAATTCATCAAATATAATTTTGATAATCAACATCACCATTTTACATTCAGATACTTCCCAAAATGGTGGCAATTTATTAATGTCAGCTTAAAGGGCTCAATTCATTATTCCCTTTCAGTAAAGAGGCAGTTAATGAGTGATGCATGCACATGGACAAGCTACTAATTAGAGCTTCTGTATGTGTTGAAAGCTTGGTGCTGGGATACTGAGTGCCTGCCAGCAGACTATTGACTTTTTTTCCCTCTTTGCAGAACATGCCTATTTATACAGCTTATTGCTAATGAGATGCTAATTGAGTCTGCCATATCTAAATAAAAACCCCTTGTGTTTATTGCTGAATACTGAAAATGCAGCTCCCTTTCAGAATATTCTCTCCTGACTCATTTTCCTCAACATTCTCTGATTCTCTGTGCTCTGATTGAAAGACAATTTTGAGCAATAGGAACAGCATGACTTTTTTTTTTTTTTTCTTTAATATTTGTTATTTATAATATCAGTCTAGAGAAGAACCTAGTGAATTTGTGCCTGGGCATTTACATTTAGCTTTGCTTAAAACAATGACAAAATGCATTCAGAGATGTGCTGAAAGCTCCATAGAATATGTATAAATGCAAGTTTCTATGCCCTGGAGATGTTCCAATATAATCATTTTACATAGAATGCAAGCAGCCTGAATGATCACCACAAAAACAACAACAAAACACATTAAGCAAAGTAGAATGAAGGCAACAGCAAGGATTATGGCAATTAAATCATTTTGTCAGCTAGTTTAGAGTTGAATAGGATTGAAACATATCTAAATGGGAAGATAGAGCACTGTTTTTATGATCTTCAGCTTATTATTCAGCTGTCAGTAACTTCAGCCATGTGCATTCTTACACTGCTTTTTCAGTCCAGGATCAACTCTTATCTTGCAGTATTTCTCTGAAAAGTTTAATGCTTCTTCAGCTGTCATACAGTGGGTGAGAAGTCCATTCGGTTTGCAAGGTTTGCACTATTTTCTAGGTACTTATTCTCCTCTTTTTTTTTTTTTTTCTTTTTTTTTTTTTTTCATTCCTGATGTTAAATGGCTTCTGTTTTCACAAGTCATGAATAATTCCTTTTGGATAAAATCTTAACTAGGCATAGTATATAAAGAAATCTTGCAAAATTCTCCATTGTATCATTCATTATCATATTTTGTACTGTCAGCAGTTCACTGTAATTTATCTTATGACGTTGCTTTTATGCTTCTCCATGATGGTATGTGAAATGTTATGTGATTACAGTATAATCACTGTGAACCCAAACCGAGCAACCACAATGACTAGCAGAGAAACCATAATAACCAAGTCAATGAAAATGGATCACATTGAAGCTATTACTCAAAAGATGATCCAAGGAGAAGGGTTAAATCATTGATCCTGGTGTGAAACCCACCAAAATGTGCCAGGAGAAGAATCTCTTTTTCTGGAAAGCCAAACAAGCTAAGAGAATTATTGCCTCCTATACAATGTATAGGATGCCAGTGGGAAGAGAATTTGGAGACAGGATAAAACTTATTATGCAATATTATAAGGAAATTATGGAATATGTGAAACTTCTTGTGTGATGTTTAGAGGAAATCACACACAGAATCACAGAATGGTTGAAGTCGGAAGGGACCTCTAGAGATCATCTAGTCCAACCCCCTGCTCCAGCAGAGACACTAGAGCACGTGGCACAGGACTGCATCGAAGCGGGTTTGAAAGATCTCCAGAGAATGAGACTCCACAACCTCTCTGGGCAGCCTGGTCCAGTGCTCTGTCATCCTCACAGCAAAGAAGTTCTTCCTCACATGGAGATGGAACTTCCTGTATTTTAATTTGTACCCATTACCCCTTGTCCTATCACTAGCCACGACCAAGAAGAGTTTGGCCCATCTTCTTTACATTTTCCCCTCAGGTGTTTATACATATTGATCAGATTCCTTCTCATTCTTGTTTTCTCCAGGCTATACAGGGCTAGCTCACTTAGTCTTTCCTCATATGATAGATGCTCCAGTCCCTTGATCATCTTTGCCACTCTACATTGGACCCTCCCTAGAAGCTCCTTGTCCCTCTTGTACTGGGCAGCCCAGAACTGAACCCAATACTCCAGGTGCGGCCTCACCAGAGCTGAGTAGAGGGGCAGGATCACCTCCCTCGACCTGCTGGCAACGCTCCTCCTGATGCTGGCCAGGGTTAAAATAAAATTTGTTGTTGTTTGTTTGTTTGTTTGTAAGCAAGTGGCTAGTCTTGGCAAGCCTTGCATGATTACTGCAGTCTATCTTATATTCTTATTAAAACTTGTTTCTACCTTTGAGGGGCATGCATTCCCTGTTCTGAGCTGCCATGTGTGCTGAAATTAAAGCCAAACAGCTTGCTAAGGAGGAGGAAAGCCCTTGGTGCCACCCCTGGAGTGGAAGGCTGCCAGCCCCAGGGTCCCCAGCTCTGGATGACAGCAGCTAGTGGCTTCAGCACCCGGGTAGACTGAATGTGCAAGGGCAGCCATAGGAGAGACACACCATGTGTGCATGTGTGTGTCTGTGTATATTGCACTAGCAATCTTCAATCCTGATGAGCTGGAAGGGAAGAAGAGGACCAAGGCATTTGCAGTGCTCATGCTTTTGTGAGCACTGTTGGTGGTCATGTCGGTGCCACTAAGCGCACTGCTCTCTGAGCTGATCTGTGTAGACAGCTGTAAGTGCAGCGTGCATGGTGTGTGTGCATTTTGGGAATACGTGCTCAGCCTCATTCCTGCCTCAGCGCAAGCCAAGAAAATGCAGCAGCCTTGCAGCTAACAGGCTGGTTCGGAAGGAGCCCCTTCGGATCCGAATGCCCACTGGATTCGCCACCTTTCATATCATATTCTATTGGAAAACTAAGTCTGTCTCCAAGCCAGAAGGGCTACAGAGCCCTCATCATTAGAAATGTCTAGATTAGAGAAATAATGTCAAGAATGGTATAGATGCAATTGATCTTACTTGGGGCAGAATGGACAAGCTATATGAGGTCACTTCCAGCCTTATGATTCCATTAATCTCCATCATTTAGACCATTATTCATACTCTTGGAAATAAAGACAGCCTCTGAAAAAGCTGGACTGCTTCTCTCTGGCTACAAGGAGGCTAAAAGGTGAGCTGGCAGCACAAGAGGCTCAGAAGGTGAGCTACAGTTACCTAAAGTGCCGTTACCAATGGCAGAGTTAATCTCTTCTCCTTCTTTATTGAGATGGGAGTGATGAAAACAAGGTCAGCAACCACAAGCTGCAGATTGGAAGGTTCAGATGAGATATTTATGAGAAGATTCTTCACTAGGACAGTAGTGCGGCAAAGCAGAACATTTGCTAGAAAAACTGACTAAATTTTGTGGTGTGTTAATAGAGTTCTGGCCTTTCAAAAGCTGAGCAAATGGAAAACAAACAAACAAAAACACTCTAGACATATTCTCCTACTTCCTTATAATGTGAGAGTTAAAAGAACAGAGAATTTTCTTTATTCACTAGTGTTCCTAGGTTTATGATTAATGAATTTTAGCCAGTGGTGAGAATTAACAAATGGTAGGAACATCTCTAGGCGGTATGCTGCTCTTGGGATATTTTTCTGAAAGACGAAATGGTATGATTCCATTATTTCTCATTCCCAGGCCATCAAAACCCTTTAAAAGTGTAAGGGGAAGAGCGGGGGGAGAGAGAAGGAGGAGAAGGGGAGGAAGGGGGAAGCAAAAAGCTTATTCAGGGAGGACTGAGTACATAAGTAAATGAGTATTTCAGAGTTTCAATGGCCGTTATATACTGCATCCCAGATGAGTCTTTTTGTGCCTTTCATATAGTGTTTTCATTACATTTCTACCCTCATGAGCCACCCTAGAAGACAGGAGAAAAGGGTTGCCTAGCTTGCAGATTCTGAGAATGGTTATGTGCAAGTTAAGCACTGTCAGGAGTGAATATATCTAGGGGCTGAACTATAGACTTAAGGAGAATTTTGATATCAAAACCTTAAGCTCTTCCTGGGCTCAGTTTAATATACCTTTGTTTATTTAATACTTTGGCGTATAGTTTACACCAGTCATCTGCTCTGAACAGAAAGACACAGATGGCAATTTACTGCACCTATCTTAGACATCTATATTTGGACAGGATGTAAAACCTTCTGGAGGTGCTCATCTCTTCACTGGATGTAGCTTCTATTTGTGCTTTTTAATTCTAACTCTGAAGTATGTTGTTGAAGTTGTGCCAAACATAATGACATGTCTATACCATAATACGCAGCATAGTTTAATACAGCAGGTCTTCCTGAGGTGGAAACTTCCTCCATGCCCAGCAGCAGTGCATCCCTGTGTGTAAGAAGTCAGGCAGAGGGGGCAGGAGACCTGTGTGGATGAGCAGGGAGCTGTGGCAATGCTCAAGCAGAAGAAGGCGGTGTACAGAATGTGGGAAAAAGGACAGGCCCCCTGGGAGAAATACAGGAATGTTGTCAGGGAATGCAGAGATGCGACAAGGAAAGCTAAGGCGCAGTTGGAATGCAATCTGGCAAGGGATGTTAAAAATAACAAGAAAATCTTCTTCAAATATATTAACAGCAAAAGGAAGATCAGGGAAAACATGGGTCCGCTGGCGAACGGGATGGACACCCTGGTTACGAATAACACAGAAAAAGCAGAGTTGCTCAATGCCTTCTTTGCTTCGGTGTTTACCAAGGGCAGCCCTTTAGAGCCTCAGGCCCTAAGGACAAGAGTAGAAGCCAGGGGAGAGGAAGACTTGCCCTGGGTAGAGGAAGATTGGGTCAGAGAGCACCTAAGGAAACTGGATACCCACAAATCCATGGACCCTGATGGGATGCACCCCAGAGTGCTGTGGGAACTGGCAGAGGTCATAGCTAAGCCGCTCTCCATCATCTTTGAAAGATCCTGGAGAACGGGGGAAATGCCGGAAGACTGGAAGAAGGCCAATGTCACTCCAGTCTTCAAAAAAGGCAAGAAGGAGGACCCGGGCAACTACAGGCCAGTCAGCCTCACCTCTGTCCCCGGAAAACTGATGGAATGGCTCATACTGGCTTTTGTGTCTGGGCACATGGAGGACAAGAAGGTGCTTAAGAGTAGTCAGCATGGATTCACCAAGGGGAAATCTTGCTTGACTAACCTGATAGCCTTCTATGATGAAATGACCGGCTGGATAGACGAGGGGAGAGTGGTGAATGTCGTCTATCTCGACTTCACCAAGGCTTTTGACACCGTCCCTCACAACATCCTCCTGGGCAAGCTCCGGAAGTGTGGGATAGATGAGTGGACAGTGAGGTGGATTAGAAATTGGCTGGATGGCAGAGCACAGAGGGTAGTGATCAGTGGTGCAGAGTCTAGTTGGAGGCCTGTAGCTAGTGGGGTCCCCCAGGGGTCAGTTCTTGGTCCAGTCCTGTTCAATTTATTCATCAATGACCTGGATGAAGGCACAGAGTGCACCCTCAGCAAGTTTGCTGATGATACGAAACTGGGGAGAGTAGCTGATAACCCAGAGAGCTGCGCTGCCATCCAGAGGGACCTGGACAGATGGGACAACTGGGCGGTGAAAAACCTCATGCAATTCAACAAGGCCAAGTGCAAGGTTCTGCACCTGGGGAGGAATAACCCCAGACACCACTACAGGCTGGGGACCGACCTTCTGGAGAGCAGCTCTGCAGAGAAAGACCTGGGTGTCATGGTGGATGACAAGTTGACCATGAGGAAGCAGTGTGCCCTCGTTGCCAAGAAGGTCAATGGGATCCTGCGGTGCATTAAGAAGAGCGTCTCCAGCAGGTCGAGGGAGGTGATCCTGCCCCTCTGCTCAGCCCTGGTGAGGCCACATCTGGAGTATTGTGTCCAGTTCTGGGCTCCACAGTACAAGAGGGATGTGGAGCTGCTGGAGAGAGTCCAGCGCAGGGCTACAAGGATGATCAGGGGCCTGGAACATCTGCCCTATGAGGAGAGGCTGAGGGAGCTGGGCCTGTTCAGCCTGGAGAAGAGAAGGCTGAGAGGGGATCTAATCAATGTCTACAAGTACTTCAAGGGAGGCAGTGAGGAGGGTGGTGCTGGCCTCTTTTCAGTGGTGGCCACCAACAGAACTAGAGGTAATGGCCACAAACTGAAACACCAAAAGTTCCACAGGAACTTAAGGAAAAATTTCTTAACAGTGAGGGCGACAGAGCCCTGGAACAGGCTGCCCAGAGAGGTTGTGGAGTCTCCTTCTCTGGAGATCTTCAAAACCCGCTTGGATGCAGTCCTGTGCCACGTGCTCTAGGTGACCCTGCGTGTGCCGGGGGGTTGGACTAGATGACCTCTAGAGGTCCCTTCCAACCTTAAGCATTCTATGTTTCTGTGAAATATTACATTATGAAGTGAGTGTTTTTCCGTGCAGACTGAGCATCTCAGGACATATACACAACCTCTTCAAATGGTAGTGGGTGAGCACAATAATGCTGCTTCTTGGTGTAAGCTGTCACATCTTTACAATGCACCACTGCCCTGGTCACTAGACACCATGTCTAGTTTAGGGAACTTTGCTTCACAGCTCCTACTATTTCTGATTCTTAGGGCAGTCCACACAAAGAAAAAAAGAAGGGTTGTTTATGCTTGCAGGGTGGGCTTGCCATAGCTCTCACTGAAAATAAATAGGATATAACTCCTCATTTTTTTCAGGTTCTTTTAAAAAATAATAGTGTGGAAGCACATGACTAAGTGCAATATCTGCAGTATCGAACATCTCTACTCATCATCCCAGATTCCTCTGGGAAACACTGAAATACACCTTAGGAAGAAATCATCAAAAACAGGTAAGATAAATTGCCCTAAAAGCTACATGAAGAAATATAAATTTAGTTTAAGTAAATATCATCCTCACAGATACTTTAACAAAAATAGTCAGATGCTTTCTCCATTAAAAATGGCAGTAACATCTAATTTCTATAGTTGAATTACTTGTCATATATGCCTGCCTCTCTTTCTTTCTTTATCTAATCACCTCCCATAATGCCCCAGGATGATCCCAAGGCATTCACAGAATCACAGAATGGTTGAGGTTGGAAGGGACCTCTAGAAATTTAGTCCAACCCCCTGCTCAAGCAGCGATACATAGAGCACGTGGCACAAACAGTATGGAAGGAGTAGTGCAACTCCAGTCACTGCATTCTGAACCTGTCTGAACTTCTAAGTTTTTAGTCATCTGGATTTAAAAACAAACAATCCACACTGGAAGAGGTACAGAGAAGAGAAAGGAAAAAAATGCCATCTTCCCTCTCCTACTCATTCTCTCTAAGTAATCTCTTTTACTGGAGGGCATATTGCAGGCACAAAGGGACCTGCCCAGAGAGATGTCACGCACTAGGGAGTTACAGCTCCCTTACCCTCTTCTCCTCCTCTGTCTTGCTCCTGCTCCTCTGTCCTGCTCTGTAAATACCTTTCATTAATGACATTTAGTCTAGGTTGCATAGCCCATCCTTTATCTTCCTTTGGGGAGGGTCAAATCAGTGAATCACTGGTAGAAAGAAATAATCACTGCATGATTTTAAAGATGCTGATGATTTAGTTTGAGAATAGATGCCCTTCCAGGTTTTCTTAGCTGCAGTGCAGGAAGAAATAAAATTTGGCCCATGCAACCCTGATTTGATGCTACAAATAACAATAAAATGACAGCTTTTTCTCTTGACTATGACAAAACCAATGGGTTTTAAGGGTAGTATTGCAACCTTAAATGCTGCAAATGTGATAGTACAAAATGGCTTTGGGAATGATCTGTATACATTAAACAGTCAGCCTTAAAATAGTCTCCTATTAGAGAAGTTTCTCAGCTTTAGCTATGTTATCTAAGCCTCTCTATTCTTCCTACTGGGAACACCTGCAAATACTGAGATAGTGCACTAGGAGTTTAGCTATTTTTTATCTCCTGAAAACACACTACCTTTTAAGGGCAACCACTTTATATAACAGGTTAGGCATATATATATGTGCATATATATATGTATATATATGTATGTATATATATGTATATATATATGTATATATGTGTGTGTGTATATATATATATGTATATATTTATCTGCAGGCTTGTTTGTGTAGATTTAAATGCAGAGAAAACATACTTATTAGCTAATCAATGTTACATTCATGATTTTAGACATTTCCTTTTCTGGATGCTAATCCTGCCTATCCTTTAGAGGAACTTCATTTTTGAAGTTGATTTTTTTCACTTTCTTAATATCATGTACTAAAATCAGTCATTTTCCTGCATGGAGATATCCTAAGTTCACATTTAATTGTCATATAGTTTTTGAAAGTTTAGTGTGATATTCAGCGATCTTACCTAAAGTTAATATCTTTCTCAGTATTTGACTGAAAAGATGGAAATCTTTTAGAAACCACTGAAAAAGATATGTGAAAGGGCTTTTTTCTCAGGTGTGGTTCAATATTAATACACCAAATGCTTACAGTAATTGAGGAACTTTCCATACTTACATATTCATAGAGCATAAACCTAATAAAACTTATATCATTTACTCTCTCAGTTAGTTATGTAATGGAGAGTCTTTTGTCATTCACAGCTTGCTCCAGTGTATCCATTATCTTTCTCCCAGACTACACACACAATTTAGTTTACTTTTTATTGTTTACTTTTTTATTGTTACTCTTTATTGTTAAAAGATGCTTCTATTTTCAGCACATGTCTGTAATTTGTTGGGTTCTGAATTGCATTTAAGGAACCCTTAGAAAACATGAAAAACTTTAAATATTCTGTATGAATTCCACACTGCTCTTGATTACAGAACTACTTCAACCAGGACTTCATAGCAAAACCTCAGAAGTATACTCCTCAGTCACTCATTGATGTATACAGAATGACAAAACTAATTATATATTTAGTTCATAAAATAAAGTTTAACACATGTTCAATAAAGCATGTCAAAAAAGAATCAACATAACATGAAATGTGATAAATATGCATCTTCCAAAATCACTAAAAAGTGTTAATTTGATCATCAAATTCTAAATGCACATAAATATACCAATGATCCAGAAGACGACTGAATTAACTTCTGTCTGATATTAACTTGCAGAAAATGAAAATCACCTGCATTTAAAACATGCTCCCTGACAGAAAATCAGCAAAATAAAAGCCTCCTGTATATTCAGTTGCATGCAGTGTATCTGATTTTCATCTTATCTTTAACTGCTCATCATAACCACCATTCTTTCACCATCCTCAGGCTCTATAAACTGTTTTGAATGTATTTAGTCCATTAGTCAGGCCGACTTGTTTTGTTTGTTCAGATCACAGGTGACCATCAAAAGCACAACCCTCTGCGGATTTTTGGAGATCAAATGTTTTATAGCAGAAAGTATTTCTGGGGAACAAGAAGAACAATTCCACTGTTTTTTTTTTTTTTTTTAAAAAAAAGTAAAGGAGGAGATTTAAAATAATATAAAATTAAGCTGCTAATTTATATATGTAACCCTTAAGAGCGAAGTTTTGCCTTCTAAATAATTCATTTTTATGAGGCGAATCTGAGTGGCTAGTAACCTGCCTACTTTTTCTAACTGTATCAGCTAGTTTGTTAAAACATATAACATCTCTCTCCACAGTCCTTTTTGAGAGTCCAGATTCATTTATAAACTCATTTGACCATCACACTCGCAGCAACTGCTGACATATTAACATAACCTCTGACCATTTTTTAGTGCTTAGACCTGGATCTGATACTACTAGAAATACTTCAATTCTGAAACATTTTGGAGACTTTAACCTGTTATTAGCAGGGCAGCCTTGTTACATACAGTCCCATAATGCTACACAATCCAATAAAACAAACAAACAAACAATCAGAACCCCTAAATAGATATATAATAAAGTATTTAAAGTCTTACTTTACTGCATATAATATTCTGCAATGTAATACTATTTTAGATATTCTATAATTCTTTGTTCATACGATGATGCTGATGTCTTTAGGTAAAATCAAGGAAAAATTAAGGTTGTGGTTACTTTGTCAAGACACAATATTTAAATATGCCATCTTAATATGATTAATTTCTCTGAGGATTATCATATTTTTCTGTATTTAATAAAGCAAAATAAGAAATCAAAAGAAAGGCAATTACATTAATTATTTTGTTTGTATTATTACAACTGAGCAGTCAGAGACATGAAGCAGGGCCCATTTTTACTAGCTTTACGCAAAAAGAGTTAAAATGCATTTTATGTATATATATATGTATATGAAAATTAAAGGTAGACTTTAATAAATTCTAGAATTTACAAGGCACCTGAACAATGTTCTTCACTTTCTAATTGTTGTCATGATTGTACCTTGACAACTTTAGGAAGACTTTTATTATTTTAACCGAAGCAAAATAATCATGCTGATGGATCACCCACTTTTGCTTTATAGCCACAATGATGAAAGAATAGTCTATTCTAGCACATCAGAGTTAAAAGAGACAAACTACATACAAATAAGATAAAAAAAAATCAGCATTGTAAGTCCTAACAACCTGTGCTCCCTATTTCATGTATTAGGAAAGTGCACAAGCCAGGAAAATGATTGAAAAAACACCAAACCTAGAAAGTAGAAAATGCCAGTGAGAGAATAGAATGTGAATCAAGCCTCTCTGGGGAGAAGTAAGCATTTTGTTTCACCTGAGATTTCAAATCTTTAACCGCTTCTTGGTTTTAACTGCTTCTACCAGATCAGTCAACAAGAGTGTGAATGCACACTCATGTGTGTGCATGTGCATATATTTTTGCTGTTATAGGTAATACATGGCTAGAAGAAACCATTCAGGTGACCCATGTTCTGTTCCCAGCTGTGCCTTATGTCTATAGCTGTTTTTCACCCTCTATATCATGCTCTGACCAGCGAGCTGTAATTTATTAAGGGATATGGCTCCCTCAGTCCTTTTTGCTGAATCTGTTTTAGCTGCATAAAGTAATTGAGTTTTTCTCAGGTCAGAATGAACAAGGTTTCTGATAAACAGAGCATGTAGGTTGAAAACTGAGACTGAAAACCCTTCACTAGTTAATTAATTATTAATTATATCTTGATTTAGGTTTCACACAGAGCTGCATACTCCAAAGAGAATTGTTGAGAGCTGCCTGACATAAAGCAATCTCCAGATTAAAACCACACATAAGAAATCTCACTTCTAATCCTTCCTCCAAATAAATTAAAAGGTGGGTTGGGAGCTATATTTCCCATAATGCAAGTCAAATCTCTCACCAATGAGCTATTTCTGTACGTTGGTGAAGTTGATATGATATCCGTGCTCTGAGCACTGCTCCTATACAGGTAGCAGGTACTTGTTGACACTGAGCACGTTGGTGCCATTAGGATTCTACCTAGAAGCATAAATTTAGGCTACATATCTACTAGTAAATTACAAAGTGGCAGGGACTATTCCCAGCACTGTGATTCAATCATCTGAATTGCTCAGTTGCTAGTTGTTCCTGATACATTTGGGGCTTGGGCCAATTCCTATTTCTAATAGTTTTTTTTTTTTTTGAATGTCTACCCTGTCTGAAGGCTAAAAGACTATAAGAACATGTATTTAGGCCATTTAGAACTTAAGTCCAGTTATGGGTGCAATTTACTAGTATACACTGAATAATCTAATTTGCTAATATAATTGTAAATCAGGTGCCTGGAGACCTTTGAAAATTGAGATGACTGGAGAATTAGACAGCTTTGCAGAGAAGGTTGATTTTAAGAGGTCAAAACATTCAGCCACACGTCACTTAAGTCCTATACTGCTCAGATAATTGTATAGTTAGACTTTTAAATTTAGCTTAAAAGTCATTTTGAGCAAGATTTTTTTTTTCCCTTCCAGTATGATAAGGAGCTAAAGTTTTGAGGTTAAACTTGAAAGTATGAATGCAGTGCACGGAAAAATCTTGGATCTTTTTTTCAGCCCCAGATCTTCTCGAGCACTAATTTCCCTGTTCATTGCCTTCACTGCAAGTCTGAAAAGATCAGCTTACATGACTATTCATGACTTTTCATTGAGCCTAATAGATAGATATTTTTGCATTACTTCCTTCAATCGGTGTTCTACAGCTTTAAGACTACTTTCTCCTTTTTTTACTTAAAACACTTGCTTTTAGCTCATTTTCAGCTCTTCATTCTGTCGCTTCAGGAAGACAGGAAGTTTCCACTGTTCTTCACAAAACAAACATGTAAATAATTAAGTAAATATATTTTGTTTAGGGCACAAAGCTCAAAATCCAATATTTCCATCAGGGAATATCTGTAGGCAGATTTTAGTGGAACACATAGACCAACCCTGGGATCTGGCAATACTGCTATGTTTGTAACTACTATTTCGAAGTTTCTGAGCTCACCTCAGGAGTAATTTATACTCCTCACAAAAGTAATAAAATAAAAATAAAAATAGGAAAATAAAAATCCGATTTCATCATTGTCACATATATATTACATATATATATATTTATATATATCTCTTTTATGTTGCATCATATTATCATTAGTCGATTTCCTTGTCACTGAACACATTATGCAATTTAAAACTTTACCTCAATATTGTTTGTTTGTGTTGTGTGTATTTCTTACCTTAGCAATTTCACCTTTCACTTTCTTCTTCAACAATTAAATTTGAATTAGTTTGATCTTTAATTCTGTGATATACATGGATGGGTTTGTAATATCCTCACAGTCTGTGATGACACCACTTGGGAGAAAAGTACTTCTGCTCTTAACCAAAATTAGCAATACCTGGAATTTCAGGACATCTAATTTGTTGCTTTGTTTCTTACACAAGCTCAGAACTGTATGAGGCTCCTTTTAAATGTGAAGTTACTAGGTTTATGAGAAAAAAGGCAGAAAAGACATGGCTTATAAGCCATAAGCATAGAAATGATCTTCCCTTTTTGTCATAGGAAGCAAGTTGTATAATATTAACAGAACTATCAAACTTTTCATAAAACTACCTGAGTTTTCCCCCTGGCTACTATTTTTTGAGAGATGGTTCCATAACTTTACCTTTTTTTTTCTCTTTTTCTCTCTTTTTTTTTTTTCTCTTCCCACTTCCAAACTAAATATATCTGTATGCAACTGGTTTTCCTCAATTAGTGTTACTCACTTGCTCTTGTGCTTGCATTGGCATGGCTTAAAATTGCTTTCCCTTCTCTGGCGTGTCTCATGTCAGATATCCACATACGTACAAAGTATAGTTGCATAACAGTGAAAACATGAACTGCGTGCAGCAACTGCCACAAGGCATTCAGGCAACATTCCTCAGACAATATTTTTATAACTGTTTATTGCCAAAAATGTCATAATTGCAATTAAAAAATCATGCTTTCCAAGGTGTATCTAATAGTTACATATATTGGAAGAGAAAAGTCTGTACTGAAGTTTTCATCATTTCAACCACTTTGAGAACTTTTAAGTCTCTGTAGAAGTTCCTGTCAAAAACTTGAAAAGTGATGTTTTTAAGCAAGTTAAATAATTTGTTTTTTAAATGAAAGATTTTCCAGATTTATTATTGATGAACGGAGCCTTTCTACATTTTGTATAATAATAATTTCCTCTGTATTTTAGAATCATTTGTATTTCTTCCCAAAACATATCCTTCTCTCCTCTTCACATTTTTTTTTCATTTTTCCACTGAAAAGAGAAATTTGATATGTGTCTTTTATTTGTTTCACTATATTTTAACAGATGCACATCACAACTACTTTCCATTTTATTGAAACACGCAGAGATTTGTCAGCAACTCAGTCATGTAAACTGACAGATCAAGTTTCTGTGAAAAACTTGGTCTGTGATTAATGATCCTCTTGAACGTGAGTGCTTGTTTTGTTCAAAGACATAGCATATGTAAAGTTTAATACTGAATTATAAAAAATTTATTATTATTATTTTTAATAATGAATAAAGCTATAGTGATTTGGAAGTAAGAACAACTTTCTAAACCATTCCTGAATGATTTCATTGTCATCTATCATTACTATTTCTGATTTATTTTCTCAAGGTAATATGATGTCTTAGTTTGTTTATTTGTTTTTATTTTTACATGCCCCAACTGATTCCTTGTATAAATATTTATTTTAACTGTTGCATTATATACTTTGACCTTAATCCCCCATTCTAAAGATAAGATGGGAATCTACTATTCAAAGCCTTAGAGGACAGATTCTGTCTTTAACCTAAACTTAAAAATGCCTCAAAAATAACCCCAGCTCTGTTCAATTTCTTTGCTGTTCCTCAATAAATACAGGTTTATAAAGAGTACCTGCCTCAGTTAAGTGAAAATAGACCAAGAGCAAGACCAAAAGTCTTCTTTGTAAAGAGACTGCACAGCCCTCTTATATGGAATACAATTAGTAATGAATACAAATAGTTTAGAATAGATTCAAATAATGGGCGAATTAGTAGATGATTTTTTATAGTCTCTGAATTTCTTGTACAAACATTAATATTTTCTCGATCCTGAGCTTGCAGAATAGTAGGAACACAAAGATGTAACTTGGAGAATAAGCTAAGTGTTCAGTTTTCATACAGTTTGAGTTTTGGGCCTTGGATAGTAAATAAAATTAATAATGAATAAAATATCCCTTTATGACTAGAGTCTTTATATTTCAATTTATTTCTTTTAAAATATGATTATTAAGGCAACAATCATGATTTTTTCCTTCTATGTGTACGAAACTAATCTAAGCTGGGCTTTGTAAACAGGAGAGAAAGGGAAGAATTCATGAAGAAAATACTTTTATTTTTTCCTGTCAGTCTAGAATTCATTTTAAGAAACATGAGCTTAATTTTCTATATGACAAAAACATGTATAGAGATCACTTGTGAGAATATTTTAGTTTTATGGCCAAAAAAAAAAAATCCCAAAACTTATGAAGAAAGCCCTGTTTATCCCATAGAGAGGTTAGTAATAGTCTATATGTTCTGGTAGATATTTGCATACTGATATCCAGGATGATCTTTAGCAATAAAAAGAGCAGTTTCATCCATAAGATTCTGTGGCAATTTTAACATCATGTTTATGAATTACTTTTAGCCTATGTAGAATCCTATGTGTTGATTATATAATACATACAATAAGGTTCCATGACAGGCTAGAACAGGTGAAAAGTCTTTTTCGTGTGTGTGTGATAAATGCTTTTTTTCAAAATTTGTTTCTTTGCAAAATTAAAAATAGACCTTTAAAAGTAATGAAAAATATCTCAACTAACATTCACCTGAGGTGCAGGAGAACCAGAATTAAGGTTATGTTTTGTATTAATTGATGTTCAACCTTGCCATAGTCCCTATCAGTAGTCTATACATTCATAATAACAGCTATCCTGTTTGACCTCTCCGGTGATATACTTTGGGTTGTGGTGGAACTTAGTCATTATGCAGGGCTTTCACCTGTGACATTCAGAAACTTCGTTTGAATCCCTTGCTGGAATCAGACATGACAAAGTTGCTGAAAAAGCAAAGTTTTAAGAGAGTGAATTAAGCACTGAATGAATGACCAATTTAGGATAGATCTCTCCCTTTTTCTAATCAGAAATTCTAATCTGACCCTGAAAAAAAAAAAAAGGAAACAAACTAGTAGCCAGCATAGGGTTGTTTTAAAAACTTCTATTCAAAGTAGTAAGAACAAACAGAATTCTTTTTCCTTTCAAATATTTCTCAGTCTGTTCTAATAATCCATACAAGAGCCCTTTTTTTGAATTAAGAGATTGAGTCATAAAATTATATTGTTCTTCAACTTAAAAAAAGAAAGTATTCATCATTGGCATTACAGAAAAAGAATTACACATTTTGTAAATTATATTTCCCTATGCTTATTTGTAATTATCTGTCTCCTTTTTATTTTTTATCACATACCTAACTTACATCTCACTTATTCTTTGCTGAAATATTTTTAATCTCTTCTGTTCTGCAGAGGTGATCTCACAATGTTCTTAAGGTTAAAACTGACTGTGCCCTTTCTTTGTGTTTTTCCACTGCTTTTTATCATTTTTGTGACTAATATGTATATATAATTCACCTTTAATATGAAAAAGGAGTCCAATGGTTAATCACCTTTAATAGCGAATTTTAAATTATCTCCTTTCTTTAAAACTGTTTCTCATTAATAATCTCAATAAATAGTTCCTTCAAGGAAACACTACAGTATTTTAAAGATTATTTAAAACTCTGAGTTTTTTTTTTTTTTTTTTTTAATGTGCATTTTAAAGGTTCTTGAAACTGGGATGTCTGAGTCTCATTTTATTTTTACCTGGCTTATGTACAGACAAATGACATAGGAATTGGACCTTACTGTGTTCCAGCATTCATTGACATCTGAGTGCATTGAGTCCCTTCTTTACAACTGCTATTGACTTCATGCAGCATTCAAGACTGGTTATGAAAGGATAATGTCTTTAAAGTCAGTGAATATTTTATTTCTCTATAAAATCATCAGGGCTGTTCTGGGATAGCAAATGTCCATTTGTAAACAAAGTGGCAATCCATTATCAAATTTAAAGGAAGTCACATCACACAGTAATAAAGTCCAAAGTAATCTATCTCTATTATTGTTCACCAAGGACTTCTTTTCTGGCAGCAGTTGCAGTGAACACACAGCCAAAAACTCTTTGGATTTTAATTGATAACTGGCTTGTGAATCTGAAAGAAAAACAGTGAAATTATAAAACCCAGTAATTAATTCTGTAAATTAGCAACTTGTGAAAGTTAATTATTTTTTCTTTTTTAATATTTGCTGTAATTTAAGATATGCCAGAAAAAAACACATTAGCACAAAAATGCTTATTTTTAAGCTATTGCAAAAGCAGCTCTGACTAAGCTGCTTTCAGATTCTTTCTGCATCTGAATCTGTGATTTGGTTTCTAACACACCAGTGGAGATGCCTTAGGGGACTCAAAACTCCTTCTCGCCCTCCTATCTTGTATGCAGGTTAACATGATGGTGGAAAACAAAATGGACAGGGGTTATGACTGTCTGCAGAGACTATTACATATGAAGTCTAAAAAGAATTGCTTTCTCTGGGATTGAGGTGAAAGGAACCGTAATATTTTCATCCATAGATTCATTCTTGCCATGCTTAAGACCTAAAGTTTTGACTTTCACTGTCTGCAGCATTGTAACAAAAACAGTTTTGCTGCAGTATATAATATTAAACAAGAAGTACTGCTACACTTTAGTGCAACTTGCTCATATGCTAGAGATAGGAGTAGTAAATATCTAGGTTCTAAAATAAAGCGAATGGATGTATTTATTCACTGTTGCTTATATTTCTTGAGTTTAGGCACTACTTTTTTCTTATATTTAGATTGCATTGAAAGGGCTTAGTAGTTAGAATAGAGTTCCTCTTTGAATGTGTGGGTCACTAGTATGAATGTTAGCAGAACTTGATTGCCCAAAATGTAGGGAAAACAGCACTGAAAAATCAAATGAACAGAAATGGGTTTTTGTTTGATTGATTGTCTTTTTGTCTGCTTTTGAATTAAGACCCTTAATGCTGCTTTATGCCACAGAGTAGCCTCTGTGGATGTAGAACCTAACACCAAACTTTGTCGTTTTGTAAGAGTCTTTGTTAAATATGAATAAAAATGTTCAGAGTAACTTATTCTCTACTAACATTAACATATTTCAGAACAGATATACTATTGTGGTCAACAACTGCAATCTCCCACGAATGGCCTACACATCTCTTCCTAACATAGGAAGGCATATGGCTTCATAAAATAATAGAATTACTTTTGTTTTAAAGATTTTCTTAGAGAATTTTCAAACTGCATCTGGAATAACAGCTTAATGTTAATCAATTGGAATGAATCAGCACAAAAAAGACCTAGACACAGAACTGTCAGTCTTTTTATCAGTGAATTTTCTCCGCTTCAATACATCATTGGCTCTTTCTCACTGTTCACTTAAAAGAGTTAAAACTGGGGCATCTACATTAATTCTTAATTGTCTATCAAAAAATATAAATTCAATATAAACATTATAAAGGAGAGATTAATAAAAGTAATTTCATATTCAGAATGAAGACACAGAAATAAAAGCTTTAATGTTGCCATATTATGACTCTAAATATTATGAAATATCACTCTATGGAGAGCAAAATAAACCTTGAAACTGATTCTTCAGTAATTTCTCACTGGTATTTCAACTGCCAAATAATTTTAATCACAGGCATTCAAGGGTTTCTTTAGATGAAAAATAAATGAATGAATGAATAAATAAATAAATAAATATCATTTTATTCGCAATATATCAAAAATAGAGTAATATTGGGGCAATACTTAATCTGAATAAAAAATCAATGGAAATAGACCATCTGCATAAAAGACATCTTAGCTATTTTTACCATGCTAATAATAATAATGGACTTTATTTGCATAGACACAAAGATCTGGGGCCAAATTCAAGTCTAGGACATTTTACTTTTGCTTTGATGAAACTGAGAAAGGAGTTTGGTAGAAAAAGAATTGTAAAACAAATTGTAAGCTCAAAAGGTTGTTTATGGACAAATAGGAAACACTCTTCATATATAAAGCTGAGAATTTATTGCTAGTATAATTTAAAACTTAACAGTCTAATAAAAGAATCGTTATGAGTCTAGATTTCATATTTACAGAAGAAAAAAAAAACTTCTCTCTGGAATAAAAGTTATTCTTGTTATCCCTAAAATTATTTCTGTCTAGCTGCATGTGTACTTTAACTGACCACTGGCAAATTACTTATAGCCTTGGGGCTTCCAGTGCGAGTGTCATCTCCGTACCCGCACTTTTCTAAGCTGCCTCATGTGTTAGAATTTCTCAAGGCCTCTGTTTATCATACCAGGTGTGTATTTCTCCTTACTACATCAGATGTTAGTAATTAAAGCTTGACAGTACCATACAAAGGTAAAGAAAAATAAAATAATTAACTGTAGCCACCTGGCCACATAGGAAACCTGCTGTCACAGTTAAACAAACTTAAAAAAAAAAAAAAAAAAAAAAGAAAAAAAACCCAAACAAACAAACTTGCAGGCAAGTAATGAAAGGTTCAGATAGAACAAGCTTGACCAGCTTCAGTTCTGAGGTCCTGCAAACTCAGTACTCTTCCATAGTGCCCCAAGTCCTGTCCCATTGCTAGCAATGACAATCCTCTGTTGCAGAGCTACACAGTTACAAAAGTGGAAGGAAGAGCAGAGGATAATTAATAATAATAATAATACATTATTTCATATATAATTTTAAGGGCCTCATTCTCCTTAGTATTTCAGTATAGTCAATGATTATCCGACAGGGCTGTAGGGAAGTAATAGGAACAAAGAGAAACAGAGACTGAGAGGAACCTGGCCATGGAGAGGGCAAGGGAAATTCAAAGAGAGACTTAAAGAAACAGTAACTTTTAAGGCACATTTCATCGCATGAAAAAAAAATAAAATAAAACAGACCAAACAAAACATATTTCAAAATTCTTTATATGCTATGTTAACTACAGAGGGAATATAAATGACTTATCATCTGCTAACATCTACCATATGACAACAAAAAGAAGTCATTTCATTTTTTTTTTTTTAATTTCCATAAATAGGTAAGCAAATGCTAAATGTGATGCACTATATCACTGGGATATCTATGATATATCAGTGGGAGAGGTTCAAATACATGGTATGAGGAAGAGGATTTGTGTGGCAATGTTTTGCATGGCCTGAAGTGGGATAAGGCACCATAAATGGTGATTTTTCCACCCTGAAGAAAAATACAGGGCCTACCAAAGAATATTCTCCTCCTTCCTTCCACCTCTGCTTTCACATAGGGATTATTTTCCACCTCAGAGAAATATGAACCACAGTTACCTCCAGTCAATGTGTAGAACATGAGGAACTTCCAAATCTCTATTCAGTTCTCTCTGCTGTCAACCTATTCATTAGGCTCTCTGTTTTAGTAATGCTTAAAAATAAAAAGTTATTAACTATCAGAATTTTCTGCTTAGTGAATGAACTGTCATATAGTCACTTGATAATGTGTTTAGTTAGGTTACATGAGATTCCTGTAAGTACTTTATAAATAAAAATAACCAGGTGGTTTGGTGACCTCTTGCAGTTTTCTTTCAGTGAATGCCAAAATTTGGACTAACAGTATTATATGAATGTTTTTAGCAAGCAGTGTTTCTTTGCTACTGTTTTGAAGACAATTTAGTCCCATTTAGATGACATTTCAAAATGAACCACTGCCACCAACACTCAAAAATGTTAATGTACTTATGAATCAATGGAAATTTCAAGTGGCAGTGACTGATCTTAAGTATCATAATCTAAAGACAGATTTTAACAACATTAGCAGTCGGAATAAGTAGGGCTTCTTGTAGACTAAACAGTTACTCTTTGGGAGCAAATACTGTTTGAAAGCATAAAAAGCTGGCCATGAATTAATATTTGTAAAACTCAAAAGAGCTGTCCAGTTGACAGTATGTGACACGATGCAAGGCCTACTTCTTGCAAAAGATAAAGTTCTTCTATGAAGATTGGAATCAGGTAGCTAGCCCCAAGGTGGGAAAGGAGACTGCAACTAAACAACAGTAGACACTGAAGGTCTGGATTAAAAAAGGCAGTTTTTTGTCCTGTTGCCTATTGTTAGATCTTTTAAATGAATTACAAAGATCTCTTCAAAAGAATGAAGTGACAGACTGTTTTCTTCCTTACATACTTACATAATTTAATTTCTCAAAGTCTTGTAAAAACACAATACATGTAATTATTTTTAATGGACAATAGTAAAAATATTAAATTTAAGCTTGGAAAAATATCATACATATATATAATTACTGAATATACATTTTCCTTCTATCAGCTTACTTTTGTGATTTTTCTCAACACTGTCATAGCATGAGTCTTCACATTAAGTTCCAGAATCCTATCTCACAATGTAATTTTAACATGCATTGAGTATAACAAATTAAAACCTACATATTAATTGACCAGACAGAGCTCATTTAGAAATAAATATAGATGAGAATAAAAGTATTTTACAAGGGAGATCTTACATACAAGTACAGGGTAAAAACAACTTCACTAAGTAATATTTCTCCCATATCATTTAACCTAGTTTAGACCTCAGTACTGTTCAAAGCTTACATGTTTAAATTAAATGCCTGAAATCTGTCTAAAATTGAGGTATATAGACAACGAGATGGAGAGAATCACGTTTTTGGGGATGTCTCTTTTTCTCCATTAAAAGTTACGCTAACCAGTTTCAGAATATATCATTCTGGCATATATCCTATAAAATTGGCCATATTTTTGGAGAGCTCAGGAGACTAGTTAATGATTTTTTTCTGAATATTTGAGGTTTATGTTCAAGTTTTAAGTTATTCAAACTGTGCTGGACAATTTTTTTACAAAACATACCAACAAACCATACAATCTTTTTCAATAGTGTAGTTTAAGCCTTTTGTTGTCCTTTAAGCCTTTAAGGCTTTTTTGTTGTCTGATGCTGATGCACTCCCTCCCAATGATTTGCTTTGTTAGTTGTGATCATACTAACAAAATAAATGTTATCTACTTTCTTCTGGGAATAGAAATCTGAAAAACGCATATTTTTTAATCTAAAAATTACAAAAATATTAAATGTGTATATATGTATATATTTTCCATTTTCTCTCTCTCTCCTTTTATCTGTAATGGTGGACTAAAAGGCAACCAGCTGCGAAGATATCAATAAGGAGGAAATCAATGATTTGGTGCTCAGCAGTTCCCTGCCAATTGCTGAACTATTGACTGACTTCCAATCAATTGCTACATTGCTCGTGCTGAGGCACATAATGTAGATAAAGCACACAGCTGAGGGGAAAAGGCAGCAGGGTTCATAAAACTGAATGGGACCTCAAAGTGTGTAAAGAAAATATAGGTAGATACTAATGAAAGAAGAGAATAAAGCGGGCAAAGCTTAGAGACTTAGACACTTATTTCCCTTAAATGCATTGGAAGATTTAAGTGAAAGTCAAACTGATGCATAAGGATTTGTAATAGGGTAGAAGGACATGGTGTAAGAAACAGGCAAGTTTTCCTACCTCCTAGTCCTCAGTTAAATACTCTGAAATTTTCAGAAAACCTTAAAAGATTCACCTCCTTATTATAGGAGGCAATGGAAGGACGAGATAACATGGAAAAGGCAAAAGTCAGATCCACTGTAATTGCATTCAGAAAAATGATACAGATATAGAATGAAGATATTTCAAGAACTATGTTTCTGGTTATTTTTAGTTTGAACACCCCTAGTCTATACCTCAGAATACCTTGTTTACGAAGAGCTGAAGACATATATTTAACTATGTAGAGTTAAACATAAGGAAGCATACCTATAAAATTTATATAATTTCCTGGTTTTTCTTTTTCTCCTTTTCAAAACCTGTTGGCTACATAAGCACCATAAGACATTGTGGAAGCTTCTCACAGTTTTTACCCAAGCCTCTCTCTAACTAGTCCTAAACAGAAGAGAAGAAAATTGGAAGTAGGATTAAAGCTCATGTGAGTTTATCAGACATTAGAGGCATGAGTAACATTGCCAAGAAAGCAAGATGTCATAGTAAAATGAAATTAATTAGATAAAATAGATTAACTAGATAAAATAGAAAATAGCAAGAAATAAAGCAAATAAAGCCAGTAACAACAGAATATAGGAGACAAAACATATGCCAGAAGAATAGTATATCTGAGATCTCCTGAAAAGTCTGAAAATTAAAAAAGTTGCAGTGAAATTTTGAAGTGTTTTAATTTATCTGCAGTTTCAAATAATCAGAAGAGCGAGAAGAAAATGATCAGTCAACCAGAAGGAAAATTGGTGAAGTCTTAGTCTCAAAACTGCATAGTTTATCTTCAATTTCTTGCTCCACCACTGATCCTTACTGCAATGTTGGAAGTCAGTGTGACTATGCCTCAGCTCTTCAGCAGTGATAACAGCACTTTCACACTCTTAGGAGTGCTATACAGATTAATAAACTAAATTAACAACTGTGATGTGCTTATGATAGAAGGACCATGTTAATCACTTACATAGATATTAAGAGGTAAGGTGAAACTAAACTAAATGAAACCTGCTAAATATATACAGTTTGGTTTTGAAAGGTAGAAAGTGCAAGTAGTTTTCCCTGGCATCATTAAAGTTGCTGAAGATCTGTACTGCTGAAGAGCACATTGTTCACGTTAACTGCTGGCTGACTTCTCAGTAGAGGTGGTTTGCAACACAAGTCCTTGTCAGACCTCCACTTACTTTTGCCAAGCTTTCACTTGGCGATAGTCCGTATCATTTCATAGAATCATAGAACCATAGAATCATTAAGGTTAGAAAGGACCTCTAGAGAGGAGTATGTGATCAATAAAAAGAAGGCTTTCCAAGTTAGCAGCTGACACTTTTCCTATAAATATGCACATTTTCAGACTTATAGTCTCACCTATTACCATTTATTGATAATATGGGAAAATAGAATGAAATAGACTTGCCCTGCTTTTAAAATCATTAAAAGAGAGAAATAGTCAAAGAGCCAGCCATATCTAAACCTCAGAGGAATGGATATATACTACTGTGAGAAAAAGTAGAATTCAGTCCTCGCTCATATCTAGCCTTTTTTCTGACTTCTTCTTTTCAGTTTATTGAGCATTTTATCTTCTCACAAAGAAGATATTTTGGATAATTCAAGTTATTATTCAAGAAAGGGACTTCAGTCTCTAATCCAACCTCCTGCTTAAAGTAGGGTCAACTATGAGATCAAAGGGATTGCTCAAGGTTGTGGTTTTTGTTGTTGTTGTTGTTTTTCAGTTTAAAAATCTCTGGGCAATGTAGTCCCAAGATTGGGGAAGAAAAGGGGATCTTTGGGGAAGAAAGTTGCCCCTTGTATTCAGTCTGAAGTGGTTTTGTATAAATTTATGTTTTCTCTTTCCAACATGTACTGCTCTGAAGAACTTAGCTCTGTCTTCTTGATAATCTCCTCACAGATACCGGGAGTTTGTTGTTAGTTTTCCCCAAAGCTGTCTTTTCTTATGTTCTTATGGTGAACAGACCCAGTTCCCTCAGCCTCTCCTTGCAGAGAAAGTGCTCTAGCTCCTGAGCATCTTGGTGGCCTCTGCTGGACTCAGTACAGTCTTGCAATATCTTTTGCTGGAGGTCAAAAACTGGATGTTCTGCATTCTAGACCTGGTCAAATGATTGCTGAATAAAGAGAAATTATCACTTCACTCAATCTACTGGCTGTGCTCTTGTTCTTACTAGCCAGGATGCTGCTGACCTTCCTTCCTTCTGCTGGAATTCTTCTAACCAAATGTGCCTATTCACAGAGCAGATGATTATATCATCTGAACTATTCTTCCTCATTTTGCTTTGTAACCACTCGATCTACTAAATATTGACAGTGGAACCCAGGACATGAAGAGAACCACATCTTACAAAGGATGTTAAAAATGGATCAAATAAATTATCTCTTGGCAATGCTTAATTATTTTCACTCTCTAGAAAGGGAATATGATCAGCTATAGTCATATACATTGAAGAAGTATCATCTTAGGTGAAATGAATCCTATGACCATAGTACTACCAGACATTCCCATTCAGAATCCATTGAACAAATAAAGAACTTATGTAGACAATGACTCCAAGATGAAGAGGGAAATTAAATGTTTGCAGAATGAGCGACCCTTACAAATGTTTCTTAATAATTAGCCTAATTTTCCTATTTTCTCATTCTCTCAGACAAGAGTCTAATACCACAGTTCTTATCCTTCAAAATGAATTATATTTACTGACATTCACAGTAATCCATCACACTTTTTTTATGACAGAAGGAAAATACTAAGCAGAACGCATTTAGAGTGATTTGTGCTTTGCTTTCAGACTGAATAATAGACACAAACACTGGATAACAATTTTGAAGAACTAATACTTATTTAACATGACATGAAAAAATGTTTGTTTGAAAAAAAAAATCATCTTCAAACACATTCCTACAATCTCATTTATTTTTAAAGGCTCTTCTTATCTCCTGGAGCTTAATTTGTTTTTTAAATAATAAATAATCTAGTTATAAATATATATATTTTTACTATGATGTTACTCACATTACATTTGGGAAAGTTCAAATATACCAGTGATGCAAGAGAGAAATCCAAGTATTTTATCTGAATTATCTCCACTCATTTAAAAAACTTGCTAGCATCTGGTTCAAAAATATGCAACATATGACTATAGCATACGAAGATTTACTATGTTGCAGCATATGATTTGTTATGTTAGTTTATATGCCACAGAGTAACACATGGCCCTTTACAGTCTTCACAAGGTGAAATAGAATTTCCTTTCTAATGTAGTAGTGGGGTAATCATATACTTATTATGCAGAGGGAAACAAAGAGCACACATAATGTAGAAATCTCGTTTTAGTACAAAATGTGAACTGTTCCTTTACAGAGACAGCTCACTGTTGAATAAACACAAAATCTCCAAATAGTGAAATGAAAGCAATGAAGAGCCAAGCATATGCTGAACTTGAAATTGCTTTAAAACAGAATAACTTTTTTTCCCAAATTCAGAATTTATTCTACCAAATCAAAACTACATAAGCCTAGAATGCAAAGGGAGCCAAAAGACATTAGAAATTCTTTCCTTTTCAATTCATCTGCATATAAAATCTGAAATATGGAGCCATGAAAGGCTATCTGTTAGAACTAAACATTCAGTTTACACCAGTTTTGAGTGCATTTTAGCTGAAAGAGTTGCCATTTAGTTAGTTCTCCTGCTGAATGTTCCAACGGACAGAGATGGAACTCAGCAAACAGCATTTTGTCCAATGCAAAAAGCATGTCTTACAGCCTTCACTTGGGGAAATGGCGTTTAATCTGTTCAGTACAAAATATCATTATAAGAACTGTAAAATGAGACTATGTATTTTGAAGACAGCCACTCATTGATATAAACAGAACAGAATACTCGTCAAAGCTGTGCTACACTCCTAAATCTGGTCTGAACTTGATCTAAAAGCACTAGAACACAGGCGACTGTTAAGAACATGCTTGAACATACTTGCACTTCACATAAAATACATCAGCCTTTATGCAGTAAAAAATATGTTTGCTCAAGATAACAAATTACCTTCAATGACATTAATTACCTAAGCCCAGAAAGAAGGAAAGTTTTCTTTTTTTTTTTTTTAACTACTGTTGGGCCACAGGTACTAACATTTCAGAGAAAAAAAGATGAGGCTGCATAAAGTCTTTGGTTTGTAGATATTATTAGTGATGCTTTCACAGCATGAATTTACTCAGAAAATTAGAAGTTGGAAAGAACCCATATTCATTGAAAACTCTCTGCTCTTTGGCTGGGAACAAGGCACAGCTGGTGTGATCACAAAGGACAGTGCCATGACTCTACTTGGCAAAGAGGGGTCTTTTGTCCCAGCCAAAGTACATGAAAGTAAAACTCTCCATGGACCAGTGCAAAAGTCAGATGCTGTTCCACACATTTGAGTATGTCATTTCAAACACAGGAATATTTTATGAAAGACTGACAAGATAGCATTTGCACCTCTGCAGATGCTTCCAAAACCACCAGCACTATACTTAGCAAACTCATTTCCTTGCACAAATAAAATATATTTCCTTCAACATACTCATTTCATTTTCAACATACTCAAGCATTTTCAACAAAAATAAGTTAATGTTATTATTAATGATCATTGATATCCATTCAGTAAATAGAATTCAAATAGATATATATACACACACACACACACACACACACATATCTACTATGAGGAACAAGAATGAGAAGGATTATTCAGGGAATATTGGTGAAAAATCTATTTTCTAACAAATACGCTAAAGAGAAAGAGTCCAGACTAAAATATATATCTTCCTTTGTACATCAGGCAAATTAATCATATATACATATATTTTTTTTTAGAAATGCACTGAATGCACTGTTTACAAATGTAAGTACACCTACAATTCTGACTAAGTGCTTCCCAGAATGAAAGAGCTGTAACTGAAAAAAAAAATGCAAAACGGAAAACAGAGCTACTACAGATTATTATTATTATTATTACTGCCTCTAGGACAAGAGGCAATGGCCACAAATTGAAACACAGGAAGTTCCACCTGAATTTGAGGAAAAACTTATTTACTGTGAAGGCAACAGAGCCCTGGCACAGGCTGCCCAGAGAGGTTGTGGAGTCTCCTTCTCTGGAGACCTTCAAAACTCACCTGGAGGCCACCCTGTGTTAACATGCCCTAGGTGACCCTGCTTGAGTAGGGGGAGTTGGACTAGATGATCTTCAAAGGTCCTCTCTAACCTCAACCATTCTGTGATTCTGTGATACTGATTGAGGCTTTTAATGTAATTCATTAAAAAGTTTACATCAAACTTTGTATAAAAGATAAATTAAAAACAAAAGGATAAGAAATCTATATTTGAACAGGCATGTATATATTGACACAGAAGGCAGAAATGGGTGGTAGAAATTCTAATGATTTAATTTCATCTCCAAAAAATTGGTCATCTATCTTACCTTGGGCAGCCACTTATTTTTCTATTTATGAAGAGGAGATAATAACAGAATGTTTAATTCTTGTCTACTTCATAGGATAGGATTGGAATTCAATGTCTAAAACACATTTCTATTCAACCTTATAGCTAAAATATCTTAGAAATCTCTTTAGTGAATTACAGTAAAAATTTAAAGACTCAGTCTTACAGACTTTACTGAATAGTGTGTAGACCCCCCTTTTGAAGTCATCTTGACCTTATAGATGAGTAGTAACTGTGGAGTAACTCCTAAAGCCTGGTTTCACTAGCCATTCTTAGTTTCATGAATCAATAGTTTTACCTACATGGTAGTAAGAGTGGCTCTCCCATTAGTAAAAATAATTTCAGCCAATTTGTTCAAAAAACAGCACAGTTAGTCGCAGAATTGAAATGTGTTACTGCAATTATT
Organism: Tinamus guttatus; assembly: GCF_059628265.1. Lineage (NCBI taxonomy): Eukaryota > Metazoa > Chordata > Aves > Tinamiformes > Tinamidae > Tinamus > Tinamus guttatus. The sequence goes on from NW_028288797.1 coordinate 1,749,219, forward strand.
GTTCTCTCTCAGAAAGTACTCCCATCCTGGTTCTGCATATGAAAATGAACCCTCTAGAAAAGCTAACTGATGCATTATAATGTCTCTGATACCTTTTCGGCTTCAAGAAAAGTAATTTCATCTTCTTTGCTGCTGAAGAGTAAAACATCTTCTCTTCAATAAAAAACATATAAACTATGAAGAAAAGACAAAAAAAATTATTTGTGTTAAATTATCGAGATTCATTTTTTTTGGCCTCGTTAAATAACAGTGACTTTGTCTTTGGTAATATCTGTGAATCAAGGCACTGTAAAATAACTAAGCTTGTTTAGCCACCATTTTGCTGACCTCAGAAAAAAATAAAGATCATGGAAATATCTAGTGTCAAAATTAGCTTACTAATCAAAAGATATACATAGTTTTGCTGGGGGAAAAAAGCTAGCAAAGCTTCCAAACTACCCAGCATAAAGGTATAAATGTTAGTATGCATTTTAGTTCAATAAGAAAGATTACTTTAGGGAAGAGCTTGTTAAATCTCAAAAATAAATAGTAGAATATGAGATTTCTGCTCTCAGATATAGAAGTTCACATGATTTTGAAAATCCATTTGCAGTGATAGGTATGGAGAGCTGCAAGGAATTCTGGTGTTTGATGATCTGCCAAGATTTCCAAGATGATTTAATTCAATGGCTATTGCCAGTTGCAGCAAACAATTTTCAGTTCTGAGTTAAGAAGGGTAGTAGTATAACTGAAAGGTGAGTAAAAGATTGCTCAGGCCTATGGAGTAACTGCATCATTTGCCATCTGAGGATATTTCATGGTTGTTCAGATTCTCAGACTATGGTTAATAATGCAAACTTAATTTTGAGACAATTTGAAGAGAATGTTCTTAGGAGCATCTGGTGGATGCATCTTTGTTACTTCAAAGTTTTTTCCAGTTGTCAGAAATTTAAGCCTGCTGTTGAGACCTAAGTGTGCAATCCCAGACAAAAGCAATTCAATCTAGTCTGAAAAAGTGATCACAACTGCGGTAAATAATTGTGAAAATCAAAGTTATGAAAAGAATTGGAGTGCAAAAGGTTTTAACTGAAATATAATGGGGAAATGAAAATCAATACAGACAAATGCTGAAAGATATATCATCCTACAGAAAGGATTGCTCAGGAGAAAAAGGAATGAGGTAAGAGCTCTGTAGTTTGAAGAAGGTAAATCAATAAGACAAGAACCCTTAGAGAAAGCACAAGTGAAGGGTCCCTGATGATTATTAATAAGTGAAGGTACATATATCTGAGTTGTAGGATCTGTCATGCTAGGAATTAGCTCTAGGGCAAAATAACCCAAAGGAGAAGCATGGTCATAAACTATAATATACATTGCATAAGACAAAAATAAAATAAAAGAAAATAATATTTAATCTACCAGTCCAAGACACAAACTGAGTTACAGTATCTTATACTGTATATTTAGATAAAGACTAAGTGAGCTAGGCCTGTTTACCCTGGAGAACAGAAAATCGAGAGGGAATCATATCAATATGTACAAATATCTGATGGGACAATGTCAAGAGCATGGGTGAGGGATATGAACTGAAACACAGGAAGTTCCATCTCCATGTGAGGAAGAACTTCTTTCCTGTGAGGGTGACAGAGCCCTGGCACAGGCTGCCCAGAGAGAGGTTGTGGAGTCTCCTCTGGAGATCTTCAAAACCCACCTGGATGCCACCCTGTGCCACGTGCTCTAGGTGTCCCTGCTGGAGCAGGGGGCTTGGACTAGATGATCTCTAGAGGTCCCTTCCAACATCAACCATTCTGTGATTTTGTGGTTCTGCTATTCTGTGATTTAAAAAGAAATGAGAACACAGATGCAAAAGCAATAAAACACACACACAAAATTGGGAAGGCTTAAAAATGAAAACATAATGAAAAATTGTGATTTACTAAAAATTAAGAAAAACTGAAAGTCTAGAGTGTATCTTTTTTTCTGGAAAGATGCTGTCAACATACATAAAATATCAATCTCCTTAGACACTGGAACAAAAGCCCTGATAATACAGATAAAAGAAAGAAAACTGCTCTGAATGCTCTGCAAAAAAATAAGTCATGGGCATAAGTTTACTGATAGAAAAGGGGGAAAAATACTAAAATACTCTGTTTTATCTTGTTCTTTAGGAAACAGGTAAGAGAGAATAGAGCAGAAAGAGGCTTAGGTTATATTAATCCTTTTTGTGGCAGAAGTACAAAACGCACTGAGTTAAAAGAGATAATATTTGAAGGTCACCAAACACTGGTCTACTTCAGCAAAAGTTCTGCATGTCAAAGGATGACAGTAAAGAACCGTTAACAGGCTTCAAAATAACTTTAGTAACCAATGCAATACAAAAAAAAAAAAAAATCTTAAACAAGAAGTTCACAGCCAGTCACTTAGGAAGCCAGAACAAATAAATGCTTCAGCAAATGAACACCACACATCCAACTCTGTACCCAAGCCCCATGAAAACATGCTGCCCAAAAGTGCCATATGTTGCAGAACAGAATCAACTCCGCTACAGCCAGTAGCAGCCATAAACCAGCTGGCTTAATCAGCTTCCTGGTGTCAGTGGGGACACAACTGCACAGCTGTACAGTGTGATGAATGAGAAACCCCTGTTGGGAAGGAGTAAAATGATTCATCTCTATGGCATCTTCCAGTGCGGCCAGCAGAATAAAATAATAAAAGAAATTTGCAAATCTCTTCATGTTATCTGGCATCTTTTGGCCCCTATGCATTTCACAGTAGGAGATGCAAATGTTAGATTCATTACAGAATGAATGTTTACTGTAAAACAAATCCTTCGCAGCACTCTTACAATCTGTTGTTACCATAATATAAAAAAATTAGTTTCTCTTTCTTAAGGTTTATTATATAACTGTTATATTTCCTGTTTCTTTATCAAGAGTCATATACACGTACAGATGACAATACTCCTATTCACATATAACATTGTAATATTGCTATTCAAATATAATGTGGTGGTATTGCATCTTGAATTATCTTAAGATTTATAAAAAACATCTGATCCTCAGACTTAGTATCATTCTGCAGCGTCTCCACATCCACTTTTATCTATGAGCATCCCTATTTCCCCTCAACACCTGCTTGGATGGTAATCTCAGCTGGATGAGTATCAGCCCTGTTTTGTCAGGGTGCCAAAGAAGGCAGGGGTGGACCTCGTGGAAAGCACCTCTCCTGGGAATAGGGAGCCAGGTCCTCCAGGAGGACATGGAGGGAGACCTATGGGAAAGGATGAAGGCAGCCAGATTGCACTGCTGGGCCCGTTATGGGAGATTCATATCAAGTCCAAGAAATCTTTATCATAAATGACCTTGGCCCTGCCTGGGATTTAGGAGAATATATATTTAATCAGTGTTAAGATCAGGAGGAAAGAACAACCTGGATGTTTTACTATGTTTCTGGCATTTTTACACAGAAACCCACAAAACTATATAACATAGATGATGTCTTTTTCATCAGTTTAATTACAAAACTTTCTACCTATAAAGATCATCACCCAGTTGTTCCATTTAGGTTTCACTTTTATGCTTCCAAAGTGGCAGTTTCAGTGTTTATGTTGTGTTTCATATTTCATCTAATTTGATCACTAAGTGTAAGATCATAAAAAGGGTGTTTTGTGCCAGCTTCATGAGCACAGATGGATTTCTACATTTTGTTGAAAGCTCTGTCATTTCATGCTTTGTGCTGTGCAAACCTCTGACATGTTTGTTCTGACCAGGTTTACAAGAGTTTGTGTATTTATATAAATTCTTAAACTTTCTAAGAGATTTATGGAGGAATTTATACATTTCTGAAGCAGATTAGCTACTGCAGAGAGAAACTCAAGATTTCAGAGTGATATTATTTCAGTCTCCGCTTCTGAGTTTGGTAACAGGTGTTTGCAGAAATAAGATCCATATGAAGTGAAATCTTTGTTAGGACCTGTCTAGGAATGATATTCACATAATTTTATATGCAGGTAGACAATCTCTCTGAAATATGAGTGCTTTTTCCAGTGTAGTTTATATTGTTTTGGGATATAACAATGTAAGTGAAATTCCAAATGTACAAAAGCACCTAGTCTCCTCCAGCTCGTTTAAAAAAAAACTCAAAAAAGCCTACTTCACTTGTTTTAATAGAATGTATTTGATCCATTGTGCAATATGTTCATCTTTTAGGTGTATTAAATGATAGGTTTTTTTTTCTCCTTTTTTTCTTTTCTCATGGGAATTTCTTTCTTTTGTGCATGAACTGCTGTGAAAATACAGCTGTAAAAACAACAGTAAAACAACAGTAAAAAAGAAAGAAAGAAAAAGAAGAAAAGGGAGGGGAATACATAAAATACATGATTTCTGAAATAGGCAATATTTGCTCAGGAATGATAGAGATAACATTGCTACTGAAAGACTTCTGTGTGTCTCCTTCAAATTTAAACGACCAGAATTGAAAGGTACTGTAGGAATACAGCAAATCCTGAATAGTGATCACAAAACTAAGGGGAGGATATTTATGGTACATAATTCAGATGTAAAAAAAAAAAAAATCATGAATGATTTTACATTTAGATCTAAAAGATAGAAATGACATGAATTTACAGAAAACTATCTTACCAACCTGTCATTTAGTGAGTGAAATATATCCTCAAAAGCTCATTTAACACTGTCTCCTCAAAAATAATATTTAACAGACTAAAACTGTATAATATTGTATCATTAAAAGTGAAAACATAGAGGAAAGAGAATACTTCCTTATCTTTTAAATGGCAAGGTTTAAGGAAAAATGAGAAATGAGAACATTGCACAAGTTTAAAAGACATAATGTGAATATGATGTTATGTTCCAAATTCCTAAATAAATTGTATTATTTTATATCAAATATTTCTTTACTAAAGAAATCAGCAGATTATCAGTTCATTTTATATTTCACTTCATTTTAGTTATTAATCCATGAATTCATATCCTGAAGGTTTTATTTTCTCAATTTTATCTTTTTGTTGTTGTATAACCCATATTTTAGACTCAGAACACTACATTTTTCTTTTTTTTTTCTGCCATATGACAATGAAAAATAGGTGGCTGAAGTTTGATTAAGCAAACCAGTTAAGCCAAACCTGAACCGCAAACTTAAAAAACATTACACAAATGCTTAGCATTTCAACAGTGAGTAATTGTGTTATCAGGATATTCACAGCAACACAGTTAAAGCTTTGGAGCACTTGCAGCCCTGGGTACTGCATAAATACCGCTCAAGTCAACTGGGTGTATAATCCATATAATATGTATGAAAAATGCGTTATTTAAAAAAATAAAAAGCTCTAAAAATAAGATGATATTCCATTATCAAGGTGAAAATATCCTGAGGACAATACAGTCCCCACTAATATTCAACACAACAAGTCAGCTTTTCCAGCATAGAAGATGATCTGGAAAGTTTCAGGTTTCACTTGCCACTTTTTTAAGCAAGTTTTTCAAATAATGCCACTTTTTAAAACATCTACCATTTACAGCACAAAACACAGGTAGATGCCATGGATACTTTCTGATATAAACTGCTAGGAACAGACCTAAAAGTTAGAGTATTTGGAATACTTTAAATATTTTCAATTTCAGACTATGAAGATTTGGGAAACTGTTTTGTTTAATAATGCAAAATGACCAAACATATACATGTGAACACCGTATCACAGAATTACAGATCGGTTGAGATTGGCAGTGACCTCCAAAGGTCATCTAGTCCAATCTTTATATCTAAACACAAACACTCATTCAGCATTTGAAGACCAAAATCTCTGTCAACAAACTATATCTTCTGTACTAGGGCTTCTTAAAATTGATATATATTTTATATATAATTACCAACAACGATATATATTTGCTTTGTGAGTGTTGGCAAATGTGTTTTGGGGGTAATGAAAAATGGGTAAGTGTAAATTTCAAATTGAATCTGCACTGCAAATGGTCTTCTAGAGAGGACCTGTATAAGAATACAAACACACATACACACATACACAAAAAGGTGTCAAAGAGAAAGAACAAAAAGGTAAGTTTCTGTATTTGGACTCCTTTGGAAATCTCAACATTGTTATCCTATTTTGATTCTTTTAATCATGGGTAGATTATTTTTTACTGCATAGAAGTCTTGATGAAATTAAGGCTACAAAGAGATGAACACAGTGTAAATAAGATGACAAGATGTAACTAAGGATGGCAGATGTAACTAAGATGGCCTTCTAACAAAATCACACATGAAATCAAACATAGTAACATATTTCCAGGTACTGAGATGCATCTGGCTGTTTTAAAACATAGATTTTCTGTAAACTGCATTGCATCAGTATAAAATCATTAAGAATTAGATCTAGAAGAAAGACAAAGTGAATAGCAACAAACCCAAATTATGTGTGTAAATGGTAAAAGAGTAAATGAAGAGATACAAAATGTGAGGGGAAGGCTGAATTATTATTTGTGTTCATAAGCAAGAAATTGAAAACCAAATACAAGAAATTTTAACTTCAAAGAAAAAAAAAGAAATATTTAGGGTTTGTTTGCTTGCTTGCTTGTTTGTTTGTTCGTTTGCTCATTCGTTTTAAGGAGGAACGTGTCATTAAGTGAAATAATGAAAAGGAGGCAGATTGTCCCTCATGAACGTAGCTCCAGGCTGAAAGGTTTCCATAGTTTAGCACCAATATATCCCATTTACAATTCCAGAACTGCCAAGCATGGAACCACTTCACATCCATTATGGTCTGGACAGAGTAAGGCAATGGGGACTAATGTCTGTCAGAAAAGCAATTAGGAGTAGCTTCCTGCATGATTTAGAGATCAAGAGACCATTAAGTGATTTAGGAACCTCATTGAATTTATAAATGTTATCCATCATTCTACTCTTCTCTTCTGATTTGTTTTTCTCTATTAATGCCTTACCTCTTCACACCTACTTCATACTTCGGGGCAAACTCACATATATATCTAGTGCCAGAAAAAGCATAACTGACCCCTTGGTGCCCCTGGGAGGAGAAGGATTAGCTGTAAATCCTATGGGAGTGGAGTAAGGTGGAGAGGTAAAGCTAAGAAAACACACAGTATGGTTCCGGAAATGAAGGTTACTTTTACCGATGGACTACCGACATATCATTACAGGTTACTGCAAGACAAGTCTCCACACACGAAGCAACCCAGGATACTGGGCATTTGGAGCTCCTAAAAATGTTCCCTATGTATGCAACTCCCTTGTCTGTGCAAAGCAGAAGTGATATGCACTGATAAATATGTCTGTCAGGAATGGAAAGCAACTGGCTTGCTATACCATTTTTGAATCTGCCAGGGTTGGCAGGATTGATGATGTAATTTGTAAAACCATCAGCTTCAAATTTGGCAGCAATTAAGAAAATAAATAGAATACCAGCAAGGACTGCAGTAAAAATGGAGAAGGATGCATAACTGAAGACATCGTCTTGGAACTTGGCACTGTGTACAGAAAACTAATAAGATGTTACCTGAAGTATTGTGCATAAATCTGGACAGCTTGCTACAGTAAGGGGAGCAAATACCTGGAAATTGTACAACATAGTGGGAAGGGGATGATGAAGTATCCTGGAGGCTATAACTACCGTTTGAAGAGAGGCTAGAAAATTCAGATTTATTGTCATTAGAAAGGATTAAGAGAAGACATGATTAAGCTATATAACATTTTGAAGGGCACAGAGACAGTGTGTATCATAAAACTATTTGATAAGATAAAATTCTCTTAAAATAGAAATGAAAACTGAGAAGATAAAAGGACAATGAACACCAAGGGAGTTCAGAAGATAAGTACACTCTGAAAGCAAAAATAATGTTCAAAATGTACTAGAAACTGCGTTACTAGGTGAAAGTACTAAATATAAACTTTAAGAGCGTTTTGGGAATGGAGAAGGAAGAAAGCGAGAAAATTTTATTCCTTCCCTGATGATGTCTAGTGGATTGAATGGACATGGAAGCTTAATTACACTCTCAACTTTTAAAGTGCTCTCTCAGAACAGTATTCAAGGGTTGAAGTATTCTGCTAGAAAGAATTGGAGAAAATGCAAGTGTCTCTTCATGACCTAAGAGTCAACAGAGAACTTACTGCCTCTGTGTTTTATTTAAAACAAATGAAAAACAAAGCAAACAAACAAAAATCTCTCAAGAAAACTGTAGGAGTTCACTTTGAGATTTCAGTTCAAACGTCCTGGACTATCTTCTACTATCATTGCTTTTTGGTCTTTTACATTTTGCTCCAGGAAGCACACAAGGGTATGAGTGGTAGTGATCTGTCTGTCTGCTAGGAATGGGGTTGAACACTTGCTCATTTCATGAAGACTCTCAGAGGAATGAGTCCTCTGGCATTGACTTTTGGTCATTACTTTCCTAGATGAATTTCAAGTGATTATCAAGTGGTGAAAAACTCCATAGCCATGTCCATTCCTTGAGCTGGTAAATTATTTAATCTGGCTCTTTCCAAATGCAGCAAATTATTTCTTAAATTGGCCTTCAATAGAATGAATGGATGAGAAAAAGCCTGGGGCACAATGCCCATAGATTGCTGTATACTTCCAGAACATCAACAAAATCAAAAAGGACTTTGCTGAGGCACAGCAAATTCCTCCGTGCATACAGAGATGGGTGCTCTGGATGGACCTGTGAATGTCTTATACCATGGGTCAGTGGTGCCTGAGCCCCTAAAACAAAGTTCAAAAATTGAGAAGGAAATCTGACATATGGGTGACTAACATAATGTTTACAGAAACCTGTGAAGCAGAAAGACTGTGAAAACTTATAAGCATACTCAGGAATGCAAATGCATTTCTTCATCTATTTGAGATGGCTTAAGCAATGGCCACTCCTCCCATTCTGCCCCAGCTTTTTTCTATCTGTGACAGTAAACTAGATGAGAAAACTGATCCTGACAAACAACTACTTTAATTCTTCCTTTTTTTTTTTTTTAATGGGATCAGTTTTACTCACATACGAATTGTACAAGTGCTTCTGCTGACACAATGCAGAGGGCAGAGAGGAGTGGAAGAAATATCTGGGGTGCCTGTGAGAAGACAGAACACCCTGAAGTGCCCTCAGCCCCTGAAGAAAGACATATGTAAGTATACTGTCAGAATCCCTTTGTCTAGTTCAAATGCCATATGTAGGAAGAATCTCTTGGCTTTATTTGCAGCTGTTATTTCTGATTACACTTTTCAAAGAAAATGCAAACAAGGTCAAACATTTATGTGTCTCAATGGGAATTTTTGGATGCTTTTTAGCAGGTTTTGTCAAACTGTTTGAAAAAGATATGCATCACTGAGTCATTATAGCTTAGCAGAGAGAAAAAGCGAAGTTCCCTTTACTTTCAAACTATTCCAGTCAGTGAGTCAGACTGCAGTTTAGAGTTTCGGAGGTAATGGCTTCACATACAATAGACTTGTGAGAAGACAGACATATTTAAGGATTCAACAATATATAAGGATTCAACAATATATAAAATATCACAGATGATGAAGAATAAGTCGGGATCTGAGCCACTCCAATAAACAGCAGAGTTTAGCAGTAAAAAGATAGTATTAGATATTATGCATTATATAAACTTAACATTCAAGAAAGTATGTTTTTTGTGATTCACAAGTAATGTAATTCACGTAATTACTCTGTAATAGTGCAATTCTTGTAAGGTAGAATGTGAGCCATAAAATATAGTAATTACAGGGTTATTTGTGTCCTATAAAAACTATAGCAATTATACTACAAGATAAGCACCATACCTAGCTTAACTGCCTCTTGATTTGTATGGCTTGCTCAAAAATGAGGAACCTCTTTATTCTAAGTATATATGAAAGCACACCACAACAATGTACATAATGTTTAGTAGTTTAGCACGTATAGCTAAACAACTAAAGCAAATCAAATTACAAATGACAAATGGATTACAAACAAATTTAGCTTCTTTATGGTATCCAGCAGTTTGCTTTCTGTCCCAACCGTCTGGCAAATACTTTGTGTAAACAAATTTAGAATGATTGCTTCCTCACAATTTATTTCCAGCATTAGTTTAATTGTTCCATAGACAGAACTCTAGTCATGAGATGTGAGTGGTCCACTATTTATACAGTGCAACATATTCAATATCCGTTCTTTGACTGGCTTTCTTGTAGACAGGCAACAAAAATCCCTTAAGGAGGCACAGAACAGGAATCCAAGTCCCACCAGCACTCAATGGCACTGTGCAAGGTTATCACTTGAGCTGGCAAACACAATAACCTTATTTTGTAAGCCTAAATTTAAAGAAGGGAGGAAGACACTTCTTCCTTTTGCTGATCCTAAACCTTGTGAAGCTGTTGCAAGGCTTTTACATTAAACCCTCTCACTTTTCCAGACTCACTTCTGCCAAACTTCTGCTTTCCTCTCAAGGCCACACTCCTGCCTGGTAACAAGACCCTATCCCCACCTCTGCCTACCACATATGCTATTTAAAGGCAACATCATGGTGAACAAACCACTAACGCCCACAGCTATTCTTTAAAGACTTATGATGAACAGCTGTCCTCCTGTCTTGATAGCACTGCTGCTTTCTATTCCAGGGACAATTATCTTGGGGCAGCAGGTAATACTGTCCTGTCCTGTAGCTCCTAGGCTCACCACAGAATCATAGGATCACGGAATGCTGAGGGTTGGAAGGGACCTCTAGAGCTCATCTAGTCCAACCCCCCTGCTCCAGCAGGGACACCTAGAGCACGTGGCACAGGGTGGCATCCAGGTGGGTTTGGAAGATCTCCAGAGAAGGAGACTCCACAACCTCTCTGGGCAGCCTGTTCCAGGGCTCTGTCACCCTCATAGGAAAGAAGTTCTTCCTCACATGGAGATGGAACTTCCTGTGTTTCAGTTCATATCCCTCGCCCATGCTCTTGACATTGTCCCATCAGATATTTGTACATATTGATATGATTCCCTCTCAATTTTCTCTTCTCCAAGCTAAACAGGCCTAGCTCACTTAGTCTTTATCTAAATATACAGTATAAGATACTGTAACTCACTTTGTGTCTCATATGGAGGTGGAACTTCCTGTGTTTCAGCTTGCACCCATTACCCCTCGTCCTGTCACTGGCCAGCACAGAGACAAGCCTGGCCCCAATCTCCCTACAAACCCCCCTCAAGTACTTGTACATGTTAATCAAATCTCAGCCTTCTTTTCTCCAGACTAAACAGGCCCAGCTCACTTAGTCTTTCCGCATACGACAAATGCTCCAGTCCCTTAAACATCTTTGTGGCTCTCTGCTCGCGCTCTCTAGAAGCCCAATGTCCTTCTTTTACTGGGGACCCCAGAACTGCACACAGTCTTCCAGGTGCAGTCACACTGGAGCTGAGTAGAGGGGGGAGGATCCTCTCCCTCGACCTGCTGGCAACGCTCCTCCTGATGCAGGCCGGGATCCCATTAGCCTTCTTGGCCATGAGGGCACATTGCTGACTCATGGTTAACCTGTTGTCAACCAGGACTCCTAAATCCCTCTCCATGGAGCTGCTTTCCAGCAGGTCAACCCCTACTCTGTACTGGCACCTGGGGTTATTCCCCCCCAGGTGCAGGACCCTGCACTTGTCCTTGTTGAACCTCAGGAGGTTCCTCTCCACCCAACTCTCCATCCTGTCTAGGTCTCATGCTGGTTACAGACTAGGGACAGACAGTCAAAACAGCAGCAGCAGCATGATTAAATGTGCTCCTCCATGATAGGAAACTGCAGCATCAAGCCACTCCTTAAATATCAATTTCCACTAAAACTGTGGATCTAACAAGCATCATAATTGCTTAAATCACTGCCCAGAACTCTCCTGTCTAGTCCCAGTCTGAGACCTCTTAAGGGGCTTAGGCACTTGTCTTAGCAAAGGCTCTTTAGAAAACTTTGCTCTCTCAGAGAACAGAGATGAACAACTCAAGGCCTCCCCAAAGTTGTGATGGGGAATGAAAGAGACTGAGGCAAGTTGTTTCATCCCTTTCTTGCCCTTGATCAAGAATACTTTCCTCAGTAAATTACCAGAAAGCAGAGAAATGCCGAATGGATTTTCAGAAGGGATCTGAGTGATTTAAAGGGCTTTCTAGGGTGCTGATTTCTTCTGGAAACAAGGAGGAGCAGAGCCCATGACTATATTTCCCTAACATCTCCCATCTCCCTGTGGAATGAGGCTACTTAGAAATTCTAGCCCTGAGTAATTCATTCATGGATAAACAGGATAAAGAAAACGGGATGTCCCTTTTTTTATCCCACAGATTTCTATTACCAAGCTTTTGTTCAAAAGATGGATTGCATCACAAAATTTTAAGGTATTTTGATATTTCTGTGCTATTAATACTGGGAAAATAAAATAGTATAATTTCTCACTATCATGTACATCCAATCACAAGCTAACAAACATGCTTCTCAGCCATTCCAGAGTTGATTCCAGAGTTGGATCTTCCTGTTCCCAAACACACACATATCACTGGTTAACCAGAATATATACACAGACTTTCCAGAGAAAGGCTTTCTGTGTGACCTTAACTCTATCTCAAACACCCCATCAGACTGCTGTTTCTCAGCACTGCTACTTATGCAGTCAGTTGTTTTTGAAGTTTTCGCTTCCTTGTAATTCATATTTATGGTTTGGCAAGCAGTCATAGCACACATGGGTACAGACTTAGCCAAATATCAGTTTTATATGAATAAAAATTTCCCTTTCATAGAGAAGTAATAACAAAGCACATTCACAAATAACAATGTAAATGTAGCCAAAGGGAGTTAAGATTTATGTTAAAATGCAATCATAGAAAACTCTGCAGATTTTATTCCACACTAGATTTATAGTTAATTCTGAATCAAGTGTTTCATAGATATTTTAAAATAAAACTCCAAGAAGGAGTTTTATTTGTTTATTTATTTGTTTATTTATTGTCTACCATCTACTATTGCTGAGGCCAGCCGTGAAAACTGTAACTTCAATGAGCTTTCTTGTGAATATGACTGATGTGGGGATCGGTTTTCAGAATATGTTCCTTGAAATCTGACTGTCATTCTTCAAAGAGAACTACCTTAGGTATGAGAAGGACAAATCTTGGAACAGGAATTTGGCATTTGAGAGGCTTACTTGTCCAAAAAACGCAATGTGGAATCAGGTTTATTTTGTATATTTGTATAAGTCATTGTGTCTCTCCTTTAATTAAAATATTCTGAACCGCTACATGAGAGCTGTCCAGGAGGGCTGCAAATCTGGCTGCCTAGCAGCTATATTACAGATTTAATTAACACACATTGAGAACTGCAGCAAATCAGATGTGCAACTATTCCCTTGCTATTGATGATGACAACCTTATGGAGGGCAAGCTGCAAATCTGCCTCACAGACTGCAGTGCAGTAACCATTATTCTATTGATCGGCTTTGTCTCAGATGTTATGTGGCAAAAATGTGGTAATCAGGATGACAGGCTTAAAAGATGTAAGCTCTTCACACTGCTATTGAAGAAAAAGAGGCTACAGGCATCTAATGTCACTCAGTGCATCTTTTGAAAGAAAATACTGCTTTTTGAATAAAGCAGAATGACAGAAACAAAAATGTGGCCAATACGGCATCAGGAAAGTATAGCAAAATTTTGGAGTAAAAATAAAGTGGAGTTGAAAATAAATAAAGAAAACAACCACACAGGTAGAGTCAGTACCTGTAGAGATGGCAGGGATAAGGCAAGAACAAATGTTTTCTCCTTATGATCTCTGTGTGAGAACAGTAGTCTTTCAAAGCTTTTTTCTACCATTGTTAATGTCATTACAAGAATGGATAGCAAAGTGCAAAACAAAAAGGAATTGATATTACAGAATGCTGAGGCAATAAAAAAAGATGTTTAGAGAGAATAGTGGTAGAAAAGAACCCCATTGCATTAGCACAGCAGGAAGATGTGAAAATATTTTCACCTTAGAATGTCTGAGTTCTGCTCTGTTCAGATTCATAAATATCCCCATGGATGAACAACTGAGAAACAGAATTGTTCCCCTAGGCTAATATGCCATCCTTGAGGTAGAGTTACATCAGCATGGAAGAGCTGAGTTAATAACAATGCCATGCTTGGGAAAACACACACTTTGACTCATGTATTTTGAATTACTGGTAAGAAGTATTTGAGAAAGACTTAGAAAATGCTGAAAGTAAACATGAAACCATGGACATGGAGACAGTTAACAAGGCTGCTGGAATTAAATTAGAAACTGTATGATAGGGTTACTCTAATAGCTCTGGAGAAGGTGAGCCAAATTATTTGTGGAGTATTTGCAGAAATCAGCAATTAAATATAAACTAAGAAGAAATCATGTACTGTAGCAAACAGTGAAGAAATAGGAGCTTTAAATGGGGAGTAACTGATTTCCTGAATACTGACTACAAAAGAGCTTTGAGAGTTACTACAGATAAATCCCCAAGGTCCCTAGCCAATTGTGCTACTTTGCACAATTGTGCTGTTGCAAAAAAAAAAAAAAGGCGTGTGGAGGGTACTAATGTCTAACTGTTTTATGAGAAGGGAGAAATGAGAGTGCTATAAGTTACTCTTACGTTATAAAATATTGTGAGATACACAGCATGTGAAACACAGACTACATTCTACTGAATACAGTGGACTCGATTTATAAAACAAAACAAAATGTGATAAAACAAAATCAACAAAAGAAATATTAAATTATGGTTGAAAAGTCATACAGCCAGCTTTCTGGATCATTACTTTTACATAAACTAATATTAACAGACAAAGAGTGTGATTTTTTTTAACCTGTTTATAGAAAAGATTCTCTTGATCATTTATATCACCATTATCTTCCCACAGTTCAGACATAAACAGCATTTTCTTTTGAACTCACCCACCTGACAGCTGTATCATTGCCAGGGTAATAAAAACACACAGTATTTAAAGGAGCATCTCCATCAGCGAAGTTTTCCCTTGCACTTTTCAAATGGAAAATGGATTTTCTCTTGAAATCCTTGGATGCCCTGAGAACTAAAGACAAAGAGAGAGGTTCTCTCTAACACAAATGTAGCTTTCATAGCTCCAAAATAAAAGCTTTGTTTTAAAGACTATGTTCACTGACCTGAGGGGTAGGGTACAGTGCCAGTCCTGTTTCTCTGAACCCCTGAGATACAGTTTTGGCTGACAAGTTTCTCTAATGGTGGTTTCGTTTCAGTCCTACACATGCAATATATGTTAATTTTACATAGTCCTCAAAGAAATGCTGATACTACCTTTTGTTAGTCAGCTGGTCCAAGCTATTTTCCTCTGAGAATTTGGGTCTAATCTTCCAAAAATGATATGTGAAAGCTTTTCTCAGAAGGATGAAGAAATGAAATAGCATTGTATAAGCATAACCTAGGACGCTAATGAGTAGGACCTTGACTAGACTTGGTACAAATATACTGAATATTGTCTACCAGCATGAACAATTAGCACATTTTGGAGCGTGAAAGTTAAGGTTGCTTTAAGAACTATAAACTGAACTTTCAACCGGAAGAAAGTTCTGGACGTGCACAGGATGCACAAATCACATGCAACAAGGCACACTGTAAACTCAGCTCTGCCTCAACCATTAGCAGACTGCATTTCTTATATTCCCATGATTACTATTTTTATGCTTGAAAGATAAACATCTCTTGGGCCCTTTCTTTTCCCTGTAGGGTAACAAATACAGAATGGGCTGCATCCATCTTAGCCTCTAAAAAAGCATCCAAAGTGTTTGCTGAGAATTGGTCTTTGGACTGCATAAACCCCCAAGAACTTCTGGAATGCCTAGGTATAATTTATACACTGCTAGATCTGCCTATAAAAATAATCCTTTTATTTATTATTTTTTGTTTCTTCTTCTTCTTCTTTTTTAATACTTCTGGACATTATTCTACTACCATTATTTTTCCAGTGCTCAAGGAAAGCAGTGCAGTCTGCAAACCAAAGCATTCCCTTTTCTTTAAGACTATGCACAGCTTGTTAAAAATCATCCCTTTTCTGCATCTTCTGAAGCAGCTGGTTCTGCCAAGGCTGCTTGGTGGTGCAGAGTGCCATCCTCCCTTCCTGCTGGCTGCAGAAAGGAGACACAATTTAAGCAATCATGAGACACGAGCGTTGGTGTTCAAAAGGTCCTCCGCTCTCAGGCCTCTGGGACGCAGCAAGTGAGACAGGATAATTAAGCACAAGTGAAAGGGGTAGGAGGGAAGCTGGAACTGAATGTTTTGGTTTCAACAATTTGCCAGAGGTCTGCTGAAGGTCACTAACACCAGCCAAGGTACAGAATGTAAAAAGCGTTGTCAGGAACTAAGCAGTAAAAAGGGACGATATGCTATCCTTCCTCCTGTAATTTGTCGACAGACAAATACACTCACTAATCTGTCTACAAAGCCAGTGGAATTACTCGAGCAGCATGCCTACCTTTGCTGGCATTGCCTGCAGCTATCAGAAAAGGTACCGCACAACTGTCTAAAGCCATTATTAGAGTAGACAAAGGGTAGTTCACCTTCTTTTGAACCATAAGAAACCGTCCACAGTTGGAAAAAGGATACCTGACTTAAAACATCAAAACTAAAAACTGAAAATCAATGCTACTGTGATGCATTACAGCTCAGAAAAATTGGATAAAGTCTTTGCAAAATGATTGTCTAATCAGTAATATCGCCTGCCAAGCTTGGAAAAGACTGATGAGTCTGACGCTGCTTTCAGTCTCCTTTGCTATAATTTACAGAGCTCCAGTAGCTCTCTTCTATCTAAAGAACAACATATCTTCAGAAACCATTATCCTGCACCCATTAAAACAAGTAGAAATTTTCTAACTGGACACTGAGCTATTAGGATAAGAGTAACTCACTTCAAATGTCTGCAATAATAGTGACATTTATCCTTACAAGACTCCTGAAGTTTTGACACTCTTGAGTGCATAAGGGAAGCAGCAAGGTCAGCAGTATGAAAAGCGTTTCCACTTTTTGCCATTGGCTGCATTAGGCTTTTAATTTACATGACTCCTGTTCTTGCCCCGAAGGCATCTATCTCTTTTCATTAACTACATAGAAAATGGAGGTCTCTAGCTGTGGTCCTTCAAACTGCACCTATTAGGATAAAAACTACACTGTGAGGAGTTCTTAAAGATAAAATATACTTCCAGATATAAATAGATCAGAATATAAGCAAGCAGCTTATCTTATTTCCTTTTTTTTTTTTTTTTTTTTTTTTTTTACGGTGAAAATACCAGACACTGCTAGAAAAGAAACTTTGGAAATAATCTTATTGCAGACTGAGTTCAGAATTATTAGTATTACCTAATAACTTTGTGGTAGGTAACTCCATCTAAGTTAATCACTTAGTCTGATTTTATGAGAAAAACAGGAATTTTCAGGAAAATGAAATCTCATCTTAAAACAGAAGTCCAAAATAGATCAGAAGATTTTTTTTTTAAAAAAACATACTACAACTACAAAACATACTGAACTGTTAAAGGTATTAACACTATTTATCTCAATTGGTTAATAAAGCAACCTAGTATGACTAGATAAGATGTTCTAGATATATTTTCTTCTCTAGATAATTCTAGGTGAGATGACTCCCATTTTCTGTTCACTAGGACATATATTTTTCTGTGCCATCTTAATTCCTCTGTGCTCACTTCTTATCTAATGATTAGGTAATGTCCTTCTCTGCTCCCCATCAGAACCTTTTTCTTTTATCTGTTGGTAAAATCTTCAGAACTGAATCTGATGTGTAACAGAGAACAGAATCATCTATGTTTTACTTCTTCCATAAAAGTGCATTTCAGCACAACAGGGCTTATGGCTGCTGATGTCAGACTGCAGGACCTTTATGCTGCTCTATGGCCTTGTCCTGCACATTGTGCTTCATGTATCTCATTTTGACCATATGAATAAGCTGAACATCTTTCACAACATTACTTATGTGCATAAAAAACAGCAAGTACTTATGAATTTTCAGCCTCAAGGCCAGTATTGCACAGGAGTCTTTAATATTTCAGCTCTGTGACTTTTCACTATGATTTAATATGTCTCACTCTCTTCAACGTATTTTTATTATTTTTCCTAGTAAAAGAGTATGTTTACAGATATGGAATATGTTAGAGCACTTCTCTTGTTTTGCTTTGCTTTGCTTGTTTGTTTTTAATTCAGAAGATGCTTCCTACCTTTTCACTTTCTCAAGTGTGTAATATTTCTTTTTTTTTTTGCATTTCCATCAGCAAAAATATTTCAGTTCTTTGTCATTGCCTGGCACAAACACATTCATGTTTGCAGTCCAGCTTATAAATACATACATATAAGCCTCATATTTTTGCAACTCTTTAATCCAACACTCACTGTTCCAATATCCATATGCACGTGTCTCTCATAATGGAGGAGGAGGTTTCAGCTTTGCATTGAACAACAGATATATTAGATGGAAAGGGAGACACTAAGTATCCAGGTGCAGTCAGAGACAGGGTTAGGGCCCCATGCACACCCCAGCCCTGCCTTTTCCTGCCTCTCCAAATATATCTCAGCCTTTTCCCCTCTTCCTCAGCCTCGACCCCATCTCAGCCGAGCCTGAGGTCATCATCTTGCAAAACCTCAGCAATGTCAGCTCCAGCCTCATCATGGTCCTTAAGAGAGTTAGATATTCACTTTTTTAAAAAAAAATATTTTTGTTTTATTTTTAGATTTTTATTTAAATACTTCTTAACTGCAAGAACTACACGTTTGCATGCACTGAATTCCGACCGATTCTGCCTTGCCCAGGCTAAGCTCAGTCAGTTTCAGACAGTAAAGCATTGACTCACTCCCATGATCCAGTGATTACCTTAGAGAAAAAGCTTAGTAATTCTGTTCAGTATTTAAATGTTTAATCTTCTTCATAGGGAAGTGATTATTTTACATATATATGATAATGTAATATGAATTTTAATTAGTTTATTTACCCATGAAGCTAACACAGGATGACACTCAGTCACCTTGCTCAACTTAGAGGCAGAAGTCGTATGTTCACAATCTGATTGAATTTATCTCACTGGAATGAATAAAACAGGATTACTTTTAAATAGCAATTGGAATGCAAATGACTATTCACTTTTTATACATCATAGTTATCATAATAAATCAAGTAAATGTCTTAAATCCAAAATCCTCTTACGATAATACTTACAGAAGAGACCAAAGTGATTAGCAAGCTTTCCTCAAAACTTGAGCCAGGTTTAAAAATGCACCCTTGAGTACAGAAAAAGCAGAGTCAATTTCCTAGGCTAAACATCAAGATTGAAAATGGAAGATTTATCACTCATCTCTGTATAAAAGACGTAGTCCTGAACACATTACTCCTGGGAGGCAGCTGCCACCCAATCACATAAAAATGTGGATTACACTGTCAATCAACTACTGCATGCTTAATGCATCTATATAGATAGTAATCTCTGTGACAGTAGAGCTGAGGAACCCGTAGAGGATTTTAAGGAGAAACAATGCAGAGAAACTGATTAAAGAAAGCTGTCAGTAGGATAGAAATTTTTAGGAGTTATGAATTTTAGAACTTTGCACTTGCTACATAATTGTCAAAGACACTCAGAGATAAAACATTCAAGAGGGGCTAGGCTGTGATCTTAGTGCATTTTCTGCTTTGTTTCCTCTACTTCCAGTGAAATCCTCAATTCAGGAAAACAGAAAACAATTATTTCCCCATTAGACAAATATACACAATAATCCAGTATCACAGAAATTCAGCTGTTAACTTAAAAGACATCTATTAAAAAAGAGTATTTCTAAAACTTATCTAGGCATCCCAGGGCAGCATTGCTGTGTCTTACTCTGTTGTATTCTTTCCCCAGGTCACATCTTGGGTTGATAGACCTTTGTTTAGTTCTGGATGAATCACATTTCACTCACCCATTATATTGTGGGTGAAGGAAATTTGAGTTATTCTATTTTGCTCAAGTAGTTTTGGGCAATTGGAAAAGAACCCAATGAGAGGTGTATGCAAGCTGGAGGAGGTTGACAATTTTAATCCCTATTTTTAGAGATAGAAGAATAATACACAAATTTTAAGCATGAGACTACTATCTTCCAATTTCTGACTCCTGAAAGCTTGGCTTCCTCTTCTCTCTAGATATGTTAACTTCTCTGTCTCTTTTTTTTTTTCCTATCCCTCTTGATATTTGAGGGACAAAGTCTAAAGGGAATCAGTAAAAGAGGAAGAAAGTATACATTTCTATAAAGAGATGATCTGGAGTGAAGCAAAATATGGCTTCTACTTTCCAGACTGTGCTCATTAGTTTAAAGGGTTTCTGAAATATCATTTGTTATAACTATCAAAATACAACAATATGCAACTCATGCTTAATTCACTGCTCTTCCATCTTAGATATGGTGCCTGACCACTACTACAAGATCATGAATTTTAGAGAACATACACATTTTTATGACAGCAGGAACCATTGCCTAGTTATTCTGGGAGCAGGGCAGTCCATGTAACAAAAGGTCCCTTTGTTTCTAGGATTGCAAAGTAATTTAGCATTTATTGAGTATTGAGTATTTATTGTCTGAGTATTGAGTATTTATTGAGTATTGAGTATAAATTGAGTATTTAGAGACTTACTAAAATGAAAAAATAAGTAATGTAGAGCTAAGGAAAGTTATAAAGAGCTGCTAAGTACGAGTACATTTATTAGGGAAGGCATGCACTAAATTCAAGAACAGTGGCATACCAGTGGTGTTCTTTCTTGAGCACTGCATATATACAGCATGATTTAAACTCATGTCTTCTGCTAGCTTATCAGTTAGACATATACATACAGTGTACATACATTTGTGTCAACATTAAATTTGTGTGTAAAAATGTGCTTATACTTATTTATAGGAAAGAAAATGTCATCACATTCTTCACAGAAATTACCATCTTTATAAAATGTGCAAACCCCACAAAGTCAGAAGCAATTTAATACTAAGAATAAAAATCAATTGAATTTGATTTGAATTTTCTAGCCAAAAACATGGCAATAAAGAATCCTGTTTGCAAATCTTATCACAAAATATTTCAAGCAAAAATTATTTGATACTGTAATTAAGAACATGCACCATCATTGATGGATTCTGCTACTGGAACAAGAGATAATATTTTTAAACTTCAAAATTAAACTGTTTGTCTATGTGGCCATATTAATGAATAGGTATTGTAGACATGGATTTCAATATTGCTTTTTTTTTTTTTTTTTTTTTTTTGTAGAGTAAAAAGTGTGAGATCTGCAAATACATAAGGTGTTCAAACAGCTGTTTATTGTCAGACTGACTGCATTAAAAAAAAAAAAAGAAGGTGATGCTTATCTAAAAGGACAGGAATTCCTTACTCAGGAAATGATTTTCAGCTTAAGAAATGACACAATAAAGACTGACAAGATCCTCCAGGCATTACTCCATAAAATACTTAAATTTAACCGAGCTTTTTATAAAAAGTTAAAAAATAAAACACTGGGATGAAAACTACTTTTTAAATTAATGGCGTAGTACAAGTTTATCCCAAGGCAAAATTTGCTGGATGATGCATAAATTATATAGTGACTCGCTAGTACACTTTGCAGCTATCATCTATTTAGTTTTCCTCTGGCTTGGGTTGAAATACTGATCATGTCATAAAATGTCCAGTTTTACTTTGAAGGCAAAAAGACAATATTTTTTTAGGAAGCATGAAGGAAATTGGAAAGCATCACCTGTAGCATCAGGCAAATATTGTTATTTCAGAGGAAAATGAAATGACTATAGAACTTTTGCACTATTATGCTAAGTTCTACATATTACTTGAAAAGTAGTTGAAAAAATATAATAAATTAGTATCTCTTTAGATATTTTTAGTATCTCTTTAGATATTTGCATATGAACAGAATAAAAAGCCTTCGATGTTTTGCAATTTCCATCAAATCCTTTCAGCATATTTTTAGTTAAATGAATAAACATACACCATCTCAGTAATTTCTTGGATAGAATAGCAGTGATTCCACTCAGAGAGAACATTATATCATCACTGAAATATCAGTTTTCAGTCTTCTAGGAAGAATAACATAAGCATCAAGGTCTATTGCTAAAACAGAATAAATCTTCTTTCCATGGGCTAAATAAGCATTAAAGAGAAAATAATGCCTCCACAAGATTGTTCTATTAAAAATAGGCTTGATATTTATGTAGAGTTGATTGGAAAGCAAAAACAATCATTTGCTGCTGAGTTTGATTTATGTTCCAATGTTAGTGAACTGGCTGCTTACTCCAGAGCAAGAAGCAAGGACAGAAAAATTCTCTTTTGTTTAAAAACATCCCCGTTAAACCAGTGGCAGTCTGATACTTCCCCTGGGACTGGAAGTTTTCTCTTTTAGTCTTTATTCTAATAAACATGACACAACTAACAAACGATCTGGAAGTCAAAGACTGTTCTGCCTGGGATGCCATCACATTCTTGCGGAGCAGTGGTTAAGGAGTTTGCTCTGCATTGAATAGAAAATTATAAACTTAGGGAATCAGAAAGCATTGTCATAAAGGAACAGAGCTGTAACCACAGATAAAACAAACAAACTAACAAAAAACCCCCACCTAGTTCATTCGTTATCTCCACTCCTATGTGACTGTGAGCTCTGTGCACATTGCAGCATTTAGCTGGACTGTGCATAATGCAGAACTGTGAACTTCAACATCTTTACGCAGGTGGCACCTAAATTTTCTTCAAGATCCCTTATTTCCTAAATTCTGTTTCTGCAAATGCCCAGGAGCATTTCAGTCCTGGTATAACTGCCCAGCTGTTCTCTCACACTTAAGCCCATTTTGGATCCAGAAATCACATGTTTTCCACAGGAAAGGCCATGGGCAATGACATCTTGAA
Organism: Tinamus guttatus; assembly: GCF_059628265.1. Lineage (NCBI taxonomy): Eukaryota > Metazoa > Chordata > Aves > Tinamiformes > Tinamidae > Tinamus > Tinamus guttatus. The sequence goes on from NW_028288797.1 coordinate 1,772,103, forward strand.
AATACCTTTGCCCGCTGGAACAGGATTTTTTCTAAAACTTTGTGACATTAGTGACTCAAATAGGGTATGCTGCCCTGTTTTATCCAAGCTTAGTGGTTACACCCAGTAGCTGAGGAAATAAACTTCTATTTGAGCTCTATTTGATATTTTCAAATCCACAGACTGAGAAATTCATGCTTTCCAAAAATGCTCAGCCACTATCTTATTAACTATAGAGGAGAGGCAGGCTTCTCTGTATGCATTTTACTGAAGCTGTTTCCTTCTGATTTCTGTAACTGAAATGCAGTAGATCAGAGAAGTAGGAGAACATATTTCATGCCTTTTGATTAGATCACCTACTAGGAAAGGAAAGATCTGAGATGGGTCTCTGCTCGTCAGAGTGTTTACATAATTGGTGTCAAACAATGATGTAATTGGAAAAAATAAAGGAATATTAATGGAATATGGAAGGAATATTAATAGAAGACAAGAATAATTTAATCCATTCCCCTTGTACTCTATACAGTTCCATCACATACATCTTTTCATAAAACATTGGATAGCTATCAATACAAGGTATTAGCCAAAATCATAACAAAGTTTGGACAGTATAGTTATTAAGCTTTTCAGAGTTAGTCTTAGAAGTCAGATAAAGAGAAAAAAAAAATAACTGACAGAGACATATATGTGGAAACAGAGCAGAAAAGTTTAAACCAAAGTCACCTATTCCTCCTAATAAATCATCCAAAACCACAGAACAGTTCAGAAAATAGTCCCATACTCACACTGCTGGCAGGAATCAATTCAGACCACAATAAAAATCTGTGTAGCAGTAATAAATCTACGTGGTATATTCCTCTTCAATAAAATTTTGGACATTTCAGACTCCTTGAAGCAATGAAAAGTTCAGGCAAAAATACAGCTGTGGTAAAGAGAGTCCACCTGCTCATGATGGATGATATACAAGGTCATAACTAATTGTTCCACCTGTAACAGAAAAGTCCATTATATTACCTCTTAGAGTGACATTTGAAATAGCTTTTTTATACACAAGCATTTACATGTACTTTAAATATATGAACACCAAGTAGATAAACATAAATGGCAATTCTTTGTATACATTGGTATTTAAACACTTGAACCTGTAATTGTCTTATAAATTTCTTCAGATGCTTTATATCTTTTGAGATCATATTCTAGAGCGAAACTACCTACTCTTTTTCAAATCATCTCTTTTTTCAGTAAGTACATCTTGTGTATGGTCCTGCATGGTAAACTTTAGAAAAACAAATAGTTATTTTTATATCTCTATTCAAAACTTCTGTTTAAATATCCAAGAAAGTTGCTTTCTGGATTGTCATATAAAGTGATAATTTTCTTTTCTTATACACATTTAACTAGGTGTTTGAGGTGGAAAGCGTGGATGAGGCAGGTGGTTAATTGTTAGCCTGTGCACGGGGTGTGGGATGATGTCACTTATTTCATAATCTGATTGGGAATAAAAAGCAGGTGTCAGTCTATCAGGAACAGAAAAGATTCTCTTTGACAAGCAAGATATCTGCCCTCTCTTTGATAAAGAATATCATTTGTGTGTGTGTGTGTGTGTGCGCTTCCTAACTTCACTCTTTGTTAGTTTGTCTGCCAACTGATAGCTCTGTGCACGGCATGAAATAGTTTTCTAATTCAGAATGAAGCTTTCATTCCAGCTCAAAGTTTAACATTGATCATTTTAGCAGAATAAAGACATAAGGAGTGCTAGTCTTTTGACTTACAGTCTGCCCACTTGAAATGCTAAATTGAGTTGCCACTCTATCTTTTCACAGCAGTTGCCATTTATTTTCACAGAAGCAGGTCTCCCTCTGGAGGACTTGAAAACCATTTCCTCTGTTTGCTAACTAGACAAGGAATCTTAACACTTACTCTTGGTTGACTATTTCTTTAGACCCCCTAAAATTTAGGCCAAAGTAAGGTTCTTAGAGAGGATCTGCTCTGTCTTCTGCTCAGAAAATATATATAGGTTTTAAGAGAAAAATTAGTGCCAGGTCATCAGCTACATTTCGCTGCACACAAGAACAATGCAAAACCATAACCAGAAAAGGCCACTAACAGAACCACATTTTTCCCCCAGTAAGAATAATTGTGGAGGAGGCTAAGATTATCTCAATATGGGCTAAATTTAACTGCTTTGTACGAATGGTTTTACTTGCACATGGAACAAAGTGTGATATGACTAGCACATTGTAGTTAAACTTTTTGGGGGAACAAGAGGATGGAGAAATATGCATAGTAAATTATATTATTCTTGGTCCCTTGCCCCCTTTCCACAACATCATATTACTTCTGCTTATATTTGTTGGAAGAACAAGAAACTGAGACAACAAATACAACTGTAAGGTTTGTTTTTATACAAAATGCTGTTCACACCAAAGAGCAAGGAATGCTAATGCTCTGTTGCAGTATCTGCTCGTGCTTTCTGAAAGAAAGAATGAACTGAAGATCTGAAGTGATGGCATGAGGATAATTTAAACAGGTTTGTTTATTTCGGTATCTTCAAATATGAGGCATTATAATTAATCCTGGTATGAGTCTAGAGGGGAAAGTTTACTATTTACCCTGCTGGTCAATATTCAGTCATTTTTCATGCCTAAAGGAAAAATATAAACAGATAATTTAATTATATTTAGACAAGTTAATACATTTGTAATAGCTAAATTTTGAAAATGACAAATATAACTATGTGAAATACTGCAGTGCAACTTTTCCATATTTGAATTAAGTATATGTTTGAAGACTTGAAGGGTAAAGATGAAATATTTTAGCCCTTTTAATATTTTTTCACCATTTTGGCATCAATGTTGACAAGTACTTCTCAAATTTACAATTAGAAAGCCCCAAGTGCTGAATCTGAATAAACTTGAAGAAACAGAATGACAGGTTGTCGCTAGAACTGAGCTTCCTCTGAAACATGTCATGTTCTTAAGTATATCTGAAGATATTCATGCATCTGTTTTACTTAATAATAATTAACACTATGAATTTTGTCAAACCCAAATATTGTTTCAAGTTTGTTAATTTTCCCCTTGGTAATTTATCTTAATTGGCTTTACAGTCAACACCGAAGTAGGGATTGGTGATACTGAGGACAAGAGGACCTGCATGAGCTGAATTGACTGCCACTATCTCGTTGTGAATGTAATCATTCTTCCTTTGTACTAATTAGACTCTAGCGAAATAGGAATCAAGTACCATTATTGCTAAGATATTGCACAGCAATGCTAATAAAGTGGAGCCTTGAAATGTTTTAAATATTTATTGAGGCATATTAGGGAAAAAGAAAGGCCACTTATTCTGAAGAGAAGTTAAATAATTTAAATGGCAATATGATAACTCTTTTATTGATCATCAGAGTTAACACTTCCTCAACAGGAGAAGCAGCAACTCACATCTCCTACAGCAACTGAAATAAATAACAAATATTTCTTCACCATTTATTCTCATTGCATGATCTCATGAGATATTTACAAAAGCCAGAGATGGCTGTTAGACAGGATGTCAGCATGTGTCTCAGAAATCTTTACTCCAGGTTTGAATTCTGTGGGATTTTGTTAGATTTGAGATATCTGAAATGCATCTCGATTAGACACATCGATTTATGGGTAGCCCCACATCAATACACCAAATAATTTTGGGGTCAACCACTGCAAGATCCATGTCTTGCAGTCATGGGACATGATCCATGTCATGCAGTCAGGGACAATATATAGACAGTTCTGACATTCCATAATAATAGAGTAAGTCAAATCAGTGAAAATAGTCTCTCTGAACTGTATTAATAAAATTATTTATAAATCTCTTTGGGTATAGATTATTCACGTTACAGAGAAATGATTTCAAGACTTCATACTGGCAGTCTTGAGGAATTACAAACAGCTTAATAATTCTTGTCAGAAAGTTTTCTTAATAAAGACCATTTTATTCCTATAAGGATATCCGAATAGTTTCTTTTTTTAGTCTTTTAAAGATAAAAAGTAACACAAAGACAGTTCTTATAACTTCTGTGCCATGGCTAAGCTGCTCTGCTAAAGTATCAGACCCTAGCCACAAAGTTTATGTTTCAGTCTTTTCATATAGTGACACATGGCCACTATTTCAGATTTATATTTTACTTTATAAACAGCTTATACATCTATTCTTCTTTTATTGCACTGTAAGGGGATACATTTAATGTTATGTCTTATTGCCATTTAACTTCAAAATTGTAATATTGTATATACCAGATATACAATATACAATATACAATATACAATATACAGCCATTTCTTAAGGCTGTTTTCCAGTCTCCAGCCCCAGGCTGATCTTGTAAAAAAAGAAAAAAAAAGAAAAAAAAAAAAGAAAAAAAAAAAGAGAGAGAGAGAGAAGAAAAAGAAAAGCTCCCCTAAATGTACCTCAAAGTAAGGATTATCTAGATATGAAAACAATCTTGTAGCATCAGTTTGCCTCTATCCTTGTTAACCATGATTTGAAGTATTCAGTCCAAGAAGTTAAGCATTTAAGCAAGGAATGGAATAAGTTGTATACTAGGAAATCAAGACATGTCTTTTTAGTAATGTAAGCACTAGCATCATAGACAAAACCTAGGGTGAGATTTATCTCATTATCCTTACATCTGAGCTAGCTTCCTTTGTAGTTTTTGGAGAGGAAACAGTATCATTATGGATGAGTTTAAAGGTAGGTATTTCTTCCCATGGCTTGTTCTCTAGAAGTGCCTGTTTCCCTCCATGGCTGTAAACTAGCTTATGTCTACATCATAAATTAAATTGAGATTATAATGCTAATGACACAGTGGCAGCCATGAATAACTGGACATTTGAAATAAATGACAATAAACTGACTTTTACCTATTGAATCTAGGAACACTAATTTTAATAGTAACAGCAGTAAAGACACTAATGACACTAATAATAATAGCTTCCCATCATATGAAATTTCCATAAAAACTTTTCTTCTGTATTCTTATGAAGATGCTGCTATTGGAAGATCATCAGTGTCAATGAGCATCAGATTTAACAGTGACTTTAATTCTATAAACTTTAATTTAATGGAAATGTTTTACCAATATTTGAACCTTAATTGCACAGGGTAACTAAAGGTTAAAATTATAAAAAGCATCTTATCCAACTTGCTATGTTCTATTTCTTTTTCTTTCATACTATAATATTGCTTTAAGTACAATGGATTCTTAAAGAATTGTTCTGCAAACCTTAAACATTCATACCAATATCCTGCAAACATATTAACTATTTATGTGAATAGTACAGTTTCCTCTAATAAGACAGTGACTATCTTTGAATATGACGTAAACATACATAAATATATGACCTCAGGATGGATGATAAAAGAAAGATGCAAGTGTTTTATGTAACAAGCAATGACTGAAGGTCACAACCCACAGGAACTGGTTGGAACAGATGGTTCACAAACTGGCTATCCACTCAATGCATAGGCATGTGCTTGTTTTTAAAAGGTTAAAAGAAAGGGTAGTTGTTACAGATGATATCCATATCTCTTGCTGCAGCACAAATAATGCATATTCATGGCGAAGGTAAAAAGCAGAAATGTTATTCCTTGGGCACTAATTTATACAGGATGTCGTTGTGGCTATTACATTAAGACAGAACATATCTTTTCTAACAGCCTGTTATACAAGTGTATGCATAATGTCTGAGATTATAGACAAAGAAAAAGATTAAAGAATATACTAACACAGTTTCATTATAGTGAGCATGAAAAATATTAGAAGCAAAAAATAAACAACTGGGGAAGAAGGAATACCAGAGCTGTAAAAGCCAAAGCTACAAGTACTCAATCTAGAGTCTAATCTTTTTTAAAAAATATGGCAATAAAAAGCACCATTAGAACTCAGTCCTGTTATCTCTCCTTTGCTCTGTTGCTGGGCTGATCCCAGAGTCCCTGGAAAACAAGAGAAAATGTATGATTAGGCCCTGAATCACAGGAATTGATGAATAATACTATTCGTGGCAAGCTTCCATTCTCATCATTATCACGACTCCCAGGCAGCACTCACAACAAAGCCTCTTCACCTGTCCTCTCCTGTGAGTTTATTGAAAAACACAGCCTGGTAAACAATCAGCAGCTTTCAGGGTGGCAAAACTTTCTGATTAACTGAAGTTTCATTTACAGGAATCATGCATACTTTCATGCAGGAATCAAAATATTCAAGTATGTACTGTTTTCAGCAGGGTTTTCTTCACTGATTTTTTTCGTAGGGAGGCGGGAAGGAATAAAAGGGGTTGTCAAAAAATCTTTTTGTCTTCTTAGGCTTTTAATTCTTCTGTCCATGCCAGAAACGTGACTCTGAAACAAAAAGGCTGCTGTGAATCACACTGAAGAAATTAGATCAGTGCTAGCTTTTCTGCATTGCTTATAATCAGGCTCTATATATACATCATAAATTGTCAAGAATCTGGGGGGCAGATTTTGTAAAATCATGTCCTATTTCTTTTGCAGAATACATCAAAAAGTCTGCACCTTGGAAACTGCTACCATTTAGAATTGTCCTTAAGGCAGCCAAATTTAATATTAATAATAAATGTCATTTATGCTGTCTCTCCCTCTAATTACCTCTCACTTTGAATGTTGCCCTCCTCTTTAAAACATTGAGTTCCTAACCATTACCCTTTAACCTAGAGGTTTTCTTACTGTTCTCACTTATAGCTAGTAAAACACTTCATCACAAGTAGTATTTATTACTTTGCCTACTTTTTGCATAATGAGACATTTACAAACAGATCCCGATGTTTGTAGCATTTGTAATTTGTTAATATTGCATGAAGAGTTGCATCAGTAACCTTCAGACTATAGTTTATTAGTAAATTATTTATTCTAACTGTTCTACTTTTTTTTCAATTTTTGATGTGTGACTTCTCACTTAAGTCAGATGGCATGTGAATAACTGAACATTTTTAAATGGGAGAATGATGGAAAGCAAATGCCAAATAATGAGCCTGTGGGATGACTTTTCATGCTAAATTTTATGAAATGTTTTGATTCACTGTATTTTTCATGAATTCCCAGTAGCTGTACAGATGATACTTGCAAAACAAGTAAATAAATAAATAAAACCACCTGCACATCAGAAAACCAAATTCACTGCTTCTATTTTGTCAACCAATTTCAAAGCATGCAATCAGTTCTGCTCAAACCAAACCCATAGTTAAATTTGTACATATGCATGGTGTTCCACTGATGGAATAAAGCTACAAAAATTGGGATCAAAGATATATTCCATACCAGATTTATTAATAATAACATGGACAAAGAAAGGAGATTTCATTTTATATCTTTCCATGTAATATCACTCTTCCTATCCTCTTTTTAGTAGCTTTTTTTTCAAGTACTATATGTTCTCATTTTTATTTACAAAGTATTAATTAAAATAGTAAAAAGTTTTATAATGACTCTATGCTATAAAAGGAAGCCAAAGAAAAATAAAACTTTAGAGATACCTGACCAATAAATGAATAATTCATTATTATTTAGCAGTTACTACAGAACTCTTTAGAGATACAAATCTGTCAGGTCCTCAGGAAAGTAACATACTTCCATATAGTCTTCTAAGCCATAGCACTGGACAAAGATAAACAAACAACCAAATAAATAAGTAAAAAAGGAAAAAAAAAAGAAAAGAAAAACAACTTAGTCTATACAGCCAAAAATATGAAATTACTCACATTTTTAATTCTTAAATCTGTAGCATCCAAGTTTTTTTTGTCATTGTTGTTGTTTCTTAGAATGTTTGTTTAATTTGATTAACAGCCCAAGACATCTAGAAACTTGAGGAAAAATATCAATTTGAATGAAGCCCAATCTAAATTTCACATCCAGAACTTATTTATATAATGAACTTAACCAAAACTACACCTGTTAATGCATAGTTCCAAGACCTGAAGCAATTACACAGCAGATCTGGGTTTAAACTTTGCAGTTCATGTCTTCTTCTGGTTAATAGCACCATCCTGTATGTTCTTTATTATCCTTTTTGCTTTGTTTTTCTCAGGGTTCACTTGGCAGAACAAGAAAAATCTGCCTATGTGACTCAGGGAAGTAGAAAGGTGACAAGTCTCCTCTTTTATCAACAGCAACTCTCCAGAGCCCCAAATTGCATGCTCCTTGCGTTTGGACATATTTTTTAGGAAGAACAGATTGGTTTGCCCTTCAGAGAGGAAACCCTTTCCTAGCTAGGAGGATAACCCCATCTGTCTCGCAAGGTCTTTCAACACAGACTACAAACTTTTCTCCTAACTGCACTTAAGTTGGTTTTACTCGTTTCTGACCCGGTAGGTTTCTGAGTACCAAGAGACCTCCCCTATGTTTAAATCCAGAAGTCTTTTGACTTCCTGGCTCTGCAAGCTTGTGCTGTTGTCCTTCCTTCCCACAGCCCTGGGATGAACCTGTTACAGGACCTAGATTTATTTGCTAGTTTTTCACTTTGATATTTAGTGCCTTGTTATCTTCCAATAGCACACTTTGTGCTTTATCTGGCTAGCTTAATTTCCCCCCCACATGATGTTATTTTTGTGTCATGTTTAATCAGTTGTACTTCCATCCCATCAGTACATTGTTTTAAAGTGTTTATTCTGGATGTTAGCTTAGTTAGCCTGCTACTATGTATGATAGTGACACAGCAGTACCCTGAAGCTCTTTTAAACTAATGTTCTTTTATACTGAGGAGGCTCTGAAGAATTCTTCAGTTGACTCTTCTATTATTTTTCTCCGGAGGGAGTACATTTTTTATTCATTCTATGTGACATACTGCTGCAGGAAACCTCTCCAGAAACAGAGATTAATTTAGGTTGTTCTAATCTTTTGGTTTGACTCAAGCATTATAATCATCTTGTAATGTTCCTAACCTTCTTATTTCTAAGGAAAAGGTAATACTTACTCGTAAGACTGTGCAAAACCGATCAATTTCAGACTCCTTTCTCACATAAATAAGACATAATCCATTGAAAATCCCAAAGCCAAGAAGAAGACTGAAGTGGAAGGTGGGATAGAAGCACTCCTGGAGTGGTGCTGGCCTTGCCTCCAAGAAGCCCAATCTTAACAGCCATCTTTGAATGTCAAACCTTGATCATTCCTATAACTTCAGCAGATTTTGGCATAGAGCTCATGATATACAGGTTTAATTTACTTCTGTTAATGAGGAGCAACATTGTAGCTACAATCATGGTTCAAAAATTAATTCTCCTTGGAGGAAGACAGATATGTTAGGTACAGCAATAAAGCACCCTGATGTCTAGTTTGTAAGATGTCAAAGTGAACCTTATAGAAAGCAGGATATATGACAGAGAGTCGATAAAAGAAATTCACCAATGCTTAGTAAGAGCTAAGCAGCAGTATTCTACTTTTGCCTGCCAAATTGTCTGACAGGTCACCTTGAGCAAGGCAACTCCTAGACTGGGGTCTCTAAACTGTCTAGGAAAGTTGCCCAAATCTCCCGCATCAACGACAAAAGACAAATCTTTTTCAAAGAAATCAGCATTCCTTTGCAAAACCTAAGAGAAGATACCAGAGTTTTAAAAGTTGCCAGGATACAGCAGTCCTCATTCAACACACAAATGACTGAACTCTTTTGTCACACAAATGACACTCTTTGAAAAGAGTGTTGCGTTTTTGTACCTGAACTGAAATAAAATATTTCTGAAAATCAGCATGCCTCTATATGTTTCTTCATCTCAAAATCATATGAAATAATAAAATCAAACAGATATCTTTGAATGCATATCCATTCAAAAAATATCAGCAAAAGCTTTTTACAAGTAGCAGTTGACAGGAAAAATAGCTAGGTTTAACTTCTAGACTTCTTAAGGAAAGTCCTTTAAACACTATTGTCTCGGTCTCCACCAGAAGCCTAAAAGGCTTAGTTATACTGGTGGGACATTCTAGAAAGAACTTTTTTTTTTTTTTTTCTCCCATTCACAAGCAATCAATTAAACAGATTTTGAAAACAGAACTTCAGCAATTAGATGAGATGATACAGAACACAAACAAACCTTTTTGAGAAGGTGGAAAACTGCTAATACACAGAACTCTGCAGCTCATGATATATGGTCAACAAACCTTGTCTTATCTTCTGCTACTTGAAAAGTTTGTTTAGACTGGCTCTACTGACATCCAGGTTCATTTAAACCTCACCCAAGGTTAGCTGTTAGAATCAGACACCTCATAGATATTACATGGTTCTGCAGAGGTCTGTGCTGAATTGAATAATGTCATTAATATCCAAGATGATGGAAGAGACAGTATGGTTACCAGAATTTAACAGGAAAGAATTCAAACTGAGCTTGACAAACTGGAAACATTGCCTCAAAATGATATGGTGAAATTAAACAGTGACAAGAAAAAATAGTAAATAGTAATTTGGGATGGGAATACCTGGCTAATAAGCAGAACCAGAAAAACAGCCTGAGAGCTATTTGCTTCAAAATCTGAATTGGGTCAGCAATGTCATACTGTTGTGAAGAAACACTGACACAGTGGGATGGACAATCAGATGTACCAGATACAAGGCTGCAAAACAAACTTTTCACTCTCCCTATCCACTGAAGCCTCACCTGTCATCCTCCATGTCTTGCTCTCTCTTCAGGAAGGACCTACTTCAATGTACCTTATTACTACTTTGTATTTGCACCTTAATTTGAGTACCTTCTGAGTACATGAAAAATGACCTTTCTACGTGCTGGTTTAACCCATCCATCGGATATTCCAGCATAGGATTTGCTAATGAATCACACATACACTCACTGAACAGAGACTAAGGTCATACAAAGACAGTTAGGAATAGGAGTTAATAAGACAGAACAGACTGCAGTAATGAAGTGCAGGGCTTGTCCAGATGAGCATACTGACCAGCAACTTGTTTATATGCAACCTGCAACTTTTAGACAAGCTCCCTCCATTCTCCCACACTTGTTCCTCCCTCAGTGGCCCGAGGGGTCTGTTTTTCATAATCACCTCTGCTTTTTCCCATTCATTAGGTTTTGTGTATCTGAGATTTACTTATCCTGCTATTTTTTTTTTAATCAGATGTTCTTACAAACCTAATCCTCATGTTCTTAAAAGTGAAAGCTAATATCAGTAAAAGATGTGATTTAAAGTCTACTAAGGAAGATATCTTGTCTTGATTAGACGAGATTTTTGGCTCATATTCACAACAACTGACTTAAGTTCTTGCTTAGTTATGATCTGTAGCATCCTTGCAGGTGGACAAGATTTGATTAGACTGGACCCTGGCCAACCTGATGCAATTGGACTTGCTTTGAGAAGGAGATGACCTCCTGAAGTTCCTTCCAACAAGATTATCTTAAGATTCCACAATACTGTTTGATACTCTGATACTTTCCAAGTCTAGATTTTTCATACCACGCATCTGTTATTTATGCTGAGAAATGAATGCATTTTTGCTGCTTCTTGAATACTGTAATGGAACTTTCCTTTAAAATAGAAAGTCCTATAAAACTTTCATTTTATAGCTTTTTTATGTAGCCCAAATAATATTTGGAAAAAAAGAATCTCTGCAGCATGCATGTATAGTACAATGTCCTTCTCAGTCTGTGTATCTCGCTAACGTGTATATCCTAACACCGCGGACAAAGACATTTTGTATTCCATTAAGTTGTCAGACCGTTCTAAGACAAACTCTAGTTCTGAATTTTCCTTCCCTGATGGATATGTATGTCTAGGTACAAAGGGTTGATAACAGCCTGCTGGGAGACTGAACTTTTTTTTATTGCATCATGTAATCCTTGCCAGCAGAGTCAGTTTGCATGAGAGTAGCACTTGCTGACATGGCTGCACAATTTCCAAGCCCACAGCTAATGCATCTTCTTTACATACAAAACAGTATCAGATGGACATACCAGATGAACTAATCCACTGATCCTTTGCCAGTGCACCTTAGAATGTATTACACAAGATATCATCATTAAAAGCTAAAAGTATTGGTTATGTATATAATTCTATTTAAACATAGTAATAATAATAATGATATTAATTATAACACTTTTAACTTCTTTACTGTGAGGGCAGCAAAGCACTGGAACTGGCTGCCTGGAGGGGCTGTAGGGTTTCTATCCTCAGAGGTATTACATCGCCAACTGGACACAGTCCTGTCCAATATGCTCTAGGTAATCCAGCTTGATCAGAAGAAAGGTTAGACTAGATAAACTAGGAAATCAGATTGCCAAATCAGAAGAAGGTTTAGACTAGGCAAAATCTAGGGTACTCTTCCAGCTATTCTGTGATATAAAGCACACATACACAGAAGTATATATGCTATTCCCTTATTTCATATGTAAATAATATAGCATAATTCTGATCTGTCTGTAATATCTCAGGACCACTTTGCATTGCTTTGACAAATAAAGAACCAGGCAGAAACAAAGGACATCACTTTCCAGTAACTGGTTCTATTTTTATACAGCATTACACTGTTCGCAAAATGTTTCAGATTAGCAAAACTGTTTGCAAGGCAGACAGAGGAGACAAATACTGCCTTATGCTTCCCTTAAAACTTTTGAAGCCCCTCCAAAATATACAAAATAGTACAGTTCACTGTAAAATTCAGCTGACATCATTGATTCTTTTTTAACAACAACAACAAAGAATAAACCAGGTGTCTTTGTTCAGTCTTTGAAGTGATCCTTACAACTAATCACAGCCAGCAACAAACATACCTAAATACCAACCTCTTTCTCCTGCATTGACCTTTATTTCACATCAGGGACTAGGAAAAAAGGAAAAGCAGACTTCTACATTCAGCTGAGCTCCTGACCTAGCCATTAGAGTTCTCTTTTCTAAGCTAGAAACATTTTCCTTTTTTTTGTTAGGCAAGATACGGTTGGAACAGAAAATCTATACATATTTCATAATAATATACATATTTCATAATTTGATAAGGAAAAGAAAGTATTTGGTCATATTTGGAATTCTTCCTCATTTATCTGTGCTTAGAGGATGAGGCCAAACTCTTCTCTGTGGTACAAGGGAAATTAAAACACAGGAAGTTCCATCTTCATGTGAGGAAGAACTTCTTTCCTGTGAAGGTGACAGAGCCCTGGCACAGGCTGCCCAGAGAGGTTGTGGAGTCTCCTTCTCTGGAGATCTTCCAAACCCGCCTGGATGCCGCCCTGTGCCACATGCTCTAGGTGTCCCTGCTGGAGCAGGGGGTTGGACTAGATGATCTCTAGAGGTCCCTTCCAACCTCAACCGTTCTGTGATTTTCTGCCTAGCCTAAATCACATTAAAGAAATGTAGGAAGATTTTACTTCTCTTTATTTCCAGCTCTTCCCCCGTGAGGTTTTTCTTTCAAAAAACTTCCTCTTATCCACTGGAACAAAAGATAAATTACTATAATTAAGCTACTGCTCTGCAGATTCTCCTCTCCTCCTACCTAACATGATTTTTATTCACTGAAAGGAATTTGTTTTGTGGTAAAATCCAGTTGTTTAGGTAAGACTTTTCACAGAGGGAATGGGATTTTTTTTTTCCTCCCAAGAGGAAAAAATCCAGAGAAAATCCTTAGCTGCTGCTAGTTTTGGTATCCTCAGCACAGGTGACAAATCTAGATGTGTTTCTTCTTTTGAAAGCAGCAGTAATGCATTAAACCTTAATAGTTAAGACTTTCATCCAGAGAACAGGTCTGAGTTCAGCTACTTCCATGGTCAAATCTCACCTCTCATTTGTCAGATGAATACTCTAACCTGCAAACTGCAACCTGAGCAAGGGCCAAGCAAAACTGATAATTGCAGTCTCTCAATTCTCCAGTTAAAACTGCGTTATTCTTCAGTTAAATGAAAGACTCAGATGGCCAGAGATAAGATGATAAGAAAGAATAATTCTTGTAGCTTAGCACTGAAAGCATTCAGCAGAGAGATGAATAATCTGAGCTCTGATTCCCATGTTAATGTTAGGGTGTTTTTGTTTCTTTGTTTTTATTATTATTTGCCTACAGAGCAGTCCCATGTCAAGCCAGTGCTTTATTCCACAAACAGCCCTGTGGAAGCCAGGACCTCAGTGTCAGAATAGGCCTACTGCATTTACATTCCAGATTTAGGCTTGTGTGAGGAAGCTCTTTCTAAAGATAAGAAGCAAAAAAGTTTATCTTTTCTTTGTTTCTACATGCTCACTCACCGTCCATTAAGCCATCCTCACTTTTGCTCTGTTTTATTAAAATTTGATTTCTGATATTTAATTTTTCTGAGTAAATTTGTTTGTTAAAATACAGAAGCATTTGTTTAAATATGTTTTGAATTACTGTAGATTTGTCAGTTCAAATTTTCTCTATACAACCATTCAGAGGTAGTAACCGAGATAGAAAATAGAATTTTGAAAATATTCTTCTGTGCTTATATGAAAAAAATGAACTTTCTTATTTTCTTGAGGCCTTGTCACTTAGCACCAGTGATTACATTTGTACCTTAACACTGCCAAGGCACCTGAACATGAGTTTCATAGTATTAATTTGTTAGCATAGATCCTGGTGTGGTTCTTCTAAGCCACCTTGTACTCACCCAAACACTAAGTTTGGGTGAGTACAGGATCTTGGGTGTAATGTGAAAGGCCACTGACTTGGCAACCAGTCTCTACGCTGATGTTTCAGAAACTATAAATGACCGTTTGCTTCTTCTGAGTACATGCTTCACATGTAAACATTTTCCTCCAAAGAAACACAGATAACAAAACACAACATCAAAGCAGAGGTATGAAATTCAATTTTTAAAGCAAAATTATCACTGTGGCTTCTTTTATTCTCTTCTATATGCCTACAGTGCTTTGCAGAAAAAAATTACTACCATGTATATCCTTAGAAACCAACAATTTAGGGGTCATTTATATACAATAAAAGAGAAACAGATAAGTTTTGATTATTAATACATAAATTCTCCAAGAAGGAAGGGTAAAGTCTATTGTCCTGATAAATGCTGAATACCCTACAAAGTTGCCACAGATAAATATCAGAAGAGAATCACTGATCATCTGCATACTCCTGAATGTTTTCTGATACCTAGTATTTGGCATTGATTCTTGTTAAGTGCTTGGAGAAGTTGAAAAGTTTGCTGCTTCCAGGAAAAAACATGCAGGACTAAACATTCAGACCTAAAACTATGCTTTCAGCTAAGCCTGCCTCAGCCATAAGAATCACAGCAGTCCTCTAGGAAATTAAGGGTTTTTTTGTGAGTTTGTTCCTTTTCAAATTTCTCTTTGTTATGCCAGATGGGAGTTATGAGTTTGTGTACTCCTTCACTGAATCCATGTTGCAGACCACTTCTGACAATTCAGGCACTGGAGAATATTCCTTAGGGTTGAATAGCAATGCAAACTACAGGTTTATGTAAGAGCTACAATCCAAATTGAAGTTTTAGTTTCCAAACATGAAACATGGTTCAAGGGAAGAATCATATAATCAATTCAGATGAAACTCTGCCAGATAAAGAGATTTGTTTGGCTTTTTTACTTCTTCTTCTTCTTTTCTTTTTAATGTATCAAATAGTATTAAAATTACCGCAGAATCCAAAAAAAGCCTATTTTTGATATTTTTGTACAGGTGTTGACATGCAACCTCCATCGAGGACACAGTGACAAACATACAACATACTATGTTAGAGGTAGTACTTGTCTTGTCCTGAAGCTATGTGGCTCTGCAGAGTTTGTGTCCATACAACTGTACTCTTATTCTTCAGAAAATTATGTTGTCATCTAAGCTGAGTACTGACAATTTTTTGTGGCCCACACTGACCCTAAAACTGTTCTAGGCTTCATCTGTGAAATAATAATATCTGGCCTGGGCCAAAACCCTGAAAAAGTGATAACACTTTATCAGTATGGACAGTCGTGTGTGAACCTGTGTCATGGCTCTGCATAGCTCATCAGTACAGAAATAATCTACTGTGACTGTGTTCCTGTATTCCTGAGTGTTCCAATACACTTGGCCAATTCACTTTTTTTTTTTTTTTTTTTTTTTTTTTCTTTTTAAAGATGTTTGATAAGACCTGATGCTCTCTCTTTCTAAAAAAAGGAGTAATGGTCCCTTTTAGAAACCTAGCCCTGTAGTCCTTCAGATCAGAATCGGAGAAATCACTAGTTTAGGAATAAAGCATATATTGTAAAAGCAATATTGCTATTGCAGTATATTCGAAAATGTGATGAGAGAATGCTGAATTCTGTCATGTTCCAATGTTCAGATGTACAGAAGGATCTGCTTTCTGAGGGGAAATAAATTTTTAACTGCTGAAGAAATTCTGAGTTTATGCATATATGGCATAAGATCTAATGTGTATTAAGTTAGGTCAAAACACATCCTAAAGTTTTGCATCCAAAGGGTTTTGCTAGTATGCTACAGATGAGTAAATTGATGACCTGAGCAACAAGCAGTTAATTCCAGAGACAAGGATTATTTCCCAAATTAGTTTATTGAAGGTATTTCCTATCACACTGAATTTGACTTGACATCTTTCCTTCCACTACATCCACATGGGCAAATCAGTTTTTACCTGTCCTTTTCCTTATTTAAGTAATCAAATCAAAAGTAGCAGAATATAAATAATAACTTTTTGATTCTGATGTTCCTCGTCATCCTATGGTGAATACAATAAATATGATTGTAGCTTGAAGATCACACAAACCAAAAACAGACCAACACATTCTTCCTTCCTGTCATCAGAAATTGTATTATTGCATGAAACAGCAATGTAATGACATGCAATAATATATTAAGTGAATACACCCTATGGCAACTCAGGTGTTCACACAATTACATTCTTAGTGACACAAAGTATAAATGATTTGAAACAACAGTCATATTCAGAGAAAGGGAGGCAAGAATGGATTTTCTGCCAAAGTACTTTTTGTGCTAAAATATGAAGCAATAGACAAATGCATGAATAAAAATGTTCTCTATCCTGTCTTACGAACCAAGTAATATAATACAATGTTCCAATGAAGGTGAATGAACAGTGCTAGAATAATAAATCAGCAATAATCTGTAAACAGTGGGAGCAAAAGAAAAAACTATAAATATGTAAAATATAGCGAATGAAAGGCATAAGGAGAGAAGCTGCAATTTTTCTATACACTGACAGAACATACTTTTTTTTCTTTCAGCTTCTTCAAAACTGCTCTTTTGGCTGATGGGAGTCTGCAGCCTAACTTCATTGTACTATTTACCAAACTGTTTGTCTATGACATGGAAACATTTCATATAGCAGCCAAAATGGCTTTCATTTGTCTCATCAAGTGTTGAGAGAATATTTTTTCCTTTTCCAGCTTCTTACATGGAATTGGGACCCAAACTAAATGTGACCATCACAAATCCTTTGAATGTGCCTGGATCTGCTCATGCATTTGTAGAAGGGGGGATGTCACTCATTAAAAACACTTAGAGATGTTATTGGCTGTATTTAATGGAATATTCTACTAAGAGCCTAAGCTTATATATCAGGATGAGTATTAGCTTCCTTCTGAAGACTTGAAAGAGTAGTATAACACTACCCCTCAATTAGCAGCCATAACTGACATAACATTAGATACCCAAGAGAAGCAGGATACTGTGATGTACAGATAAGTACAGCAAGGAATTCACAAATGCAATGATGATAAGAAATACCAGTGAATTTCTTGGTGAATTATCGCCCGACTAGCATTTAGACTTTTTTAAGTTGGCTCTTGCAAGAGCCGTGGCATACAGCATGAATAACTACTGTTCTTTTGCCTGAAACTCAGGAATCTTTTCAGCTCTTTCTTCCAAAGTTATAGTACTTTTCCTTTTGGTACTCTTTGCCCCACTTTTCACATTTTATTCTAAAGTATTTTCTTAGTCTTGGAAGCAGTCATCACTCAGTTTTGAGATTTGCTTAAACAATATTTCTTTTTTTTTCAAGTAAAATCGTCTTTCAAAATATGTGCATTACACAGTCTATGACACTTTTGCATCAAAAAATAGAAAGGGAGCTGTATCATATTTCTGTTTCTGTTCCTGTCTTTCTGCTGTTTGAAAACTAATGACCTCAAGGGAAGAATTTCATTATTTTGACATGCAGACACTTAATTTACATTTGTTTTATGTAGTCTAACAACACAAGAAAGAGTGCACTTATATGAACAATGTCCACCATCTGGCATTCACCTCAGCTATACGAGATTATCTTCCCAGAATTGTAATACAATTTTGTGTCCATTGCAGCCTCACACAGTGACGCTTCTTTTTATTTTGTTTTAGGAAGATGTCTCCACTATCAACGATCAGGTTTGATTGAAGTGTTCCGCTGAGGGACCTTTTGTAGTGTTTTTTTTTTACGATTACAAACAAAGGGTCAATTTCAAACCTGAGATATGGATGAAGGATGAAGGAAGATTTACTTGAATTTCAATTACTTGGGGAATTTTGACTGAAGGAAAGTTCTTCTTTTGAGGCGGCTCCACCAGGCTCAAAGGGATTGTGTGTAAGCAAACATTTTATTTCTGAGGGTCACCAGTAAGGCAGTTCCCAACCTTGCTCAGATGAAATATAATTTTTTTCTTGGATATTTTCCCATGAGATCACAATGACAGCTGTGCTGGCTAGCATGCTATAAGACAACTTTTCTTGTGTCCTGAAATCTTGAGCAGTGAGAATGAACAGGAGAAGAAAAGAGAGTGGAAGAAAGGAAGGGAACTGTACTTCTTTTATATCATCTAGGAAAATCAGTCTTATTCATATGAGAAAAAAATGAAGGCACTTTTACTGTTTCAGCTTCTGTCTGCTCACTGACCAGCAGTTCACTAATAGAGACTGGAGCATATTAAAACATAAATGGTAAGAAATCTGCTGGATGTTGATCAATTCCTTTCTGCTTCAACACCATTTGAATGAATTGCATTACTCAAAACTATTCTTTGGATTTGACAGGTATCATCTCTCTTATTCAGGCTATACCAAAGATTCATGGGAAGGAAAAGAGGGTGCACCTCCTGCTCTGTCTACTGCATCCATAGGCAAGCGCAGAGAGCGAATATGCATGGCAGAATGCGGCACTGTATTCTTAAGATTATAAATAGCAATGCCTTTTGAATGATGAATCTATAGTGCACAGAGTTCTTAAGCTGACAGAAGCCGCAATGACTTTATATTCTCAAGCAGTATAAATTTAAAACTTCTCAATATGGAACATTTTCATACTACCACTCCCAGTTGTGTCCTGTAATCAGAACAGATAATATAATTCAAATTTTTGGCAATTTTCCAGCTATACAGATCACTGCTGAAGAATGTTAAGAACATAAAATATAAATTGACTGGAGTGCCTGTTTTGTGGAACTTATTTATTACTTTCTTCTGCTGATAGATATTTTCACACATTCCAGATGACCTTTGTTAGTTTTCACTGCAGTAGGCCCTAGCTTGAGTTTGCCACCTTCATTGACCCTTTATCCATCCCACCAGAAATTTAGGGAGCTGAAGATTAGAGTAACATGCAGCTCCAGAGAAGCACTTTGCAGGCACCGATATTACACTTTCCTTCAAACTGGGTAGACATGAAGCTGTGACACTTGAATTTCAGATAAAGCCATGTGAAAATGCCCTCACTAGGGGGTTACTCCAATGAAGGGATGGAAGAAAAGGCTGTTCCCAAGTCAATTATTCCGTACTTCCCTGTACAAATTGCCATTTGAGTGAGCAAGGCTCCTGGGGGAAGGAAAAGACTTACTTATCAGCGCTCACACATTCAAAGTTTTATTTCCAGAGCTGTTATCAAGAACTTAGATTGTTCAAAATTTTGAGTTAATTTTTTCCAGGGCATTCAGGAAATATTTAGACTAGTAGACGAATGCCTGCTATTAGCTATATGCCCCATCTCAAAGCAAACTTCTTTTTAAAGCTTGATCTTATTTTGTATTCACAGAATGCAGAACAGGAAGTGGATAAAATTCATTTGAACTATTGATATTTTGGTCTACAATTGAATTTGCTAATATGTGGAAATATTCAAATTTCTGATCAAGACAAATGTAATAAACACTGAATTAAGCAAAATATTAGCATAGTCACTCAAAAAAAATCTAGTTTCAGCTTCATTTGAAATACGGGAGCTTAGGTTGGTAGTAAAAGATCAGAAAAATTAGTGTTTGGGGTTTTGTGACAGATATATGATTCTGTTCTACTAATGACAACTGTCATGACATTTATTTGATAGCTAATAATGGCACTGAGAGAAATAAAGTATGCCAACCCTCATGTGCCTTCAACACCACCTAAAAATGCCATCCACCATGGAGAAATGCATTTAAAAGGCATTCAAGAGCAACCAAATATGTACACTTGTGTCCCACAGGAGTTTTTCATTAAGTACATGTTTGCTTACAGAGATAAAGATCAAAGCTAATAGTTATTTCACAAATTAAGTGTCCTTCAGTTTATGATTGTTAAAGCCAGATAGTCAGCAGAGGACACTGATGGGAACATTATAACAGAATCTGTTGATACAATCACCACTGCCACTAACTCCTGACTGCTTAAGGCTCTGTTTGTACAAGAGGTGGCAGCTCCTTGCAATTTATCAATACTATTGTTTGTCTAATAAGAAAACCATTTACTTGCTGTATGTGATGAGGTTTATTCATAGACATACTTTCTTCTTGATCATTGTTTTGTCATTTACAGAAAAATCAAGAGTGACCATCTTACTTCTTTTTGAAATAGTTGAGACAAGTATCTACAACATCTTCCACCCCCTCCATTTCTACCTGAGTTAGTTATTATTACCTTTTATCCCTAACTGCATGCTTACCCACATAACCACTTGTTTCAATTCACTTTTAAATATTGCAGTACTTTGGAGAGCTGTCTGTATTTTTTTTTTTTTAATAATTGTGGAAGCCAGAGAATGAATAGCAGTACTTTTACTTGTAGGAATTATTATGTCTGTTCAGAACAATGGGATAAGAGAGATTTCCTTTTCTGTTGCTTCCTATTCTGTGTTCTAATGATTAGAGACTGCTCTTCCAGCTGAAGGATAAGGTTTCATATTTCAGTATTTATGTTGGTATTCACTGTAATAACTCTTGAGAGTTCAAATGAATATTCAATCCCTTTTGATATTTTACTTTTGGTGGGACTATATTACATCCTGTGGTAATGAGCTTTATCATCTAGTCATGCAGTTCATTTCATTTTCCGCAAGTCCTGGCAACCGTATATTAAGCATTGTGAAGACACTTCCTGTGTGCATGTGTCACGATCAGTGTCTATAGTGATATGTCTGTTGTGAATGTACTAACATAGTCTCAATTATACTGAGACTGTTATTCTTAATAATAAAATTGCAAATGAAATTGAACATTTCTGCAGCATTTATTTTTACCTCTTTGACTGTCATTACTGGGAAAGATTGGTTGTTGAAAGTCAGGTTTTTATTTTTTCTTGTTATGCAATATTTCACATTCAAAATTTTCACAGATTTTTAGTTTTTTAAACTCTATAGAATTCCATTTCTCTCTCCTTGTTAAGCAAATGCAGTTTTTCTGCAGTCATTCTTATCCAAAGCTCATAATTCCAGGAAAGAGTCCTAATTCTGAGACTAATGCAGAACTCGGGAAATTCACGAAGGGCAGATGTAAAGACATGCACTTAGGATGAATCAGCCCACTTCACTGCCTTCACTGGGCAGCAGTCCTGAAACAAAAAGTCCTCAGGACCCTAGTGGTACGTGATCACATGGCCAGTGTGCATCCTGAAATCAATCCAGGACTGCATGAACAGGAGCAGAGCTGGTAGATTAAGGTAGAGATGGTTAAGAGATCACCTCCTGTTACTGAACACTTGCCAGACTTCATCAGGAATAAAACATCCTGGGTCCCTCAGTACAAGAAAGATCTGGGTAAATGCAAAGTCCAGAGAAAGGCCAATGAGATGTTCAGGGGGCTGAAGCACATGATTTATCTACAAATCTCAGGGGAACAGAAGTATAACTGGGCGTGGAAAAGTGCACCAAGTGAACTGAATGAAAACTCTACAGCAAGGAAACTGTTTAACAGCTGAGTTTTCTATAGCTCTAATGTCTTTCTCTTTTAACATGATTTTGAATCATTTGCAAAAGTCTAAAATAAGTTTGCTAACTTTAATCACTACCCTCAGTTCTTCAGGACTTTTTTTTTTTTAAATACTGTAATGATAAACCATCATTCTCTTGACTGCCTAAGGAGAAATTTCTGCAGAACACATACATTTTTGAAGGTGAGAAAGGGCTTGGTGAGAGGCAAAATATTTTTCCACGCTCCATGATTATTTAGGAAGCTCTAATTTATCAGCCAAAGGTTATCACTGTAGGCTACAACATATATCTTCAGTAAACCCACTCCTAATGCAATTTATCATTTTCTGAAAACACCTTCAATAAGGCAATGCACAATAAGGTAGAGTATAGACTTCCTACTACAAAACCATACCAATGTTTGGGGAGTTTTGCTCATACACAGCATATGTCAAAGCCCTAGGGAAATGCAAATCCTTTGTCCTAAAAGCAAGGATACTAAAAAAAGAGTAAAAAAAAAAAAAAAAAAAAGCAGTCACCAGGAAATAAGAGAGATTTTCTAAATTTTATACTTCACTGAAAAAAAGGACACCTGCTTCTCTGAGATAAAAAGTGGGCAGCTCCATTGACAGCACCTACCTATTGGTCTTTCCCTTACTAGCTATATACCCACTTCACCTCAAGGTCACAGCAGCCTGTTTCACTTAAATGCCAGCAAATGTGGGCAGAGACTTGTGAGATGATGTATGCAGAGAAGTGTTTAAAATATCTTGAAAGAAGAGATGAGATATAAGGACAATTTTGGAAATGGAAAGTCCATCAAGATTAATCACTAGGTCACCCTTCTAGATTATGAGATGGGAGAAAGAACCTTTTTTTTTTTTTTTCCTCCCCCAAATCAAAATGTTATCAGACTTGTCCTGCATATGACATTTCTATGCAGTACTCATAGTGATAAGTAGCATGCAGTTTTCCAAATTGAGTCTCTGATTCACAAATACCATTTAAATGTCTTCTGCATATACCAGAACATTTAATTTCTTTGCATAATAACTTTGGTAAATAGCAAACACTTTCAAATAAAGCATTTACAATATTAAGTAGAAGAAATCCTGCCATAAAAATCTGTAAGTACAATTTGTTTGGAAACCCTTTGGCTTGCAATTTAGATTAAAATCAGTTCAACTTAAGCACTGCAGTGCTTTAAGCAATGCTATTAAACTTCATTATGTATGACAAACAATGCCATTATTAATGAGTTTTTTTTTTTTAAAAAAAGATTATTTAACTGCATCCAAATCTAAATTGCTCTAGATACAATAAAAGCCTGCATAGGAATTGAAGCAGGGCACTGCTTTAATAATCGTGTACAGTGAGGAATGCATACCCTGATGCATTCTGGTTGATGAAAGTTGTATACATAGGCAGTGAGGACCCAAATTCTGAGGTTCTCTGTTTTTGTGCTAGGCAAGACCTGTGAAAATAAACCAGCTCAGATCTGCTTTGTAGCAATGCATAGGAGCCAACCAGCCCAATATACAGCCCTAATTTATACAGCAATTCCTCCTCTGCCTCCAGAGCAAAAGGGCTTTTGGGAGTGAAGTCCACCCAGTCAACACCAAATACTGGAGAGCTTCGGTGGGGGAGTCCCCAGGGCTCCCTTTGATAGTGCAGCCAGGAGCACCCCCATCTCTCACGGGAGCAGCATGCAAGCAGTGAGCTATGCTTAAAGAAGAGAAAGTGTGTGTACTTGTACCCCACACAGCCTGTGTGCAGAAACACATATTTGTGACGTGTATTTGTGACGGGGTGACTAGTATTAGAAAGGTGGTCAGAAATTTGTAGGTATTTATTAATTGTTTTCAAGCATGTAGCATTGTGTTTGCCTGTTGTTTTGCTGATATCAATCCTGAGTGCAGAGTTCAGTTATTGCCATTTAATTATATGTCATTCATAAATCAATAAATCATTTTGATATTATTTGATTTAACTGTTAAGAGTCTGTGCCATTCTCTATCTCTACCGCAGATTTGCTCACCTGATCACCTAAAGATCTTCTTACATTTATACATACACTGAGCTACCTCATCCCAAGGGAGCCTTGCTTTGGTATTTGTTCTTCCTAATGAGGCACTACAACTTAACAGAAACCAATCTTACCTCTTAATCTCTGTCTTGATCTGTTTAGGAGCATAAACACACTAACGTAATACAAATGATATGAGGGATTATTTCTTCTCAGAATGATATTCTTGCAATACTTTCGGACTTTAGGCATTCACAATTTAAATTCTAAAAGCTAAATGAGTGTACTTTGTCCTTAAGTCATATAATAGTCTTCCAGCAAGGAATATAGAGGTAAAGTGGCTTTTTACGGATTGCATAGGCTTAGAGTGAATAAACATACATAGTTGGGCAGATAAATGAACTAAAGATCATTGCACACTATTTAGTGATTGAGTGATTGTGATACTGGTTACAACATGAAATTGTTAAGTCCAATTATTTAGGATGTTAAGATATATCTTTGTAGGTGGACCAGATATACTTTCCTCTTAAGACACCATAATGAAGAGTTTAGGCAAAAAATGACATATAGTCTTATCACTTATTTCAAAGACCCTTTTTGAGGCATTTTGGGGCATTGCCTCCCCTCACCTTTCTTTCTTAAGTAGTAGATGAATAAACATGGTTAGCTTGTTAGCAAAATAATTTCTAATGAACAGATTAGTCAAAATTTCAAGCTGTATAACTACCACCCCCACTGTACACGCTACACCCAAGTTCACATTCTCTGAACAGGTTAGAAATTAAATAGTTCTCTTAGGTAAGAAGTAGTTCAAAGTCATGCCAAGAGAAACAGCACAGAGAGGAGTTATTTAACTGAAGTTTTAAAACCTATCTGTGCTTTGCTATATGGTTTGAATGAGTCTATATGGCTACAACCTGTTCTTGCTAGGAGTAGTAATGCAAATTACTACTAAAAAGACTAGGCGAGCTGGGCCTGTTTAGCCTAGAGAAGAGAAAATTGAGAGGAGATCTGATCAACATGTTCAAGTACCTGAGGGGTGATTGTAGGGAGGATGGGGCCAGGCTCTTCTCTGTGCTGGCCGGTGACAGGACAAGGGGTGACAGGTGCAAGTTGAAACTTAGCAAGTTTGATCTCCATATGAGGAAGAACTTCTTTCCTGTGAGGGTGACAGAGCCCTGGCACAGGCTGCCCAGAGAGGCTGTGGAGTCTCCTTCTCTGGAGATCTTCCAAACCCGCCTGGATGCCGCCCTGTGCCACGTGCTCTAGGTGTCCCTACTGCAGCAGGGGGGTTGGACTAGATGATCTCTAGAGGTCCTTTCCAACCTCAACCATTCTGTGATTCTGTGATTCTGTGAAATGGTGAGTGTGTTACACATAAAAGGAAATAACTATATTGAATGTGTTCATTTTTCTCTATCAACAGAATAACCCATTCCAAATATGAACAATCTATTGACCACTCTGAGGACACTTTCCAACACAGACATTTATGCAATCTACAAATTAGTGTTTTTACACATTACTGCCAATGCAAGACATGATAATTCTAAATACCTCATTCCTCTAATGAATGAATGGGAGCCCTGGAATTTACTTCATTTTGCTTTTGCCTAAGACATTATTCCAGATGATAATTACAACTGAACTAAGTGTTCCCCAGGTAAATATTCTGTAAGTAGGGTAAATTATCCCATGCATATATTTTATTTTAGGGTACCTTATTTTGGTTCCTCAACAGGTATAGGCATTTTGAATAATTGCCAGTGCTATTTGTATGATGCACTATAATTTTCTTCTAGAGACTTGGTGTTTATTTATACTGTCATACCTGATCATCTGTAAGGAACTTCTATCAAGGCAAAATAATTAGTCTTGGTGTTGACAAAAAAGATGTGCTGCTCTCCAGTATTTAGGAAATAAAGAAGCTAAATTAACCCTAAAACTGCCTTTACAGCCTGATTAAAGCAGAAAGAATGAATATATGAATGTATATCTGAGAGAGAATCCCAGTCACCTTTCATGAAACTTATATTTAAATATGTTGCAGTAAATCAGGAAAGTAATGCATGCTTATTTGTGACGAGCTCAAACAGAGGAGAGCAATACAAAATCACGTTCTCATTTAATAAGATTCCACAGCAAAATGGAATGAGTGGGATGAACTCGAACACACTTAATTAACTTACTTTTCCTATAAACTCTTTGATATTGTACATTAGCTTTTACAGATAGCTGGCTGATAGCTACTCTGACTCTAATAGGCTGTGATTTTATTGTCTTGCAGAGAAGAGGAAGCACATCATTTTAATGTTTCAGAAAGATGCATTCCATCATGGAATATTATTTGTTTATAAGAAAAATATTTATACAAAGAATAAGTCAAATTTTCAAAAGATTTACTTTGAAAATTACAGCTTTTCTTTTCCAATGTCTTAAAAACTGCAAAAATTAACCCCATCACTATGAATAAAAGTTATTATTTGGGTTATATAAAGTTGTTTGTTTATTACCCTGACAATGGCTTAGGAGTGTAAATTCTGATCCATAGAGCTTGTTTAGGAAAATAGATACATATAAGATAAAATGCATATAATAATCTAACTAATAGAGCATTTTATTTTAAAAATTGAGTGCAAATATAGCCTACTACACAATGCTATCTCATTTGTTAAATACTCATTCAATCATCACCTCATTTGAAAAGAAAAATGTAATTTAACTAGTTCCAGATTTCTTCTTCCTTGAATTCCATATTTCTCAAATACTTAAATACATATTGCTCTCTACCACTATCTGAAAGAAGGTTGTAGTGAGGTGGGGGTCCATCTCTTCTCCAGAATTAGTACAGATAGAACAAGAGGGAATGGCCTCATGTTGCACCAGGGGAGGTTCGGGTTAGTCATTAGAAAGAATTTCTACACAGAAAGAGTAGTCAAGCATTTGAACAGGCTGCCCAGTTCCAGGGAAAATTGTGGAGTCATCATCCCTTGAAGTGTTCAAGGAATGTGCAGATGAGGCACTTACTTAGGGATGTGATTTAGCAGGTATGGTGTCGAAGAACCTGTGCAGTTCTTCTTTCGATCTTGAAGGTCTTTTCCAACCATAATGATATGGCAAGTGGATAGTCTGCTTATAGTGCTATGTAATAAAAGCTTGCTTATGTACACAAATTCCTGGTCTATTACTGCAAACACTTTCCGTTTCTTTACTAACACCTGTAACAGACCAGAAAATGTGCCATATTAATATGGTTATTCTTCATACATACTGGGGACATCTCCCTCTGGGTTTTAGTTCAGCAGCAGAACTCACTTTTGAAGTGAATCCTCTGGCCACACACTATGGTTTGGTTCACATCACAGAATAGTCTTTACAATGCTACAAGCCAAACTTCTTTCAGGTGAAACTAAACCAAAAGATGTGCTCCAGAACTGCATGTGATATGCTCCAGCTGCTCATGGGCTGTTCAGTCCATCCAAACAAAGCAGAACCAACTGGAAGTAAAGACCCTCTGAAATGTGCAGCACCAAAAGTTCATTCAACATACCTGCTCCTGCTTGTCTGTACTACTTGCAAATTTAGACACAGTGACGTCCTGTTCCATGATGAATATTTTTAAGTGTTACCGAGCATATTTTCCCCTTTCTATTCCATATTTGATTCATAGGCTATGCCAGGACTAGGAGGCAATGAACAAAAATGATAAAGAGAAAGTGACTGATGGCATGGCATGTAATAAAAAGTATGAGTAACTGTGGCAGCCAGGAAGACAGGGAGATATGATATGAGGAAGGAAAAAAGCACTAAAATAGGAGGAAGATAGGAAAAAAAACAACATTTAGCTTCCTTTACTTGACCTTGTACTAAACCCATACCCCCTGATTCTACCTAACCTCTAACAAATATTTCAGAGGGACTATTCTGATTTATTTGTGCATGAGTTTTGATAGTCCCAGTTCTATTATCACAATATCTGGTAGCAAATATTCTATCAGGAGAGATTTCCAGATGTTACTTTTAAATCTTAAAAAACATCAACAAAAACTGAACCCCTTTTCTAAGAGTGAAACTCCAATCTTAAGCATTCCAGCAGGCCCTTTGACAATTCTTGCTCATAAATCAGAAAGACATATTTGTTTGTTTGTGGCTCCTTTTTTTCTCTCTTCAGAACCATTTGCAATAGTTCATTACCCTTTGTTGAGGAATGGTTACCAGAAGTGGACACACTAAAAAATAATGATTTCCACAGAGTCTCTGTGGATATGAGTGCGTATAAAGGTAAGTCCCCCTTTCAGTTCATATTTAACTTTTCCCGATTGATCAATGAAATAATAGAGGTTTTTAAAATTTAAATTTAAGAAATTTTCTATCATTCTCCAAAGTAGTGATAGTCTCCTCAACCCAGGATTACATTTTTTTTCCTGCTTCAGGGTAACATGCCATTACATTCATTTGAGTTAAGGCATACGTCATAAGCCGGCTGTACATACTTTGTAGATGGTTCTGTTGAAGTGTCCTGTGCTTGATAGGATTCTACCTCCTTTTGTGACATTTGTGAACACTGTCAGCAACGCTTTTATGTTTATGAAAGGTGCTTGTCAGCCTGCTCCTAAATATACTGAAGAGCAAAAGACCAGGAACTTATCCTGAAGAGTTATTCAGGAAATGCCCACATTATTTGAAGATTGCCCTTTTATATTTTCTTTCTCAAAATGAGAGTTTCAGTTTATTACTTACTGAATCTGGCCACTTCCTCCACTAGCCCTATTTTTTTTTTCTAGCTTTGTTCCTTGCCTGGGTTTCTACTACAAACTAAGAAATCCTTTAATTGTTAATTGAGTGTTTCACTTATTTGGACAAATTGGGAAAACCAGAACTGGAGATATAATGCAGTTCTTCCCTATATCCTGCTCTTCCAGTAAAATTCTTTGATTAACTGATGAACAATTCTTTGATTAACTGATGAACAATTTACAAAATAAATATTTTTGCAGGCACTGAAATCTGTTTTTCTGATAGACAAAATCAATAAAAACTAGATTAGAGAGTGAAGTATGAAAATAAGACAGTGATTCTTCATAAGTCATATCATTTTTTTCAGACACGTATGTATAAAGGATGAAGGAAAGTGAAAAGTCAGTCTCAGTAACTCTTTCTTAGGAAACAAAAGGAAGAGGAACGAGGAACTAAGTTACAAATATCCAGGATTTAGTACTTTTATTTGCATTCCTTTCCTCTAGCCTCTACTTTTCATCTAGCATGAGCTGTCAAAAGAGAATAAGAAGGATTAGGAAGTACTTGACTAATTCCTATTAGAAGGTAAGCTTTTATTCCAAATGAGGATTTTTATAACGAGCAAAGGAATAGAAATGTTATATCATCTTTGATTAAACTGAATAGCATATCAGCTAAATAAAAACAAACAATGAAAGAAACAAACGATATGCCTTAGGGATAAAATTGATTTGTATTGACTGCATGTTGTTTATCTATGAAAGGCTCTCTTCCATATATAGAGAATTTACTTTGCATATTACAGTAAAATCTCCTAATTATGTTTCTTCAGTTCCTGATCTCCAAATACACTTCGCTTTACTTGTGTGATAGAGAAGATCGGATTTGATTGATCAGAACAGACAACCTCAGATAATCTTATTGATAAAGAGATTCTATAATTATCTGATGCCTCTGGATATGTGGCATATCCTGGGTTGGGTTGGGTTGGGTTTATAAATTTACCTGTATACCCCTTTGGAGAAAGAAATTAACAAGAAAGGCAGTATTTTCATACATATATCTCTGCCTTGCTGAAAATTAAAAATGGAACCATCAGTCAAATCAAATACCTACTATTATAAAAAGCAGGAGGTACTATACACAAGAACACCTCCTATGCAATTTGTTACCGGAGTAAAAACCGAAGAGGTGATGAGTTGATTTGTTTCAAGGTGGAGTAGAAAATATTAGTCAAGTAGAACTCTATGGTAGAACCAAAATCCTAATTACGAAGAACTGCAGGGACAAATAAATATAATTTTGTTCAACTTCATATAATTTTATAGAATAGAGGCACCCACACAGCAGAAATTATGTCTTTCAGTGGCATCATAATTGAAAAGAGAAATAGAAAAAAGGAAAGAAGGCAGGAAGGCAGGAAGGAAGGAAGGAAAGAAGGAAGGAAGGAAAAAAAATACAATGCTATTATAATCAGGACCTGCAAAATCAATACATACGGATCATTACACTATATACGGCATCAAGAAAGAAAATAGTCAGGGTTGCTTACAAGTGTTATATGTATTTAATACCTATATATATATATATGTTATGTATTTAATTTACCCTTTATTTCAACCCTGAGTTTATGATGCTTGTGTTTTGAATTTTTAAAGCATGTTCTAAAGATTACCTCTTTATAGCTTTATTTACACTACAATGCAGTATCAACTAGAATTCTGCATCAATACATTTGGGCAGAGAGGAAAATTACAGTTGTGCAAACTCACTACTGAGGAACTGTGAACTCAGGTTGCACTTTGAGCCTTTTACAGTTTCATTTTATGTAAAAAAATTGCCTTATTTCCCTGTTTATGAAAATATACCAGCATGATTTTACTTTTCCATTTAACTTGCTAGATTTTCATCCAGGAAGCACATTGGGTGTGTTTTCAAAATGGCTCAATTCCCAGACTAATGGGGTGTTAGATTTAGAATTTCATCTCTCTCTTATTAGTTTGTGACCAAAATTGCCAAAGGGCACACACAGCTCATGTTTTTTTTTACAAGACGCCTGAAATAGAAAAGTTTGGTTCTATGATATAGAAGTATATTGTTAAATTTACATATGATATCATAGTCATGAATTAGTTATAATGTTACAAATTATTTTTCCACAGAAAGAAATAGTAGATGAAGCTATTTCTCCCTACTCTTCTGTAATTTTCCCTTCCAGTAGAGAAATAGCAGATGAAACAATCCTGTAAACTTTTAATAAAACACCTTTTTAAATGTCATTGTCATTTTTAGCCTATGTGGCAGTTCAGATTTATTTCTAAGTGTTTTTGATAATCCAGATTTAATCCTTGACACATTTACTGATGCAAGGCAGACATGGGCAGACACAGCGCTAATCACTCAGCTGTGTACATGCTGATGCTCCTGTGAGCCCCTGAAGTAAAAAGGCATGTGGGTATATTAAAACAACAACAACAACAAAAACCTCAGTTTCTTCTCTGGGGTGATGGGGGAAGTGTATCCTATCGAATACTTCCAACTTCAACCCAAAATACTCAGAGGAATACACTGACTCACGCAATAGCACCTGATTAGGAAAATTGAACAGGATCACGATGGCTGCATCGTGACTAGCAAATAAAAATCGAGGCCTTCATTCTCTAGAGACTTAAGGGACCAGCATAAATTGTATCTTATTCAGACAACTAATATCCTTTACTTACCATAAGAGGGTGGCTGAATCCAAACTATATAAAGGAGATGGTCCCTGACCCATAGTAAAATCTTAGATTATACTCTGGCTACCTGCCCTGAGCCAGCACCACACCAGGTGCCCTGCTGGGAAATTAATGACATAGTCACTCATGAGCCAGTGCTCAGTCTCATTCTTAAACGTTTTTTAAATATAGTCAATAAGGACAATGTGATTTGTTTTAGCCATAAACTCACAATTGTAGCTTTAAGGTTTTTTGTTTGTTTGTTTGTTTGCTTATTTTTCCTAATCAGAAGCATCATAGTAGCTTTTAGATATTTGCAAATTAGCCAAAAAGAAGATATTAGTCAGGCTATAGTCATTTAAATCACTAGAAAATGCTCCCAGGAGTCTGGAAGGAATATAAGTAGATGGATTTAGATTTTTATTTAGCCGTGTGAATTGTTTTCTAAGTTTTTCTTTCTTTTTTTTTTTTTTTTCTCCCCACCACTAATTCAGAGCTAGTTAGACTCTATGTACTGCTTTCTCCTTCCAGAAATGCCCCACAGTGGTCAGACGCATCTCTGGCTCTTGAGCGTCTTGAAATAAAATAGTTGATCTTTTTTACACCCAGACAGGATGCTTCCTATGTGTCAACAGTCTGTTGCTTTATATCTAGATTTCAGCCACAAAACATCTTCTGTGTTTTTCAGTGCCAAAAACTACCAGTGTATTCTATTTAGGAGTTGTAATAAGCTACTACTATGAAAAAGTAGTAGTTTTTTACTACTTAAAAAAGTAGTTTTTTACTATGGTAAAAAAATCACCTCTAGACATAGTATCACTTAAGCCTATATTTCAATGCAAGCTAAACTAAGTTTTCCTCTCAAATTTCACGAATAATTCCCTTACACAGCAGACTTTTTCTTGTGTACGGCTTTCCTATTCTAGTTCTTCCGCTGAGTACCACCATGGATTGATTTTCATTTCAAGGCTCATAGGGATTATTTAGTGTCCATGGGAAAGATTTACCAGGATAAATATAGACACCTACATCTGAACTGGCTGTCTAGACTGCTGATAGTGTCAATGGAAAGAAATACATATTCTTTTGTTGTGATTCATCTCACACCAAAGTCCAAAATAAGTCAGATGAATCATGCTCTAAAAGAGCCTTTTTCTCACCATCACCTATAAAAGGGGATTGGACAACTAGTTCAGGTGCAGAAGGCTACATCTGTTCTGCTAGATCTCACTCCAAGCTTTGTCTGGGCTGTTGCTCTGCGGGTCAATCCAGTTCTAAACCCTGGAGGTAGAGGAGCAGGAAATGAAAACTACCAACAAATCTGTCCAAGGGCAGCTGGCAGCTGTGTCTGATGCTGATGGCGGCTTCTCAATGCAGCTGTCCCAAAGGATGCCCTATGCAACACTCTTTAAAAAGTAACCCTACAATTATTACATTAACCTGCAATATTGTCAAAGGAAAATCAAAGAACATCCTCCCTTTTTTCCCACTTTTTTTTTTCTTTTATTCTGTGGTGGCCCACCTCACCTTAATTCTGCAACTTTCTGGAGTTACAATATTTCCTGGTAATATGTGTAAGGAGGAGGTAAAAACTAAATATCTGTATAGCTGAAAGTGAAAGAAAATGTGGAAACAAGCTTCTAAGAGAAAGAAGTGGGAATAAGCATGCCATATCCAAAAACAAAGAGAGTCTTTACAGTTTTCTAACCTTTTTTTTTTTTCTTTCCACCAATTTTCACAGCTGCAGTATTTATAATGCCATGATGAAATCTCAACTATAAATGTCAAGGAAAGCCTGCTGCTAAATTTTCATAGTTGGGATTTCAGCCCCGGTTTTCGTACATGTGAAAAGACTTTCATTACCATATTTATTTTATTCTTCTGAAAAATTGGACAAAGATGGATAATTACACCTTATTTGCCTCATAAAGTGCTATTGTACTTTAATATCATCCTGTCAGATGGGCAATGACTGTTCAAAAATAAAGATCACAATGATTTTGTATGTATTACTCTGTTCATTTTGGGCCTGGTTTTCAGAAGGGCTTAGAGTTACAGTTCTCAGAGAAGCCAGGCTTTATATGAATATATGCTGCAAAAAGCCAAAAAATGTTACCCAAAGGGAACTGAAAGAGAAAGAAGATATACAAAGAAAAGGAGCTAGCTTAGCAAGAAATCCCTGCTGAGAGTTGCATGAGAGCTGAATATCCTTAATAATGCATTTAACATCAGGAAACCCTAACACCGCTTTGTAACAATACAAGTGTAATACTTTAATAAATATTTAAGAGGTAAAATCAGCCATAGCCCTTATTTACAGTACCAGCTCTTTACAAGCTATATGTATATACTTAAACAATTTAGCTTGTGTTATGAATAAAAGGCCTAAGACTGTTTTAATTAACCTTTCTCTGGTAGCATATAAAAACGGAGTGGCAAGTTATTGTTTAACATTCCTAAAAAATATTTTGTGCAATATTAGTCTGCTTTATATATTATATATTATCTACAGCTTATGAAGGGAACTGAGATAATAGGCACTCTACAGATGTCAATAGGGGTTTTATTTCTCACTTTGTTTAAGCAAGTTTTTCTCATTTGCAGGAAGAGTGCTGCGGTCCATCACACCACTCATCCTAAGTACTTTGCATTTCCAGAGCTCCTGCAGTAAATGCTGGATCTCATAAATAACCTTTTTTTTTTTTTTCTGTAATAATAGTAATGATAGCATGTGCATGAAAAGGACTTAATATGAGGTAAAATTTTTCTGTATGACCTCAACTGTGATCTTCATTCAATTTGGCTAGCATCATTTGTTCAGGTAAGTAAGTATACTTTGTGAGACAAACTACCAAAATTAACTCTCAGGAAAATAAATAAAATCTGTATAAAAATGTTGAAGTTATTACTTGGACCTAAGATACATTGCAGAACAAACATCTACTCCATGTTTGAAGTATCTGAATGATGCTGAATGGGAAGGTTCTGTTAAATATCTGTTCTATCCACATTACCAGATTCTTTCCGCATGTGCCCAACTTATGTGGAGTAAATACAGAAGGTCCCTCTTCATTCTAAGCTTCCAAGTTATTACAGATCCAAAGACAACCAAACTCTTTTTCCTCTTCGTTCATAGCTTGTCCAAACAAATAGACTATTTGTGAGAGAATTGCTTGAGAAAGGAGAAATTAGAGAAAAACTAGGCCCTAACAGAAGTTATGGAATTACAGAGGCTTGTTTGCGGTGAGAGGCAGTAGTTACCACTTCCAGGATGGTGGGTACGTACAGAATCTACTTCTCCACAATTCCCTTGGCAACACAATCTGCCCTCCTAGCACACCTTAATAAGAGTAAACGAAGAGTGGAGCAGAATGAAGACACTGTGGCCAAACTCCATCGTACTCCCTGTGGAGGTGGCAACCTGGTTGTATCACGCAGCTGATAAGCCACAAAGTATGATAAGATGTCTGGTCCTGGGCCACTGATGGTGACAGAAAGAAGGAAGGGAGAGGGAAGACTCCATCGTAACTTCTGGATCAGATGACAAACTGAAAACCTTTTCTCCCCTCGGGTCCGGACACCGCCTGAGGAGACTCTTCAAGGTTGAGAGCCCTCTCCCATCTTCTGGGATGAATGATGATTGAGCATTTGTACACTAGGCACTACCTAAGAACCCCCACACAGTAGTAGAGAATTTCCTGTGCTGATATCTGAAATCTCTTCCCTAAATGTTGCATTTGAATAAATTGTGCTATTTGTGAACTCAACTACTTGTTTTGAAGATGATTGGACCTACAGTAGACAGGCTGTCCGTGAACCCAATATTGCCAGAGGCGGGCCTGTACTTACTACAGTATTTGGTATCCCTATGAAGAGATGAGTCCAGCCGACCCCAGTCCCTCTAACCTTTAAGGATCAGCTGGAATGCAAGGGGATTCATCTCTTACCAAATTTGTCCCCACCCCCTCCCCAATCAAGCCACAACACTATTACTTGGCTAAACTAATGTCTAAATTTGTCTTGTCTAAACTAAAGGCCTAATACCAGAAGATACAAGCATACAAGCAGTGTCTGTTTTTATCATCTCATCATGCTGTTTCTAGTTCTGGTGCCAAAATTATCGCCTTTCTTCCCTGTGTGTTTCTGACCTTTTCTCAAAAATCTCTGTGGAGCTTTTACTAATTGAAAAGCTGTTTATTTCAAGTTTTTAGAGTCTGCCTCTGATATATCTCTGACAATATTCTCTTTTTTTTTTAACATGGTGATAGCGATCCAGCATTCCTAGAATTATAAATTCCACTATGTCTTTAAAAGAGGGGCAGAAACAAACAGATCACTTAAGAAGTCAACATTTCTGTGATGTTTTCCAAGCATCACAGACCACAGACCCTTCTGTTCATTCTGAAATAAATTTAAAAATACATAACTCTAAGAAGTAAAAATACCTTAACTAGTATGGTGGTTACACTTGCTAATAAGCTCAACATTATTCTGAACAACAGTAAAACATTTGGGAAACTTGGTTTTCAAACCTTAAGCACAAAGTAAAGTTTTCAGCTAGTTCTTTCCATTTGTAATGAACACAGGTTCTCTAGACCTGCATTCTGTTCCCCTAAAACATTTAGTTAGTTAGCTAGTTAGCTAGTTAGTTAGTTAGCTAGTTATTGGGGGTTACAAACTGATATGATACGCTGCAGAGAAAAAATGATGAATCAGCGACTATTCTCATCTCTAGCCACAAGGACCACAGGTGTTGCTACTGGTCATGTTTGATTGGGCAGTTCAAATTGGCTAGCATGAGACTATGGATTGTCATTGAATAAGACTGTAAATATTTTATCTTCCCATTTCTCTCTCTTTCCCTGCTTACCTTTTTTTTTTTCTTTTTCATGATCCTTTCTGCATAATATTCTCCTTTCCTTCTTAAATTTGTTAATCTTCTTTAACTCACGGAGTAATAATTAATTTCAAGTCAATATTTTTGCATTTTTGTCTTTTTCTCCTTTGGTATCCTCATAGGTTAGGAAATCATTCATGTAGGTCCCCTTAGAGACCAGAGATATCATTAAGATATGCAGTTAGACATGGCAAGATAATATACGTAAATTAGGTTAAACCATGTTGAGAGGGCATTGTCCAGAACTGTCAGAATAATGGTATTTTGATGACTTATGTTAAAGTCATTGTAAAATAGTTTCTGTGGGAAGATTAAAGGTTTAGGAAAGTTGAATGAATAAATTAAGGTATTTCAAGGTGGACTATATTTGGATGAATGACTGATGTTAACTAGAATATATCACTATTTAATACTATTAAGTAAAATGGCACATTTCTAGACGCAGACATAAAAATATACATATATAAAATGCTGAATACCTTAACTAGCAAGTAAACAATTTTGTTTGAAATGAATCGGCAAATACTGTGGTGAATCTGTAATTCACACATAGCTTTATACTATTTGGTGATTTAGATATTCCATTGCAAGAGAGCATTGATTAGATTGCATTAGAGCATCTGCGATTAAAAAAAAAAAAAAAAAAAAAAAAAAAAGTTTTACTGATTAAAAAGCAAGAGATATTAAGATGACCACAAGGTAAAACAGCCATAATCTTCTCAGTTGGATACGGGATTTTTTTTTCAAAATTTCGCATTAATCCAAGCCATGTGCTGTTCTTTTACTTCTTATCACTTTCCAGAGAGAGGAACTAGTTAACAACTGCAGCAGGAGACTCTTCCACCCACTCAGACTCTTCATAACCCAAGTTGCCCAAGGTGTTCCCTAGCTGGAAGTCCAACAGAGAACTGTGGTGGCTTCTCAGATTTCTAAAATTGTTCCACATTGCCAGCACACAAAGGCTTTGTCGATATGCAAAGTGTTTTGGCATCTGGGGAACTAAAACTAACTCAATTCACTTGAGTTCATTTTCAACGCTAAAAATTAAGAGGTCTAAAAAGAAAAGAGCCTGTTTTACATTAGTAAGGCAAAGGATTCAATCTGTAAGATTGAAAGAAATGCTATTAAACAGAAGATTAAACTAATAAAATGTGATTCTACATTATATTTGATTAAATATTTCCTCTTCATTTGTTTCACTGCTCTGGATAGGTTTTAAGGGCTGGCAACTTAGATCCTTCATCAGCTGAAGTGGAAATTTCTTATCCTCCTCATACAGAACCATCCCAATCCGTCTTTCCTAGTTTCCCTTCCAAACTCTGTCTGAGCACTGCTGCTACTCTGTTGACAAGTTAACCATGAGTCAGCAGTGTGCCCTTGTGGCCAAGAAGGCCTGCATTAGAAGAAGTGTTGCCAGCAGGTCGAGGGAGGGGATCCTCCCCCTCTACTCTGCTCTGATGAGGCTGCACCTGGAGTATTGGGTGCAGTTCTGGGCTCCCCAGTACAAGAAGGACATTGAGCTTCTACAGAGGGTCCAGCGGAGAACCATGAAGATGATTAAGGGACTGGAGCATTTGTCATATGCGGAAAGACTAAGCGAGCTGGGCCTGTTTAGTCTGGAGAAAAAAGGCTGAGAGGAGATTTGATTAACATGTTCAAGTGGTGATTGTAGGGAGGATGGTGCGACGCTCTTCTCTGTGGTGGCCAGTGGCAGGATGAGAGGTAATGGGTGTAAATTGAAACACAGGGAGTTCCACCTCCACGTGAGGAAGAGCTTCTTTACTGTGAGGGTGACAGAGCCCTGGCACAGGCTGCCCAGAGAGGTTGTGGAGTCTCCTTCTCTGGAGATCTTCCAAACCCGCCTGGATGCCACCCTGTGCCACGTGCTCTAGGTGTCCCTGCTGGAGCAGGGGGGCTGGATCTCTAGAGCTCCCTTCCAACCTTAATGATTCTTTGATTCTGTGAACAGGTAGTAAATCTTCCTTGGAGGACTCTCCAGATTTTTTTATTTTCCTTATTAGTTCTTAGTTCCTTTTGTTAATTAATTAATTTATTTTATTATCTTCAATATCCTTCTTTTTTTTGCAATATTGCAAAAAATATGCAGTTTAGAGTATTTCTGAGGGGGCTGTTCCACATCTTATAAATAATGTACTCTTAGCTGTAACTAACATTTATACACCTTTCTTAACTCACGATTCACTACTCATTCTTGACAGAAGCCATGCATAATGTTCATGATGCAGCCGACAGATTTGGTACTCGGAGTATTTTTTTTTCCACCTCTGTCTTTTGCCAGTTTTAGGAGTCTTGCAGTCATAATCCATATCTACTAATCTGAACAGTAATGCTGAGCAATAATTGTATCATTAGTATTAGTTACCTATACAGAATGTCTTGTCATTGTTGGTTGTGATGAACCTGCCAAATATAAACATTCTTTATGAAAATGAACTAGGATTTGCTATAAAAAGTAATAAAAATAAAATAATAATACCAAAAATAATAAAATTTATTACTGTTAATTCCTAATAAGTATCTATTTATTTTTCACTGTTGGTATGCATTTGCTTTATTTCTGTGATTGTGCCTTTAGTTATGACTATTTCTCTTCAGTCTAGTCAAGTAGTTAAACAGAAACAATTTTGCTTTACTTCATTTTGAGAGGTCACGCTGTTGTCAGTGATTTGTTTTTTCACCTATAAACGTGCAGATAATCCAACTGTTTGTTCAAAATATCTAATAACTACTAGAAAAAGAATGCCTCTGCATGAAATTGGAGAGCTCTCTGGCTGACCGCTTTTTCCTGTTTGAGAAAAGTTAGCCTACAAAGTGTCTTGGCATATTTTAAACAGGATATTTGTCTTTTGAAAATAACTATTGATTTTTAGTTTCTAACTTGAGACTAATTAAATGGGTCTGAGTTTCTGAGTCAAGTCCTCTTAGGTTAATGGGAAAAAGGATGTTTCATTGACTAGGCTGCAAAGTGGGGATTTGGAAAATGTATTTTCTTTGTTCTAGCACACACTGCTTTTATGACCTTCAGTATGCAGGACTAGAATTGTAGAGCAATGTAGTCACTTAAAGATGCAGTTAGGAGCTGAGAATGGTAATTTGTTTATTCTTTGCAACACTGGAGAGCAGTCAGGGAACTGTTTAACTCTTGCTTGGGGTTCTGCTCCATGCAGTAACTCACCCATAGATATACACCTATACCAGCCAGTACATCAGCCAGGACCTGCTCAGTGAATTTTGGCATCCAAACACAGGCACGTACTATGTTAAACTGGTATGAAGATCCTTGACTCAGCTTTAGCCTGGGCCAATTTGCGCTCTTCCACACTATTCCCAATCATAGTTAGGGAACTCATGGGCATACAGAAACATTCCCACTAAGCAATTGGACACAGCAATCTTGTTTGGAATCAAAGAGATCAAGTCAGTTTTGTCCAGAAACAAAGAATATGCTGCAACATCCTTTGGCCCTGATCATAGTTTGCTAGCATAGATGTTGCCCTTTCTCTTCAAGCTGGTTCAAGCTGCCAAATATTGCTGAGAAGAGAGCTAATGGAAACATAAGAGACTAAGGAAACTTGCTGGTTTCTAGATCTGAGTGGCCTTATATCTGACCAGCTTGGCAGGAGAGCAGTGATCTTCGACCTGCCTGCCCAAATGCTTGAAGACCAATCCCTGGCCTCACTAATCTCAAGATAGATGAGTTTCACCAACTGGTAGGAGTGTGGTGACACTTTGTCTTCAAAACCTATGGTGTCACTAAGATAGACACATTTGACACATATCAGATGGTATAGTATTTCTGAATATACAACTTTTTATTTTAAAAAGCAGGTTAATCGGAGATTCTCATTTTCTTTAGATTAGGGTTTACTTAAACCAAAAGTGTATAAAAACTAACATCAGTCTTCAGAATTCAACTTAAAGTGATTCACAGTATATTATTCCTAAAATTCAGAACATTTATGTCTATTACTTTGACAAATCTTTTGTGTGTCAAAGTCAAAAGAAAAGGACTTAGCTTGCAGTGCGAAAATTAATATTTAGCATTATCTCTTATCTGCCATGTTCTCAGGTCAACAACTAACCAGATTGCAGTGAAGCACACAAAGCAGAACTTAAA
The DNA here is from genome assembly GCF_059628265.1 of Tinamus guttatus. Taxonomy (NCBI): domain Eukaryota; kingdom Metazoa; phylum Chordata; class Aves; order Tinamiformes; family Tinamidae; genus Tinamus; species Tinamus guttatus. Next base: position 1,812,685 of record NW_028288797.1, read on the forward strand.
TAAAATAAAGAAAAATGAAATGCAGCCCTATTTTTTTCCAGTTCTTATCTCTGCTAAAGTTTGCCATCTAGCACAGATCTAGAACTGTTCCAGAGAATCAGTATTTACAGGGACTTGGGAAAGAACTTTTTTTTCATTGCAGTTTACCTTCATTAGGAATAAAATTAACTCAGATGAAGTAAAAATGTGTCCATCAGCCTTTAGTTCAAAATCCAATGCAATTTCAAAGGCAGAGAAGTCAGAGAATTGTATTAGACAAACTCTAAAACAGACTTCAGTCACAGAAGCATTTGAAGTCCTTTGTGAAAAAATGTACCCATAAATTTGCTTTTTCTTTTTTATTGCTCCTTATTCGTGTTTTATTGGCCCTTTTAAGCCAACCCCAGTGATAATGAGATTAAGCAGCTCTAATACTTTATAAACCAGTGAAATTTCAGCAGAGTTGTGATAACAACAGAAGAGTAAACTCTACATTCCACGAATAAAAAGAGGGAGAAAGAAAAAGAGCCTATTAAGATAATTAAAGATTTTGACAGTTTGCCATGGTACACAAAAGATTTTTTTAAAAAATGTTCATGATAATGAGAACATGGACATTGAAATAGATTTTCTAGTTAGAAAATCAGATCTGGCCTTGAGTATTTTACTTACTATAAGGCAGTATGTGCTGTAAACAGAAACTTAGCAAATGCAGTTGCAAAATATTGACATTATCACACACACACAAAAAAAAAGTTTAGGTTAAAATATATCTTGGGAGAAATTACAAGAGTGTTCATATTTATCAAATCTGTCAAAACAAAAATGATAGGTGATTTCCGATTAGTATTTTGCAAAATCCTCGCTTTTCATTTTATTCAGCATTTCTCTTTTAAATTTTGGATAAATTGCTTTTCAGATAATGTCACGTAGTGGAAAAAAAATGTAAATGAGCTTTCAGAGATGGATCAGAGAAAGCACTCAAGCCATTTGTGCAATTTATCCACCATGGAATGCCAAATGGAAAAAAAAAAAAAAAAAGAGATTTTACTTTTTTTTACAAGCTTTAATGCATAGCAATCCTGATTTCTGAATGCTATATATGTTATAGGTTTTTATGATGCTTTAAGGAAAAAAGAAAAAAGAAAAAAAAATTGTCCAAGAATAAAATGAAAGGAGATAAAAGAACTAGGAAAAGCATCTTTCAGAGACTTCAAACAGATAGACATTATTTAGAATGGCGAAAAGGAATTTGAAGAGGAATTTAATTATAACGTGAAAATGTTCTCATAAGTTTTAAATATTAAGAGAATACAACCTTAATCCAATGAACATAGCTATAACAAAAATAATGCCTACAAACTGAAAACGGACAATTTAATGAGGAAAAAGCGTTGGTTACAAAGTTTTTTTTTTTCTCCCATTTGAGCAGATTAAACAGACACAATAGATTCCTCCTCTTCAAGTTACAATTAAATTGCTTTTTCAGAATATGTGTTTATTCAGACATAACAATTTCAACATTGGGGCAGGTGGGGAAATCTAATTGATTAACCTATGATGCATGAGAAGTCAGCATAGATACCTAAGGATTCTCTTAGCGCTTAATATATATACGCAGGTTTGACATTTAGCATATATGGGCCATTTCTGTGACTTTACAATATAGTTTTCTGCAGACTGTAGCACCAGCCAGCTGGATCGGAGCCAGTATGAACTCATTCTGTGTCAACCAGCTTCAGAAGGAAGAATGAATCAGGCACTCTACTGATTGGTAGTTGATGAGTTCATTTTAAAATTCAACTCACCTGTATGGGGAGATTCAGGAAGTTCAAGTGCATAGATAATGTTGTTTTTACAAGCTATCTTGTTCGAAATAACTCTCTACTAGGTCTGGTTAGATATTAGTCTTTAACTGCCACTTTGGGCACTTTGGGATCCTTTGCGTACTTTGGTTTGGACTTACTAGTTCACTTCTTGCCAAAATCTGAGAATTCAATTGAGTGGCTAGATTTTCAATACCAGCAACATTTCTGCATGATAAACCTTGAGATGAAAGTCTTCTTGCACTACCACTTTACTCATAAAATCCTGAAGGCTGTGCTGGTAGACCTGTTCTCTTGGCACAGGAGAAACAGGAGCTCATTGTCTCATTTTGCACAGGCTGTGAGGGTGGAGCACATGGCCAAAAGATTACCCAGGACAATGTGGTCACATCCAGGCTATTTCCTTGCTGTTCAAAACCCACAGGACGTTGCCTTAGAATGGCTACTTTTCAAAGCTGCCAAGAGTGAGGCTAATTGCCCAGCATTGCAGATAACCGTATGCCAGGGCTCATAGCTGTGTCCTAGGCCTGCTGAGTTATGTAGCCAGAGCCAGGCAAAAATGAATGAAGAAATAAAATCATGCTGGAAAGCAGAAACGTGTAAAAGTTGAGTATACCTCCAAAACTACATATGACAGCCATAACAATCTGCACCGGTATTGAAGTTGCTCGGTTGTGTTACCCCTTGCTTGCTGATGAACTGAAAGCATTATATTCCAAGGAAAGACACATAGGCTTGAACCTGCCTTCATGGATGAAGTTGACAGTTTCAAGTTCTTTATTTAGCAGGGTAGCCAGAAGTCAGCCATTGGGCTCACATTGCCCAGTGTGAGCCCAACGCACATTGAAGCCATTCAGATACATTCCTGCATCCTTGCTTTTTGTGAATTTCACATTTTTAGGAAGGTAATTGCTAAACTGATAGTATTGGCCCACTGAGACCTTGAAGAATAATTTGCATTTTGACAGAGCAAAGAGTTTGTTTTCTGTCATGAGTATCTTTAAACAAAATTAATTCTTGGGAAGTCAGTAGTGCCTAAGGTCCCCAGTTGCTCATGGGCTGCTTAATCACTTCTGTCAAGAACTTAGAAATAAAAAAGTTACACTTAATATATAATCAGATTCTAAGTTGAGCATTCCTCCTGCAATAGGAAACTGCTTTGTAATATTTCCAATTTTTCTATCACTTTGCAGATTCACTCCATAGACAGATAAGTTTTAAAAAACAAATATAAATTCTCTCATTTCATTCCAAGAGATGTTCTTTAAAAAGATTATGGACTATTAATTTATTGATGGTTCTGTACTTCTAAAAGATAAGATAGGAAAGAGAAGAAGAACATTTTTCTAATGAAATGATTTGGTCATCCTTTGATGTAAATACATTTTATTGTGATAATTATATTTTAAGAACTGTAATCTTTGACATGTGAATGACTTTTCCTATTCTTGTGAAGATTTTACAGTAATTTTAATGAGACCTTTGCATCTTGCAAGTAATAAATTTCTCAGTATGTTTCTAAATAAGTAATTTTTGAGTTAAAATGATATAGCCAGAAGAGAATCTATTTTTTATTTCTATGACATTTACTTTAACCTTTCACGTTTACATTGAATCTTGCTTTCTTGCCACCCCCTCATAAAGCACCTTCTTTGTGAACACTTGGAATCATTCTGCTTATTACCAGTTCATTTTTTTTCTAGCTTGAGGATAATGCTAGTTCAATGATTATGTTGGAATACATTTTGATTGCAAGATGCAATGTAACCAGTCTCATACCAATTTCCACTGGCAAGTTTCTCGTTGCTCATAAACCTTGAAAAAGGCTTCAAAATTTAAAAGTCATTAACAACAAGAAAGCTTTTGTGAGATGAGATGTTTCTGAAAGTGACTCAACGGCTGTTTTATTCTTATACACAGCATAGAGTAATTTTCACTCCATCTCATACTTCCGCTGAAGTCTATATTTATTCTGTATAGAATTCTCATGCCATGATAATATACTATGGAATAGCATTTTGGTTTTTGGCTCTGTTTTGCTTTATTATCTTTTGCAAGAAAAAAATATGCATGTTTTGTTTTCAAAACTTTATTACAAGGACAAGTCACTTGAATGCTGTTTTTGCATCAATGGAGAAAAACATCAGCTTAAGAAGATGGATATATTTTGCAAAATAGAAAAGTGCCTGCTTTCTAAATCTTGTTCCACTTCATTGGCCTTCTGTCATTTATTTTTCAATCTGACTTCCCCTTCTTTAGAGTCACTATTAAAGAGATTCATGATAACTAATAGAGACTCCGTGTGCCTTTCTGCTACTGGGCATAATGTTTAGTGTAATACTTGAAAAGCAAATCTGGTTTCTGTGCGTCTGTAGCTAATTTTCTCAGGCAATTGTAATGAAGATGCCGCGTGAACAGTATGCACCTGGCTACTCTGAAGTAACACTTCACAAGGATCGACATCATCCTCTTTAGAACATGGTACCTCTCACTAGAGTAAGATTGAATAGCTCAGAAAATCTGTAATATGAAAAATCATTTTATGCTGGCTGACATTGAAAACTTGAATGATACTTGCGTGCTATGACTAAATAATAATAATGGCAACTGCTAGTAGAGATTCTTAGCCCACATATTTGGAAGCATCCCCATCTGCGTTGTTTGGCAATGCAGTTGGTCAGCCACTGCCTTGACAACAGTAATTATTTTGTTACAGACTTTCAGTACGAACTTGGGAAGGCATTTTCCTTCCCTGTTCCTTAATTTCCACCCTGTTTTGTCTATTTAGTTTGTCAGCTTTTGGGGGTTGGAACATTTTCTTACATTTATACAATACGCTAGTGACCGTGATATACTCCCACAACACAGCCAAAGTCATGAAAGAAATCAAGAAAGGGTTTATGAGCGACATCCTGCAATTGGTGGCTTCATGTTCAACAACCAGACTTATATCAGCATAACCAGATACTCCCATTTTTCTCCATGCCATGCCATGCATGCATGATGCTATTTGTTTATATATGATGCATCAGACTAGAAACTGTTTTTTTTTTTTTTTTTTTTTTTTCCTGCTAAATCCACTCCCTGCCACAAAGCCAAATAGACTCCTGTATAAGAAAGGTTGGTCCAGAACCAGAATTAGGACAAATTAGATTGAGAAAAAAAAAAAAAAAAACCTCTTTTGAGAATCTATTTTTTAAATGCAGATTTTCTCAGTCCTATTTGTATATCATAACCTATGTGTTACCTGTTCTAAATGAAGGACACTGAGGTGGAAATGCAAGTGTATATGTGTCTGTGTATGTATCTATCTATCTGCTTATCCGTCTATATACAGATTTTTATTTCAGCTAATTAAATGAACCTGGAAGACAGGCTGATTGCAAAAATAACTAAAAAAAAATCAGAAATACCAGAAATACTGATATACTTCAGTCTTCCAGAAACAAAGATGCAAAAACAAAGCCAGGTGAAGGGAATTGTGTCTTGCCCTCTATGTAGATCTTGAGTATTGCAGAAGTCTCCAAAGCTGTGGCCAGATGGCTCCGATAATCTGCTTTATGAGCATAAATCTGCTTTATAAGAGTTTACTGCCAACCTACAGGGTGGATAGGACATGGAGAGCTCAAAAGTCCCTTCTAGGGACAGCATCAGCTTCCATTAGAACATCTGCTAATTGTAATTTGGGAATAAAAGCATCTCTTTTCATTTTATTCTGACTCCATGAAAAAAAGAAAACAGCAGAGACACTCATTTGATATAAACTGAAGTCAAAGACAAAGAAGAAATTTAAATTAAAAAATCAAGTCAGATGATATCTATAGCCCTGTTGTGGCATGATTTTTGAATCTATGTTCAATGTTTCTGCTTATCTGCATTTCTACGTCATGGGTGCAACAGTATACATAACTAAACCCTATGACTTACAAACATCTTCCTCCTTTCACAAAAATAGGTATAAGGCATTATATATTACATATTTAGTATAAAATACAAATGTCAGCTGAACTGATTTAAGTAGTGCTTTGCTCTCCTAAAATAAATTCATTTGCAATTGTTCTGCTGTATTAATCATGTTTAGAGAGTACCAGGATTTGAAGAGGCAGTTTGTAATTCTCCTCTGCACTATGTGCTATGTTCTGGATATTGAATTGATGACATTGAGAATTATGGGTTATAATGTGTTATCATTGTGTTAATAACTGTTACTTAATGAAGTGCTTATGTAGTTTTTATAATTTATGTAAGATGTTTTCCAGAAAATTTTCTACATTCAAGGTATTTCTAATGAGACTAATGTTAGATTTTTTTAAATGATACAGAAAAGATTTTTCAGAGCAATTTGGCTCTAGTTCACCCATGATTTTTTTTGCTATAAGAAGCAAACAAAAATACATCAGGATGTCATCTAAATAAACCCGGCTTAAAGTCATATGCCTTTTATTTCGAAGCTAACACAGAAATGGCTTCATATACCACCAAAATACATATCTCCCTGACTTATGTGAAGAAGCTGCTTAACAGTGCATAGAAGCTATGTGAACCATTTTAGCACATAATAACTTCTTCAGCTGAATTTCAAGGAATATTTTAGGTAAGATGAATATAAAGAATCAGTTCAACATTTTGTCAAAAGGTGGAAGCTAACACGATCTTCTTTTCTGGAGGTAACAGTTTTCATAGATTTAAAGCTCAGAATCTTCACTTTAAGGCTCTTATATCCAATTAAAATAACCTTTACTTCACCATCTTCTTTTTAATCACCCCCTAAGCAAATGCTGACTGTAAGTACTTGTAAAAGACTGACAAAATCTTGAAACTCCATTCCAATAAAATAAAATTAATTTATTGTTTTTTCTTCTCAAGGATACACTTCTATTTTGAATTAACCCTAGCAATCTTGTCATCCATTATTTTCGTTTAAATTTTTTAATTAATTTATGTTTATCATTTCATATTCATCTCGTTTTTTGTTTTGTTTTGTTTTCAAAAGCAAAATGTCAAATTCTTTTTTTTTTTATTTTGGTTTCTAACTGAGTGAGTCAAAATTCTTAAAATGGAGCTGTTACGAGAGGAAAGAGAAAGTTTAAAATGAAGGAGAAATCATATGTCTATTAAATTCAATGACAAAATTCTCATTGACTTCCCTGGGTTTGGAATTTCATGCAGAGAATGGAATTAGTGGTTTATTTTCCTGGAAATGAAAATACACCCCCCTCCCGATGTCATTTCACTGTGTAAAGATAGTACCTCTACAGATTAAAGGCAAACTGTTCTTACCCTTCACATACCTAATGAAAAGACATTTCAGTGACAGAAAAGCAATTTCCGCAAATCAGCACTGTATGATATTATAAGCTCTGCATTTAGTAAGTTGTGCATTAAACTCAGAGAATAACGGTTATATTAAAGTACAGCCTAATAAAAGTTGGAGTCTTTGCCTCTAACTTCTGACAATGAGGGTTGTAAGTCTTTTTAAACATGAGATGTTTCAGTTTTACGATTCCCATGTACGCTAGCTGATAAAAGACATGCATCATAGGTTTCTTTTCCATATTATGCATAACCTCCAACACTCCCCACAGATCCATGTTATCTCAGAAATACTTTTTTCAATCTTTGCAATGACTTGATGAAGTTAGCTGTCTTTCCTGGAATGCTGTCAGACAGGGCATGTTCTAGACCACAGATGGAAACAGAAGGTTTTGTTTTGGAGAGAGAAATGCCAGACACTAATAATGGCCTTACCAATAAAAGAATTACAGGTTCAGTTTGCACACTGCATTTTCTTTTGCATAACTCAAAAGTTAGTTCTAATTAAAAATAGTGAATGTTGAAGCTATATAAGAAGGAGCTTTTATGTAACGCTGTCATTTACATTTTACAGTGTTGTATGAAAATCTGGAAGAATTCCTTCACAGAATTTTGTGGAAAGATGCTCTTGTTACATCAAAGTATAAAAAAAAGGGCTCTTTTTATGTTGCCAAAAATCAAAGATACCCTTGTATGCAATCTTCTCAAGCAAACATTGTTAGGGACCTGTAAAAGTCAGACAGTTCATAAATCAAGAAAAGTGGAGTTTAAAAAATGTAATTAGACTAGGAATAATGATTATTACAAGAGGTATACATGGATACGATTAAATTGCATATATTATGCAAATACCAGAAGCAGTATAAAAGGATCTAGGAAAAAAGGGAATAAAATTATACCTACCTTGCTGGGAATCAGCTGACTTTCTTAGCAAGTTGCATGTGTGAATACTACACAGATGAGAAAACCTGTAGGAGATAAATGGTAACCACTATTAAATGCTTTCAGAGCTTTGAAAAGTTTGTTAAAGCACTTGGTATATATGTTTAAACACTTACCCCTAGGAATAATCCAACCAATTTCACAGTTAGTTTATTAGATATAAGTAATAACAATTAAGTGCTACGTATGTGAAGAAAAAAAAAAAAAGTTATAATTTAGCTGCAAGCTACAGATGTGCTTGTTCAGGTGCATGATTGTGTTTCAGTGAGCTCACTTTGTAATATGGAATAAAGTAAAAGGGATATGACAAGTCGGGCTAATTAGAAAGTAACAAGTGCCATGGTATACTGGAGGCTTTGAGTTTCCCTCTTCTTTAATTTTTTGTGTGGTCAATAGGTGAACAGAAAAGCCATTTAAAGACGAGAGACAATGGGCACTAAGGGAAATATAGGAAATTCTGATTAAACATAAGAAAAAAAATACACACACTTTTGTTGTGAGGGTGATTGAAACCTAGAACTGAGAGGTTGTTGTGGAGTCTCCATCCTTGGAGACATTCAACACCCAATGGAATACAGCCCTGAGCACCCTGCACTAGTTTACTCTGCTTTGAACACAGTTTCACTGCGTCTCTAGAGGCCCCTTCCAACCACAACCACACTGATTCTGTGGCTCGGTGTTAGGTGTCTTCATCTTACTGCCTTTGGACATGATAGATCATAAAGTTCTTAGATCTTAGAGGAGGAGCATTACCCCCTCCTCCTGCCCACACCCCCAGAGGCTTAGTCTGAAGAAACATTCAGTCTTCCTTCTTTTTTTTTAAAAAAAAAGAAAGAAGCATCCATTTTCTTTAGCACCCTGCTGAAGAAAAAGCTATTTTACTGAATAAGATCTGCAAATTCTACGGAGATTCACATTTTGGTGGAGAATGGCACCTATTCCAGGTGTCTATCCTAGTCAATGGAGAGACAATTTGTCTCATTTGGCCAGGGCAGAAATTGTGAGAAGGCAGAGAACTATTACATCCTACTGATTTAGTAGCTTTTCTCATCTAGTACTAGCAGTACTAGCCAAACTGAAAATGCAAACTAATTTTCACCTAGCTCCATATTATGCTAGCTAAGACTAGAAGCATTGCTAAGCCCCACATAAGGTTTATATATATATATATAGGGCTAAGAGAGAAAGAACCTGAGTTAAAATTTGTGTTAACTGCAACAATAGTATAGCTGAAGTTCTAAACATGGAATAGGAAGAATTCTAATGTGCCTCTATTCATTTATTTGTTCCTTTTTCTTTCAATTTGGTGTAATCCACTAACCTCTTAACTACCACCTATAGGCTCTTAAAGGATACTATAGGCTACCACAAAGGCTCTTAAAACTGTATATATTATACTGCTCTGCTGTAATCACAGCAGCTCACGTATTTTGAAACCTCAGGAGTTCCCTTCCTTGTCCTTCCTAACCCTGTTTACCCATCCCAATGTAGCAGATGAAAGTGAGCTGCTACTTACGCAACAAGAATCTCACTCGTGTCACAGGGCTTGTCAAAAACATACGCTTTCAAATACATCTGAAAATTCAAATGACCTATCAGTCCCATTTCATCTATTTTTCAAAGGATTTGTCTATCTCAGATTTAAGTTATTCAAGCAGGAGCTCTTCCTTCACTTTCATCTGGTGAATATTCCACAGCTTACACTGTGGAATATTCACACTGCTCATTGGCAAGAGGTTTCTAGTCATCCTGCCCATGTCCCCGTCAAGTTGAAGGTGTTTTTCCCTAGGAGTATCACCTGCACTATCCTCTCCCCTCCCAGTATGTCATTTCTAGCTTTCAAGCATTTACAAATTATAGTAGGCAAAATTTGTATAAAAGTTATGGAGACCACACTGCATAGAGCTGGATTTCCCCGCCCCAACCCCCAAAACAGACAATATTATCCCATTTAGAGTACAGATCCACACAGTGTTGAAGGTCTACTTATAAACCTTCAAAACTGCCTCCCTGAAAATACCCAGGTATTTTATCAGAATTTTGCATCTGAACTAAGCAATTCTTTTTTTCCTGACAGAATTTATTACAAAGTTGTCTGTTTTTTTGCCTTTGGCTCTTTCCCTAAATATCACATAATAAGTTTTGCATAATGCCACAAACCCTCATTAAATATCATCCCATTTAAGTGGGCATTTCCCCATGAGACACATAATAGCTCTGGCTGAGCCTTGCTGAAGGTGTCTGTACTGCCTCTAGTGGCTGATTCACTGGCAACCAGAGAGATCCAGTCTTCATTATCGTCTCTGATGTCTCTAGTTCATTAAGGTGGTGTATCTGGGAATTTGTTGAATTCTTACACACCAGATATCCTTAGAAACCAGTTGTTGTCTTTACATTTCAGGTATTTGCACATCCTTTACATTCTGCATACCTGTAAAACAGCACTTCTAGAGATGCTGAGCACACCTCAATCCTGCTGGATCAACAGATGATAAGCTTTGAAATATTTGAAAAAAAAACAGATATTAGGTGTGTAGTGACAAAAGAAACCCTAGAAACAGCCCACACAGCCTTCCACAGTAGTTTCCTTTAGCAGCGTCCATAAGCTTTTCAGTGGCCTTCAAGATGCTTGAGAATTAGGATGCTTTTTGTGATCCACGACAAACTTTAATACAAGGCAGCCAGTTAGAAACTTTTAACAGTTTTCCTGAGGCCGTGATGTGCTAGCCAGAAGTAATGAAACTGGCATAACTGTATCCTGATTAAAAAAAAGTATTTTGTATGAGTTGACAGTCAGATGCAGTAGCAGAATATGTCTTATTGCAAATAAGGAACCACTGACAATATTTTAAATATTGTGACTGTGAGCATAATAGAGAAAGAAATCAACATGTCTATATCAATGACACATTCTGTTCATATAAGACAAATGTAAATTATATACGTCTGAGTATTTATATCCTGCAAAATATATATTTAAAAATTATTTATTTGGAACCCAGAAGTACTTATACAAACATAGAGAAATCACTGGGAAAAAAACATAGTGAACCTCACGTAATGGGAGATGACTAAACTTTCCCACGCAAGACATGTAGGGGAATATATGCTGCTGAGCATGTAGGAAAAACATAGCCACCCTACAACAGAAAGAGAATTTTGCTCTCTTTCTGGAATATATCCCTTATTCTCAAAAATACAGGTGGCTGCTTTATACTTAACTTTAGCTAGCTTTCACTTAGTAGAATACGGTAACAGAGCTAGAGCATGATAAAATCTAAAGATGCTGACAAAAAAGCAAGAAAAAGCAAAGAAAGTTCTGAAAGATGAATATTTCTATCTATTTTACTAATAATTCCCCCATTGCCTAGCATAAAATCAATGGAAATCACTGAGCTTATATAAATCTTTGGCCAAGAAAACAAATGAAATCCAAAATAAAGGAAATGAAACAGACATCCATACTTTTCTTGAAAAACTTAAGGAAACATTCATCAGACTGCAAAACTCTTCTTGTACACAAATTGTGTAAGTGCCTAAGCTAAAATGATCACTTGCCATCTCACATCAAGTAATAATAATAATAAATGTCCAGTCCAAAGTATTGTTTAAAAGAGTGTATTTGTAGCTTAAAATTATATCTTTCTGCCAAAGATAATCAGTAGTACTGAAGTATATAATATACCCAAGACGGCGGTTTTGTCCTTTTTTGTTAATATATCATTTGTTCATGTAACATTCAAAAGATAAGTCAGCTATAGTACTGGATAATAATTTGAGCATTCAAAATGTCTAAATTTATAGTGAAATTCCATCTAGCTGATACCTTTTCTGCCTATAAGAGCTTATAAAAGAAAACTTAAGAGCACATAAAGCTTCCCAATTTTATTTGCAGGGAACTATGGACTTTGTGGACATAAAAACATAAGGATAGTTATAAATTTCTGTGGCAAACAGGTAAGTACAGTAGAAATATAGTTCACGACATTGTAACATATCTGAGAAGTATATGCATCAGTATAATGTCCATTTTTTTGTTCTACTCTTTATTTGTTGCTCCAAACTGTAAGTGTATTTGTCGAAAAACAAAATGAAAAAGAAGATCCATTTTTATTTTCTACTTTACATTGTAGAAACTGAGGAAAGCAGGAACAGTCTGTCCAAAATGTTAAGAAGATCCACGTTAAAAAAAAAAAAAAAAAAAAAAGACCAAAAAGAATTCTAGACAGGTTGATTATAATTGCAGTTACCAAGAGAAGAAGTGCAGGCAAGTTAATGGGATACTAACGTGAAGCTCTGGGGAGTTTGGTTCTATTCCCAATTCTGTGGCAAGTTTGCTTGGTGACTTTTTGAACAAGGTACTTCACTCTGAACATTGCTTTCTCTGTGTACAGACACTCTCTTGTGTATCGTGTGTTAAGACTCACAGATGAAAGAAGTATTACTATAATATTAATAACCTCTTTTCCTAAGATCCTGACTTGACCTGTGTATTAAAACTGCCTTGGTGCCAACTGAACAGCTGAGGGGTTGCAGTTATTTAACACTGCCACTAGACACAGGCACACCCTAATGACTGCATCGAAGAACACACTTATTATCAAAGTTATAATATGAATGCTGAGAGCAACATTTATCCTGGAAATGTGTATTCCAAAAGTAGGAATTACACCCTAGAGCAACATGATTAACACACAGCAGTGAGTTAGGATGAACAGAGTTTCATTCTCAAACATCAAAGATAGGGCAAATGCGAGCCCACTGGATGTGTAAGAACTCAAGAATTCACCAATCCCATGGAATTAGTCTTATAAGGTACAATTGCAGTGTTCCCTTGCAGAACGAGAGATTTAGAATATTTCCATTTTATTTCCTTTACTTGATTTTTCCTTCCACATATTTTATTCATATTAAGTAATAGCTCACATACTTAAGCAGTTTTGACACAAATAGAAAGTTCATGCATGGAGCAGCCTCAATCACATAAGAAAATAGACTGATTGCCTAAAAGTGATCTCAAGAGGTTATATAATTATCTCCCTAGATCATGGCAGAATCAGTACATGACAGATGTTTGCTGAACCTGTTCTTAAAGACCTCCTGTGATGGAGACTACAAAAGCTCCCATGCACTTCCACGCTCATTTTCTGTAACGAAATCTCTTTATGCAGAGCTTAAAAGGAAAAAGTATGGTACGTTTAAAGAGTTTGATAATAATTATATGGAGAATAATTTAAGGTAAGACAGAATTTACTTTAACAATTAATTTTGTGAGGTTCCTAGTAAACTTGTCAGAAATATAAGTAATGTATTAAATTTAGTCATTAACATATGAATAAACAGCGTATGTGGAAGAGTTTATTCATTTATAATAACACATTTTCACTGGGATCAAAAACTTATTATCCCCAGTTAAAAGAAGCCCATTTTACAATACATAAACTGAAAAATAAATTTATTGTTTACTATTTTGATTAACATGGATAGCAGTACATTTTGATTTCCTAAGTCCAAGTCACTCTAAGTTCTAAGAGTTTTAAAGCATGATTAAAGTATTTCTCCTATATAGAATAAATAGGCTTACACTTGACATGAAAATTTGTGGAGTGGAAGCATTACCTAAAATAGGCATATAGTACAGGAAACTGTGAGATGAGGAAAAGGAACATCTTTCATTTTTAACCTTGCAGATTACAGATAAGATAGTAGGCATATTAATCTTTCAAAGTAGTTTCTCACTCATCTACAGAAATGATTTATGTCCTCAAATCTCAGTGACAAGCTCTACGATTTAATGCATTTCATTTAGAACAAGGGGATGCTCTTCATCCAACCATAGGAAAGTGGTGCGACCTGGAGGTAAGACACCTTGGGATTCACACCAGCTTCCCTCAGCCTCACCTGTGAAGCCTCACCAGAATTCAAAGGCCCAGAGAGCACCAAGCAGGTGGACACCTGCAACTGGATGATTCAGGAGATGCATCTGAGAAGGAGATCCTGCTCTACTGCGCATCAAAGAGAGTTATGTGCAAGTCTGACCCAGAAGCGAGGACACCAAAAGTGAAGAGTTCTGAGTTCCCTAAAATCAATGAGTTTTACCAGTTGATACCACTTATCTTTTAGATTTTTCTGTCTGCCAAGGGCAAGACTTCCAAAAGTCTTTCTAGATGTGTCTCCTTTTTAGTGTGAAACACCATCCTGAAGTCAGGGTGTCATTGCTACATGAGAGTTAGCCAGGGTGTTTTTGTAAATGTAGCTCAAACACACCCAACTGGATGCAGACGGCTCAAGTCAGACAACAGGATAATCACAGACTCTGTAACACTCCTCAGTCTGCAATGCTTTGTCCCCAAGTTCATATTGTAGCTACAGCCTGCCTGTGAAGCATATGTCTCTGCTCCAGGGGCTGGCGTCAACCTCCCACCTCCACTCTGTCTCAGATTTCTTCATGTCCAAGCACATCTTTCTTCCAAAGAGAGCAGGGCCATTTTGAAGTAACCAGCCCAGTTCCCATGCCATCAAGGTCAGAATACACAGCTCAGCAGCAGGACTGCAGGTACCCTGCAAAACACACTATGCTTAGCCCTTGCTTGCCACCACTCTCCAATCAATTACAGTGGTGTGTGGACTCTGCAGCTCAATAATGTTTATTCTGGCCCAATGTTACACCAATGGTGTAGGGAGGAAAAAGTGTTTGCCAGATCTGTGTGTGAATTACTGTGCACAGGGTCAGATATTCACCTATCCACCTAGGACAGAAAAGGTATTCTCTAGCACTTGCAAGAGAAAAACTTGGTTGTTTTTCTTGTGTTTATATAATCCTTTTATCTTTTTCTTGCTCAACTCTCTTCTTTAGTCTTTTATTTATTTATTTCCCCCATGATCCTTCTGCTAGGCCCTGAGGGAGTTTTTCCCATAAATATTCAAAAATCTGTTTGCTAGAAATGAATTTATTTCCTGCAATAGCACTGAACATAGTGAAACTGTCACAACCCGAACCTCCTATACTCTGCAATGCCATTCTACAACGGCCATTATTAAGTACTTCGTCTTCCTATATTATATGGTATCTTTTGAAACCCAGGATTTAGATGATTTCAGGAAGTATAAACTGCTATACAGGTTGGCAGTTTTAAAATGTGTGCATTAGACAATCTGGTAGAATTAGTCTTCAGAAGGACCTTGGTGGGAAAAAAAAACATTCTGCTAAAACTATCATCCTAGAAAAACCCACAAGCAGCATATGAAAAAAACCTGAGTGAGAATTTACCTATCCAAGATTCTCATTACGCATACTCCTTGAAATTAAAATAATTATTCTGTTAGAGTTAGCGGGCAGCTCTTCAGGTTCAACAATTTGTGATTTCTGCAGTATTTTTACCTGTCATAAAATGCTTATAGCACACGGGTGGATTAACAGACACTTTTATCAGAATTAAAAATAGGCACAACATGCCAACATCTTGCTCACCTCCATCTGCAAATACAACTTTGCAAAAAACAGTAATTCATTCAATTCAGTATTCTCTTCATCAGTATGTATGATTTAATGCTCGAGTTTCTCTTGAGCATTAAATCATACTTGTTCATAACCTTACTGAAAAGGGACACAAACTGCCGAATTTTCCATCAAAGCACATCATGCATATTTAGAGCCAGTTTTTATTTTCCTCGGCTTAGTGCAGTATACAGGTATCACAGTAGAGACCAGGGCAAGAACAAGTTACAGAAATGACTTATGAACAATGTTCTTTGGATAGCTCCTACTCCCACTTTTTGAACGGATCTAATTTTATCTTTCCCAGATACTGAGATTTAAATTTCAAATATACTGATATTTTTTCAGCTACTTAAAAATCTTAGTGTGACAGCTTATATGCACTAGCAGTGGAACTCACCTTACTGACCTGCTCACCTACAACTTCAATAGTAGTCTAAGTAGTCTTAGTTAGCTATCTAGACTTTCTTTCTATAAACATTGTAAAGGGAAAATACGATTTATTCCATCCTAAAATATGTGCTTAAGATCCAGCTGATGGACATCTCCCTCTCTCTCTCTCCATGACCATTATGAAAGATGACACAAGCCTAATGCCCGAACTTTAGATTACTATAATTAGCTGAGATGACTCTGTGTGTGTATGAGCTTTTAAAACAGGGATTCTCTATGACTAAGCTCAGGAGACAAAAGCACTTGCAGAAAACAAAATGTAAATGCAAATCCCTCCTCTTCTGAAATTTATGGAAATAAAACACTAGCCTAGGCAGTTCTGGAACAAGCAACCTCTGCCACCTCTCATGTCTGTTTTTGGTTATAGTTTGCTCTATTAATAACGCTGATTGGGAAAGAGCTAGAAAAAGTACTGCCAGCAGCTGTGCTCACCTCTTGGCAAAGGGGTGCAGGAAGAAAAGAGTAATGGCATGCAATCTTCTTTCCATTACACCACAATAACGTCTACAGAAGAGATACTTATTTAGGGGGAAAAAAGGAAAAAAAAAAGCTTTTAACACGCATTCGTAAAATCCCTTATGAAATGTCAGACAGAGAGGGTGAGAGTACAAGAGGCTGTAGGGTTGTGAGAGGTCCCAGGCAGGCAATATACAGCAGCAAGAGCTCTGGGGTAAGTTTCATTGCATGTCATCCAGATATATCAAACTGCAGTGTTACTGAAATGCACTTGGTGGCTTTTGTTTCATATTAAAGAAGCTAAAGGCTAAACACATTTTCTTGTGTTCATACAGTAAGCTTTAATGTTCCTTACTGGGTTTTATACATACATACATATATAACAATACATGTGTATTTATATAATATATATACTCGTATTAAATATTTTTGATCTATATCAACTTGTGAGTAGCTTATCTTCCTTAACATACAGATACAGATAAGAGGCAGAGCAGAGCAGTACCAAGGGATGAACTTTTTTCTACCTGTTAGTAGAGCTCTAAGTAGTGTAAGCACGGAGCAGAGATACCCAACTTCCAGACTCCCTGGGAGAAGTATGGATCTGTAACATGCACTGTGGCTACATTAAGGCATGTTGTAGGAACACAGCGGACACTAAAACAGAATTAGCCTACCACATTGCCCATAGCAGGAGCTACATTTTGCATTCACTATTGAGAATGTGAACTGAAATGAAGCAGACTGTGAAAACCTGTGGGAAAAGGTGTTGCCTGAACAAGCGAACAAGTCTCCCTGAAAGGCAGTGCATATCTGTCAATGTTTAACTCACAGCTAAAGGCTCTAGTTTGCTCCTACAAAGCTTTAAAAAAGTAAAATGAGAGACTACCTATCTCCCTAACCCACTGTGCTGTGAGACTGATCTCTAGAGGGGCTTACAGCTAATCAATAGAAATTCCAGGCCTGGATACCAGTTGTTCTCAGATCTCCCTGAGTTGATGCACTTGTTCTGCCAAATCAAAACACCTCATGTAAAGCATGGCAGAATGTCAGTATGTTGCTCTCAAAACAGCAGCTGTGCTAAGCCAAAAACGATGTAGCCTTTGATTTGGGGGAATAAAAGGAAGAACATAGACTCAACTCCACTATCTCTACTGCTCCAATCAAGTAAGCAGTCTTAGAGCAGTCCTGCCTAGCACTGAAACGAGGAAACATATAACAGCCCAGGTTCTTGCATTAACTGCTTATTTATTTACAGAAGTGTTTGTACGGCAATGTGCGGGCGGATGGAGCAGCAGGGTCCCTGTGCTATTGGCCACAGACCTTTATGGAGGGTCAAACACAACTGACCCTGCTCCGAGCCCGGGGCAGCCCCTGCCCTGCCCGGCAGCGCGCGGAGCCCAGCAACCAACCAGCCAATCAGCGAGGGGATCCCGCGCCGACCGCGCGAGGCCGCCCAATGAGCTGCCTGGTCACGCGCCGGCCGCGTGGCTGAAGCTCCCGCCTCTCCCGCGCAGCCCCCTCCCGCCGAGGGGACCGTGCCCGGCACCGGCCCCGGGCCGACTGCAGCAGCACCGGGCAGCGCAGTTATACTCAGCTTCGGTCCCACACTGATGGTGATGCATGCAGTGTGAACCTTTTACATGAGGAAACACCTGCATTTTGTTAAGTGTTAACCCGCAGCTCATTCTGGCTTGTGGGCACTCTTCAAAGGCCCACTGTGGCTGTTCTCCTTGTGTGTGTTCCCACAAATGCTAGAAAGAAGCAGCCTGTGCTCGGCGCCGTGCAGGTTTGGCCCATGCAGCAGGGAAGATGCAGCTGGCATCCCTGCTCAGCACTGGCAGGGGCTCTCCACTTGGTCCGTGAGGAGTCCATTTCACACAGCACAGACATACTGCTTCTGGAATAAAACAGGATAGTTTTGATTAAATGTTAAATCAGCATGTTGCTTATCTAAACTCCTCTCTTTACAGATCACCAGTTCTCTGCAGGGTCAAACTTTGCAGGTTCCTAGTAAAAAGTAGTGTCTGACTCAAATTTTACTAGTGAACAGCTCTAGTCCTGCTGTTACAAAGAGATAAATAGTGATATATGCTAAAGATATTTTCCCCCCTTTTCTCCCCATGCTACATTAATAATCCCACGGAAGGTAATTAAACGTTTCAGTTTATTCTTGGATCCTGCTTATATTATTCATTAACCAGCATTCCAGATGTGCCATCCTCAGTTTGAACAACCCAGAAGCTCCCTTGACCATAGCAGAGTGAACTCTGCCTGCAGCTTTCTGTAACACTGCACTTTCAGTGTAATAAATATTAGAATCCTTTTTAATTAAAGATCGCTCTGAATTGTTTGGAAGAGGATATGGTGAATGTCAGAGTTCTTACGGAACTTAAATGAACCGAGACTGTGAAACTTTAAGGATTCCTGTTTCTGCTGCTGGCAGCATTATTAAGAGTAAACACATGTCGCAAACTGTTTCAGAGACATGCAAAATTACTTAAATTACTTGGAAGGACAGAAGCAAAGCAAATCTTCATCTAGATTTTCCTTCTCATTTTTTTCCCCTATTGCACTACTTCATTTTATTAGTGCTTCTATAGTCTGCAATAATTGTCAGTCTCTGAATTGTCACTGAAACAAATCATTTTAAATAAAGAGTGTGAGTTTTCAATTCAGGGTTTTGCATCCCAGTGGAACTCTCCATTATACTAGCAATATGCAAGTTATACTTGCAAAAATGTGCCAGAATGACACACAATCAGTAAACAAAATGTACTTAATAATAATTGCTGAGAATAATATCTGATTTGTGCACAGAACTATTTCCCAGTAAGGCATATTTAAAGAAATAAGAAACAAGAGCTAGCTATGTTTGAGTACACTACAACAATAGCAACAATAATAAATTAGCAGAAAAGGGAAAAAAAGGATTACTGGAATAGCAAAACAGTCTTTTGCTATTTCTGGTTCAGAAGTAGAACTGAAATGTAGCAGCTATCAATTCCTAACATCCTTCTCAATTTATCTATACAAAGCAATTACAACATAGATATGCCATATTCATATTTATTCCTCTAGTTTATTCTTATAATTTTGATTTGTTTTTAAATAAACATAATATTTCTCAGTTTATTGGAACACGGTGATTTATGATAAATTGACACTTTTAAGACTAAATTCTGTTTTCCTTCTGGTATAACATACTGAACATCTATTCAAACATTTCAAGAGCTCTAGCTGTAACATATGAGGCTATATGATATGAGCATTATAGAATTATGTGACCTATTAAATAGTTGCAGCTGACTAAGCTTTTCGGTTTTTTTCTTTTTCTTTTTTTTTTTTTTTTGATTAAATTGATTGCATTCGAAAATGCTGATTTTTACTGGAGAGCATCTATCCCACAATCTCCATTATCTCAATGCTTGAGGGACTCCCTAAATTACAGATTACTGAAGGTAAATTCAAAGGGGAAGTTACGACCTCTAATCCATGCTTGTGGCAGAAAGCACAAAAAGTAACCTGCCTGAATTACAGAGAGGAAAGAAGTACCTTAGAAGTGTGGATAAATTGCTTAATGATAACAAAAGCGAAGCTCCAGAACAATCTATCTACACAGAATGTGGCACTTTTTCCATTACATGTAATGAAAAAAAAAAAAAAAGTCAAAATTACTCCTGTGTTGGGGCAGGGATTGAGATAGATCCATAAGCTGTATTTGTCTATGAATCTTTATTTTACAAGAGAAAAGAGAAGGATCACTCCATACCCGATTTTAGGTACAAAGGAAATGAAATTTACATCTCCTTACATCTAGTCAATAAAGAAGCTCTTTGGAGAGTGGCTAATGGTCCTAGCCCTCAGGTGACCACTTGTAACAACAGGTCCTTAGTACAAATAAGCAGTTGTGCTCAAGAACAATACCTCAGCTGTATGCACCAACTATTTCACCAAATACTTACAAAATGTGGTACAAATTACATTATTGAAATAGTACTGAAGGACGCGGAGCTGATGCCACTGACAATGGAAGTGGTATTTACCAGTGGTATTGACCAGCACATCTGTTTCTTCATAGGAATACCCAGTGTAAAATGTTAGATTTTTTGACTTTTCTGCCCTGTCTTATGTATGATTTTGCATGCATGTACAAATATCTATAAAAGGAAACAAACTGGAAACATTAAGATATATTTTATCCCCTTTCTCATCCAAATTTTCAAGAAATTGTGAAAAAAAAAAGCTCCCAAACTATTCATTGGACAGGCCTCTGATTTTCTTGGCAAAATAAAGTGTAACATAAAAGAACGTTAACAACTGAAGTATTAAGTTTGTTAAAACTGTTATAATATTAAAAAATAAAATGACACAAGGTACTGTGCAAAAGAAGTTTTGTATTTCCCATCATTTCTTTGCTGATATTAACTACTTCAGAAAAATAGAAGGTACAAACCTAAAAGACATAATGAACTCTTTCGGAATAATAATGCAAAAAAGAATTATCAGTGCAGAAAACTTGATCAGTCATAATGAGAAGCAGAGACTTATAAAAAAATAATAAAAAAAGAACCAGCATGAAATTTGATCATAATGTGATGGTCGGCTAGATTAACTATCATGAAGTGAAATTAAAACATAATAAAGTGTTATAAGCAGGAACCTTCTGGTGGAAAATGTATTAAATTTAACATGCTTCATCTGTGCATAAGCAGATCTTCATGACCTGGCCTCCTGCATTTTCTTTTATGGTTAGTATAAAAGTCTAAAATGTTTCAAAAATTAGGGATATGAAGAAGGAAAAAAAGTTACAAAAGTGTGGGAGGACAGCTTCTCTCAAGAATGAGTGTTCACAGTTGTGAACATAGAGAATAATTTAGTTGAGCATGGATTTGTACTTTCAACTTCAGATTGAAAGAAAGGAGAAGGTATTTCACCTTTGATGAACTCCAATTTATTTCCAATTTAGAACTCTTTGAGTAACAGCCAACCTGAAACCATGATAAAGTGTATCATCAACTTTATTTCAAGAAATCTTTCTAGTAATCTCCCTTGTTCTTTCAATAGATCTTTTGTATTTTTAGCAAACCTTTATCGTAGCTTTTTTTTTTCTGATGAAAAAGCAGATCTTTGCTGATTTAACATGTATTTACAGCATTACTCAATCAGTTTTAGCATCTGTACAAGAGGAGAACACCTTTGCAGAGGTATTCCTGCCCACATCCCTCAGCCAGAGAAGATCAGCATGTTCATTTTAACTTTAGTGGAGTCATACTGTTTCACACTAAGGATTTGTTCTTTTTCCCACTAAAGTAAATTTTGAAGTCCTCAGGGCTTTAATATCACAGATTAAAGGCCTGACAATCTGTCCCTCTATACAACGTCATGAGAATGTCCACCACATAAAATAGGCATATATCACAGTGCAAGAAGTATTTCTTAAATATAGAATATTTTGAACACTTCATGTATTCGTTTAAGTATTGACTAATGTTAATTGATGGATAACATGAGAAATTAATCAAAATTGAAAATTAGAGCAAAAATGCTATCACAAAACCAGCCTCAGAAAATTTGGGAAAGTTTGAACTTTATTCTAGTGCCTCATAAAGCAGTATTGTTAGTAAACAAATATACAGGCATAAGAGCAGTTTCAAAGCAGTTGAATACCCTTTTGTCTTGAAGGAACAAGAGACAATTTCTTTGTGAATTATTCCCTTTCATGAATCAGTTTACAATTCTTAATAGATATGGTTTCATTTTAATCAAAATCTTTTTTATTACAGAAAAATACTAATCTGAACAATATATATATATATATATATGAACAGATATATATATATATATATATATCAATTACAGTATATTAGCAATTTATAATCCCCTCATCACAATCCTTTTTCACTTTTTTTTTAAAAAAGGTAATATTTCTACTTGAAAAAATAGTAGCCATTGACCATAGAATAGCCATACAGATGAATCATATTTTTTTTCTTGAAGACAATCTGTCATGGTATAGGTAGGTGGAAGCACAGCTGTGAAGCAAAGAAATGCTCATAGTCTATATTATTGCTGTGCCCTTTTACTGTAGAAACAGAAATCATAAAGCCTTATTTCGCTTTTTTTTTAATTAATTTTGTATAACTTTTCTTGGCAATAACCTTCAACTTCTCTTACCTTTATGACTGCACCTTTGGCTACGCTGCTTTCCTTCCTCTTATTTCCCAGGTACTCATTTCCTCAGTATTAATTTGCCTCCTCTGCCCTCCTTTAGCTGAAAGATGACAGATAGACTATCTAACCTTTAAGAAAATGCTGCTAAAAGCAGTTCCTAATAAATCTCTGTTTTGTGCGATACAACATTCAAAGGGTTGTGATCAACTGCAGAGTGTATCTGGAGGTCTGTAGCTAGCAGTGACCAATCCTGTTCAATTTACTCATCAGTGACCTGGATGAAGGGACAGGAAGCACACTCAGCAAGTGCAGGGTCCTGCCCCTGGGGAGGGGGTAGTCATCTAGCAGTACAGGCTGGGACAAGAGGCAGCGACCACCCACTGAAGTACAGGAAGTTCTGCCTGAATTTGAGGACAAATCTCTTAACTGTGGGGGTGGCAGAACACTGGAAAAAGCTGCCCAGAGAGGCTGTGGAGTCTCCTATTCTGGAGATCTTCAAAAAGTGCCTGGAGGCAATTCTGTGCCACATGATGTAGGTGAACCTACTTGAGCAGGGGAGTTGGACTAGATGATCTCCAGAACTCCCTTCCAACCTTAATCACTCTCTGATTCTGTGATTCTGTGATCCGGTAGGACACTGGGCAAAGTTCTACAAAGTGCACTTTGAGAGATAATTCTTCATTGGCAAAGGAAAAGGTTGAGTCACTTCTTACATCTGTCCTTCCTTAACCTCTTTGATTCCTTGATAATCTATAGTAATTAAAATTGGCATCTGTAACTGAGCTATTTTTAAAAGTCTGGGATGCATATTAATCCATATGCAAAGCAGAGTATGACATATTTATCTAAAGCTAGGTTGAGAACCTGGTAAGATGTTATTTGGTACTTGTAGACTGTCAAATCTTGCAAGGAGAAATAATCACGTTCTTGCAGGCATGGGTGATGGCACCATGGGTGATGGTACATTATGGAGATGCACTTGCTGGTGGGATTGAGCGAGGGAGGGAAATAAAGACAACCTTTTTCTTCTACTTGCCCAATTTAGGCTAGAGCCTGTGCTTTGTGGCACAATGTTGCCAAGAAGTGTTGTGTTTGGCCAAGAAAAAGCATACACTACAAAATAGTGAGGCTTTATTTCTTCTTTAGCTCATGCTACTTACCTTTCCTGGTGTATATATATCTTGCAAATAGCTTGTTCCTGGGCCAATTCTTCAGGTGTCTTCTCTGAGTTTATTTTTGTACTTGATCAGTAGAATGGTAGTCTGTGTTCTCCTGAACCAACTGCAAAAGAACAATTTGTTTCACAAACCTACATCACCCTCGTGGCAGTGGTAACACAAGATATTTTAGATTTTGCTGAAGCCTATCCATAGCTATATTTTATGAATGAGGATTTACTCTATAAATTTATATTTAAGAATATGATTTGTTCTTTGGAATAGTTTCTGGACATGATGTAACCTGCTGATCTGCTGATTTAACTTGAACCTATCTGCCTCATTATTTGCAGAGGGTATTGTCCTCTTTTTATTTATTTATTTTTTATTTTTTTTACTTTTTATTTATTTGATTTTTGCTTTTAAACCTCTCGTATTTTTCTGATTTCATTAATCCTGTAGATATCTGGGAACCAGCTGGAAACTGATCATCAAACTCTGTAGCAGAATATTCTGAAAAAACCCTGCAGGGGCATGTTTCACTTACAGACAGCTTTGTCTTAAAGCTCTTTACAAGCAAACAGCATAGCTAGCTCTTTCCAATTTGCATTTATCTTTTTTTTTCTGCTGGCAACAGCGAGCCTCACACAAAAGCTGCCAAGCAGTCTTGGAAGGAGAAAGGGCCCAAGGCCTATTTCACAGCATTATGTTGTATGAATAATTCTTCATGTGAATTGTAATATCCTATGCCATCCATATGGTGTAGGATACTTCATCACTACCTGTTATAATAGCAACACTTTGAGGTAAAACTGTACAGATTTTGTTTTTAAAACTAGGTTTACAACATATCTGTGAAGGTTTCTGACACATAGTTCATGATCATTCATCTTAATAGATTAGAAATAGTACTTTGAAGTATTTGTATGTCTGGTGCTGGACCAACAATGGTGGCAGATCAGTCCTTTCCAATAGACTTTGCTTAAACTTCTCCTCCTTCTAATCTCATTATATTACCAACACACAATCCCATCTCACTGAGCATGCTCTTTACATTTTCGGTTAACTTGGGAGACTTTTTTAAATCAATGAATAACGAAAGTAAGTATAACTAGAGTCACTCAAACTCCACCTAAATGTAAAAGAAAATATATAAAAGGCAAACTAAGGAGGGATGTAGAAGGAAGGAAGAATGGGGTGGTAAGAACTGGGGCGGGATGAACTAAGGAAGAGGAGAGAGGGAATCATAGAATCATAGAATGCTTAGGGTTGGAAGGGACCTCTAGAGATCATCTAGTCCAACCCCCCTGCATACGCAGGGACACCTAGAGCACGTGGCACAGGACTGCATCCAAGCGGGTTTTGAAGATCTCCAGTGAAGGAGACTCCACAACCTCTCTGGGCAGCCTGTTCCAGCGCTCTGTCACCCTCACTGTTAAGAAATTTTTCCTTAAGTTCCTATGGAATTTTTGGCGTTTCAGTTTCCGGCCATTTCCTCTAGTCCTATCAGTGGCCACCACTGAAAAGAGACCATCACCGTCCTCTGCACTCCCTCCCTTGAGGTATTTATATACACTGATTAGATCCCCTCTCAGCCTTCTCTTCTCCAGCTGAACAGGCCCAGCTCCCTCAGCCTCTCCTCATAGGGCAGATGTTCCAGGCCCCTGATCATCCTTGTGGCCCTGCGCTGGACTCTCTCCAGAAGCTCCACATCCCTCTTGTACTGTGGAGCTCAGAACTGGACACAATGCTCCAGATGTGGCCTCACCAGGGCTGAGTAGAGGGGCAGGATCACCTCCCTCGACCTGCTGGAGACGCTCTTCTTAATGCAGCCCAGGATCCCATTGGCCTTCTTGGCCACGAGGACACACTGCTGCCTCATGGTCAACTTATCATCCACCATGACACCCAGGTCTTTCTCCGCAGAGCTGCTCTCCAGAAGGTCGGTCCCCAGCCTGTACTGGTGTCTGCGGTTATTCCTCCCCAGGTGCAGAACCTTGCACTTGGCCTTGTTGAATTGCATGAGGTTTTTCACTGCCCAGTTGTCCCATCTGTCCAGGTCCCTCTGGATGGCAGCGCAGCCCTCTGGGGTATCGGCTACTCCTCCCAGATTGGTATCATCAGCAAACTTGCTGAGGGAGCACTCCGTGCCTTCATCCAGGTCATTGATGAATAAATTGAACAGGACTGGACCAAGGACTGACCCCTGGGGGACCCCGCTAGCTACAGGCCTCCAACTAGACTCTGCACCGCTGATCACCACTCTCTGGGCCCTGCCATCCAGCCAATTCCTAATCCACCTCACTGTCCACTCATCTATCCCACACTTCCGGAGCTTGCCCAGGAGGATGTTGTGAGGGACGGTGTCAAAAGCCTTGGTGAAGTCAAGATAGACGACATCCACCACTCTCCCCTCGTCTATCCAGCCGGTCATTTCATCATAGAAGGCTATCAGGTTAGTCAGGCAAGATTTCCCCTTGGTCAATCCATGCTGACTACTCTTAAGCACCTTTTTGTCCTCCATGTGAAAGATTCCTCCATGGAAGATTCCATTGTAACTTCTGGATCAGTCGACAGGCTGAACCCCTTTCCTCCCCTCGGATCAGGACACTGCCTGAGGAGACTCCTCAAGACTGAGAACCCTCTCCCATCTTCTCGGTGGCTGATGATTGTGCATTTGTACAGCAGGCACTAGCTAAGAACCCCACACTAGTAGAGAATTTCCTATACTGACATCTGAAACCTGTTTTCTAAATGTTACATTTGAATAAATTGTGCTATTCGTGAACCCGACTACCTGTTAGGAAGGTGATCGGACTTAACAGTTGAGAGACTTTGTGAATCTAGTACTGCCAGAGTCGGGCCTATAGCTGATAATACTGTTTGGGAACTCGATTCACTCTTAAGGCGATTGGACCTACGGTCAACAGAGTGTTCTTGAATCCGATAATGCCAGGGTTGGGCCTATAGTTACCATAGTATTTGGTATCCCTATTAAGAGATGAATCCAGCTGCCCCCGGCCTCTTTAACCTTGGAGAATTGGCTGGAACGCAAGGGGATTGATCTCTTACCAGATTTGCGCTCCCCCCATAAAACTTCAACATTTGCCAATATCCATCTTTGGCAGTAAGTTTGGAGTATATGTATGTTTGCTTCATCAGTGAAAGTTTTTCCACATAGATGCACTGGTTTTTTAAAAGCTACCTTATGTTAATCCAACACTGAGGCTCTTACTTGAACAATGTTCTGTTCCTTTCCAGTTTTTTTCATTACTTGCACTGTTTTTTTTCTTTCAGCTCTCAGAATACTTCAGGGAAGGTTCTGTGGTTGCTGAAGCATTGCCTCCTGCTCCGTGCATATCGTGGCTGGAGGGTGTCACAGTCTTTCAGATAAATGCTGCAGGAGGTCCACTGGCAGGCTATCACAGTACATTGGCTATTCTGAATGTGTTTGTTGTGCTTAAACATCTGTCATGTGTCCTAAGTTTAATGTCATTGGTTCATGAATTCACTTCCTTTAGCTGGAAGCAATGGCTCTTTTGTTTTTTGAAGCACCTGAAGTTTCAGCCTTTAACTTTTCCTAGCTCTGCTACATGTAATGTATGTCATTTCGTGGATAGTAGGGTTTTAGAAAAATGATAATTTGGGTTTGCTTAGTTCCAATGTGTTTCCTCAATAAAACTGAAAAAGTCATTTTCGAATAGTGCAATCACGGTTACAGCACTCTCTGTTTGGCCTTCAATTACCCGTTTATTTGTATTCTTTTACCTTGTCTTTATACTTAGCGCTATTCCAAATTCTACAAACCATTTATTTTTTATGTACTAGTTACATTTATGCAAAATCTCATTCTCCAACTAATTGTTTGTCTCCCCAATGTGATGAATTGCTTGCTTTCTCCTTTCCCTCTGCCTGCTCTGACATAATGGTTTTTGGGTTATTGCTATAATTAACCTAGAGATAGGTCCTTTTCCATTACAGTCTTCTCCATACTTTCACAGGTTTGCTTTTGCCTATTGTCTTCACTGCTTTATATTACTAAATTTTCTTTTTCACAGATTTTGATATCTTGCCCTTTTATCTCCATGTTTTGTGCTTCTCCATATCTTTGTGTCTATTTCCCTTGTACTTTATATGCAGATACAGATTTTGCCTCTATGTTCTTTTCTATGTCAGCAGCTTTTGGAGAAGCTGAGTATTCTTATTTGAGATATTGCTCTGAATTTATGTTGAATTATTTTCTCTTTTTAACATCAGTAGTCAGTCATTTTCTATAACATGTCCATAAATACAAGTGGTTTTCCCCTGTATTCTTTGTTATTCTTTGGGGGATGCTGAAAATGCTCCAATTTCCCTGGGCAGAGCTGTATCCCTTCCAGCAGCATAGGCTGCTGTACAGGCTGCTGAGAGAGGGCAGAAAAGAGTGCTATTGCCCCATGAGAGACCTGACTCCCAGGGCTAGCAGTTCACAGACAGGTCTGCAAAGCTGCTACCATATGTTGCAAAAAGTGTGGTTCATACTCCACCACTCTCCCCCCGCAAAATGTTCCATGTCTACAGGACAGAAACCCCCGGAGGCTCTTCAGAGCATGGAGAACCACACAAAAAAATCCAGGCATCTGGAGAGCAAGACTACCTGAGGGTATTCTTTCAAGACATAGCAGCGAAGACTCTGAAGTGTAGGTAAATGACATTTTGGCATAAAAAGTGTAAGAGACAGGTTAGAGAATTTGTGCCATTACCTGGCAACCAGGTTTCTAACTTTCCGGGGAAGAAAGCATCTGTCAATGCCATGAGCTTAGTGTTTGTGCTGCCTTAGGCCAGGACGCTGGTTACCAGTGACAGGGTACCAAGACTGAAGGGCAGCAGTGAGGAAGAAATCAAAAAATGCATACGGTTAACATCTGCTTCAATTTCTGGTATGAAAGTGCATCTCCCGTTGATTTGGATCCATCTTGAAAGCGCAGAAAGAATAGCAATCCTTATATTTTGTTCCAAATATGCCAAAAATGCAGTAATATTTGGACACAGTTCTATCTATGCCTGCTTGAATTTCTTACCTTTAAGCTGAGCCCAGCAGTGTTTGCAGCTGTGACAGTGTCTGTTTTCTCTAGAAAGATTATATTCTTCTGCCAAGAACTGAGCAAAATGTTAGCCAATGAGATATTTCCATGTGCTATAAAAGCAAAAGTGTATGTAAAAAGAGGGAGAGTATATAAACGTGTCTTTTATTTATTTTGTTTTCTTGCAAAGTGAAGTGAGAAAGGGAGCCACAGAGATTGTGGCCATTCCAAAACTATCCTTAAGCTTTGTTTTTCCGTTTTTTCAATTTGTAACCAAAATGCTATCCTTATGGTTTTAATATCACTCTACAATCCTTAAAAACAAGCAATTAAAAGCTAAACTCCAATGGGAGTTTAGCTGTTAAAAAGAGCAGTAGCTGCATGTTATACATGGAAGCAATGCCTTTTGTTTTAACACATGCTGTATTGTTGCCTTCAGAGATGCCAGATGCAAGTCCAGGTGGCAGGGAACTTGAAGGTTCACTCTCATTAATACCTTTGACAATAGCACAGAGATCTTAAGCAGCACAGATCATGCTAAAGCTCTTGCTGAATAGCACTGTTTGTTCCAGCCTCCAAGAAAATCGTTCTAATCCATGCGAAGAGAAAGTCTGAGAGTGTTAGCTTCTTTTAGGCTATACTGGCATTGCAACTTTTCCCTATGATGTAATTTTGAAGACTAAACAGTGCCTTTCTACAAGGAGATGACTCATTCAGAGCTCCTAGTGGCATCCTAATATTACTGTATTATTACTGAAAATTGCAGAATAGATGTAGGCACAAAGAAGATGGAGGTTATATTCTCCAGCTTTATATTTACGCATATGCAAGTTTCATATTCTTTCTCAAACAAGGGTTCAAAGACACCACAGAGAATTTTGGCTCCTGCAAGAGTTACTCCTTCTAAGACTCCTTCCTCCTGTGAGCCTAACCCAGCTTCTTCAGGGAATCTAGAGCAGGTATTTAAATGTGGAATTTGACAACATTCTGAATATCAGAAGAGACATGACTTTGAAGAAAAGGATGAAAAAACTAACTTCTTTCCTGTTTTAACCTGCTTTACAGGAAATACACACATTATAGTCCCCGTAATAGATACCACCGTAATTCTCTGTGCTGCAGATTGCATTAATCTTTGAACATTTAGACTGTAAATGCAAGTGAAGGTGCATACACATTATTTATATGAAGTGCTAGTTAATAAATATGAGAGTACTTCTGAAAATGAGAAGGGCATCCTGACCTCAATCTGTTCTTTGTCTTGTCTCTGTTCTCATCTTCTGGGAAGAATTTTATGCCTGCAATTTAGGTTACTTTAAGATGTCTGACAAATTATAAGACAAAATGGCTTAGTCAGTTAAATTGCAGGTAAGAATAATTGTGGGCAGTGTGGTCAAAAGTGGTCCTGTAAGTATGAACTAAGTAAATACAAAATAAAATCCTTTACTTGTAAAGTTTTAACCCCCTCAGTATTTTCCCTGTGCTCTCCAGAATATTTTGGCTGGTGTAAAAGGTATTATTCAGAATAGGTTCCCTTGGAAAAAAAGCATTCTCTTTCCTAATCATGAATGCTCTAAAACACATTAAAATTGGACCTAGACCTTGAAAGAGTTCAAAGGTTTGGTACTGAGCCGTATTGATACTTCCTTGAATTTTGTCACTAGCTTTTTTTTTTTTTTTTTGGGGGGGGGGCAGGGGACGATGCATTGAAAGAAAGTTTGCTTTTACGTTTTCTGAAGCTCAAAGAACCATACAGAGAATGCTAAATGTTCACTATGGTGCTAACTCCTATAGATCTAATGACAGTTAGTTATTGACTGGTAATGAGCAGGGTATCGTAGAGAACAGTACTGGCTCTTACAGTGTTCTCTTTCTTCACCAGTGATTTGAATGATGGGACATAACATCGATTGAAGGGGAGGTGCTAGATGAAGGTAATTGACTGACAGCACATACAGAACTTTCAGAGACGTTGGAATGTGAGAAACAACGGGAGCCTTGTGGGATTCAAAAAAGAGGCATGCCAGCTTGTGCACCTGGAGTAGGATCACATCAGCCCAAGCTGATAGGGAGCACCCTGCTGAAAAGGGGCATTGAGTCACTAGGGACATGGAGCTGATAATAAGCTGGCCAGCAGTTACATTTTCATTTTATATGGCAAATCACCTGCTGAACCACCTACTACTAGGAGACTAGCAAGCAGACTGAAAGATGTTGTCGTCCTGCTCTACCCCCGTTTAGGAGGGCTGTGGAGAAACTGTAGATGCTCCAGTGGAAGGCATTGATTGGTCATGGGCCTAGATCAGATTGAGGAAGCCGGATTTTCTTGGTCTGGTAAAAAAGAACTGAAGGACCTCCTAATAGCAACCTACAGCAACTTGAAGGGAATTACAAAGATGATGGAGCCAAATTCTGCTCAGACATGGCAGACAAAAGTAATTTTGAAGGTCAGTCTGAATTAAGTAAAAACTTCAGAAGAAGTCTGGTTCAACTCTAGATAAATTACAAAGAGAGGTAGCAGGATCCTTGGAGTTTTAGCTGGAAAAGGTTCTTTCACTATTGGCATTGAACTATATGGATTAAAAGATCTTACCCAGAGAAAGATACCCATCAAACATGAAAATCTGAATTAATCATAATCCATAATCATAGTGCAAGCTATGACATTTAATACCTGTCCAAGATATATCTGTCTAGTTAGTAATTATGGGGTTTCATTAAGCAAGTTAAGGAAATAAGGTATTCATGACAATGTTCGTTTGAATCCACTTCAGCAAGACTTCAAAAATTTGTTTTTTTTATGCAGTTTTATGGTTTGGTCCTGCTTGAGGCTTGATTGTGTGATAAATGAGAGCTTGACGGAGATGCATAGCTACCGGTGATTTTGAAAGCTCTATTTAGTTCTCATTATATACTGTGTGCATCACTTTGGTTTTATTGGACTTTTCAGGAAAAGGCTACACCATCATTCTTTAATTCTAAATAGAAATGGAAAGCTGTAAATCTCTATAAAGAATGACAGCTTACAAAATATGTTCACTTCTTCAATTCACTTGGCAAGCACACATTTCAAAGTTGAAAAAGTAAGAGACGGAGCAGATCAAATCCCTAACAGTTCTGAGTATTTTTTATCTTGGACAAGTAAGCAGCAAGTAAGGATTTAAATCCTAAACTAAAATGCTTTAGTACACTAGCACAGCTTCATTATCATAAGTTTCTAACAGTAGCCTCAACAAGAAAAAGCTTATTTAGGTTCATATCATTTCATGTTGGAAGAAATAAATCCCAGTCCCTTCAGTACCAAGGCATTATATGAAATGCAAATGCAGAAATAAGAAAATGCCATTGCTTCTCTGACCTAAGCCCGTTGGTCGTAATTTGGGTCCTTTAAAGGTTACTTCAATTGGAATGAGGAAATTGGAAGCATCAGTCAAACACAATCTCATGTTACTTTATTTTAAGAAGAAGGAAGGAAAAGAGAGAGAAAGAAAGGAAAAGAAAGAGAAAGAAAGGAAAGAAGGAAGGAAGGAAAAAAGAAAGAGAGGAAGAAAGGAAGAGAGAAAGAAAAGGAAGGAGGAAAGGAAGAAGGAAAGAAAGGAAAGGAGGGAAGAAAGGAAGAGAAAAAAGAAAAGGAGAAAGAAAGAAAAAAGGGAAAGAAAGGAAGGGGGAGCGAGGAAGGAAGGAAGGAAAAAGGAAAGAAAGGACAGAAGGAAGGAAGGAAAAAGGAAAGAAAGGAAGGAAGAAAATATACAATATTTCCTGAAATACATCATGAACAGAGGCAAGCAGCACCCTAACTCTAAAATCTCCATATGTGCCCATCAGATTACCCATATACAAGCACAGACTTGTCTCTTTGCTTCCTTGTTACTTCTGTTCCTGGGTCCCTACATCCAGGGCATGCATATCCAGTGTTTCCAGCTGACATCCTGATCGCTGTCATAGACAGAGTCATACTGCCTTGCAGCATGGCTCCTCAGGGAACACTTTGCTCCTTGCTCCTGCTGCTGACTCCTATTATGGCATAAAAAGACTTGATTATTTCTGCTTTTTTAAGTCTTCAGAGAACTGTTTTGCATACCTAAGATTTAATAAGGGCTATGATTGTCTTTACAGTCAACGTTTAGCAGGTGGTAGCTATCAACCTCTTTTAGAAAAACATCACTTTAAGTTAAATAATTAGTTTTGCATGTTCCTGCAATGGGCTGGTGAGATCTTTACGAGTTGTGATATATCCTTACAAAGCATGGCTCAGTCAGGTACTGGCAAACAAACAAGATGAATTTAATGTCTTTAGAATTTTAAATAGCCCAAGTGGGCCTTCAAGAGACTTTCTTTTTAAAGATGGCTCTGAAAGAACTGAGAGAATAGTCAGCGAAAGCTCCCGTAAGCTAGCAAAGACGTTATGCTATTTCTTTTTCACTTTGTCATTTGGTTTACTGCTCATATGCTGTGCCATTGCTAGGATACAACCTCCTTTGAACATTTTCTTTTAGTCCTATCTAATTTCCTCTGATCAGTCAGAAAATCATTCATCAGACTTGCTACTGTTACTATTATTACTTTTTCATTATTACACAATGATCTTTTTTTCTGATAAATACTTATTTTGATTTTCTGATGTAAGATTCTTTTTAATATAAATAATCTTGATTTTATAAAATGAGGAAAAAGGTGTAATATTCTTCATTGTGCATAAACTATTCTTAGTTAACTGAGTGCAACAACAGAACTTTTCTAATGCAATATATATATTCAAGGACAAAATTTAAACATACAATGTTAATCATATTTTGTTCAGGACCTTTAAGGTAATTTGTTAGCATTAACAAACACAGGAGGAAGCTGACATTTTAATAGATTATAATGAGCTAAAAGCCAATGAACTTCAGTACTTATTTGGAATGGTCATCAAGTTGGCTTAAGAGGAGGATAAAAAAGCCTCATCCTTTGACAAGATGTGGAGTAATCATTCCTCCACCCTCAGGCCTGCAGCTGATCTTTGAAGACCATGGGCACTGTTCATCCCTATATAAGACCCCTGTTGTTTCTGTCTTCAGATTAGCTGAAAATTATCACTTAATATTCTAATCATATCCAAACCTCTCAAAATCAAAGATTTGAACCTCAAAATTAGGTTCATGGCATGAAACAGCTTACCCACAACTGGAAATCAGAAGATATTTTGATGGATTTGGCAATCTCAGGAAATCTAATTTTCACACACACACACAAACCTATTTGATGTCTATCTGTTTAATGTCTATTTGATGTCTAGACAAATTCAGGAATGCCAGTTCACTGAAGCTGGCATTACTCTCTCTTTTCAGAACAGAAATACTTACATTACGTTAAGCTATCTATATCTCCTGGAAGATTTTTTCATTTTCAAGAAAATGAGAGTTGGAAAATTGATCACATGTCAATTTGTCTGTTATCCTCAAATCTAACTGAGATTGGTCAGTACATTACAGAGGTACTGGATGGAATCATACTAGAAACCTCATTCCTAAGCTCCTGACTACTTACAAAAATCACAGATTCATAGAATCATTAAGGTTGGAAGGGATCTTTAGAGATCATCTAGTCCAATCCCCCTGCACACGGAGTCACCTAGAGCACGTGGCACAGGATTGAGTACAAGACGGTTTTTAATATCTCCAGAGATTCCACATCCTCTCTCGGCAACCTGCTCCAGTGCTCTGTCACCCTCCCTGTCAAAAAAAAAAAAAAAAAAATCCTTAAGTTCCTGTGGAACTTTTGGTGCTTCAGTTTGTGGCCGTTTCCTCTTGTCCTATCGGTGGCCACCACTGAAAATGGCCCCATTCTCCTCACTCCCTCCCTTGAGGTACCTATAGACACTGATCAGATCCGCTCTCAGCCTTCTCTTCTCCAGGCTGAACAGGCCCAGCTTCCTCAGCCTCTCCTCATAGGGCAGATGTTCCAGGCCCCTGATCATCCTTGTAGCCCTGCGCTGGACTCTCTCCAGTCCCTGTCCCTCAATAGGGATATGAGCACAGGAAATTGAATCTTTTCCTCTCCTGTATATTAGCCTCCTATAGCAGAGGAAAGGAATCCAAGCAATCTCCCAAAAGGCAATAACAGAAAAGAAGGCAGCTCTGTTTGCAGAGCCTTGCTTTTCTATGATGTAACTGCAAGAACACAAACCAGTCTTCAAGAAAGTGGTCAAAAAAATGTGGAGACGCTGAAGTGGAAAACAGAGGGATATCTTCTGGCAAGTTGCCTAGGCATAATAATTTCATGGGTTTTGTTTCATAAGATCTCTTTGCCTCCAGATATCTTAATATTGCTGCCCAATGTACAATTTTACCTAGAAAAAGTAAGCAGAATAATGACAGTTGCACCCTGGGGTTCAGTCCTGGAGAACTGGTATGTATTTGTTGGCATTGTAAGGTACCCAAGAGCCTCTAGGACTCTGGGTCTCTGATTTTATCTTCCAGGAAGGAAATGCACATGGTATGTTAGGATTTTTCACAGAATTTTCCCCAGAACAGCAACTGGCAAACAATATCATATTAATGATACTACTGGGTTCCTGTAATAGAACCCACAGGAGAAGACAATATCTGTTCACCGTTTTATTTTAGTGTTGACCTTGTACAGAAACTATAGTAAGAGTGTTGACCTTGTACAGAAACTATAGTAAGGTCTTCCTCAAAAACAATTATTTCTGCCTTTGAAGATTATTAGTCTATAACAGTCCATGATTTATAGTCCCTAAAATTAGCCATTAGTGAAAAAAAATCACTAAACACACTCCTGTAGGATTAAATCCTTCTCTTTGAAAGAGAAACCAAACAATTCTGCATCCCGCAATTTCATGAAGATTTTGAGTCTTTTTCCTCCTGAAAAACATATATCAAGAAAAATTTGAAATGAAGCAAAAACTCTCAGAATTCGTAGAGGAACTGAATTTCTTCAGTGGGCCACTTTGGCAATCCAAACTAAAAGATATAACTCCTGCTCATTCAATTCCACACAGGGAAGAAAGAATAGTAAGGGCAAGTGTTGTCCCAGTCTTGCTTGGTTAACTCCCGCTTGTCTGGAAAAGATTCCAACCTACAGCTGGAATGTTTTTCCAGACTGGAGCAGCAGAGATTTCAGAAGTCCCCTTGTCTGTCTCCTCTTGAAAGGCTCACCTTACCTTGATCTTATGAAAATGGAACATTTGTAATCTGCGCTTTTGCTTAAATGTACTTGTCTAGTGCAAAAACCATATCTTAGTTTTAATTGTTCATGCTGCAGTTCTGAAGAAAAATACACTAGGAGTTTAGCCTGTTTCTGGCATGAAGAGACTGTGAATTCAACTATAGGCTGAGGTAAATACAGACTTCAGGCTTCCTAATTAAGCAGTGTTTTTCCAGTGCACCTGAGACTGACTCTATGTGATAAAATTGAATCTGACAGTCTGTTTTAGCAACCCTGGGATTCTCTGTATCTTGTTTATGTGAAATACTTCTCAAAGCCCACTACAAATTTACTTGCAATTGCATTATAACTGCACAGCTTGTCATGTGCTATTCCCTAAATATTTAAGAGTGTAATAGTAGGCGACAATTTATATTAGATAATAAAAAGTCTCCTTTATGAGAAAATAACCTGAAAGGATTAAGGATTTTATTTGTTGTTGTAACTTTTGTTTCATATAGTGGATAATAAAAATAATATATTTTAATAAAAATTGGTGAATGAACACCAACTCAAATGCAAGTTTGGTCCCTTTCAGAATAGACTCCCATTTTTCACATCTCAATAGCCTAATTATGAGGAAACTTTTCAAAGAAACAAGATACCTTTGTAAAATGTTTGAATTTTTCCTTGAAGTAATTAAAATAACTATCACTTTCCACACACAAACAGCAGAGTGGCCACCTGTGCTGGTCAAAGCTGGTGAGCTTTCTTGCCACTCCTGTGAGCTGTCGCATTGAGCTGGAGAGACTGCGAGGATCAGGGAAACAGCCTCTACACACAGAAACATGTTTGCATTGCTCTATACTTAGCAAACTAATTGGGAAGAGGACATTTCTGGGATCTAGTTGCTAATAGGAGTACATGTTGGTCGTTTGGCATCGGATAAATGGGATAAAAGTCACAGATAGTCTGAGTAGCAAAGACTAGAATTCCCCCAAGGCTGCCTTGTCTCAACTCAGGAGTCTAGCACTGAGCCAGCATCGTATGTGTGTATGTTCACTCTATAAGGGCCAGACCTGCACGATGGGAAAGCCACTGATAAGTGCACGAAGTCAGAAGGGAAAAATTATAAAGACCTCAGCTCTCTCACCAAGGGACAGGTGAGAAAAAAAAAGCTTATGTCCGGAAGGGGTAAAAAGCTTTTTATAAAATAATATTGTCAATTAAATGCTCTTTTCAGTGTTGAATGCTTTTTAAAAAAGTAACTTGTCAAAATATCCAATTAAAATAAGCCACATGCTTAATGAGCAAAACTGTTCTGTGTGAAGTGTTCCCTCAAAAAGGAAAAATTCCCTAAAATCAGGCTCAGAACCTTTTCCTGGTGGCCAAAAGCCATAGTCCATTCTGTTTTATGACCAAACAAGTTTTCATTATGTGACAGGGGAAGATACCTCTGATAGGTCAAATAAAAATAATAAATAAATAAATAAAATTGACTGCAGTAGGAACCTATAAGACAGAAATAAAAGGACAAACGGATGGACATTTGCAATGTCCTGGTTCACTTCCATTCAAACTGATCACATGACTGAACTTTTTAAGTCAAGAGTAGGTTGCTCTGGATCCCTCCTTTATGGCACAGAAGAGTCACTTCCAAAAGGCAGCTTGCTTAAGGTATGACTCACCCTTTGCCTCTGTCTGTCTGTCTCTCCCTACTGTGGGAGAAAATTAGTCACTACTTAAAAGTCTGACCTTACGCATCTCACTCAGACATTCAAAGAAAAAGAAGTTTGAAAGCTTTTTGCTCAGCATCTGTCCTCTCTCATATATATACACCATGCATATGTGTATATATATATTTTTTGTTTTTCACACGCACACAGAAAGTATATGTAATTATGGAACACTCAAGGACTAAAACATAGAGCTGTAACTGTCCTGCACTGCAATCTACAACACTTTAATTATCCTACTACCTGAAGTACACAGCTTTTTTGAAATGAATCCTCTGGCACAGGAAGAGTAAAGCTACTTCAAACTCCTATATTATTATGCAATTCCATAAGACCTCACATCTGTCAAAAAACAGCAAGACTCTTTAGAGCACATTTGTGTTAACTCAGGTTCTGTAACTATTTTTTTATTCGTTTGTTTGTTTCTTCGGTTGTTTGCATTGGCATAAATAGTTTAAAATCCCTTCTGGGACCAGAGAATTATTGCAGTAGTTAAGGCATTGCATACCCTGAATGGTACACAATGCTGAAGTTGAATTTCAAGGTCCAAAACACCGATTCAAAGCATGTGCTAGTGTTATTCATCATTTTCTGTAGAAATGTTCCTGAAAACAGCAGTAATGAATTAGTTCCTATGTATTTTGCCTAAGTCTCCCTCAAAAAAACTTTCAAATTTTGTTTTTCCAAGCATAGCATTTACAGCAGGTGTTTCTTACTGG
This sequence comes from Tinamus guttatus, assembly GCF_059628265.1. NCBI lineage: Eukaryota > Metazoa > Chordata > Aves > Tinamiformes > Tinamidae > Tinamus > Tinamus guttatus. Next base: position 1,851,150 of record NW_028288797.1, read on the forward strand.
TGCTGTCATACAAAACCATCCATAGTTTCTCTTTCAGCACCACAAGCAAGGTCACTTTTGGTGATATAACTAAGAGTTATTGCCTTGGTTGTATAGGACTTGAGTGAGAAGCTGTGACATGCTGAAGGAAGATTTACACTCTATCTTAATTTATCCATCCATAATTTGATGGCAATTTGCTTTCTGGGAATAGGTTTTGGAAGACAGGCAAACATTCATGAAAAATGTTTGTCACTTTGTCTATTCTAGGACTAGTCTGTATGAGTGCAAAGGAAAAAACACGCATTGCAGCCAGATTAACACCCAAGCCTACCGCCGTTGATTCTGCTGGAGAAAACAACCTGCAAAGCAAAAAGCATCTGCAAACCCCACGCAGCAGGCCAGCTGTACAAAGTACTGCCATTATTTATTTCAAACAAAACAAGAAAATGTCATTGATGCAAACTTCAGGAAAATGCTTAAGTAAGTGACAGCTTTATATGACCTTGCACTAATCAAACCATCCATAGAAAAATCAGTGTTGCATAAGCTTTCATAAGCATTTAGCAAAAAGAAGACATGAATACCAAGAAGGATAAAGAATTGTCAAGGAGATACAAGGCAATATTAGAAAGAGTAATGGGCTGAAACCAGCAACAGCGGCTTAGCCTGAACACTAGCAAAGTTTTCTTAACGTATAAACCTTGAGCTTATTCAGTCTTGTATAAAAATCTAAAGGGTTCTTCTGTAATATCTATTAACGTGTGAAAATACATCCTGGTGTTCTATAATCCATACTTCAAAAAATTCTTAGCTGAAGTTCTTAGCTAAAAGCTTTCTAATAGTAGTTGCAAGGCATTTATTTATTTAGATCTGTGATCGATGTAGAAAATGTGTTGCCCTATTTTCTAATGGCTGTGCAAGGGTTCTACCTCCTTTCTCAGTTCTTGTGATGCCTCAGTGAGATAAGAATCACTTCTGAGGAACTCTATATTCACATGCTCGTCTTCAGGAATGAACCACATGAAATGTGTGGCATAGATTGACATGCAGCACACAGATTACTTCTACCCTAGCAGAGGCGACAGGACACATCTTGGGAGACTCTTATTCTGACTAAATGCTTGCCTAGATAAAGCTAAGAGGTGCGTTTTAAAAACGTGCCTGACATATTGAAGCTGTATCAACAGTACCTGGCAAAAATGCTAATAGATAAGGTGACACTAAGGACCCTGAGATTTAAATTCCTCTTTTTAAATGTGAATTCTCTCCTTTTGTGGGAAATTTAATTAAAACACTATTTGAGGAGTTAGGGGACAGCTTTTCTTTGTTTCTGTTCTTCGCTTATGCTTATGACTGTTCAACAGTTTAAGTGATGCAGAACGAATGTTAATAGTAAATTGCTGGAGTGTGATAATTGATTTCTTTATTAATAAAGGAGATTTAATGCTCCATGGAAGGCTTGATCTAACTCACCATTAGAGACTGATTTTTAAGCACCGTGCTTCACCTTGAAGGGTGCTTATTCCTCTTACTAAGCATAACTGCTTTTGCACAACTGCTCATCATATGTGGGATGTGATATTTTGGATTGGCTAAGTGCTTAACACTGTCATTAACTTTCTATGGGATTGTGTTCAGCACTTCTAAGTGCCAGTTCTGTAGAAAATGAATTTGCTCTGCCATTAAACATGCGGATGACTAAAATGCAAGGAGACCACAGAGGGTTTATGATGAAGGAAAGCAGGGGGGCAGGTCTGTTTGCAAATGCACAAGCAATAAGCCTTTGCAGCAGGTGTCCCTGAGAGTGTAAGTAGAGGATAGTAACAGAGGTTTCAGGATACAGGCACAGGATGACACCAGAGACCCAGGGGTATAGACACAAGTCAAGAAGTTCAATTAGTGGTCACTGAAGGAGTACAAGCTTGAGAGCTGCATAAAAACCATTACAGGATTATGCAAAGAACATGTAGCCAACACATATTAAACATCACATGTATGATGAAAGCAAGAAAGAGATAATGAGCAGCTATAAAAAAGACAGTCACACCTCTACAAGAAGAGAAACAAAGGAAAAACAGATGATTTCCTCTATCACTTGGGACACGACACCAAACCTGATCCAGTCCTTCACCTTTTTTAAACAAAAAACACTGCTTTTGCACTTGCCATTCACCACAGTTTGCCACCAGTGTCTCAACAATCATATATACAGCATTATCTTTCCCTATATTTTGGGTTAGGCTTGCTAGTATTTTAAAAAGCAGTGTGCATGTGTGTGTGTATCCTCTGCTCCAGCCTTTCCACATGACAGAAAAAAAAAAATACTGAGGAGAACTCTTAGAGGAAAAACTCTGTCTCTTCACTTTGGTACATTCTTTAGGAAGAACCACAGCTGAAGATAAGTAATAAGAAAGTGACAGTGCTTTCCTAACCAAAAAATAAAAAGAAAAGTAAAGGCAGAGAGGATTTCAAATTCAGGTACTTTCAAAGGGCAGTAAAGCAGCCTTGCTTGATAAAAGGTGCATTTCCAAGGCCACGTCTGTGCAAGCTGAGCTTTTGCTCTTGATAGACATTATCAGTGCCTCAGATGAACTGTGTGTACACACTTCAAGTCCATTTGTTTAAATCACCTTCAGCAAACAAGAGGTGAAAAAAGAACAAACTGAAAAGTGTTTGAAAATTGCCTGAGGGCAATTTTGAATGCTGTTAAAGCAACAGTTTTTCAAGTATATGCCAAAAGGTACTTGGATGACACAGATCGATTCCAGAGCCACACATAGGATGCCAAAATGTTTTTAATATATGTTACTACTTGAAATATTTACCCCTTGTATGTTACTACTTGCATGAGAGTTGTTAAAATTCATTTTAGACTTACTAATGGCTTGTGTCAAACAAACAAAAAAAAAATGTAAGAACCAAAGCTACAGCTATTTCAATTTGTCATATTCTGAAAAAAAATGGAGCCAAAACTGCCATCTAGTGTAGATTTGTCTCTACAGATCTGACAAGCACCCACTCCTCGTAAGTTACTTAATTCCTCATCAAGTCCACCAAAGGAGAAGGTTGATACTTTCAGTTTTTGCAGACATACAAAAAAGTAGTTAGCATTTTCAGTTAGCATAGTTAGCATCTTCAGAAACTTTATTTATCCTCAACCTCCACTATCATTAAGAGAGCAATTCTAGTACAACACTCTTTTTTTGCATTTTAAAAATGGAGAACTTCCTTAAAACTCAGGTATTCTGTGGTTCTCAGTTATTCTGTGATTTGTAGGACAGGCAAGTATACACTTTCTACAGGATATAAAAACCTTGAGAAACCTCATCTCCTGTGACTCTTTCTGACAAAGACTCTGATGTTCAGTTATCTGCTGAGCTCATTCAGCAGCTCTCATCAGCTCTCAGCAGGGACTTTTGAATGTCTCTCCTCTAATCATATAGCAACATGTTTGAATCAGTTCATATTTGAACAAATAATTAAAATTTCCCTACAAGTTTTTTTAAAAAATGCGCAGGAATGCCTAACAGACAACACAGAAATGCATTAAAAAGCGACACGGAAAGAAAATCAATCAAATGAAAGACCTTGAAGGACAGAATGCCCCAGCAGAAAATAAAAACAATAATAATATATTTTTTAAAAAAGTCAATATAGTCCTTGAAGGGGGCAAGACTATCTAATATTTGGGTGTTTTATTGATAATATCTGGTATAAATCTTATATACATGGAAAATAGTCTGGACTTTTAAAATCACATGTTATCATTGATGTATTTAGGTTTTACATCTTACTTTCTAATTGTTTTACAAATGAATACAAAATAGATAGTAAACAAGTCTGTATCTGCCCTGAAAGTCAACCTTAATCACATAAATTTAGACTAGTCTTGCACAGAAAAAAATATCAGAAAGAGTCTATTTGATACATTATTTCAGAATGTGTAGATGTGCTATTCTGAAATCAAAAGAGTTTTTTAAATAAAATTCACTAAAATTACAATAATATTCCTCAATAAAGTGATTGTTATTCCAGAGTAGAGGAACTTTCAGGGAATTAAAGAAGAATGGCAACATACTATAATATTGTTTGTGCAATCTGCATTCAAGGCAATTTCTCTCCTTCAGTCTGTCTTGCCATGTGCACACATTCCTGCCTTTATAAGAAGACTCTGATAAATAAAAAGGCCTTCATCAAGTCAGGATAAATGCAAGACGAAGGGAAATTCCGGGCTGTAAAGGTCCCTTCTGAGCATATGGTTCCAGCAGACCTTCGAATTTACAGAACACCGTGGAGCTGCACACCACACAAAAAGGTTTTCTCTGGCAGCACCACAGACAAAATCACACTGAGAATTTAAAATTATAACCATCCATTTGATGTGCTCTCTGAAACAAACTAGAAGGAGAGGAAATGTCACTTCAATAAGCTATGAAAGCTACAAAATATGTTCTGCTTCAACCTTCTGATTTATCAATTAGTATAGAGATGTCAAACTCCAGCTGACTTCAGTGGGAGTGCTACGCTTGAAAATACAGAAGAACCCAAATATATCTTTGCTTTGGTTAGATCTCTTCCTTCTGTATTCTCTACATTATGCAAAAACAAGATCACTTCTAGTTTTTCTCACTGGGCAGTCACTCCCTGCTAGTGATAAAATGGAAAAATCTACATTAGCTGACTTTGTGGCCAACACTGGATTATAACTTAAGTTATAACCTAAGTCAGAAGGTTACAACAGAGGTTTCTAGATAGAATAGAGACTTATCTAGAGGTAGAATAATTGAGAGTATCTCATCTGTTCATAATACCAGCAGCATAGGAATAGATCCTGAAACAGTCTGGTCACGCACAAAATGGATTAAAGTCTTTCTGGATTCTGATGCTCTGGACAATGACAGACGAATTTATCCATAGCTTCAAATGTTGTTCCTGTTAATGAACATATCATTTATTCCAAGTGCCAGAGCAGAAATAGTGTGTGGCATATGCTCTGTGGTGTTAACAAATACAGATTTTCTGCAGCAACCAGATATTTTGCATGCAACCGGGTTTGCTTATAACTTTTCCTCTCTCTCAAACTGTCTTCACAATTTGCATGTGCAAAGACAGGTGGTAAAGCCAAAAAAAAACAAAAAGAGGATGGTGGGAGAAGTCTCTCTGTTTTGTTTAAACAAATGAACAAACCAAACAAGTTAAGGTCATGCTACTTAGAGTTTGAATTTTGCTTTTGCAAACCGTCACACTTCCTGTAAACAGAAAATAAAGTATGGTAAGTTGAAAATTGCCCTTGTAATTATTCATATAGGTTCTTTAAAGCAATTTTTATGTATAATTTAGAAGAGCTAATAATTTTAAATTATCTAATCATTAACACAAGCACAACCTTTATGTAGCCTCTAAAATGTTCTACCATTATGTCATATAAAACTCACATAGCCTATTACCCATAAAAGGAGCAGGCATGGCACTATCTGAAGTAGCTCACTGCTCATTTCTTATGGATTAAAAGAAAAGTCATTATCATCTTGCTTAAGTGAAATGATACATTTCTGCACTGGTCTATTTTGGTAGCTGAAGGTGTCAGAACGTATTTTTTCATATTAGGTAGTTGTAATTAATACTAGTAAGTTTATTATCTTCATTACAGTGTGCATAGTGTGCATATAGAGACATATATATATATATATACACACATGTTTATACACATATTTTTAAGTGTGTATACTGCATCACCAACTTGAGATTAATGATATTTTATAAGCTATTGAAGAAGAGAAAGTACAGCATAGTGCTCTGTTCTCTTCAGAATGAACATTTCTTCTGAAAGCCGGCCCAAGAGTCTTGCCAGATTTCCCCTTTCTGGAAACTCTGTTATTGTGAAGACTTACTAATTGGTCATATCTTGGATCAGATATGCATATAATCTTTTATGACAGCAATAGTATATGCTTTTTATGTTGGGGACCATTAGGATGTGCTGCTTTTCCTTACTCCAGTCCTCTGTATTATCATCCCTGTAAGGCTTCTATGCACTGCTGTAATTCGTTAATATTAATATTCCACTCCAGAACTCCAAACTGATAGAGTAAAATTCTCATTATTGGAACACTCTGCCAACCAGAACAAGCAGATGTCCTGATGAAGAGAGGAGCTTATTTAAAAGGAGAATCAGTAATGCTTAAAGACAGGAGGAAAAAAAAGAGAGAGAGAGAGAAAGGAAAAGAAAACCTGCTCTGAATGAAAATAACCGTACTTGAAGCATTCATTGAAGGCACAACACTGACTCCAGTGGAATTACACCTAATAACAGCAGGGATTAATTTCATCTATTATCTTTATTTCTTCATTTAATCTTCATTCAGAAACATCAGTATTAAGAGAGCAGAACACAAAAATTCTCATTTATATAACAGCTGGCTGAATCCTACTTAAGCTGTTGCCATTCTTCAAATTCCTCTACACAGATTTTTTTTTCTTATTTTTTTGATTAAAAGTATCATAACAAAATATTCACTAGTGCTTATGAGCCAGATGAAACTGGTTTCCTTAAAGAGAACACAGTAAAGCAGGCATCTGCAAAATACAATGCAGATATCCAAGAGCATTTGTATCATTCCTTTCTTGCTATATCAGATCATCACGTTCATATCATACTGAGGCTTCCTACACTGCATTGTACCCTTTCTCCTAGAAATCAGTGTCCACTTGAAGATAAAAGAGTTCCACAGAAACAAATATTTCAAAGGAATAAAGGTATTTCCTTAGACCTTACTGCTACCAATGGCTCAAGATGAAATTTAATATTACGTTCATTTAATTAGACTTAGTGTCTGTCTGTCACCAAAAGAGCAACTGTATTTCTTCTGCTGTTGTGGTAGGTCTGTCATTCATCTGTACTCAAATGAAAAACAACAGTTCAGAAAATTACACCCAGTCCAAAATAATCCTACTAAAGAGGTAACGGTTTTCCACTGGTGGCAGCTAGCTGTAAGATTAATTACTTTGCAATATCAGACCGTAACCCTTGAGTACGTTTCTTTACTCTCAGAGTGTGGTGAATTACCTGAGTAACTTGTATTCATCAAAATAAACTTTTGCTGCCAAAAGCAGCATTTCTGCCTCTCTTTGTATGTTGCATCTCCTCAGGTGGCTGCTTGGGAGCATGTGGCCATGTCTGGAGGTGGGAGACATCATTGTCATCAGCATTCTGGACATGGGTCATCTTAAAGTGAACCTTCATCTGAAAGTCTGGTGAAACAGTCAATGCAGTTTTATTTACTTTGTACAATAGTAGAAACTAAAGTATCCCTTAATGCTTACATTGTGCATTGTAGAATTATTTATGTTACATCCTGCTTCATATTGTGCTAACCTTAGAATTTCAACTTTAGATGTCTTGAATTAGTGTTTTTTTTTCTCAATTTGATAATTGACTTTAAATGCCATTAGTTTAAATCAGTGTTTAGCCACAGAAATCAGATCTCATACTCAAAAGATTTTCTACCAGACTTTGGTTTTACATGTACATAACTACAATAAAAAATGTAATTTGCATTAAATTAAATATGTAAATATCAGTAAATGGAATCCTTTAAGGATGCCATGGAATTTTGCTGTGTAAACTCCATAGACTCTGTAGGCTCCCATCCAAATATGTGGATAGACCAAACATCTAGAAGATATTCAGCCATAAAACCCAGACCTAAGCACTAACATCTATGTAAGCGTCATATCCGCTAAAGCTGTGTTCAGCCCAAAGTACCTTTCTGGACTTCGTAGATTTATACACATTAAAAACATAAATCACTTGCAAAACTATAGTTACAGAAAGTTTCAACTGTTAGATTTAAGTCTAATTTGAGCCATGAGAGTAGTATTGATCAGTGAACAGCTTAGTGAGCCAACATACATATTTAAAGCTTATGTTTCCCAAAAGAAGTCCAAGAGGGTGGGGGAGAATGTGTTTAGGTGTGCTGCTGCTCAAACCAAGGTAAACTCACACAGTCAAATGTTTTTACTGCATAGCAATGTACCTGTTGGGAGGAAAGGCAGTCATACTTCTTATTTGTAAAAATCAGAATAGAAGTTCATATTACTGTAAAATACAGCCAAAACATTAAAATTCTCTATACAGCAACGCTGTTAATATAACTGTTTATTGTTCATGGGCATGGCAAACAAGTTATACAACTTTTCATCAGAAAAAAAGTGCTGTAAAGATGGAACAGTCAAAATGCAGAAAGGCAGCAAATATTAGTAGCCAAAAAGTGTGTAGCTATCTGTAGCCTATGTGTGTAAGTTGGTGGGCAACATGAGTTTTTAGGAGGGGCTAGGGATTTAGGGTTTGCTATCTTCAACAGCTGCAACAATTGTGACAGATGAAGTCACAGCAGTTTTTATACTTGGAGGCAGGTAGTCAGAAATTTTGGCCTTGAAATGTGAAAGAAATATTTAATACCTGCCTCTTTGTAAATAAGAATAACATTTGAAGAACATGAATATCAATATCACATAAACAGATCCATCTCCATCTGAAGGTAAATCATGCTTTTTCTGTGTAGTGTAGTGTAAACAACAGGCAAGGAATGTTAATAAGAGAATATGAATAATCACCAGTGGCTGAAGGGAGGGCAGCAGTTCAGATAGTTGCAGTAATGTGCACATGGTAATGCTGTTCACGCTGTTGGATGAAAACGAGGCTGCTTGCTCTAAGCACACAGCTGTTGGTCAAGAAGCTGCCAAGGATATATGTAACCTGGAGCAAATGCATGACAATGCTGAATTTTAGTCCTAAAATCAATTGCTCAACTGGTTTTGTAAGTCCTGTTCCTGACAGTCAACAGCACGAAGACAAGAAGGTTTTTTTCCACAGATAGAGAAAGGCACCTTCTCTATTTATCTAAATTTTAGCTAAAAAGTTTAGTCACTAGCAACAAGGAGTAAGAAAATAATAGAGCTTGATCATTTATTTGCACAAACTTTTCCATTAACCACGATCAAAATCATCCACGTCCAGCTGACCTATCTGCAATTTCCTCACAAATACTGTATTCTGTCCCTTGCGCTTAATAACTCTGAAGAAATGCTGCATTCTTCTTTTCATTGATATATATCAGGATAAGAGGCTGAGAGACGTTGCTAAAGACAAAAGACTGTAACAGAACTGCTCTAACAGTGTTTGTAATCTACCCTAGCTAGGCAACATTATCTATGCTTATGCAGAGGAAAGAGATTACCCTTAAGTGCAATGGCCTAGTACTGAGAAATGACATGAGGTCCACAGGCAGTGCAGGCCAATGTTGCTCTCCAGAAGAGCCCGTTAGAGAGCATGCTGAGATTTTATGGAGATTACTACAAATGCATGAATTGTGAACAGTAAAGGTCAGCTGAGTCATTAAGAAAGAGACCCTACATTGTCTTAAGAGAGGTAAGCAGGGAAATTTTTGCTTTTATCATCCCTTGATTGATGGTGTTCTAAATACATACAGGCTACAGGTAAGCTATTAATGTCACTGAAAACAAACAACCAAAAAAAAAAAACCAACAAAAAAAACTTCCAAAGATTCTCACCAAATTACATGAAAAGTTCTTCTAATAGTAGTAGGGCCTGGAACATCTGCCCTATGAGGAGAGGCTGAGGGAGCTGGGCCTGTTCAGCCCAGCTGTAGAAGAGAAGGCTGAGAGGGGATCTAATCAGTGTCTATAAGTACCTCCAGGGAGGCAGCGAGGAGGATGTGGCCGACCTCTTTTCACTGGTGACCACCGACAGAACTAGAGGTAATGGCCACAAACTGAAACGCCAAAAGTTCCACAGGAAGTTAAGGAAGAATTTCTTAACAGTGAGGGTGACAGAGCACTGGAACAGGCTGCCCAGAGAGGTTGTGGAGTCTCCTTCTCTGGAGATCTTCAAAACCCGCTTGGACGCAGTCCTGTGCCACGTGCTCTAGGTGCCCCTGCGTGTGCAGGGGGGTTGGACTAGATGACCTCTAGAGGTCCCTTCCAACCTTAAGCATTCTATGATATAATCTGCAATTTCAGCACATGTACCAAGGTCATAGATTGTGAATTTCAAGCAGACTATATATCAACCTAAAATCATTATAGGAAAACTGACATTTTCATTCACTTCGGAAAGTGTTCCCAAAGTAATTGCTGACTTTAAGATTCTGTGTGAAAAATGATATGCAGATTTTTAAGGAGAAAACATTCATTTTAATTTTCCCAGGAAACTGTTGGAAGTATCTTCATGATGAAACTGAAGTTGTATTTAGATATACTGAAAAATATTTAAGTTACCATAACCTTGTCTCACATAAGATAACAGTATTTAAAATATAATTACAGAGTAAAACAAAAAGAATCACCTAGGGTAAGAGTGTATATCTAACCTTAACTCTGCCATTTAGGTAAATGGATTTGTGTTAGTAAGTAGCATATTTTAAATTTTATAAGTTGTCATTCTCAAAGTTACTTAATTTTAAGAATCAGAATATTAATAAAAATTGATGGATTTTAACTCACTTATGGAGTTGTATCACTCAATTTTGACTATGTTTTACTCGGCCAACAAAATACTAGCTATTCCAAGTTGAGCTTCAACTTGGAATAGATTTTCAAGTTATTTACACACATCTTCTAATGTTTTTCACTGGCAGTAACCTTCCTCACAGAGAGAGTGATTGAGAGCATGATATTATCTGGGACACATTCTCCCGCAAGCAAAAAAAAGAACCAATAAACCTGTGAGCTAAACTTGATTTAATGGCAGAACTTGTTATTGCCTGAGAGATGGTACGAGTTCAGTTAAAATCCTCTTTGAAGGAAACACAGAAGGTAACAGAGCCTCACAGACATATAAAGGTAACTCACCATTGTATATCTGCAGGAAAGAAGAGAAAGGCAGAAACCAATGATAAGAGAACACTCAGGCAAGATAGAAACTGAGCAAATCAGCTGCCGCATATGTGAAGAAGAAACACCCTAGGAAAGTATGGAAACATACACTGAAGTTATGTGGAAGAAATTAAACATTCAGAAAGAACATCAGCTTCAACTGTATCAGACAAAAATAACTAAAAATGCACTAGCAATAATTGGAAGATAAAATGGACAGAAAATGAACAAAATTTTCTGATTCTGATTTATAAATCAGTGTAATGCCCACAGAAACCTAAGTATATATCAAACGCACTATTCCAACCCGCACTTCTTAGCAAAGCCCCAAATTAATTTTAACACTGCATAGAATCTAGATTTCTTTTTGTAATGTATGTAGGAAGCTACTGAGTAAAGCTGAACTCAGAAAACAGAAATGACTCATGAGCAGCATTTACTTTAAATATGAAGAGGTTTTGACCTGAGCATATACAACAGGAAAATTGAATGAAATAATGGATTGTACTCCTAAAGGTACATGTGAAGAGCACAGTTGTTTTACCAGATGACTTACGCTCAGATCTTGCTTCATTAGTTGAATTGCAAGTTTAGACCATGCTCCGTCTTCAAACTGAGGCATAGTTTTTCTTATAGGTTAGCATAACTGTAAACAAAGGAATTTACAAGTCAATTAGCTTCAGAGGAAGGAATTTACAAAACCTGGGCAAGCCAAGAAGTTCTGTATTATCACTTTTCTCTTTTAAAAAACACACAGGAAATTATATGCAAAAGATGAACAGTCAAATCAAAACCAATAATGCCAGAAAGTTCCAAAGTCACACTTTCTCCCACAGTTTTACTTTAGCAATGTTATCCATCTGTAGAGTTCCCATTTTAGCTTCTGCATTAACTATCCTCTTTCATAATGTCATATTGTTTATTAATGAATTCTAGCAGACACAGTATTTAGTGTCAGCTAAATTAGGTCAGCTTTTAGTACTTAAAATGCTAGCAACAGTGCAACTCCAGGTCGTTTGCACTGCAGTCTCTGCAATAGTCGTAAGTTTCTGAAGTTTAAGTTCAATTGACTAAAATTTATGTAAAGACTTTGGGAGCTTTTTTGTGCTATGAGATAGTTATATCTATAAAGCTTTTCCATATGTAAACCCACTGTAAATACAAGCAACTTCTCTGATAAATGAAAGTCTACAGGGGAGCTCAAGATGAGCTACTCTTGAAAAGAAAAGGAAGCCAAATGGAAGATATAAGAATGTGTTTAGAGAATAGCTGGAATGAGCTTCATCTCCCATTACATGTACCAGTGCTGTAGTTAGTGAGATGTGGGAACCGTGTCTACACCTCTGCTATGGTGCTACCAAAGCAGAGCAGATCTGTGTGACTGTTGTGTCCACAGTACTGTCAGTCTCCTGCTCCCATGTTCCCTATAACAAAGGAAGACAGTTTAAAGAAAGAGAAGAAGAAAACTCAAGAGCAGGACAAGAGCAGGCAGAATAGAGTGCCCAATTCATAAGATTGAGTGAACCGCTAAATGCTCGAACTTAGAAATAGCAGGCTATAACTTCCACCACTTTTACTGCAGTTCCCTATGGTCACCAATGCTGCTTTCCTCCTTAGTGCAGTGCAGTAAATATGCACACTCATGACATATCCCTCCCTTTACTCGTGACCAACCCCAAAACTGAAAGAATTGAAAAAAAAATAATAAAAGCGTAAATATCATACAACTATGATAACTAACTTCAGCAGACAGAGGCTCTCTCTGCGTGGCTGGGCCAACAGACATAACATGCTGGGCTTGGAGGAGGCTGCTTTATGTACCCAGTCATGAGTTTCAACTGTTGGCTGCTTTGACCAGGGCTGAAAGTAGATGTCGACTGTTTGCAAAGGCAACACAATCATCTGTGAACAGCTCTACTGCAGTCATCCTCTTCATTGGAAGAAAAATAGCCTCTAAAAATAACAAGATTACCAAATGCATTTGAAAACCTCTATAAATATTGCATACAAATAATATCCCGTAAATGTGACTCAGGTAGTTAGGCCTAGATGAAAAGAAAATAGGTGATGCTCAGCCATGGCAGTATTGCTACTTATTAGGGGAAAAGACTTCATTTCTAACTGGAATACAAAATATAATAGTATGTACTTAATTGCTACCAGTAGAAATTATAAAAATATAAAATAGAGTTTTTAAAATGTATTACATTTCTACTATATTATAAAATCTACTTTACAACTGGAAATATATCAACTGAATTATAGCCTGGAAGTAAACTTTCACTCTAAAAAACGTATCATTCATCTGTCACAAAAATACGTACTTGTGCAATTCTAGCCATGCACTGTTGATCATGTTGTAACAGTGATCCTAAAGACTAAATAAATAAATAAACTATATGAACATAAAAAGGTATGGCGGAGTGAAAAGCCAGCTGGTAACAACCATTATATCAGACTTTCACCATGAATACATCTGTGAGAGTCAGATTTTGTTTTGAGAATTCATCTGTATTTCTTGTCAAATATAAATATTAGTGATGACAAATAAAACAAATGCTAATTAAAGCATCCGTTTTTTTCCACAGATTATTCTCTTCCTTTCACTTCAGTCTGCCAGTGAGATACTCCTTCATGATTTTGCAAATGGTCCTATAATAGAGCGAATTCCAATGGGAATTGAAGCTGGAAAGCTGTATTTGAAATGAATTGGACTATCCTCGTTCTTCAGCATCAAGCTGAGTCTTCAGTCACAGGCCCTTATAAAAATAATATATATATATATATTGCATGCAAAGGCATTGTGTAGTCAAGAACATTTTCGCCTGTGCAGTATGTTGTATCTGAACAGTGGCATTATTTTCATCTCTATTTTTTATCGTCTCCCCAAAACTGTTTGCTATATTGTATCAGATCTTCAGGAGAAGACTTAACATCACAGCGCTCAGTGTTTTTAGCCTTTTCTATATCACTTAACACACTATTGCCAAAAATCTGCTTAATTTTTATGTCTTTGCTTTTTGTTTTAAAGCCAAATCTGTGTATGATTGATGATCCTAATAAATTAAAAGCATGGTAGTGAAGTACGAAGTATAGACAAATTTAATATAATACCCATTTTCATCAGGGATTATACTCAACCTTAAAATGGTATGTAAATGTTCTAATTTCTCATTTGAATCTCATGTTTTTGAAGTACAAACAATTCTGAATTAGGTGGTGATTGTTAATCTACATAACTGTAAATAAATCATGAATAATCATGAATTATTTTTGGCAAAGTGTATACATTTTCTATAGCAAGGAAAACTCAGTCACAACCTTGTGCAAGAATTGATCTGATGATTAGTCAAAGAATTTTGAAATTTTATTTATTAGGAAGGTCAGAGCATTTTACAATAGGAAATTTACAGTTTGGACACTTCAGTCCAATTTCAATATCAGACTATTTATTGGTTTACTGAGGTTGTTGCTCCTCTTCTGCCTCATTTGTACTTTCACTCTCTTGAAATTTGTAACATCAAGCGAATTCATTCTCTAAGGCCTATAGAGAATATCAGAACTAAGTATGCAAAAAACACAAGTTTTTAAACATCACATGTACAAAAGCTTGTTCTCTATGCATACACTTTTTATGATTTTAATTTTTCTACTTAAATAATTCACTGTCTTTCTGGGTTTATATATTGAGCCATTTAGATAAGTGTGAATACCATTCAGTATGAAGTAAATCAGCAACTTGGTTATGAACACAGAAGAAGATTTTACATTTAGAGTGTCAGCAATAGTTGACTTCTTTATTAAATGACTTAAGCAATAAGAAATCTATGGCATGAAAAATTACTTTTATTTAGAAGGTAAAAATCTATTTTTGAGTAATGAAAGCTTGCATTTCTATATTGTGCTTACATCCCTAAAACTGTGCCACTTGCTCTAGGTGACCCTGTGTGTGCAGGGGGTTGGACTAGGTGACCTGTTGAGGTCCCTTCCAACCTTAAGTGTTCTAAGATTCTATGATTCTACAGCATTCTGGACCTCCATTTCATTTTGGATTTGTTGCCCTCTCAAGCTGTTCACATGATTCAGTGATTATCCACCTGCATAACTTTAAGCACACTTCCAGTTCCAGCAAAACACAAAGCAATATACAAACCATGATGCCTAATTACATTCTCAAGTGCTCGTAAAAACAGGATTTGCAAATAACACACTTAATTCTTTTTTTATTTATTTTATGAAGTCCAATATGCAGGTCTGGCAATCTATGGATGCAATCTCATCACTCAAAGACATAAACTTAGAGGTAGATGCGTAACCACACTGAACAGTTTGTGATCTGAGAAATAAGCAAGATATCTGGCAAAGATATGGAGAGCTATATCAGCATTTATGTCCACACTGTATGTTTCCCTATAGAAGCATTAACATTTACAAACTGCCAGCCAGCTCTTCACAGGTGTCAGTTCCTTTCCATTACCATAAAGGACTACAGCCTTTCTTCTGAGTCCAGGAAAGGTGAAAGTAAGGCAGAAAGCAAGAGAAAACAGGCAAAAACAAGAACTCTTGTGACCCCATGTCAATTTTTCTTGTGTATAGTTGTTATTGGACTGTAGCTTCCTATGGAATTATATGTACATCTGTCAGATATTTAGCATCTCAGTTCTCTCTTACTACTCAGGGAGATTCCTAAAGACCATTGGCTTCTGGAGGGGAAGTGCAGAAAAGGACGTTCAGTGATAAAGTTGATCATATTTATGCCACTAATGTTTGTTCGTATGTATGCGTCAAAACATGTATGTGCTCTGTATTGATTGTTTTGCTTATCTGGATGTGCCAGTGATGTGGATTGACATATCTGCTGTCAGCTTTTCAACTGAAGAGTAGCCATCTCAGCATCTTGAGTCTTAATTTTTAAAAATAATTTTAGAGCAACCAAATTCTTGGCTCTTGAATGGAAGAATGGAACAGATTGTCTTGCCAGCAGGACATTTTTATCAGGGTAAGCCTGAGCACAAGTTGTCTGTTCCAGGAACTGAAGACCATTACTATCTCTTAATGCAAATACCAGGAACATTTTTTAATCTTTTATCCTCCAAGGTAGGTAGAGAAGGTTTTTGTTTATTTTAAACTCCACATATACTAATATTTCACCATATATGCTTTCTCCTTCTGATGACAGGATGACAGTGGACATGAAAGATCTTTTTCAATGATTAGCCCAGGTACCAATGTTTCAATGCCTAAAAAAGTGATTTCAGAATTTCCATAGAATATTATAGAATGTGAAAACACTTAATTCTTTCCAAATATTATTATTTTCCCTAAATTTCCTTTAGACCAAGAGATTGTTAACTCTTAGACCCCCATAGTCTAAGCTGGTCTTCGTGTTGAAAATGGGATTTAGCTGAATTAGCCTCTGTTCACAACTATGATCTTAAAAAATCCTTATTCCTTGTTGCCTGGCTCAAAATATTTGCTAATAAGGGCTTTTAGATGTCTGTTTTTGTGTCCACTGCCTCTTAATCTTGACTTTGAATTGACAGCAATCCAATAGTTACCTCATGCCCAAACATCCTAGATGGCTGAGTGCTTTACCATACCTCCTACCTGCTGAGTATGAAATGATCAAACTTGGCACAGTGACGATACGTTACTAGCCTCTCCATCCACTGACTGACTCAACTATTTTTCAAAAGAGTGCAACTTTGAAAGTTCTATTATTTCTTGTAATGGTAAGCTAGCTATTTCTCACGTTCTTATTCTCTTGCTATTTTTGTCAAATTATTTTAAAGAATGGATATTTATACTGCAATGAATCATACCACATCTTGCTTTAGAAGCCTGAACAGAGTGCCTGAAATACTGTTAACAGTGACAGCTTTGCACTGATTGCACTACTTTGAGAAAGTCACCTTTGAGGTGAGCTATCCCTTCAGCTACATTTGAGGATATGAGCAGATGTCTAATTATTGTTAAATAAATCTCCTTTGTAGTATTTAAAATAAAGCATTGAGGATATAGATCAAGTAGAGAAGCAATCAAGGACCTCTTAACAGTATTTACTCATTTTTTCACTACCAAATTCACTCACTCTGAATCAAAATCTGGAAATCATTATATCCAAGTTAAAGGAGGAAATTTAGCCAGAGGCTTATACTGCAAAAGTATTTTGTGCATACAGTAATCTTAATATTTCCCTGAGGTGTGCTCAGGGGACTTTATCTGTTATATACTACTTTTTTTTAATCTTGTTTTGGTATTGTATTGTTTTTGGCCAGTTTTCTTTTTGAGGTTCAGAAGCCTCCATTAAAAGGTAGTAGCCAGGAGAGGTTCTTACCACTCTGTGTACTTTCAGGCCACTGCATTGAACAAAACAGATGATGTTTGTTTTCTAGCAAATGAGTTCATCATAATTGCTTGAGACATTAATTTGATCTTAGGCGAAGTTCTCGATAGAAACTCTAAATCCTCCAACAGACATTTAAAAGTGACAAGTGCTATTAAGGTTTGGTGAGAAAGAATGGGATAGCTGATGTTTGTTCTCATTTCCAGTATCCTCATCGATTGGATAGATAGAAATTATGCATTTTACTTTGGGATCTTTAGGTTTGCTCAAATACAGATTTTTTTTCTTTTTTTTTTTTAAACTTCATACAGGATATAAATGAATCATCACTTGGAAACGAGACTTTTATAGACTACTTTCTGATTTCTAACACGTAATCTGAGAGATAGGAATAAATTGGCACAAAGATAGAGATTAGCTCTTCTGATTCTAAAACCAGAACATTTTACAACTATTAAAATGAGATATGTTAGTGTGAGCAGATTAATATATCTTGCGTTCATCCATCTGTTACATTTTATGTTATGAGCAAATGTTTAATTTCAGTTAGATAAATCTCTTTTGCAATATTTAAAATAAAGTATTGATTATATAGATTTAGTCAGATAAGAATGCAAAGGTATCTAGAAATCTAATGTATTCATTGTATCATTTGTATCAATTGTATCAATTTTCATGATAGGTCTAAATCATTAAACAGGTAAGCCTTGCACTGAATCTTCAAATGTTTTGTCCATTAAGATCAGAGAAAGGGATTTTGGCCTTTGGTACAGATGTGTACCCTGATACCCTAATGGTTGCTCTGACAGAAATAAAAACAGTGTTTTATTGAGCTAATTGCTCATTACAGACAGTTCCCAATTAAGCAAAATTAAAAATATGTAAAAATGTGTCCTTGACTACTAGAGTGCTCCATCCAGTAAACATTCTATCATACAAGAAAGAAGATTTGGGGAAGTCATTTGGGAATGCAAAAGATCTTTTATAAAGAAGTACGTCTCTGCATATATGTGGAGTTCCACCAAACCTTAATCTAAGTTTTACTGTAGCAGGGAGGTACTGACAAGACTGAATCAGTGAAATGACCATAGGGATACATACAGTGCTCGATAATTTGGGCCATTTCTTTAGATATGTTCTCCTGCTATGCTATAATCTGGGCTATCATTTAAAAAAGCATATGGAGAGGGGAGAAACAGACATATAGAGAAATTTACCTTGTGTAATGTTTGCTCAGATAACTTACTTCTTATGAAAACTAGTAGAGAAAATACAAGCACATAAAATACATTTTTTGTTTTACTGGTTCAAAAATTAGCCCCTACTTTTAAAAACACTTATAAAAAGCTCTTCACTACTACACTACATGCAGAATTACATGCAGAAGGCTTAATGTTTTTCTCAGTTTCCTTAGATATTATTAAAAATAGGGAAATGATAGCAAGACTTGGATTGTGAATTACTGATGAATAGAAGGAATCACTACAGTGAAAAATGGTTTTGTGAGATTTTTATATGCAATAAAGCACCCTTTTTTTTGAGCATTCTGCTCATCAATCAAACAAGTTGTTCAAAATGGGAGCAGATTTTGAGGCTATCCCTGGTAGCTACCAAAATCACATAGCATCAGTCTTAGAATAATCCTACAGGTTTTAAGCTGCAATTACTTTGCCATGTCTTTTGTCTTAGGGAAAGAGGGGAAAAATTATTTTCTGTTAATCAGCAGTAAGTTAACTTACCATCAAACCCCTTATAATTCATTTTCACTATATTTACAAATCAAGAAGAGGTTATTCTTTCAATTTGGTGAAGTTTAATGGACATTATGACAATATCCAATTAAAATGCTCAGGAACTTAAAGACAGTTTCTTGCTGTTTTTGCTCTTCTTGTATCCAATTATGGTCCAAGTCCAACCATTGAGCTGAATGGGAATTCTCTTCTTGGCTGATCTATTTATTATCTCAGTAATAAACAGTTATAAGATATGCCTGTTTGAAAGAATCTTGAAATTCAGACAACCATATATGTCCATTTTTGCAGAACCTGTAATGCAATTGTCAGCATAAAAATGAAAAAAATGTATTAATAGGAGCACACTCACTGGAATTAGAAAGTAAATAGTGCCACATCTATTATCCGATAGAATCACTCAGTGCTAACATTAAGTACTCAGCTACTGCTGACTCTATACAAAAGCAGAAAGAAAGAAATAGGTATTAAAAGTGAAATAGATAAATATCTTTCTTCTCCAAAATACTGAGTGTAATACATAAAAGATTAAAATCTATTTTAATGCAAACAGCAAATTGCGCTATGTATGAATCATTCTTTAGAAGACACAGCTATGGATAAATTACTAGTTCGGGAGGTTAAAAAATCAGAGAAATTAGTCCTCTATACAGTGGCAATGCACCTTCTTCACAAGCTTGCATAAGCCTTGAATTGCACTACATAAAGACAGCCCTCCAAGTCACAACACAGAGCATAAAATAGAGTTAGTCAGATTTTCTACATACATTCATGGTAAATGTATTTGTTCCCCTCCTGCATCCTTTTCAATGGTTTGTTTTTTTGTTACCAAAGCAGAGGCCTCTTTCACCAATAATGTTAAAGCAGATTAAGCAAGATATCGTTAATTTTTGCTTGCCTCAAACTCTGACATAGCTTCACTAGAAAAATATGAAAAGTATCTGTGTACAATCAGTTTATAAGATGGTAATATTTCTGATAGCATTTTGTAACAGTTACACAGTTTTGGTCCTGAAACCACAATGATCTATGTCAAAAGCAGATGGGACCTTTTTCTTTCTTTCCTTCTTGCTTTCTTGCTTGCTTTCTCTTCCTTCCTTCCTTCCTTCCTTCCTTCCTTCCTTCCTTCCTTCCTTCCTTCCTTCCTTCCTTCCTTCCTTCCTTCCTTCCTTCCTTCCTTCCTTCCTTCCTTCCTTCCTTCCTTCCTTCCTTCCTCCCTTCCTCCCTTCCTCCCTTCCTCCCTTCCTCCCTTCCTCCCTTCCTCCCTTCCTCCCTTCCTCCCTTCCTTCCTCTCTTCCTCCCTCCCTTTCTCCCTTTCTCCCTTTCTCCCTTTCTCCCTTCCTTCCTCTCTTCCTTCCCTTCCTTCCTTCTTTCTTGGAGGGGGGCAAAGCAATTTAAAACTTCAAAGATGAGAGAGGAAAGATACAAAAGAATAAAGCTGATGATTTCAATTCCATCTTCACTGGTTGAAGAGCTCTCGGTACTGTCCACCTTGACCTCAGATGACTAAGGCCTTCAAAGATCATAGCCATCAATGTTAACTAAATGGCTTTGTCTCTCTGGTGGTGGATATTCACAAATAATTTAGGATAACTGTTTGAAAATGTTTGGAAATGAAAATGATATGCAATGTAGTCATTAGACTGATAGCAATTAAAAGATAATCATTAGCAATGCCTGTTCCTAACAAATATCTGTCTATTTAAGTGTTCTATAGAAATTTGAAATGTTTTTTTTCCCCCCTTCCAGTGGTGTCGTGCTATCTGTGTTTTGCTGTTATTTCTTGCTGATTAATTTCTAACATCCTGCTGCATGCAAAGATAGATATTTAGTTGAAAACGTTGTTTGCAAAAGATGTATTTATTTGTAAAGTTCTTATTTCTAGACAGTTTTACCACCCAGACACCAGAGTTTCCTTGCTTAGTCTGCATTTGCTGTCTTGCGCTCAATCATATGTCACCTTTCTGAGCAAGTCAGCAGAGCCTATTCAAATATTCATAGCAGCCTCAAGACTTGTCAGCACATGAGTGGTCAAACATAGGAAACATTGGTTATTGTACCCTGTATTATAAGTCCTCAGCCATAAATGCTAGGCTTTAGAAAGAGAATCCAATGCAAGAGTTAAAAAAAAATATATCAAAACCTTAAGAAGAAGGACCATGAGGGAGGGAGGGAGGGAGGGAGGCAGGGTGGGAGGGAGGGAGGGAGGGAGGGAGGGAGGAAAGAAGGAAGGAAGGAAGGAAGGAAGGAAGGAAGGAAGGAAGGAAGGAAGGAAGGAAGGAAGGAAGGAAGGAAGGAAGGAAGGAAGGAAGGAAGGAAGGAAGGAAGGAAGGAAGGAAGGAAGGAAGGAAGGAAGGAAGGAAGGAAGGAAGGAAGGAAGGAAGGAAGGAAGGAAGGAAGGAAGGAAGGAAGGAAGGAAGGAAGGAAGGAAGGATTATATATATCTTTTCTATATTTTATATATAGATATAATATTTATATATATATATATATATAATATAAAATTATTTGCATGGTAGTTCACAGCAGAAGACACCTGGGAGATCTCCATCCCAGAATCCTCCTTTTCTAGTGAATCATTAGAGTATTTGTTTGAAATTAAATTGACTGTAGAAGAGATTTTAGAACAAACTGACAAAATGATCAATAATAATTAGCCAGAACCAGAAAATATTCTCCAAAACTTTATAGCATAAAATAGTTTTGTAATGGTTATGTGAGCTCTTAATTACATTTACTTTGGCAAAGTCATATGTCAAAACTTTCCAGGGCAGATGGGGAGTACTAGAGGTCTGTAACACTGAAATCTCTATCGTGAGTATAGAAATTTTAATAAAGAATAAAATTAGAGGATACTTAGGAAGAGCGAACATGGCTATTGCATAATAAATTCTAATCTTAGAAACCAGCTGGAGTTGTTTTTTAAAGATTCAGTATCCATATACATAAAGTTGGTTTAATTGAAATAGTCAACTTTGATTTCCAAAGGACCTTTAACAAGATCCCTTGGGTTTAGACGAAAACATGAGCCATGAGATAAGAACGAAGAACTCTCCAGGAATAAGTAAATGCTTCAGTGGCAGAAAGCAAAAGTTGGAGCAAATGATGAAAACTCATGATGACCAGTGGAGTTCTACAGGAATTAAAAATCAGTAAGAAAGTCATTAGGAATTAGCAAGAAATAAGAACAAAACACAGAATAGCATGACACCACTGGAAAGAGGAAAATATCTATGGTTCTCCCACACGTCGTGTGAAGTTTTGGTTCCTTTATTTGAGAAAGCAGGAGTGAGAAATAGTAAAAAAATATATCTGGGAAAGATCCAGAGAAGGGCAGCAAAGACCATCAAGGTTAACAAAAGGATTCCAGAGAGGAACATAGTAGAGGGGCACATGATGGAGACCTACAATGCTGTGGAATATATGTAGGGAATAGGTTGTTCACCCTCTTCCAGTGCAAGAGAAAAGAGGCATCACATGAAACATTTAAAACATAAAGATCAAGAGCTGGTTCTTAATGTGCTAGGCTTACTACATGTAAGCCTGAGAAATTACTATTTAAGGATGTTTTAGATATAAACTGTTTACATGAATTCAAGCGGAGACAGAACTGCAAAATAGAAATGCTATAACGGTCTGGGGGAAAACAAAGCTGAAAAAGAAAACAACAACAAAAAATCATATATAATCTCATAAAATAGAAAGGTTATGTTTCACAATATTCATTTTTCACTACTGTTTGGTCTTCCTAGCTCATGTTAGTCTAAACATGTAGACTGTTTTTTTAATCATGAATAATAGTTCCTTCCTCTATTTGATTTCAAAAGGCTTATGACTTTTAAAATAAAATAAGAATTATTATTAAGTGAAACTACATAGATAAATATCTAAAAGTTTTAGGAAATATGAGAATCTTAAATATATCAGAATCCTTTTATCAAGACCATCTCATTGAATGCCTTCAGCATTCATTTAATCGAAATAAGTTACATGAATATTTTGTTTCCTTTCCATCTATTGTTCAATTTTGATTTTTCACAGAATATGGATGAAAATATCTGTTGTCTCTGGTTTAATTACTCTTCACTCCACAAATACAGATGTATATTTATATCTCCATCTATATCCACATAGATAAATACATATATATTTATATCTACCTCTATATTAATACGGATGAGGATATGGATGTCTATATGAATATATTGAGAGCATAAAATGAATAAAATTAAATTATAAGAATAAACAGCATATCCTTTCAAGGGGAAACTAACCATAAACAAACAGGAGTAATTATTATGTTACTCCTGTGGGAAGTAAAAGAGGATGCTAGAAGTGAACAGTTTTTTGGAAACATTTTTAGAAAGAATATTTTAATTTAGAAAATTCCAAGAAAATCATGACAACAAAATTACATTTTTCAAGATAATGAACAGAACTCTAAGGAAATTTGTGATATATATAACGGTCATCTTCTAAAAAAATGCATAACGGATCAGAAAGGATGTAATGATTTCTGGAGGATATTTAGTACTCCTCTATTAGTGTTAGGCCTTCTGATAGAAGAATGTCAAAGAGTACATTTATACATTAGTACAAATTAGTCCTTACTTCCCTATTTCAGCTGTAATAATATTTTGATTTTTTTTTTCTTGGTTGGGGAGAGGTAAAAGGATTTTTATTCTATCTGTAGAAGGCACCTTTCAATCTCAGAACTTGTGATATGTTCTTGTTTTCAAGACTATCAGTGTTATGACATAAATTTTGGCAATAGAGAACAAATTTAATTGGGTTGCTCAACATCAGAGGCATTAACAGGCTATTAGCATATTAGCAGCCCCACTCTTTTCATGCTTCATAAATGATGAGATTTATTAATGCTAGTGGTTTGCACACAATAATTTTATTTAGCACACTTAAAATCAGGGGATTTTGGAGATTTAAAAAAAGTAGAAGTCCTTTTGAAAAACACATCCTCAATTACAATTCACCTACAGAATCACATATATACATCTCCTATTATCTGTTTCAAAGTATTCCACTTCTTCAAATAATAGCACCACATCCTATCTGGTCCGAATGGATACAGAGTCATTGACTTCATACAATTTTTCCTAGTTTACAGACACAAAAGATCTTCCTGTCAAGAACATCCATCTTGCTAATGTATATTGCAGGGATATTTCTCAAAGAAGAAGAGCTCATGGAAGTACTCTACAGGAATGCAATAAAGAGGTAAGTTTGCTTCAGTAAGCTCTCAGTTAACATCACAGTGCTAGAAATTATAGTTTCTGAAATGGTGTCATTATTCCCAGAAGCACCAATTCTCCACCTTCAGGATATATTTCCACAAGAGCCATCCAACTATCTCATATCTACCACAGCTCAGAAAGAAGGCACAAAGCAGAAACATCCCTAAACACTAAAGTGATATTTTCTGAACAGATGCAGTATTGCTTGCCCTAGTAAAATGTAAAAGCTGAATATAATGTTTTGGACCATAACATCTGATACAGTGGAAAGAACTTTTTTTCTCTTCACTTTTTTTCTCCTCACATTTTCTGCCTCCATGATATTTATGCATTGTATATATGCTATATGATGGATAAAAATTCCCAAATGGTGTAAAACAAGCAAGTGCACTGCAGGAAAGAGAAATACCTAACTGTGAACAAGCACAGTGGCTTACAACATATTAATCAGTTTGTGCAGTGGAGATATCCTTTAGACTGGAGAACACAGAGGGAATTCCTACACTGCACAAACCGAACACCATCAGAATAACAGTGGAGCCCAGTTAAATGTGGGCAAAACTCAGAGATATTACATGATCTACTGGAACAATTTTTAAGTCTAAATAATGATGAACATCAAAAAATGCAGATTTAAAACTCTTTTTTTCCACCACCCTCTGAGCCTCTACAATGCCTAGCTTTGTATAACTTTTAGTCATGAGTTTTTCACAAAGCCTTCACAGAATTTTAGATTTTTTTCATGACCAAAATGGCTTAACGTGGAGTCACTAGCTCCTGACTGTTCTGTTACGAAGCATGAAAGCATCCAGAGCCAAGATTTTATAGCTGTATTGAAAACTATGGTGAATATACAACAGTAGCAGTGAATACAGGAAAACTAGATCCTCCACACTCACTTTTGGTGAACTATCTTCTTCGGCATAAGTGTTCCAGAAAAGATAAATTGGGTTTAATTTTCTTATCAGTTTAAAGACCATGGTTTAGCAACAAAGATGGAAAAAATAATTAACACTGATCTTTACATTGAGAAGTCTTAATAAGGTTAAAAAAATAGATATACTGATACAGAAATGGGGTTGAATTGGTCAATAGCAAGCTGTTTTTTATGACTTTGGATTAGGTACAGATCAGTTATAAATGCTTTTAAAAATGATTTTACCTCTTTGACTTTTTCTGGTTTACTTAGCAAGAGTCCCTGAAGTCTGAGGTCTTCTGGACTCCCATACTTCCTGTAGCGCTGACATACCTCATGGATGCAAACCAAAAAATCACTTCGAGATGCCACAAACAAACAAAAATAGTGTTAACACCATCCCATTTCTCCATTTCTGCCTTATTACTCAATCAACATATAAAAATGGAAATAACCAATACTATTAGACAGCACTTTTTCTCTGCTGATATCTCCATATTGTGTGAGTAATGTCCATGTAGTTGCCTCGGGCCCTGATTCACTATGGAACCTTTTTTTTTTTTTTTTTTTCTGTGATACTGCTAAGGAACTTTTTATCTTTTTATACCAATGACAACACAAAATTTGAGGTCTGTCATGACTATAGGTAGGCTTTAGAACAAAAATAATGATTTTTTTGAAGAAGGAGTGAAGGAGCTTAGAATCATTTAAGAAACAGATTTTTAAAGATATTCTCTTGAAAACACTGAAAACTGATAATGAATGGAACATTTCTGTAAAGTCCTGTTAAATATACTTGGTCCTTAAACGGTCTTAATGTATATATTTGATCACCTAACTGCTTTTAAAAAGCATGTACTTTGTGCTTATCCTTCATATTTGAAGACTCATTCAGACATTATTTTATGTTTAAATGATATTCTCCACTATCTAGTCATACTGAATAGGACAATGAAGTTTTGCACCAGATAGGAGTTATTTTCTCATCTTCTGCATTGAAGAATAGCTCAAAATAATAATAATAGAGTACTTTTAAATATCAAGTTTACGGAAGTGTTCTTTTGAGTATTCATCTTCTAAAATATGGGGCATTTCTCCACTGGCATCTACATTTAAAATATATGTAGTAAATCTGTCTGAGCTTTTAAATATTATGGTTGAAGGTGTTAGCTTTATTTTCATAATAATATCCAAATCCTTTTTTTCTGGTTCAGTTTTGATGGTGTATTATCTTTTAATGGCACTTTTATTTTTCAGGTGTTCAATTCCTTACTCTATTGCCTTACTTTTCGTACACTATATCAAAATAAACTACTTATTTGTTCATGCTGTTGGTCCATTTTACTCTTCCTGATTTTGGTTGCCCTTCTTTGCAGTGACATTTTCTGTCCCTCAAACATTTTGCTTTCCTTAAAGTTTAGTTATTTTACAACTTAATCCTTCCTTTAGGTACAAACTGCTTTCATGATAGTCCTTACCTTCCATTTGACTTTATCTACAACGAAGACTTTTTGTTTTATGCTTTCAGGACATATCTTTCTTTAAGATAAATCAGCACATATATCATGGTGAGGGTCTAGCAATGTGGTATGGTGTGGGAGCTGAGGATGGTAGAAATAACCTTCAGTATATCTCATATCCATGAAAAAAAAATAGTTCTTCAAAAAGGCCTGTTTTTTCAAGATGATGCAGAAAAATTCAAATGGAAAGATACAGATATATAAAAGTGAATAGGCAGCAAAAAAATAGCCACAGCATAAGTTGCCCTATTCTAACAAACCCATATATTTCAAAATAAGGTAAGAAGCATACATGCTCTCTGTTTTCTAGATGCTACACATACTGAGACATTTGAAGGAATTTAGTATTATCAAGCATTGTCAACCTTTGGTAACTTTACAGGCTAGTTTTTATTTTTTATGTAAGTAACAGATTTGAATTTCCTTTTAGAAGTGTCTATTTACATGGGCCTTTTTTAGAGTGTGTGAGCAACCACACAGGATCACTCTGATGAAGAGAGAAAAAAAAAAGTTTCTTCTACTGCTGCTATGAGAGTACAGTACAAGGTCATTCCAGCAAGATAAAAGTAATGCAGATTATATTCATTTTCTTCTGCTTACTCCTAGAGAACAAAACATTCTCAGAGTGCTTCCCACATGCATTTATAGGCATATGTAACTTGCTGTTAGCTTAACTAAATAATAACATTTGAGGGCAAAAATATGGGATAATAGTTCTACTTTGTAATCTAGTTTCTCACTTGCAAAGTAATATTACTCTAGTATCCCTTGAAGCTGTTCATGACAGAAAGTAGTAACAGAGAAAGTTCTCACTATCTTGCCATCTGTGAAACTCCCCTAGGTTGTTTTATTGACAGTTTGTCCTTTCTAACCACATAAAGCCAATCAGTCTGCCTATCTCTCTTCACATGGGTGATATCTCTTAAGCCCAGTAGAAGATTTCTTCAGCCATATGCATTTCTTTCAGCTATGTTATGCTTGAAGCCCATGTTTGATTATATGTTTAGCATCCACAGATTTTTAATTTACTCCAGTATCCTAGCAAAAATAATCTGGGTAACTCAAGAAGACATTAGTCAGTCATGAGCTCTGCATTTAATCAATAAACCTTATCCCAATCCCAAGTGAAACTTTGTTCCCAACAGAGTTCCTCAGTCTGCTGCTGCACCCATTAGCCATAGCAATGAGACTGCTCTCAGCAAAGGCAACTACATCAGGCTGAGCCATCATCTTCCTCCTTTGTGGTGTTTTGACTGCTGTGAGAAACTCCTGTGGCTTAAATTCTATTTTAGAAAGTTGGATGGACAGATTTTGATCCTGATAAGCAAGTTTATTTAAGTTTCTTAGAGGAGGCATTGTATTGTGTTTAAGATTTGTATGAGCACAAAGCACATACTGGTTTGAAATTATTTTCAATCAGTAAGCCAAACCAGTAGAGTTATTATTATTTTTATTTATTATTGTTACTAATGTCAGTAAACCGTAAATACTTGTGGAGAAATAAGATTGAAGTGCCATGAGTAATGCCAAAATTTAAATTGTTTGGAAGAGCCACTACCCACTTTTTTTCTCTGAGTGTACAACTTCAAGTAGATGCAACCTCAGGCATTTACCAAAAAACATTAGAGAAAGTCTGTGGTGGGGTGGCAATGAAAAGAGAGGAAAGGAGTCCTAAGTGTGGGTTTTATCATTGTTCATTTGTTTTAAGGTAAGAAAAGGCATTTGTTCAAAGGAAAAAAAAAAGGAGGTTTATCTGTATCTCCAACAATATATAGAAACTGGAACTCAGGTAAGACTAAAGCTAATGATATAGAGTCTGAAAAGCTCTGGAAGTCCAATCAAAAGATGGGTGGGTTCCTTTCCTTCCTTCCTTCCTTCCTTCCTTCCTTCCTTCCTTCCTACCTACCTACCTACCTACCTACCTACCTACCTACCTACAAAATAAAACTGCTGTATAGGCATCACCCATGCATGTCTTGGAGAATACCTCCAGGATAACCTTCTCAGCCTAAATAAGCAGGACTGTATCTAGTTTGTGTACAATTTTTCAAGACCTTTCAACATATAAAAGTATATAGGAGTTTAAATAGGAGCATATACGACTCTCTGTGCTTCTGAAAAATTAATTACTTGTCTTGTGGTCAGCTATTCTCTTTTTGTTCCCTATCATTTTGTTTCATTTCAAAATCATTCTCTTCTTTAGCTAAGTTTTTATATCAACAGATCCTATCTTTCACCTAGTCTTTATGCTTTCCCTGATCCAAAAGAGTTGGACCTTTAAGTATTTCCTGTAAAATACATAGGTGAAAAATCAACAGCAAAGTGAATATCAGCAATTAGTAAAATTATCCTGGCTAAGGGATGTTACAGGCAAGTGAATACCCTGTGGACCACTACCTCTCTCTGATCAGCACCATAATGCTAGCAGATACATTAGCTTAAGACAGCTACAGTGTTGAACGTCAGTGAACAACATTATTTTGAAAATACAGTATTTTTTATTATTTGGAGATGTTTTCCTAATCGTTCATATGAATATTTGTAAAATTCTAAATAAAAAACTATCTTATAGACCTGGCTAATTTATATATTCTTTAATTATTTTAGACTTACTCTTTAGAATTTAATTTGGATGCCTCTTTCTGCTTACCCCAGAAAATTACATTTCCTTATGCTGAGTATTCAGCTCTCTGCCTCATATTCCGTTTTGCTCACAGCATTTGAAAGCCTTCAGATGCCTTGTTTTGTGATTGAAAGGTAAGGCTGAAAGGTGTTGCTTTTCTTATATGATTCTAGTCCAGCTACATTAAGGTATTGCAGAAGATACAGAGGATGAAAAGATCTAAGATAAGTCCTGTCAAAAAAGGAGGGACAAAATATACTGGGAACAAGCAAAGAAAGAAATTATACTTGGGAAAAAACAGTGATTCAACCAAGAGTTCTAAACCCACAAAGTAATGATGACTTGCCATTTCTCATCTTCTTAATGAAAGATGTGGCATATGCCTGTTTCTTCTGCTTTTGCATAATAAATAAAATTAATAAATGTATTAATTTCAAGTAACTGATAATACAGTGGTAGTTCTAGGACAATATTTCAGCAATTACATCTAGCTACTGAGATTCTCCAGTTTGAACTAGAGCTTTCACAAAAGATGAGCAAATATGGGCATATCTAAAAACTTCTGTGTCTTTGCTTTCTCATGCTCACAAGGCACTGTAATTCTACATATGAGTTCAAAACTTTACCTGCAACATTAAATAAAAATATTAAACATTAAGCACAGAAAATGGTACTTCAAAGTGGAAAGTTTCTGTCATTTGTTTAATGAACAAAACAGAATAAACATTCACCTTAAGTTTTCCCAAGCATGTTTAAAAAGCAAGTACTTGCGATTTCTTATAAAGACCATGGAATGAAATTTCATTTGTGTTCTGCAGTAATAATCACTTTGGGGGATTTGCTCTGTAAAACAGGAGCCTGCTCTTCAGAACTGCAATGCCTTATTCCCTGTTTCTTTAAGCACAAGTAGACTAACAGAAGGCACAGAGACACTCAGTCAATGAGGTGAAGGATTTCTTTTCATAATATTTAACTGAATGAGCTTTTGTATAGGACTGCAGTTTACTGACATGAATGAAAGCTGTTCCAGACATCACAGAGGAGAAGGTAAAGGACTGAATAAACTCATTAAATATTGGCTAGTCTGTGACAGGGTATGATAGACAAGCTGAGGTACTGGAACAGAAGTCTGTTATGAAAGCTAATTATAGTTAACCATTCTTCTTTTCAGGCTTTCAGCTTCTTCACATTCGAATTCTTTGGACTAGACTGCACCCTGTGAGAACAGTTTATAGTATTTACTTCCAGTGCTGGTGGATTGGAATATATACTCCATGATAAGGTCTAAAGTGTTTTCAGAGGGGGATAATCACAATCTATTGTGCCAGACACAACCTGAGAAAATTGTTGAGTGTGCATAAGAGCAGGAGTCATAATTGCTTTTCCCAAGAAATAGTGTCACATTTGCAACAAAGATGACTGTCATTTTGTTGTTGGTGGTAGTGATGGTTTTGTCTTATGGCAATGCTAGTGTTTATCTCTAATACTCTCATTTCAAAAGCAGGTAGTAGTCTCATCCTATCCTATGTGAATTCAATCATCAAGGAAGCTTTTTCACACTTTATCAGACATTTAATTAGGACCTAAAGAATTACACATTTCTAAGTCCTGATTCAGGAAAGTTCTTAAATCAATTAAGAAAACTTCATATTTTCAAGTTCATGTTGAAGACCTTTGCCAAATAAAAGTCTTAACAAGGTCCCATTTGTATCATCAGAAAACACTGAACTACGGAGTTGTAAGATTGACAGCTAGATCAGCAATATACTAGTTTCTAATACAAGCCAGTGCCCTAGGTCAGTGTAAGCAAAGCTAGTTTCACAGTTTCATCCACAGCGTAGCTCTAAGTTTAGAATTCTGATGCCAAAACATGATGTAAAAACAGCTAACATTAGTTTGCCCAGATATCTATTGAGTTTCCTTATGACATGCAGCTGTTTCCCTCTAAATTCTAGGGTTGAAATCCTGAAATCTTTGGAATTGTTTCCTGTATTTCAAAACTACAATAGTTGCCATTTTGAGATTTGTGAGAGTTACATCTTTAGCAAAGTTGATGAACTCTCAGATCGGGCTAGTGCATATATGTGTATAAAAGGGCTGGATCTAGGACTTTCACTGAACACAGATTCATTTCATTGATCGAGGACTCAAAACAATTTTGCATACAACTAGCAGGAGCATTCCTGCTGGTCCCTATCCCAGAGTCGACCGCGGGAGGAGAAGAGGAGAAAGAGGCAAACAGATAGATGTTGTAGTCCTTGCACAAATGTCTGCTTGAAGTTGAGCAGTGTAGGGTAACTGCAGAGAGCAAAGACCTTGGATGAACGTTATGTGCATATTTACTGCTTTAATTGACTCATATTTACCCTCTTTATCTGCAGAGGGTAAAATGCTACACCCCAAAAAACAAAAACCCATCTCTCAGTTAGAAAAGATACACCAAGGACCAAATGATGATGAATCTTGTCAAAAATAAAACAAACTACGTGATAATAAAATAACAATGCCAAGTGGATATGTTTTTGCAAACTTGCCCTCTACTGCATATGCTGAATTATACTGTAAACATATGAACAATGTCTGCTTCCAGTCTTAAGAATATCACAAATATTAAATACAAACAAAGAACATATTATCACTATTTCTCAAAGTTGTAAACTGTTTCTCCAAACTGGGTAATTACATAATTATTAATAGTGACTTTAATATGAGGACTTTGTCTTTTCAGCAGTGGAGCTGATATATTAAATGCCATCATTTTCCATATTATTTCTTAGGCAGTTCTACCATGCATTATAATGAAAGTAAGAAAAGGAAGCTTCTGAAGGGAAAATGAATGTACAAATTTTTATCCGAAGGCAATATTATTTACCAGTTACGGAAAATTGCAAGCAGAAAACATTTTATTTTTTGCAAGACAATATGAAACAAAATCACATGTAGATTTTCCTGAATACCAGAATGTCTTTATAGCATGCAGCTGAAGTTGCATCTTCTCTCACCAGAGGATTTTTAGCTTCCATCCGTTTTGAGGTGATAACATTTATTTTCCCCCTCGTATTAGCTTCCTAACTTACAGGTCTTTGTTTTTCTTTCATTTTTACTTCCAGTAAAAATAACTGAAATAATGTTATTTGAAATAACATTTCAAATACAGTTTAGAAAACTGTAAACTGAAAAGACTTAAAATAAAGTTGCATTGTTCTTGTGGAACTGTTATCCCTAAAACTACACTCCAAGATTTTTTTTTTTTTAAAAAGATTAAGCAAGTGTAAAGACTTATAATAACACCTGATTTACATATTCTATTAATGTATTTCACTAATAATTCTTAAATGCTAGATGACATTTAAACATGTGACTAGTGCCACTGACTTCTCCAGAAGTATCATAAGACTACAGAATGCAAATTATGGCTCATAATTAGCATTTTTTCCATGCTAGTTATTGAAAGAAAAAAAAATGCATGTTTGCACATTATTTTATTGCAAGCATGAGTTGAAACAAAGGATGTATTTCTTAGGTAACAGTGATGCTTATCCTGATGGTTAAAATTTTCATCTCAGGTCTGAGTGGATATAATCCACCTCATCGTTCTGTGTGTTTGTAATCATAATGATGTAAAGAAAGGAAAATCTACTTTGATGATATGAATAATGCTTTGCACCATCCAGGATTCTGTTCTTATAACCAAAATATTCCATATACTGAGTATCAATTAATATTATCTGCACATAAAGATTGCTATCTCAATATAAAACCCATAGAAAATAGGTCAGCTTCTTCCTGAACTAAAACATTATTCTATAGGAATTAAACACATAGGCATACAAAGTAGTGATTAGGCAGTTTTAATCTAGGCAATGAGCAAACCATACCCTCATTAAATACTCATAATTTCATTACAAAAAAAAAAAAAAGAAAGAAAGAAAGACATTTAGGTATAGTGGTTTATCACATTAGGATAATCCCATACCCAATTTAGCTACTGAGGCATGTCTAAAATCTGATTTCCCTGATGAGCTGGAAGAAATTTGAGCTACTGTCTTCTATTTTTCTTGCACAGGAAGTCTTCCAAAAAATTTCCCTTTTTTGCCTACGCAGCACAAGACTAGAGGATAAATAAACCATTTACCTAGAACTTAACTAACTGAAACACTGGAGCAATTTTTCACAGCTCAGATCACTCCAAACATCATCATGCTCTTCCATCTCTGTGGTTTTTTTTTTTTTTTTTTTTTTTGTGGTGGTGGTGGGTTTTTTTTTTGCAACAATAGCAAAAAATTATAGTAAAAAAAGAGAAAAGCCATTGTTGGAAAAAATAAATAAATAAATAAAGGAGAAGGGGCATTGGCACATTGAAATAATTAATTCATTAGGGCAACAATCACATCTTCCCTGGGTGTATTTAATCCCAGCAAGCGTGCAAGGAGAATTCAGGAATAAAAGATGTATGGATATGTGACTGCTAGGGAGACTAAGATAAACATATTCAAAAGGGCACTGTAATTTTCAATTAATTTTGTTCTTGATGCAAAATGATGCAGTGGAAAAGAATCTGTGAAAAATTGTTCCAGAAACAGTTGTTGTAACTTTATTTCCTTAGTGATAAATGGGAAAATGGAAAGGTTTCTTCTCAATGCAGTGTGAAAAATTACTGGTGCTCCAATCAAGTTCTGTCCATGGTCCACTGGGATAAGCCATTGCAATGTCTGAGCTCAGCCTCTATCACCAGTTTTTACTGCAGTCAGTGAGATTTTAGAACTGAAACCCTTGATTGTTAAGACAAGGGCATTGTTAGGGCTGCAGGACCTTCACTTTTTCTTTTGGTTGCCTGTGTTTAAACATCTTGAATTTGGTAAACCTCTACGAAGAGTGAATTATTCAAAGAAATTCTGGGGAGAGCCAAGGTTATACTTCTCCCTCATGACAGTGACAGGAGGTCCTGGCTGACTGAGATCTTTCAGAAGTGATGTCTTCAGCTATGCTGAAGAAGAACAGATATTAGTGAGCTGTTGGGTGCTTTACTTGTGCATTTTGAACAGTATTATGACTCAGTTTTTTAACCAGTGAATCTCATCAACTGTCAATTATCCAACTCAGTAAGTCCTCTTAAACAGAATTTTCTGCTCAGAAAAAGTGCTTCAAAAATCAGTCCAATTAGGGAAGAAAGAAAACTCTGCATTCAACAGTACTGTGTTATAAAAAGATACGGCCACTGGTAGTCTGAATTTCCAGTCAATATGCATTAAACCTAGCTTATATGAACTAGAGATATTAAGGTCATAAAATTATTCTTCCATATGCTTCCTTGAGGAGGCAGCTACTCAGAGTAACCATAAAATACAACATGGGATCCTCCTGAAAACTAGCACTGATGAATTCACGAGTTATCTTGATATTTGTGCTCACATTTACCCATACATGTGAAAGAGATTCTTTTCACTCAGACAGTTCTACCTTATGATTATTAATAAAGACAGTCAGGATTTCACTCAAAGCCTTTTGAAGGAAGAATTTGCAGAAATTTATGATCACCCACTCCAAGTCATTGTGTAAAAAGGATGAATAATAAACAATGGGGTAGAAAGATATTCTGAGTTCAGCTCCATCCCCAGACTTGTAGACATCCATATTTTGGGGGCAGGGCAAGGTGAGTTCAAAGACATTGGGAGATAGTTCTCATTTGTAGACTTCTTCCTCATGGTGAAACCCTTGAACATCAATTTTCGCAAATCAGAGGTCACTGCTCTTTAATATGCATGCACAATAGACATAGGTCTTGAGACGTGGATCACAAGTGAATCCTTATTTTTACTTTATTAGGGTAAAGCAGACCCCACAATTATAGGGTTTAGGTTCATGTGTTCAGCTTTTTGACTTGTCTTTCCCTAAACCCTTTCCAGCGATGTCAGCCCACGCCTGAAGACAGCTTCCTGCTAAGGATAAAGAAGAGCAATAAAAGGCAGCTCTGGAGACATCCCGTTGCAAACCTGCAGTTGAAAAGCCTGATGGAGAGCAGCGGCTCCCTGGAGATGAGAGGCCCCATTTTGTGCCCAGGGCATGCATCCAGCATCCTGATCAACAAGCAGAGATGTTCTGGACAACCTCTGGACGACCAGTCAGGAAGGGGAAATAGCAGCAGTAGAGGAAAACAGACATTTCAGTAGAAAGAAATGCTCCTACACATAGCATGTGTGAGGTTCATGCTACCTTATTTTAGCCCTCTAAAACTAGGAATTTCAGCTTACTCCTCAGTAACAGAGAGAGGAAATTATCCAAAACATGCTTTGAAATACTAGAAAAATAGGTGAAATAAATCCTATATTGGTCGTGCATATGGCTTACATCTACAAAATACTGCTCACCAGAAGCTTTGTCCTGAACTCCAATTCCTGTGCTCTGTTCTTTCCTGGCTGCCATAGGGACCTAATCCTAAATTCCCTCTCTTTAACTCCATCCTGAGATAGACGACGGTCCATACCCAGGAAAGGTTTCCCTGCCTAAAGGAAAGTTGCAGAGATTAGAGCTGCATCTCCTCGGACATTAGAGCAGGCTTTATTCTCACCTGACACTTCAGGATATCTGAGCTGATCTATAGGACTGCAGGTGATAAATCACTGCAGAAAAAAAAACCCGACTGACTGATGGTATTGTATTGTTTTAAAAGCAGCACACAGATTAAAGCAAAGTTTCAGATCTCCTTCAAAAACAGTTTGCAGTGCTTTACATTACGTGGTCAGCATAAGAAGTAACAGCAAGAGCCTGCCTTGAGGAGCAAGGAAGGAAGATAGCAATTATTAACATTTTGGGGATGTTTTTTATAAGAATCATTGTTAAATAAGATCAAACCTCAGTACCTCATTCCAACCTTGCTATGGCACAATACAGCCTTAGAAACTGTCATATATTTATAAGAAATTAGAGAAGAGTGTATGTCACGCAAAGCAAGAACAGAAGTGGATTTTTAAGGGCCTGCCTTGTGCAGAAGGGAAATAGGTGTGTACTAACAAGTAGGACCTCACAGCCACAGCAGTTTTTTTTTTTTTTTGGTTTTATTTGTTTTGTTTGTTTGTTTTTAGTTTTTTTGGTTAACATCCTCTCATGTGCAGCATCCTTCTCTGTGCAGCAAAAAGATTGAACTGGCCTTGAAGATGAGCCAGGCTATTCTCTCCCTTACGTGACCACGCAGTTAGCAGTCTATCAAGAAACTTATGCAAAAAGACTCTAGAAAAGCTCACACAGACGTCAGGTTTGTGAGTAAGGTCCCCCTCAGTCAGCAGCTCTACATTGTATACAAAGAAGTGTGATATATTTTTTGCAACACTGGTTTTACATTTAAATATCACCATATGACAGATGCATTGCAAATTGTTGTAAAGAAGATTAAAGCATGCTTAGAGATGACATAGAGACACAATTTGCTTGAAATGCATTTCAAAAAAACTGTATATACAGCTTTAACTACCAGGTCATTATTAAATCTTACTATGTAGTTAAAAGAAAATAGTAGTTAGTGAGAAATATATGGCAAATATGCCCCTGTGGCAAAGGTGGAAGTTTTCTACTGCGAGGAATCTTTCCATGTCTCTCTAAGAAGGATGGAGTAAACCAAAAATAAATAAATAGACAGATAGATACCTTGAAGGAGAGAGAACAAGCAAGAAAGAGTGGACTTACTGTGTAAGGCTCATTTAATGGCTTTTGCATTGTAAAGAAGATGGCAATTCCCAGGGAGAAGCAGCAGCCTTTGGCTTGTCAGCCTTAATGAAGTGTACTCAGTACATGGCTTCAATGAAGATAGATATCAATAATAAGGTAGGTAAAACTGATGAGTTTGGGACCAATTTGCATAAACTGGTAGTTATGCTTCTGAAATGCTCACATTAGAAATACAAGCCATACGGACTTCACTCCAACAGTTTTGCTGCATTAAAGGAGTGTTATTTATCTACATAAATAAAATTTTCAGTGCTGGGTACTAAATGATGCTTCAGGGATTTCCCAGTTTATCAGCTCTCCTGCCTATAACAACACAACTAGAAACTTTATGGAAACAGCAATTTTTATCACTGCTTAACTGTGCATTTGTTATTTTTATTTTTCTTGTTCTTGATAGAAAATAAAATTAACATACATTACTGGATAAACCACTAGAAAAAAATCAAGCTCATATACTGTACTTTTTTTTTTTTTTTTTTTAGGAACTCTCCCAAAGCAGGACATCTTTCAGATTATGTTAAGAGAATTGCCCTTTAAAACACTAACAGATGTTTTTTAGCTCCCTCTGCAAGGATTCAGCTGCAGAATCATTCAGCTGCTCTGCCCAGGAGCTTGCAGTGACATCCACTGGTGGAGAGCTTTACAACAATCTCAGAAATAGCCATGTGTCGTGATTAATTTAGGCTTTGGAAACAGTTTCCCCTTCACTTTCTCTGCATTA
Organism: Tinamus guttatus; assembly: GCF_059628265.1. Lineage (NCBI taxonomy): Eukaryota > Metazoa > Chordata > Aves > Tinamiformes > Tinamidae > Tinamus > Tinamus guttatus. The sequence continues at coordinate 1,888,879 of NW_028288797.1, forward strand.
TCCAATGCGGCAAAGTATTTAACATTGTTTAATCTTAAGCACGCAAGTATTCCCAGGAGAAAGGTGCTTTACTGATTTGCTGATTGGAGTCAGGGTGTTTTTCAGGACTCAGTCTTGAAGAGTAGGTCAAGTTCCCAGGCAGAAAGGGAGCCCTCCTTTGCCTTCTCCTCTGTGGTTAGCCCCTCTATTGGCCAAGAGAATATAACACTCTATTCATTAATGTCTACAGCCTCAAAATCTGTTTCATTTTTTCTGTCTTCACTTACCCCAACAGTCCTGCAGTTAATGCATCTAAATTAGCTGATGGGAGGTAAGGGAGAAAAAGGAGACTTTATCTGTGAAAGTGGAGATGTAAGACAAACTGTAACATTTATTATCAAACATCTCTCTATATATCACTTAGGGCTATGGCAATGCACAAAACACTATTGTTTGAGAGGACAAAAGCCTAGATGAGTAGTTTTAGAGTTTAGCTGAATAGTATGTCCAATCCCCAAATTGAAGAGAAGCCAACTAACTCAACTCAGCAACTCTGTGCAGTTCTTAAGATAAGGACCAGATTGTTGACAGCTGGATATTTTTAACTTTATTACTTCAGAAAAGAAATGTAGTTTTGTTTTCCATTAGCAATTTCTAAATAATTTTTCTTGTTATCTCCATTCCCAATTTAAGAGAAAATGAAGGATTACAATGGGTGCTGCAGAATCTTCCAAATTATGATATATTTTTAACTAAAAATGACAAAAAAATCAAGGCATTTTTGGAGTTAAAAATCTAGACTTTCTAATTGTTTATATTTTCAGATTTGAGTGGTTTTAGACTGTCACAAACCATGGTACCAACATATTTCGGGTGCCATCAAATGCCTCTTGAACTCAGTATTTTACTTAAATTCATTAATCCCAAATGATTGTGATAATTTTAAATAGCTTTGAATAACAAAAATAATTCTTAAATGAGGCTGCTCCAAATCTCTAGACCTATCAAACACTGCCAGAATACCTGCAGCTGTCTGCTCTGTAAAGTCAGTATGTTAGTAATACAGAGAGCCTTTTTTATTCCTTTATTTTGTGTTATGTAAACAGCAAACCTGTGAGATTATTTCGAATTCTGTGACCCCTGCTTCCGGACCCTTTGCAAAGTTAAAAGAACAGAGCCATACTCTTCACACAATAAATTTTATCTTCTTTTCAGTGTAAGCTGTTTAGAAAAATCCTTCTCAGGCTTTTAAATACACCAGATTTGATGTGACATACAATTACAAGAGGTTAAAAATGGATTTTTAGCTGACTGTGGGCTTTTTAATTTCAATTCATACTTCCATGTACTTCCAAATAAATCTACAAATAGGGGTTTTTAAAATAATCTTGTCTACTACAAACATCCAAAGGAGCAGAAAATATAGATCCTATTAAATTCCAGCAATTGCAACTCATATAAGTAATATTATTAAAACAAACAAGATTACTGTGTGAGTAGAAGTTACAATGTATGGGAAAGTCTGCAGTAGTTTCATCTCATGATTTATTTCCTTCAGAACCCAAACCTCTCTTGGTTATTTAATAGTTTCATAAAGATCATCATTCTATCTCACTGTTTTTTTGTCTCATTTAAAGGAAAGACTTAATGATACTATGATCTTGAGAGTTTATAACCAATTGACATATTTCATTGGATAAACTGGTTTTGCTCTTTGAGTATTTTTGCCCTTTAACTTCCAAAGCTGTTATTTATAACTTCTGTAACAGCACTGAAACCATGATGGAAAGCCACATTTTAATATTTAGAAGACAATTCCCTTGCGCAGCTTTGTGTTTATTCCAATACGCTTGTGCAGCTGCATTCCCACAAAATGTGCAGAAAGATGCTACACTTCCCCTAGCAGGTTTCCAATAGTAGTCACTCAACCTGTTTCCTCTAAAGTCTGTAAGGGCAAAAGGGCAAAAGGCAAGAAAAGTAGTGAAGATGGGGCAAGGCTGAAGAACCAGTAAAGGTCATGTCTCAAAATAAGGAAATCAAAAAGGCTCCTTATTCTTTTTCCTTTAGGATATTCAGTAATAATTTAGTCAATAGCCTTCCTATTATTTTTACAACTGGTTTAAAGGCTTACTTTGCTAGAGAAGATAGCTTATTAGAGAATATTTTGCTGAGAACTGGGACCTTCCCTCCCCAGCGTAATATTATTCCTTTACTCATGTCACCCTCCCTTTTCATTTTTAAAAGTTCACTTTACTGTAGTGTCCTTGCATGTGCATTCAATGATTAAATTCCAGGTAGGTATTTATAATCTCACATAGGCAAGAATTATGTAGTAATTCTTCAGTTCTACTTAAAATTTATATGCAGTGCTGCATCCTAGACAGAGTTGTTTTGTTCAGCCTTCCCAGCAATATATTCTCACGCACACAAACAAAACATCTCCTCCCCTTCTCCCCAAAAGCCAGAAATGGACAAAAACAACAACAAACAGAGATATTTTGAAGCAATTTTGGGCTAAGATTTCCTGCATTTAGTATTTCTGTGGATCAATTAATGTTTTGAAAAAAACTTCTTTGGAAAACAGCAAGTTTAATGTTGCACTTCCTAATTCTGCAAATCTGTAACATATTGCCATCTACTGGCAAAAGGGAGATCATCGACTTTTGTGAATTGGGCATTGACACAGGAAATAGCAAACTCTCTCCTTTAGGCACTTACGAGCAATTTTATGTGTGTGCAGAGCTGCTGTGTAATTATAATGCAGTTTTATATAATGCTTGTGCTATAAGCAATGAGCATCCAGTTCTTCATAAGTGTGAAAGGCAGTATGGGATACAGTACCAAGGAGAAGCATTGCCCTAATCACATTCTTCCTCACGTGAAAGAACAGATATACACATTAAAATGCCCTATATGCATATATATGCTCTACATGCCTATATATGCATGTTTCATGCTGAAAGGGTGTGCTCAAGATGGCATGTTCCTGTGTCACTGATCTGGAAATATAAAGCAATAACCACTGGTTCACAAGGCAAAAAACAAGAATGACCTTAGCTGTCCCACAGGATTGTCTCTGCTGTATGAAACAATTACATTAAACTTTCAATTAAACTTTTTGCTAATTGGTATTCACCCCTTCCTCCATCTGGAGGCACAAATGACCAAATGCTGTTTTGCTAGCAGGGAGCCAGTCTGTGAAAGTCCAAGGGAAACACATTGGTATAGGGCTAATCAACCCTGCACTAGAAGGACATCGGTAAACTAGTATAGTGCCTGGCTTCCTTGATGTGATAAAAACATGTGCCAAATTTCAGTTATATTGACAACTATTTGGTTATATATAGTACATATACATATATAGAGAGACTATATAGTTTTCTATATATACTATATAATATATAGATAGTAGTTGGTTTTGAGAACAGCTAGGCACTTGTTTAATACTTTAAAACACTGAATTCTCCATTGAATTATTCGGGATATTCAAAGGTGATTATTGCTGATTATTGTACCAATAGCTTCTTTGTTGTATTTCTGCCAATTTCCTTTGTGAAACTTAGATTAACCATTTGACTACACAGCTGGTAATTTCAAGGGGCCTCTGCTAGCCAGGTGTGATGCAGCTTCATGGACTGCAAAATGTCATACAAACATATGCAATATACTGAAATATTAACTGAATATTACAAAAAGCAGTGATAAGAGTCACTAGAGAAAAGTCATAGAGCAGAGAAACAGAAGGAATAAATGAAAATGAAACAACAGATGCATCATGTAAAGCTGGAGGATGATGCATAGGCTGCACACTGCAATTTAAATGCCAAAGTTCTAGAATGTGAAAGAAAATAAAAGAAAAAAAAAACAGACAGATTACTATGGAACCTCAAACTACAAGGATATACATCTGGGAAACAAAATATACTGCTTTAATTCACTTCATTTGACTTAATTCCCTGGGCCTTCTTTCCTTGCAATGGGCCAACGTCTACCTAGGCTTGGGGTTGGGAGGCTTAGGATATTTCTTACCCCAACTTTGCTGGCTGCCAGTGCCACAGAGAGGTGAGCAGGGCATGAATTGTTTTCTTCTTCCATGTGGAAGTGAAAGAGCAGAAGAAGGTCACAAACCTGACTTTCTTCCACTTAAAACATCATCCAAGACAGCTGCGTCACGGATGTGTTTGTACCTTTTGGATACTTCCTCTTAAAAAAGACAAGTTTGGGATGCATATTGATTCCAGCGCAATCTGGCTGCTTTCCTAAAGCAGTTTCCTAAAGCAGTTTCCTGTGCTGTGCAAAGCCGCATTTCAGATGTTCATACTTTTAACAACAACAACAATGACTAAAAGCATTTTCTGAATCAGGAAAGGGAAATTATAATATTAAAAAGCAACCCCCTTATGGAACAGTCAGATATTTATATATATATCAACAACATAAATATGCACCATCCGAGGACAACACAGTGCTGGGAACAGCAAAGTGGAACAGGAAATTTTTCATGCTCTGGAGAACTTGCTGGGGGTCATAAAAACATACTCACGTCTGGGCTAGGTCAAAGGAAGACTTCTTAGTTCTTCTAATGAGATAAAGAGGAAAGAGTGTTTATGAAACTCATTTAGAACACACTTTTTCTGGATCAGAGCAGAGAATGACCAGCAACTGACCAGCAACACATTTTTGAGGGGAACCTGTCTGTGTCTGTCTGTCTTCCAGAAAGCCTCCAAGTGGAAGTTTTGCTGCAGCTACTATAGTCCTACCGGAAACTTTTTTTCAGAAAAAAAACAATTTCTATTGTCAGCTGGGAATAAAGTAATAGGCTGCGAGACTAAAGATAGTATTGATATTTTCAGTTCTGTGCCGTGTTCGAATCGTAACCTCTTGTAAGTCATTTAAAGATTTCTCAAAACCATGTGAATAACTTAGGAGGCTAAGGCTCTTCGAAGTTTCCTTTGGGCAGGTGCTCTAAAAAGTAATGTTTCATTTCTTACACTGCCTCTTGGTTTTCTCCCCTGCACAGCAGTGAATCGCCATCTTCGCCAGTTCTTTAAAAAGAGTTATGGGTATGACAGATACGTTAACGAGCTATTACCAAAAGTTGGTCGCCTCCCGCTTTCTTTCAGCCTTCTGCCAGTCTGCCAAAACTGCTCTTAATATATTCACACTCCGAATGCATTGAGGAGAAAGTACATAACTCACTCAAGTCTTTTTATCTTGAGGGCAACGGGCTCCTCTTAATCCATCACTGTAGCCCAATGAGACTAATGCAGTATTCTACTGCAAACCATTATGAACATACCTTTCATTTTTATAATGCCTTTCATCCAAGAGAGATGGACCCCAAGGTACTTTAGAGACTGCATGGTGTGGTGTGATAATAACAGTACATGGATCACTGCACTCATGCTGAAATATAAACCCCTCTGGGTTGGAAAGCAGCACACATCTACCATTGCCAGGAACACTATGTGATATATTAAGATAGAAATGAAGGCCACTTCATTCTCTTATAACCACAGGTGAACGCAGGTAGGCCAAGATCTATTTTCTTGTGCTATAATTTAGCTAGGAAACTACAACCAATAGTGTTAGAAACATGACCTGAATTTTAATCACTTCCAAGAACATGCTGCTTGCTCATATTAGAGTTAGAAGGGGGCTAAAGCTCTAGAACCCAGGGCAGTTCTGCAGTAATTGTGACCCCTGCAGAGTCCAGAATGACCTGGGGACTCCTCTGGGTGCTGCAAGGTCTATTTCCAACTCCAAACAGCATCCATGCAACACCTCAGGAGTGCATCGAGGGAGAACTGGCTCTTCTCTCGGAGGAGATGCAGACAATTTCCAAACCCATTGCAATGCTGGAGACCAGTGATGTCACATTATTTCACTCATTCTCTGTCATTCTCTTTGTCTGCATCTCTAGTCCATCATCCTATATTTAAAGAGCATAAATCTTGGGTTGGTGTCATCCTTTCACCTATACTGCACTATAGTACTGATTTGAGCACAGCTTTTGCCTGTATATAACACAAGTGAAAGATGGAGGGGGGAGAAGAAATAGAACTAATCCATGCATTTTCTTTAATTTTCAGTTTACTTAGATTTTAAAATAAATACTGTAGATTAAGAAAGCAGTTTTACAGAATTATCTCACTGTCTTATGGTGCTTTAATGCTGAAAACAGGATTCAGTTCTGTTACAGTGTTTAGCAGTAATTTGCAGACAAAGGCAATGTTTTTTTGCTGAGCAAAAATGCGAGCTCAGTCATCTGTGAGATGGGGATGATTGAAATGCCTCTGCGCTGCTTCTTAAAGAGCTCTTCTTAGCTTCATCAAGTATCACCAGACATGCGGAAAAATCACACAAGGATCCTATCACTGCATTTTGGCCCCAACTGGGAAAATAACAGCTTCTATAAGCTTTGCAGAAACAAAGAAACTCCTATTCTGATTTAAGCCAGAGGCTCATTTCTGTGTATAACAGTGGCCATATGAAGACAACCCTAAAGACTATGAAAGTGTCTCAGCTTGTCAAAAAGAGGCTGATTCTTCTCTCTATGAGTTTGGAAAGCATAAATTTCATAAAAGTCACTAGAAAGAGTGCTCTGAGGTATGCATCATATTTTAATGGGTCCAAGAGTTTCCAGCTCACCTAATCCACCACTGCATGACTGATGGATTGCACTGGGACTAGCTCAGATACCCCAGGAATATCCTTAACTTAGAATAGTTGTGGAGGGGGGCTAAACCCACGAGTATTTAGAATTCTCTATTTACTAAACTAACAGGATAAAGGGAGAAGAGTTACTTGATCTAACCATTTAGTTAATGTTTCTGTCTCTAAATGTAGAGAATATCTCAGAATTTACGGATGTTTCTTTTCTCTCTGACTTCTTGTTTTTATGAAAATTGCATACACTGTACTGAAAAGACCTTAACACCCCTTTGACAATTTATCTCTAAAAATTCTCCTTTATAGCTTGTTTCCAATTTTCAACTCCAAGCAAGGATCATTTTTCATAATTCTTGAAGTAATGAACTCCGCTTAGCTCTCTACCTTCTTCCCACTGAATACTGCAGCAACATGCTATCCTAAAGAACACTGTGAAAAGATTCACAGAAACCACAAATTTTGTATGCAGATAAATAGTATTATACTAACAAACAGCTCACTTTTAGTTATTTTCTAGTACATAGTAACATCCCAATTAAGCTTAGAAATAATAAAAGTTGATATACAGAGTGCACAAAATAAATTTATTAGCAACTAGTTACAAAATGTGCAAGGAAGAAAACATTCATCACAAAATAATTCATCTGGGTAATTTGAAATAAGATAGAGTTTTCTTCATCACAAAAGGAAATAGGGCAAGTCAAACAAGGACTTTCAAAGAAATAAAAGACAATGGTAAAGCATAGCTGTTCCATTTTCATAGACACAGGTCTTTCCAAGACATGAAACACTAGAGAGTGAAGATTGACTGTTGACATAATTCTGGAGACTGGCATTGCCAGGAGCCTGTTTAATGACCTTCTGGACTAAACAGTGCAAAAAAACATGAATATAATATCCTGATTAAGTACTAAATTACAAACCAAAGCGCAAAGCCTGGGACTTTCACGTTATAGTCTCTTGGAACTAACAGATTCTCCTGATTGTTATTGATGGTTATAATGAGGGGAGAAGGGAATATCCTTCCAGCATTGAACAGTAAGTGCTCAAAATTATTCTCTCTTGAAGAAGCCAGGAACAACATGGTCGGCTCTCAAAAGCCTCCTGGGCCTTGACCCTTCAAACATTTGCATTTTTGTTTAACTTTAAGCACCCTCCTAATCCTGCTGGACTCAATGACTAAACAAATGAAACTAATAGACAGCTGGAGGCTGCTGCAATGCTAATCAGAGGCGGCGCAGCTCCGCGTGTGCTCCCCTTTGCCGAGAACTGAGACACCCTCCTCACCCAATCAATCAGAGTTGCTGGTGTAATGAGAAAGAATCCCTGTATTTGGGAATTGAAATAGGCAGGGAGGAGAGGAAGTGAAGAATGGAACACATTTAGAAAAAAAGTCCTTCTGGGAGAACATTGAGAAATTCATGCCATTAATTTTACAATCCCTTCTCTTGTTTCCTCTAATTTATTACAAAGGTCATAAACATCAGCGTGCACTGTAGGAGCTCACATACCTGTGGTGATGAGGACAGGACAATAAACACATGCTTTAGTGTAACAAAATCTTAATGCTTTTACATTATGTTATAGTACCTTTGATTTATAATCTAATTCTGTTGCACATTTCTTCTTAGATAACAGGACTGTACTGCAAAAATTCATACATAATGAATAAAATAAAACAAACTACTGAGTCTTGACCTACCTTTTCTTACTAACTTGCAGATTACAACAACAGAAAAAAAGAACAATTAGGTCATTAGGGCACACTTTGTCACAGTGTGTTTTAGATATAAAATCTCTGCCAAACTGGCATCACCACATGCATCAGGCACAGCATATAACAGCATCAGAGAAAAAACACCTCAGAGATAACACATCAAGGGGTGGCTAGTTTATGCAAGAGCTAAAAGACCATGCAGAGAAAACACAATGTAAAATAGGATCACAAAGAAAAGGATATAATGTGACTCTCCAAAAAAAAGAGCTGTGTGAAAAAATAGTGTTTCCAGTCATTAAAATTATAACAGTGCCTCACAGAATAGAGCAAGGACTCTCAGAGACGATGTTCCTAAAACTCAATAGAGGCCACAGGACACCGGCTGTATTCCTGGCACCACAAACCGACATAATCTACATTGCCTATGGTCATGTGGACACTTCAGCAATTAGCAAAAGTCAAGGGCAAAAATGTAACTGGATTGACATTCAAAAGAAGTGGTTGTGCCTTTTCTCAGCAGATACGTACTGGGAACAGAGTGGGTGGAGAGAAAAGGAAATAGTTATTTTAGCCGTCACTACTGCAGTAAAACTTGGGACCTGAATAGCAAACAACAAATGACTTTCTTCAGCGTGCGACTCATCTAACTTTGAACTATTATCCCTTTTATACTGAGATGAATCATCTTCAGAAAGTGCCTCTGAAGGGAATATAGCACAGATAGATAGACCCAAATTAGATAACTAACTTATCACTGCTTAGGCTAAGACAGAAGAATTTCCTACTCTCTCTCTCTCTTCTGTCCTCTACAGTTACTTCAGATAGAGCATCAGCTACTCAGAGCTAGGGGAGTTTGCAGCATTAGCCAGGCATCCTGCATCCCCTCTTCTACTGGAAAATAAGTAAGTAAACAAATAAACACAGAAAAGAGGAGAGTCTCCCATCTGTCAAAAACCTGATTGCTTAGAAAAAAACATTTTGTTCATTTGCAATATAAGAATCTTCTTTATCTGGTCACTTCTTGTTATCCTACACATATAGAAATCCAAAACTGCTAATCAGAAAAAAAAAAAAAAAAAAAAAAAAGAGCACCTGGGAGCCATGCTGCGTGATGCTTCTGAAATTTTAATAGAGAGGATTCAATACACACCTCCTAGAAGTGATTGCAGTAGCTTTTTGTGTGTGTGTGTGTGTGTTGATGTTTTTCTGTGTGTTTTAAGCCTCACAGAACTTTTATATGTATTGAGAATTGCTGCCAGTAGCATGAAGTAGAGTCCTGAGGTTATACAGTGGCGAGGTAGAAGACAGTTTTTGCTCCAGTAGAGAACATCTGACAGAAATGCAATGTTTCTGAAATCTTTAGCTGTGTTCAGGAGTTAACCTAAAACTATCAGAGAAGCATTCATGCACAGATAAATTCAGCAAAACCACTGCACTGCTGCTTGATTAATTTAACTAGTATTCAAAAACTTCATTCGAAAAATACTTATAATCTAGACAGCTTCATAATAAAATAATGGGTTAGCAATTAAATCACATTGCAGCCAAATATTCTTTCCACATAAAACTTTATTGTAAGTTAACAGTTCTACACCTTTTGAAAGGGTCAAGTGCAGTCATGGATGAATGGGAATTGATAGAAGACCTGGCTTCCTCCTCAGTTATATAACCCTTCATAATCCATTAGGATCGTCTCAGGGGGTGTACATCCAAGTCCTTTGTTTAGCTCTCTTCAAATAAAGGAGTCATGCAGCACAATCCTTGGGAACAACTGGAAACGATGTGCATGAGGAGGAAACGCACGCAAGCCCTCCATAGCATCAGCCAGAGAGCTGCAGTCCTACCCCAAATCAGCAAACCCACAGATTAGTTGTATTACCACAAAGCAAATAATTACAGCCCTTGCTTACACTTTCTGTGGCAATGCTTATCTCTTTATAAGATAATGCCTTTGAACACTACCCAGCAGAATCTTCACTGAGTCTTAGCTGACTCCCTTAGTCCCAGCAGCGTTAATCCATGATTAACTCCTAGAACGGGTTCACAGGTCTGTTCTTTAAACCTCAGAAGATGCAGTTCTTCTTAGCTGCTCCTTAATAATGTGTTCTCCTACTCTTTTTCCTTCAATTTTAGACATTGCTCTGCTTTCTTCCCATGCTGTTTCCCAGATAAACTAGCAAACAAGTACTCAGCATGAAAACAGGGGCATGGTCCTTGTAGTGCTGTCAGTCAAAATGGCCTGATCTCTTTTAGAGACCAATTTATAATCCATCAGAAGTCAGATCATCTCTTGATGAGAGTGGAACAAATAATCTGTGCTGAATGGTAAAAGCATGTCTGTCATGCATTAGTCATGGTAACAGATATAGGATGAAGTTTAGAAGAAGAAAAGAACACGTTTTTACGGTGTGTTTGAAGGGGTCCTACCACCATGAGCTCCTAAGCCACTATTTCCACTATTATCCAGTCTTATATTCCACTATATCCATTCTAATCCACTATTATAAGACATTATCTGTCTTTTAATGTCTATGCATGCAAAGCATTTAGAATTTGAAAGCACATCCCAGATCTGCAGGGTACAAACTAACAGAAGCTGAGCTTAGATAGGAACTTCATCCGTCTGAGGGTCCTGGTTCTTAGCAAGACCTCTCCTCAGATCACAGCACTCCCCATGGCTTCTCCCCGTACCAGCCCCAGATCTGGATCATTCCTGCTGCTATCTCAGAGGCTGCTCCTTAGATGTGTACATGTTCAGCAGAGCAGAACAAACCTGACAGCAATTCTTGACAGTTCTGAAGGCATTCACAAGTGCGGCAATGACACTGCTCGTTTAACATTTTGCCCCAAATGACATTATTGCAGGTTTTCACTTCCAAGGTAAAAAATTATTTTATCAATCTTTTAAATAGTCTCTAATAAAGAACCCTGAGATACATTAAAAAAATCCACATTTAACAATGCCATTTTACATGGAAAAATATAACCAGAAAAACTTCACCAATTTTCGCATTAAATACACCTGAAGGAACTGAATAGTCTTACGCTATTAGAGATAGGCTGAACAAATAAAGATATATTTAAAAATTTATCCTACAATTCTCTAATACAACATAAAAAAAAAATCTGAGTTTTCTTCAGTTCCCTCATCATGCATAAATATGAACTGCTTCTTCCTTTGAGATTTACTCCTATGTAAAGATATTTATGCACGAAAAACACCTTTGAATAGGAGAGAGGTCTTTTCACATCTCAGTTCTTATCACAGTGAGCGGCAGGGGGAAAATAGAACAGCGCAAAAAATAGGGAGATATAAAGAACAGGGAAACAATAGACAAAGAGTGGAGTAGGGAGAAAAGAGAACAAATAAGTCCCAAGAGGAAGAGAGTTCACACAAATCAATATGGAAAGTTCCAGCTCAGGTCTCATTACACGGGATGGTTGACTGAAGAATTGAATTATGGTTTGCAAATGTGACTAGGGATCCAAAGAAGAATTGTTCTGTGGTATCAGGAGCCTTTGCTTTCACATTTTCTGATGAACACAATCTTCAGTAATCTTAGATTTTGCTGTAATAAATTCAGTGTGTGCCAGGAATAAAGCAACCAGGATAAACAAAATAATTCAGGCATAGTTTCATTTTAAATGTTGCTGTGTTATTGTAACAAAGTGCAAAGCAAGCAGTCCTAAACATCACTTCTTTCCATCAAAATATTTCTTCTCATACTGCTGCATATATATATAATTTATCTAAATAAAATACAATAAAGCAGCACCCAGTTTAATATGGAGAAAGAAAGAATAATGTATTAAAAAAGAATATGCAGTGCAAGTGGAAAAAAAAAGTAGATTAAAAAGTGGATTGAAAATAATATAACATAAAGGATATGGTTAAAATGGAAGAAAATTAAAACCATATGAGAACTGGAAAAAAAATAAATTTATCAAAAGATAAGCAGGATCATATGCTGAATGAGGGTATTAAGACCGTTCCATTTGTCTTAAATATAGATCTCTACTTCCATCACTTGTTAGTTTTGGCATAACAGCAGAATTATGTTCCCATTGCATATTTAGACCTGATAAAATGAACATGACTTTTTCTTCCTGGAAAATTCAAGCTAATTACTGACGTAATGACCCTCTCTACCTGAATATGGCTTGCTCTGGGAATAATGAGTTGGCAGAACAGTCTGCACAGAGTTCAAAAAGATTTTGTCATCTCTTTTTCCAACCCAGAAAACCACCAAGAGTGAAATGTGATCTTGAAGTTTAGAGAAACGTTAAGTTGTTAAAATCGTGATTTAAATCCCTTATCAGAGCTGATTCTTACATAATTCAAAACTAGCTTAACCAAAAAAAAATCCTCCGTATATTATTGTGTTGTAGATATCTTTTACAAGTTCCTCTTATTATAGAGACTCGAACTTGCACCTTCCTAGAAATTTCATACCACTTTTTGTAACAGAGCTAGATGAATCTAAGTGTTCATATACAGTGATGCTGAAATGTCAGTGAGTGTGATGAAGACTAACACCAGTATAGGACTTATATAATCATATATTTAATATTATTTATTTACAATAAATATTATAAATTACATTTATAGATTTATAAATTATATTATTAAACATTATTTTAAAGGCGACTCTTACACATATTTCATATATACCTAACAGTTCCCACTGAAGTCTATGGTAAAACTATTGAATTTAAACGCAACAATGAATAGGCACAATAGCTACCATTGGTTGGTTTTGACTGTTATATTTACATGCATGTCAAGCTACAAAAGGAGAGCATATTTTCAAGCACTTATTTCATGTCATTTACCTTCTTAAGAAAATAGCAGATGCATTAATGGTTTCCTAAACTGTGGACTTGACCTCCGCTTGCTTCAACAAGAGTGAAGGAGATAGATAGACAGATAAAATGTTCAACAACTGCTCACAATTACAATGTAAGCATGCAAGCTCAGAAATGAGACTGAAAAAAAAATCAATTTTGTTACTGCTTTGGAATAAGAAAGTATAGAAAGTCTTTGCATGTCATTATAGGTGAGAATATTCATTTCAAAAACTAATGAAAGTATACATACTACACCAACAAATGTTTACTATATATTCACCTAAGTCACAGATGAAAACGAATGTACAATGAAAAAAATATATAAAAAGTGTCACAAGTCTCATACCTGTTTGTTTTGTTGCAATGTGTTGTAATGATATTATTGTTTTCAAAAAGAATGAGACAGATGATACAAGATTTTGGAGGCTAATATTTGGTATATTGTTCAAGTAATGATTTTGTCTATTTTCTTTTCCTCCTGCTTTTTTAGGGCTTGGATCATAATCAACAAAGCATTAGATCCAGGCTAGAAGCTCCTCCATCTCTGAAGAATTCATGTTCACACTGAAATTATTGTTAGAGTATATAATGTATTTGTTTCCAAGACATCGTATTAAGTCACATCGCAAAGGTTAGAGTTATGACAGTGTGAAGTGTCTTTATTACATCCAGTTTGAGTTATCAAACTTAAAATATTAATTAGCAAAGACCAGAAGCAATTAAATATATTTAGTTTCAGCTATGGGGAATTTTTATTTTAACCTTCAGCAAACTCTCTCAGATCTCCATATAATACTTACATTTCCTACAATTTTGTCTTCAATATATGTTCTTAGTCATTTCTCTAACACTCCTATATCTCCTGTTCTTCCCTATGTATTACTTTCCAAGTAATACTTTCTTTAAACATTAATTTTCAAGTGATGCGGCTGACTATTCTAATATCTTTCCAACATTATGCTGAGTTTTACCAAGTGAGATCTATCTGTGTTATTCAGACATTTTCTGCGTTTTCCAGGAATATTATTTTTGTATTGATAGCTCTTATGGAATTGTCTTGCTTGTCTTTAGATGAATAATAATGTCTCTCGAGAAAAACAAAGCAGGAAAAAAAAAGATAATTTTATGGTAAAACATACAAGTAACAAAGACATGCATGAACAAAAATTTACATGTCCCACAAGGAAACGGAGAGATAAGCAAAGAACAGAAAAGATTATGATATGCACGAGAAAAAGCTGATTTGCAGGTCTACTCCTACAATATACATGGAATATAGCAAATCCATTCCTTCCATATCATATCGTCATTAGTGTGTTCATTACTTATAGCACTAATAAAGAAAATATAAATGCCATAACCCCTTTTTTTTTGAGGGGGGGGTGCAAAGGGGAGGTAGCTTCATGTCTTTGTCTTCTCAAAATGCACCCCAAACTTTACTGATAGTATATTAAGCTTTCCTCATGCAAAATGATATCAAGATGTCCCAGCTGTGTAGCAGTGATTCCCTCTAGCAATAAGTTGTAGTAGTATAAGTTATATGTTGGCTATTTTTGTAAATAGAGTTGAAAAACATTTCTTCTAAATTCCTTGCACTTCTTAAAAACCATGGACAGTGTATTCTGGATGGGCTCTAAGAGATACTGCTCACAGAAATGTAGCACATGGTTTCTAAACTGGAAGCCAACATCAGGAATATTGTTTTCATGGAATAATTTTTTTGAGGGAAGAACCAACTTTTCAGGACAGTTAGGGAAGTTATGTCACAATTCCCACCTCAGATAATCACCAAACAGTATGTTCAAGCCAGCGGGCTGCTCTGCCTGTATGGAGGGAAGATCAAAAGATAGACGTGGCTTGACCAATTTTCCCTCAGTGCGTTTGATCTTGGATGTTCTCATCACTTTCCCCTACCCTCACCTCTTTTCCTACTCTTGGGGCTGGCAAAAAAATCAGCAATACAACTTGCACGATCCTTTTATAGTCACAAAATGGGAAGAAGAAATGAAGAGGCATATCTTCTCTACTAAAATCAAATTTTTGTAGTCTAGGCCCGGTCTCAAGTGACTTAGCATGTTTTCATCCATCCATTTCTGGCTTATTTGCTACAGCTGACAAAGGTATATCCTTATAAAATTATTCTGTCTTGAATTTTTCTATCCAGGAGATGAAAATAAAGGTAAGCACAGAGGGCTTCATATATGAAGTTTATAGAAATGTGATAATGTTTTTAATCCACAAAAGTAATTTTGCAGTGACTTATTTATTTATGTTTATTGATAGGTGTTCACTTAAGTGCCTTCTACTGTTTTCTGGATGCAGTGCTGATTCAAAAGACTAAAAATTAGGTGAAGCTCCTCTCAAATGATTATATAAAGTAACCATTGCTTTAAGGGTACTTTGACACTATTGAAGCTCAACTAGCATGGCCTGAAGATAATAACCAAGCAATGGTATATCCCTAAAATTTTGAAGAAAAAAAAATACTTACTTACATAGGGCAACAAACCTATCTAACTAACCTCACAAAGCTGTTACATCAGCTGTTTTTACAGGCAGCAGTATCTGCTGAATTCATTAAAGGACCAGGAGGTGGCAGGACAAAACCACTGTAAGAGGTTCAGACCAAGGGAAGGCTGAGTACATGCTGCTCTTCCCCAGCAAGAGGAAGGCTGCAATGACTTCACTGCTTAGCAGCATCTGGAAGGACCTTTATCTTCAGTATGCAGATAAATAAGACACTCAAGCCATTAAGCACCTGCCTACTCTGCAGTTCAGCATGTGAAAAATCTCCCAATCTTTCTTTTTATTCAACATCAGGTTAGTAGGTGTTCATATTTTTCCAATTTGTGAAGAAATGTAATAGAAGATTTTTCAGTGAGGGTGCAGAGCTCTTTGTAATATGTGTCTAGCAGAACAAAGCCTGGATTTTAATGACATTTCAAGGCTTGCTTAAAAGTAATCTCACCAAAATTAACAGACCACAAATTAGAATGCACTATATTTCCAGCACCAGCTAATACTGCATGTCTGCAAAATTCTCTAACAAACACAGCTGTTCTCAAGGTCTTAAAATACCCATATACTTTGTTACAATGTGATAATCTTGATTGTAAATATTCTTCAACTGCACACACAACATTACCAAAACACACGATTAGGTGATAAACAACCTTGCAATAGGGAACAGATCCAAAGCTATATTTGATCATCTCCCCATTTTCCCAATTGCAAGAAAAATTAGTTTTCCTTCAGAGTACCAAAAAAAAAAAAAAAAAAAAAAAAAAACTTTATACACCTCTAAAAGTAGATTCCCTGCAGCAAATATGCATTTCACTTTGGGATATTATTATGCTAACACTGCCCATTTCTTTAATCTGACCCATTTTGATCTATCACCTATCCACACCCAATGATCTACTCTTAGTGTAAGACCCAACTTTTATTCATAGACTATATTATTTGCTGTGCCAAATTATTTTGAGATAGAAGAAGGAAAACAAAAACACGAAAAAAAAATACAAAAAGAAAAAACCCTGTGAGAAACACAGAGCCCCAAGGCCATACACATCAGTCTTTGCTACCCAGCTGCTTCATTTAAACAGAGCAGGTATGGCAGGCAGGATCACAGATGCAGATTGATTAAGCAATCAACTGCAAATCTGACTCATGTGCAGTCAATAATAGCACAACGTTTTCCAAGTGTTCTACAAATTGTTTAGCTGGACGGTCATTTTACCATTATGGATCAAAAATGACAGAATGAGTGACTAATTTGCAAGGTGACATGCCTTACTGGAATATAAGGAAATGTTTACAAGGTGGAAATGTATGAGTAATTATTTCCTCCATCTTGCTGAATATAAAGAATTATTTGCCCAGACTCACTTTGTTAGGGCCTAACTGTGACTGGAATTATGTCACCTATGTAAATAAATATCCCATCAGTGGTACAGAATTTAGGGGAAGCTCCACATTTCTTACCTGTGGCTCACATGGCCTTTGTAAACTGACACTATGAAAACTTTGAGTCAACCAGACATTATATTAAAAGCATGTTCACACTTCTGATTGTATATCTAAGTTTTCAGTTGTTTTTCAGTTTTTATATTTAGCTTTTGCTAACTTGCTAGTTGTCCTATACTGAGATATTTAACAGAATCACAGGATGGTTGAGGTTGGAAGGGACCTCTAGGGATCATCTAGTCCAACCCCCCTGCTCCAGCAGGGACACCTAGAGCACGTGGCACAGGGTGGCATCCAGGTGGGTTTGGAAGATCTTCAGAGAAGGAGACTCCACAGCCTCTCTGGGCAGCCTGTTCCAGGGCTCTGTCACCCTCACAGGAAAGAAGTTCTTCCTCACATGGAGGTGGAACTTCCTGTGTTTCAGTGTGTACCCATTACCACTTGTCCTGTCACTGGGCACCACCAAGAAGAGTTTGGCCCCATCCTCCCTACATTCTCCCGTCAGGTATTTGTATTTATGCATATTGATGAGATCTCATCTTAGTCTTCTCTAGGTTAAACAGACCCTTTCATTTTTCATCTTCCCTTTAAGGGAGCATAGGAAGAAGGTAAATTACTTGGCCTTGTTTTCTTTTTAATAATTTCTTGTTAATGTGCACCAATACCCCAAGCTTTTCAGCTGACATACATAGACACATTGTCAAGCCAGCCCTATACCCTTTGTTTTCTCTTGGGGAAACTGATCAATAAATGGTGAGAATATAATTCCTTGAAAAATTTTTGTTTACAGAAAGATAAAAAAAATATTTAGCAAAAAGTTGGCTTATTTGTTTTTCCTGTAATGGACACGGTCTGCTTTTGGAGGACATAATATGGGCTCCTTCTTCTTCTTTATGCTGTGGCATTAGAGAAGGAAACTGAGAACATGGATATCACAGTCTGCCAGAAACTCATTGCTTAGTTAGAAATGCAGAGCAGTGAGGAGTGTTATTGTATGTAAGAAGAAATACTGCAGGAGAAAACAGGGATGGATAGGATGACAGGTATGATGGGCTAGAAGTAGAATAGAAGAGCAGAAAATTGAATCAATAACAATGAAACTATCCTCAATTCAAGACCCTCTTTTTTATTTTTTCTGGCTCTTGGTGCCCTGGACCTTGTTATCCTCCTGCTGTCACAAATTAGCTGAAAGACTGAAAGTAGAATAAAGATTTTCTTCTCTAAAGGGAAGAATTGCCCACTAGTGCCAACAGTGAGTCTGTTTACTTAAGTGAGTAATTTATTTATTCAACAATATTTACTCAAGTGACGCAATTTTAGGCTATCAGAATAACTTCAGTTGAGTGGTTCTCCAACACAAAATAAAATTTTATCGAAATACTTCTGGTCACTTTGTTCCCATTCACTTCATTTTCAAGGAAAAAGAGCCTACCAATGACAAGCATCTCTTTTCTTTTACCTTTTGAGATCAAAATCTAGTTATTTTAACCCCACTATATAGAATTTCCTTGAATGAAAAGTAGGAAACAGAATGAAACAATTTAGTCATGTAGAACTTAAATATGTAGAACTTAAATGCCTCATATGACATGTAACCAATTTATTAGATATCTGTTTCAGGAAAAATAGCTTGGAGTAGTTTGCAAACCGAAAAAAAAAAAAAAAAAAAAAAAAAAAAAGCTTCAACGTTATTCTCAGAAGTTCTTTCCTTTCCCCAGTCTGTCATGTATGTTGTTTTTTATTTTTCCCACAGGATTTTTGCTTAATTGAGTGTATAGAACATGCCAGAAAATAAACTAGAGTCTGTTTTATAATTGCACCTTCATGAGTGGGCTGTTATAAAGAGGCGCTTGACAAAGGGGGAAAATACTTTCTCCCTCTTTCAGTGGGGCCTGCATAGGAATAAAGAAAAATTACAGCTCTGTCTCCCTGGGAAAGCAAGGAAGAGAGAAGGCTGTGATTCAGCTACCTCTGCCCACGCTTCTACATCAGCAGGTAGGCTATACCTTGCAAATAATAGCTGGTGAAGGCACAGCTACTGTATACCTGGCAGCTGAGAGGGAAACAGTGCTACTGCTCTTCTCCTAGAGATACACACCTACCCCTAACCCATGCTACAGCCTAGGTGACCCAGTCATGCTGTTTGCTGTTCATCTGGAACTCCAGTGAAAGCCTTTTAGGCTAACGATTCACACGCTGTAATCCAAAGACAGTCCCTGGCCTGCACCACATGTGTTGGTTCACATGGTGATAACCTTCCTGGTTCCACCTGCTAAATCATATTAAAAGGCAGCTAAAAATACACGACTATTATTCAGGCTATTAACTTTCAATCCAAACAATACCGGCAGCTGCCACAGAGTCTCAGGATGGACTGAAAAAGAGAAAAGCGACGGTCCAACGAATGAATAATAGGAAGAAGATGGACAATCTACTTCATCAAGATGTAGAAAACACTCCAGAGCTCTAATCTAAGAAATTAATTTTCTTTTCTTTAGCAAGAAGAACTAAGGAAGCAAAAAACAGCAATTTCCTTAATTTTGTATGAGTTCATCAGTTGTTGAATTCTCCTTTCTAGCAATGACTTCTGTTCTCTAGGAGGGCAAGCATGTTTAAGTAACATTTCTCTTCTCTCTTGAAAGTCAGCTCACGGCTAGTGTTAACAGTGTATTTCTCCATAAAAGCACATGCTCTGCTCTCTATCATGTACTCTGTGCTCTTAGCCCCTTGAAACTAATGTTTCCTCTGGCCTGTACAGAGAAAGCTTCCTGAATAGATAGATCAGGCAAAAATGCATAAACTTTTCCAGACACTCGAGTTTGCCAGAAGTTTTTTTGCCAAAAGAAGTGTCTTCCTTCTCAATTGTATTTATGAAAATGTTTGTGTGAGGAAAGCAAAATAAACAAATCACTCTTCCTCTTTCTCTCTGTGTTTTCTCTGCAAATACATTTTGCCTTCCCCAAGGATAGTGAGAGGCCTTCCTTTTGCTTTCTTTTGGCATAAACTCATTTTACTAAAGAAGTATGAACTGATGTCAAAATAAGAGAAGAGAAATCACAAGCAACTGTATGAAGTAGTGGAGGAACTAGTAGAAGCCTCACATGCGGCAGGAAAAATTGCAATGTTAATACTTCCCGCAGCTAAGTATATTACCAAATGTTCTGAATTTACAATGTAAGTGAATTAATCATTTTGGCTATTGCTCTCAATTTAGCCTAGCGTAGCTAAGAACAAAAATCAGCCCATTGTTTTTAAGGGCAGCTGTTAAATATATGAAGGCTTCCTAGAGAAGGGGGGAAAAAAGCACTCATATCCCACCACCACTAACAAAAATACATGCAGAAAAGCTCAAGGAAAGGCATCACAGAGGAATTATCATAGCTCTTTTGTCATCAGCAGAGCTGCTCCAACTATACTTTGCAATGCAACAAAGATCATTGATAAAGTTCTCTTGGAAAGCCCACAGAAGAACAAGAGCTTAGATAAAGATTTTCAAACTCCCAAAAGAGAGGTAGGACACCTGAATCTCAGCATATTCTGTGCACATGGTGTCCCTAGCTTTCATTGTGCTGCTGTGAATCACTATCCATCCCACTTAAATTTTCTTTTCACACCAAATTATTTCTTAGTTATTCAGTTCCCCAGAACTAATGCAACTACTGTGATATAAATTAAATTTGAATGCGGAGACATCTAATCCTCCTCTGGCTTGGATAAGCAGAATCGCTTTTCAGTTGTTTTTGTCACATGTTTTCCCTTGTATGAAAAATGTTATTGTTTCTTCTAAAGAAAGATGGGCAAACTGTGGCATGGGTAACAAACATATTGTAGAACTTTGTAGGAAACCATACAAGTCTCTTCTGGGAACCATTATGCCTTGATTAAATTCTAAGTAATTTCAACCTTAGGACTTATTATTTTTCTTATTTATTTGAGTTGGCTACTAAGATTGATCATCTTAGAGAAATTAATCATGCCAATGGAAATCATACCTAAGTCAGACTATTTAATTGGACCTCCTGCCCTCATTAAGAGGTAGATTCACCTTGTAATCGAGGACAGTAAACTACTTAATATAGTCAGATACTAGCAGAATGGATATATAAAACATCTGTAGAATAAATTAAAACTACTGATTCGCAAGTAGTTTCATATCAGAAAGTATTCATCAGCAACTAGGACAGCAACACCTTAGTGACTCAGTTTTGTAGATAGTGATGATTCCTCACTTCACTGTTGCCAGAGTTCTTTCCAGTGCCCCACCTCCAGTTCATTCCCCATCTCTCCTCTCCCCTCACTCTGTCTTACTTATATCCACGTCATGAAGTGCACACCCGGTTTCACTAAACGGAGAATACCAATGCCTAAAGCCTGGATTCCTCACTTTGGGGAAGTGATCTGCTGCTGGTGCATGTTCTCTACGTAATCAAGGTGACTTGTAGATGGCCATGAAGACCTCCGGAGGGCACTATAAGGACACCTAAATGAGGCTCCTTTTCTCCAGTGAATATCTAAGGAGACAATAGGAAATGCTGAGCACCTACATCCTGCTGGAGTTCAGGCCACCACACTGGTGATCCACAGAGTCCTTTATTGAAAATAAATAAATAAATAAATAAATAAAAGGAGGTGGGGAGACTGATTTTTTTTTCTTTCTTTCTCTCCTATTGTTCACCATCTTCTATAATTGCTTTAGTTTGGGTCTTTTGGACAAAAAAAAAAAAAAAAAAAAAAAAAAAAGGGTCCTGAAACTTTCTCCACACAGGTTAGGAATATGGTAGAAGAGTGCCATAACTACAGCATAGAAAAGCAAGTGAATGGATGAGTGGATGAGGAACTAGGCTGTTTCTACCACCAATACTGAAAAGGGAATGGCTTGTTATCAGATGTACAAAGTCATGAGTCCTGAGGCAGAGCACACAAAAAGCCTGCTGCAAGCAGTGATTCAGATACAGCTCCTTAGAATATGTATAGACATTGCTTATTAGACCATAACTGTTTTCGTTTTTATCCAGTCCTGGGAATTTGAATCTGAACCTCAGGGCACTGTCTGTCAGATGAGTGCCCTAATTGTTAAAATCCAGACTAGTCTGGAATCAGGCTGCTTTTCCTGCCCTACAATTCTTGCGTTTCTGTCTGCATGATGGGCTAAATGTCATAGACAGATAGTGAAGACTATCCAAAGCAGTGATTATGGTGCTCCAGAGATGTAAGCTCACCCTTGACAGCATGAGAGGGGCCCCAAACCCCTTCCGTTTCCTTATTAGCATCTAGACTATCATTTGGAAAGACAAAGCTACTCCCGCCTCCTTCTGCAAAGCAAGGTAACCTGACCTGTGTGTGGGTACCAAGCTTTAGGCATCCAGTCCAACCAGCGTTGCACGTATGAGGTAAGGCAGGACTAGTGAACAGATGGTCTGGCTACTGTCTGAAACTTTGATGGCACTCAGGCACCAAGCTCTCATAATAACAATTAAAAAAAAAAAAAAAAAAAAGGTTTAAGAAAGCTTGCTCTGTCCCTATCTACACTGATAATTTTAAAGTTGGGATTGAAAAAATGAAGACCTGACAGATATTTTCAACACATTGATGAGCCTGTCTATTTTTTCCTGCTCTGTTTGTTTTACAAAAGACATCCTCACTATAGATTCGTTCATCTTATATTAGCATATATTTCAAGATGCTACAACACAGCCACTAGATGATAAAAAGAAAACTCTGGCCAGTGTTGAACCATATCAAAGTTTGGGTTAATAGATTCCTCTCCAGACATGAAAAAACACTAAATTTCAGATCTTTTGGCTGCCCTTGGTTAATACTGGTATATGCAAACAGAACCAAGCAACACTGTGCAGAGATACAGAGCTAGGTTCAGTATCAGAAACAGCATAACCAAGCTCACAGGTTCAGATAAGTTTAGTTTGACATTCATAATTAGTCCTCTCTTAGAGCTAATTTTAGCAAACATGGCCATGCCATGTTGATACACCCGTAATAACAAGAACTGGAATGAGCAGATGCTTTCCGATGGAGCAAGGGAGACATTTAAAGCAATCCAACAGAGTAAAATTGGGTGTAACTGAGCTATAACCACTGAACTGACTGAAATCAAGATATCTGAAGATCTGCGTCTGAAAGAGACGCCACTGAGACAATTCACAAATAAAATGTAACCTTATTATATCTGATCTGGAAGCATTTGATCTGCAGTTAATTTTCCATATGATAGTGTCAGTGGCTAGTACACCATGATATAAACTCCTCATTTAACAGCACATTAGAAAAAAACATTACATCAGTACACTTAACTCATCCCAAAAATATTTTTTTACATCTTTCTACATTGTGTTAATTCATGTTTCATGACCTGTTGACTGAACAAATTGAAGTGCTATAGACAGTTGGATGTCATATCTTAGTTTGTAAAGTAATAACTTTGCAAACCACATTTGATTGATATCAAAGCTTCAAGAAGTGTATAAGCTCAGTGAGCTGAACCCATCTCATATGTTCACATGTGAGAAAACCTTTCTCCTTTCTAAAGGAGAAATGTTTTAACAGTTCTGATGTCAGAACAAGCAAATTCTATTCTTTTACTGAGTATAACAACACAGGTGCAGAAGTCTGTTTGCTAGATTGATCCATTTCAGTAGGAATAGAGATTGGTTGTTCTTCCCATGTGTTTTATTTTAGATTAACAATTAATATTTATTTTTACTATTACTTATACTGCAAAACTCTATAAAGCTGCAGGCATCAGTGAAAGCTCTGTTGGGCTGAGACATTATGGAAAAACAAGAAAAACAGTTTATAATATATGTTTATAATCTGAAAGCTACCATTTTCTCAAATGCATTATACTGTTAGATGTTATTGTTACTTCCATTTCTATTATCTTACTGCTATGTTTCATTGGCAATGAAAGCAGTGGTTTGGAAATTATACAATTATTTTCTCCATATAAGCAATCCTGTAGGTACTTATTTATATAGAAAAAAATCGTAATTTCATAAATAACTTTTAATATTTTCCATTTTATATCTTTCAAATATCTTCCAACATTTTACATTTTTCATAATGTTTCTTAGAAAAGTCTACATTCACTAGCACTCCAAAGCTGTCAGTAAAATCACTGTGTTTTCCTAGAATGACTAATATATAAGTCCACCTACCTTTAAAGTCAGTGGAAAGTCTGACATTGTCTTCCATGGGTGTTAAATAAAACTCTAAAAACTCTGTATAAATTCATACAATCCAAATAAGAAGGTAAGAAAAATAATATGTAGCATTTAGATTAACTGTCCATTTATTAATTCTACATTAGAGGGCAATATCAACCATAATATGTGCATAGCTTTTACTATAGTAGTTCAGTATATTAATCTTTTTAGTAGACTGAATCTTATAACTAACAGTTAACTCTTGCTAAGGAGCTTGCAACATGTTGAAGCTGCAGCCATTTGCATGTTGCTCATCATATATCTGAAAACCTCACAACAATTGCATATATTTCAAATACAACAACTAACCATCAGAATAAGGTTGAAATACAGTTATTTGGATTTACCACAATGATTCATTGATTCATTTTTTTTAACTGCAGATAGGATAACAGCCTTATTTATTATTTATATAATCATTAGTTTATAATCATTAGTGTACTTATTCCCCTTGAAAACTGAGATTCAGGACAGTATCAAAATGAAAAATAAATGGAAAAATAATAGAGTCATTTGAGTCCAAAACTGTGAGCCTCACTCTCTTTTGCTTATCCCTGAAGATGTCCAAAGTCTATATTTATGTAAGAAAGCTAAAATTCGGTTTCCACCCTTGTACACAAGCATTGTGCCCAAGTATTAATGTAGTTGAGATATCTCCCCTCAATCCAAAAATCAGTTTTTAGAGAACACAACACCAGTTCCTGCTTTCTTTGAAACGATTTTGAAATGATGTTGGTCTTGGCAGCAGCTACAGTCTCCCTCTAACACTGCAATAGTTAAGTGCTCACGCACAGGGCAGGAGAACGTGGTTCGGTCCTTCCCGCTGCCAGAGAGGATTCAGAAATCACATCTCCCAAGGAACTGCCCTGACCCTAAGGCTATTGGCTAAAATGGGATGCTGAAAGGGATGAGGAAACAAGGCCAAACTAGAGATTGTGTGTGGGAGAGGTCTTCCTGATAACACTAAGGCACTTAGGGACTGGGGAATTTCGCATTACGCTTTAGCTGGTTTAAGTCTTGCTCAGCCTGATGATGTTCAGGCATTAATTTTCAGAAGTCCAACTTTCTACATTTCTTGTGTACTGGAACAACATGGAAGCGTGGATTAGAAACGAGGGCCAGCTCCCTAGATGTTAAGACTTGTAGTCTCAAATACTTTTTCAAATCTCAGTCTTTGCCTATCCCAATTTATGCCAAAACAGAAAACAGTTAAAACTGAGAAGTTTCTATACGCCTATGAATGCTAATTGTTTAAAGACACATTTCACTTGTACTGTGCTACAGAATCTGCTGTTACCACTAAAACCAATATTCAGAGCTCCTGCAAGCCAGTAATAGATATCAGTGATATATGCCTTATGCAAATCATAAGTTATTACTAACACAGAGAGAGGAAAAAGTGTTAATAAAATGCTGACTTTCTTTCATCCCTATTACTTAATCTAACTTCCAATTTTTTCATATAGATGATTTATGGTAACCTTCCAATTCGCATAAGCAAAAAAGTGATGTCACCACATAACAATTTATGCTAGTGGCATGTTATTGCTAGTAAGTCCAAGAAAATCTTTTGCTGAGTTTTCACAGGTCTGGGAGTACTAAAAGAAAAGATATTTACTCTCACATCAAATATAGACAAATTCTTTATGATATTCAGATGAGTATACAACTGTATTTCATATTATTTATAGTGTTTTTAATGTCTTGAAATTCATCAAACAAACACAGAAGATATACTATGCTTGCTATGGCGAGCTTTACGTCCTTGTATATTTCCAGAGCAATGAAAGAATTAATTAGTAACAAATGACAAAAATTCAGACACATTATATAAATATCAGCTGTAGAAGATTACTCACTTGACAGTGATCTTGTACTTCTCTATATGTTTCAGATACAATAGCAGCTGTGGTATTTTAACCATAGGTTTAAAAGGGAAGACATTGGGATGTGGCTTATCTTTTCCCACCTTGCTTTTCATATCCACAACATGTCTGTTACAAGACTATTTCTATTTTAACTAGGAGTAACTATGCTTGCCATTTGAAATTAAGACTGCACAACACGAGGAAAAAAAGAAATCAGCCTAAATAGCACTGCTGATTAAATAAATAATATTACTTCTCCCTACAAATATTCTTCCTTTTATCTTCTCCACTGTCAAGCTAAGAATTGAATAAGTCAGTTAGTCATCTCATCAACTGCAAATGTAAGGAATGGATAGATAAGGCAAAGCATCCTTCTTCGTCTTACACAAGGCTTCTAACTGACATGGAAACCATCCAAAGCTATCTAAACTTTCTGTGTTCTGGGAGATGGCTGACCTGCGTATTTCACAAAAGGAATAGATCAAAATGTGGGATAAGAAACTGGATAGACACATGGTTTATTTAGAGAGAGAGTTTGTGTGAGAACTCAGCCCTCATGCACAAGTATCCAAATGTCAAGCAGCGAAACGGAGTATATACAGGTGCACATGCTAACATATGGGCACATGAGGATAACCAGAGTAGAGAAAGGCCACAGTTCCCTACACATGTTGGTCTTTTTCCAAATCACAGAGGTGCATAGGGAAAGCGCCAGCAACCTGCACAAAAGAACAGTGACAAAGTATGGTAGCTGTACACCATGACAAGGAGGGTTTCAATTGTCTTGCTATGGTCTCCTATTGTCACTCCTAGGTGACAATTAAGCTGATATAAGCAAAGACCATCGCCCAAAAGAGTTACATCTCCTTTTTCCTTGTGTCATTCCCCAAATCCTCACTCTAGCTGCTTGTTCCTGACACAAGGCAAGCCCAGTCAGACAAACATGCAATTTGACAACAGTAATATTAGTTTTCACCTGCATCACTTTGCTGACAAAGCAGAGCCATGGTCCACAGTTAAAGCTGCTGCAGGTGCAAGGAAAGCAGCAGGACACACAGGGAAGTGCTGGGAATAAAATGGTACCTAACATACCAGCTTAAAATGGTCATCAAAACTCTAGTCATTGCCATTCAATAGAAAAACCATAGCTGAGAGTGACTGCCATGCCCATTCACTCTCTTTTGTACAGGATGCTTTTGAGTACAAGGGTTGCCTAGAGGACTTTTGTCAGGAGCATAGGAAAAAACAAGTGCATTTATTCAATTAACATTTTATACGGTGATAAGGCCAGATTATCCTTGCCTCTGTTCTTCACAGGCCAGTGGCAGGCCAATGCTGCTCCAGCGCTGGCCACCATGGAGCTCTGTCCCTCAGAAGCAGACTCATCCTGCCCTCCCACTGTCAACGCTGGCTGCAGAGCAGCGCTCTGCTCCCTGCTCTGCCCCAGCTGCTCTTGGGAGGCCTTGCGAGCTCTGCGAAAGGGCATCCTCATCAGGAAGAGACAAGAGCCCAGAAGCCAGCGAGACGGAGCTGCTGAGGGGTATATGCTCCCTTAACCAGTGCCCCACTAAGCCAGACTCCCCTGCACAGTGTGCTCTAAGTGATCCTGCTGGAGCACTGGGGTTGCACTAGATGATCTCCAGAGGTCCCCTCCAACCTCAACCTTTCTACGATTCTATAATTCTGGAATTTTGTGATCATGCCCACTCCCAGTACAGCCATCTCTTGGGCCAGGGAGGAGCAGGAGGACTTTGGGCCTATCATTGTCCTGCCCAACTCGTTCACCTTACATGCAGGCTCCATGCAGAGACAGGCCTCATGGGCACAGGGCCCTTAGAGGGAAGCAAAGCGTTTTGAGAAACATCAACGCAGACATTCCCAGCTTGGCCAAGACATGGGAGGCTGCGCAAGGAGCGGTTCTTCCTGGAGGCAGAGGAAGGAGGACCTGGCTGCTGGTGAGGCTGATGGTGAAAGGCCTCCTCAGCCCATGGGGCTTTGGCAGACTCATGCCAGTGAGCAGTGACACTGTCTATGCCTGAAGGGGTGGGAGAGACCAGTGTCAGGCCAGTGCTGCTGGCTGTGCTTGCGATGTCATTACTGCCTCTATGCCTCCTTGGCCCGTGTGAGTGCAGTGATGCTGCTTGTGCGTTTGATGTCACTATTGCCTCTGTGCCTCATTACCTGGGACAGTGCCTTGGCCAACGGGCTGCAGAGAGTCACGTTTGGGAACAGGCCTGGCAAGGCTGTAGGGTGCCGGTCTCAGTGCTGCACCCCCTGAGCACAGGGAGCAGGGCTGCCCTGGAGGTGGTGGCCAGGTCCAGCCTGGGCTCCAGGTCTTTCAGGAAGCCCAGGGAGTCCAGGGGGAGGAGGCAGCTTTCAGGGACATGTGGTTTTGGTTCTTACATCACCACAGGCTTGTGTAACTCTTCCCAGTCCCCCATGTCCCCCCATGCTTGGGGACCAAGAGTTCACTGCTCAGAGCACACCACACCACTTGGACTCCTGTTCGCTTTTACTGCTCCCCAAGGAGCACACAGCTCCCCTTTTCCCCCTAGCATGGTCTCACACCTCCAAAGGCTCCTGCAGACAGGGGAGGGAGGATTTGCTGGGCTGGGAGCTGCTGAGTATTGATGGAAACAAATCAGGCAGGTCTGAATTAGTTAGAGTCAATGGCAGGCCAGTGCAAGGACCCTTTCCACCAGGCTTGATTTTAGACGAGTAATTCAGTAGTTTTCTTTGTGGCAACACCGTCTCTTTTAAGGCCTTAGAAAACTTCTTTCCATTCTATCAGGAACATACACAGACATACTTCACAGTCTTTCACACAAAGTTTTCCAGACTCTGGTATGCTGCATTTTCCTTTTCACCACATTTTCAAATATCCCTCTAATACATATTTCTGTCCTGCATCCTGAGTGTGTGTAATGGGTTTCAAAGAGCATAGCTTCCCTCAAGATGTTCCTTCTCTCCCAGACAAGACAAACATCAGTCATCTCAAAGACCTTTATAAAGGAACAAAATGGACCAACAGTTGATAAAATGATTACTGTCTGTTACACCCTGCAAACTGAGAGTGTTTGTGCTAACCTTTCAAATATATACAGTGTTGTCACAGTATCAGAAACAACAGAGGTGACCTAGCTGGGTTGAAAAATGCTTTGATCAGAACTTAAAAATGAATCACAAATCTGTTTACTTTTTTAATAATACACAGACACGAATGCTTTTTTTTATCATGACAAATTTTTTTTTATCATGACAAATATTTACCATTAGGAATCTTTTAAAGTAAGTGATCCCTTTTAAAATTAAAAAAAAATGAGAAATGATAATTAGCATATCTCTGTTTGCAACCCAAACATTGCAATATGCAAGTCTAAATACAAGATAAGTACATTAAATGTTAGATAAAAATGAAATTGCTTTTCTCCTAGAACGTTTCCAGTCAACTTGGTAGATCTTCTCACAGTAATGTACATTAATGGTAAAAACTTGTGGAGCAAAGGGCAACAGCAGGAACACTAGGCCGAGGACTGGCCTGGTATAAACAGAACATATATGTCCTGTGAGGGGAGAAACTATGCACCATGCTGTAGGTCTGGGAACAATAGGTATCCTTTAAATTCAGTAGTATCAGTACCCAAGGCCATTCTCAAAGCCATTTGTGCTTGACATTTCATGCCACAGATATTTCTTATACTTGCATAGATACTCCTTGTCCTCCTCCCTGTGCATGAGGTTCTGTTTACTACAGGATGCTGAGCTGAGGAAATTCAGCATGGTAAATTTTGGGTACTTATGATTAAAAATGAGCTTATGCTTAAAAGTTTTGCATAAATGGTGATCTAAATGATAGCCATTCAGTTATTACTTCTTAGAATATTTTTAGAACTGTCTTTGTGTTGAGAATACATGAAATACCCTGGCACGACATGACTTCTGTTTAATCTATGAAAAATAAAGTTTATGCCAATATATAGAACACAGTGATAGACATAATTGCAACTTTAATTCTTTTATGTAATCTTTTTTTTTTGAAAGATTTAATTTCATCAAACCTAATTTTCTGTAGTGAAATATTTAGTCAATCCTACATTTTATACAGTTCTGTAGGAAGTGGGTTTCTTTATGTAATACTATACTGATAAGAATGATTGATGCCTATCATTGCACTTCACTTTTTATCTTCCATCTTCTTGAGAAAATGTAATGTCTTAGTTAATGCAAAATAGAGACTCCTGATTACAGAATCACTGGAGTCGGTGATCACTCCAAAGGGAAGATCAATCCTCTTAAATGCTCTCAATATCAGTTCATAAAAGGTTCATATGTGCTCACATTTGGGAATATCAAGCAATAAAATTAGTATCTATACTTTTAGCTATTCCTTTTCTTATTTATAGCATTAATATAAGAAGATATGAATCACTCTACAAACATATAAACCACTTAGTAACACAGTACTATATGCATTTTATCTTGCATGTTTCCCAAGGAATCAGTGTCCAAAGCTTATCCTGGTATCCTGAATCTAAATTAGATTATTTGAGGAAGAGTCATATGATAAAGTTATATAAATTATAATAAGAACAGGTTGCTTTTATATCCTTTCTAATTTAATTATAATCACTGTCAAAAAAATGGATTATATACTGCTGTTTTCTCTTCTCATTACCATCTTTGTCATAAGAATGAGAATCCCAACCTTTAATGCCTGTCAGTTGTAGTAGAATGCTGAGTACTTTAACATTTCTATAGCTATGTCATTTTGTTGGCTGTCTTTTCCACTTTTTTCACATTTAAACCATACTAGCTTACAATAATGAACTGAAATAGATAACCAATCCCATAACATTATATTGAAAAGGCCAAAGTAGTTCATCATTGTGTAATCAATATAATAAATCAGACAACACAAATCTTATTGTCACGAAAAAGGCTAACAAAACATGCCAACATGAATTTCTATCAATAAAGTTAATTTATAAAGAGAAGGCAGACCCGTCTTACAATTTTATTAATTTTTTTATATTAGAGTATTACACCTTGGCACAGCACAGATAATGTTGAAATTTACATATTTAAGGTTGCTCTAGTACTTTAAAGGCATATGCATACAATCCATGTATTGCTTTTAATTCCCATATTTTCATTATTTCATTTAAATGCTTATATATATATATATACACACACAAGATTATATCAGTTTCTAAAAGACTATTCATAAGTAACAAAATTCAGTAAATATTTGCATTATCTTGCCCCCCAAATCTGCTTTTATGCACTGATAAAACAAAGCCATTAAGCAGGAAGACACTAGGCCTGTACCATGAGCATACACTTGTATAAACGTATACTCTTTCTTTATAAACTTTCACTCTTGGGAAAGCGGGTGCCAGCTGATGCAGCAGCTCATGCCACCCACCCGAGGAAGCAGGTTATCAAGGAATGGGCATGGTTAAATCTTCTCAGGGACCCTCTCCAGTCTCTAAATTGAGCAACTCCCCTGGAAGATAAAAAGATATTAAGAACACAAAGTAAGCACTCATGAAATATAAAGCATGCAAATAGCTTGGTAAATAAGTGTTGATCTTCATGATGAAATGGATGATAATACTATCACACTCCAAAATCTTATTTTTCCACTATCCAGAAAAAGGTGAGACATCCATTATTTATTGGTACTGGGTAACTGGTACCAACTAGTAACTTTTTTTTTTTTTTTAACATGCCTAACCAAAGCCTGCAATATAGACAAATGTATTAATTATATCCTGGATATGTCGTTGCCATTATGTGTGGGTACTTCACAAATATGTTCATCCACTTATTTCTATGGTATGGATATAAGATCGGACAGCAGCTTTATTTCCATTTTATAGATACGGCACTGAGCAGACACAGATTGAAACATAATTATTTCTTTTCTTTTTTAATAACCTGTGAGGGCTGAAAACATCTTCAGTAGAGATTAAATTGTGGAGGATATTAGCAGTCAACTACTTTAGGTTAAATCTAAGTGTACAAAGTATCTGAAATATTTTTCTATATCTCCATTACGCAGCTTTCTAAAGTGGCTGTAGATTTTACATTCATATTCACCTTTGTGTCCTACTATAGAGCAATTGAATATTTCTCTATATAGAGGAAAGCTGTAAAGATGGAAAACATCTCTATTATTTATGGGAGTATTTGATACTAACTTGAATAGTTAATGATTTCTTCCATACACACCCCAAATTAGATGAGGAATATGCCTAAAGGAGGAAGAAAAAATGTAAATGGCCTTCTAACAGCTATTTGTTTTGGTCAAGATAATACTTTAATTTCCGATTCCAAGTGCAGGGATTAATGCAAAAAATATGCCTGTTTGCACAGCTAAGGTTAAGATGCAGTCCAGAGTAAATGTTTCATCCCCAGGAAAGTGATGGTCCTGAATAGTGCTAGTGACAGCTTTAATGTAAATAGGAAAGGAGCCCAGGTAGCAAAGACTTTCAACTTGGCAGTCAAAGATAACATATATTTTATTTTAACAAAGATTCAATGAGTCTGTTTTCATATAAATGTCACCTTAGTCAAGCAGATTTCTTAACTGGAAGTTTGTTTTTCTAGGCTGCTAGGTGAAGAATAGAGGTAAACAAGATCTTTGGATAGCATTAAAAACAATATTTGTGTTAGACTACCGTTGCCAAGAGTTGAAAATGAATATTGAAAAATAAGTACCTCATATTTCTCTGGGTCATGCTCCACAGTGGATATTTGCATTATGAAATATCCAGAGCCATAGAGAAGAGCATTAGTCATCAGTCATCAGAACTTCATCCAGCACTCATTAATTGGAGCAAAAACTTCCACTGACTTCAGCACAGAGTGGATGAGGCCCACAGTACTCTTGCCCAGACTCTGTATAGTTTATGACAAACATGTTGATATTGGAATAGCTCTTCTGACAATGCAAGCCATTGCCATGGGACAGATCTGCAGTAATGCCTGCTTCCCAGGCCTGGGAGTCCCTGGAAGAAAGAGAAGAGCCACCTGTGACTGGAGAAGGGCTGTTTGCAGAGCAAAAGGGTAGTGGAAAGGAGCCATGGAGACAGCGAGGTATGGGAGAACAGCCAGCAGCACTGCTCTGACCCAGGAGAACTCCTGAGGAAGATGTTGGTCTGGGCTGCAAGTTAGAAGAGCGGAAGCCGGGAAAAGTTTTGGGCAAAGCTTAGCCAGAACTGCTGTCAACAAGTGCTGCAGGAACAGGGTAGAATCTGGAGGTGATGGAAGAAGGCAGGAAGCTGCTAGGATAGGCATCAAAAGAGGGAGAATAAAGACGACAAAGTTAGCAGAAGCAAGGCATAAACTGCTGTGGGCTCATGTCAGAAGATAAAGAAAGGAGTCTGCTTGGTGAAGGCTGGACTGAAGCAGTTCAGTGTTGCAACTTTGAGGACCACATGCTCAATGAGGCATATAGTGAGTCATGATTCACTGAAGAACAAGGGAGGCAGGTACTTATGAGAAGGATGGACTGCTTAGATTTATAGCAGGCTTATTTATCCTTAAACATGCCTTAGACTGTGGGACTCATCAGGTGCCTCTAGTGAAGGCTTTTAGAGAACTGGAAGCTAAATCACTGCTAGAGAACATTGAAAAATACATGAAGTTGTTATTGCAAAACTGTATAAAAATAAACACATAAAATTGAAGGAGAAATCTCTGCATTATACTGCTTGATTATACACTTTATTGCTTCTGTTCTCTCAACTTACAGAACACAATAGCTGCATTTCATTCATTTTTTCCAAATTAAACTAAAACAGATAAAACCCAGAGTCATTGCACAAAGTTAATAGAACATAAAGATATAACCTGAGGGTGGCTTTAATGTTTTGCATTCTATATTGTTTTTCTGAATCTTTGAATAAATATTTTTCAGTACAATAACTTTTAAATTAGAGTATATCCAAGAGTATGATGAAATTACAGGCCTGCTCAACAGTATTGTTTCCCCAGTGTAACAAAAAAATAAAAAAAAATGGCAAGACGTATTTCTGGTAAATTTTAGATGTTTGTGCCCAGCTCATCTGTGTGTTTTTTGCAGTGCTGTTCATCTAATGGAGAATTCTGGTTCTCAGGTATTATGTTCTATGGCACAATATTTTTCAATTAATACATTTGAAATGCAATGCTACTGAAGCTAAATTATTACTCGATTTTATTATTCACAGTAGTGATATTATAGTAATACCTAAGAATCTCAAACAAGACCATGACTCACTTTCAACAGATGAATAAGTCTTGACTGCCTGAAGAAAAATTTTTGAAAATAGGATGAAAGATAAAGTGATATCCTCTCTTCTCAGCTAGGAGGAGTTAACTGCAGTCTGTTGAATGCCCATCATTTTAACCATCCTTTCCTCTCAAATTATTTGCCAAGGGGACTAACACTGTGAATAAGAGCTACCCTTGAATGAGAGTTATAGATTTTGAGTATTTGAGCTTTAATGCAGACAAAAAACATTTCTTATTCAGTAATATCCCATACTTTATGTTATAAGCCACTTTGTCCACTCAAAAGAAAAGAAAAAAAAAAGTTTTTAAATGATATGGGAAATGACACAACTGGATGAGCCCTTGGAAAAAAAGAGATAACAGCTTTGTATGAGCTTAGTACCTGATGTAGTGCTAATATGTTTGTCACTACTGCAATTTGAAAAGAGGCCTTTAGAACTGAAAACAACAGCATATGTTAGAAGACTGCAGTCGTAATCGGTATCTAACATTATGTCTTTTCAGCATCACAGTAGAAAAGAACAACTTTTCTTTTCCCGGACCAATAAAATTTGCCACTTTCTGGCATTCTATCTCTTCATATTAGATCCTAATATCCTGATTAAAAAAAAAAAAAAGTGAAAGATATCATATCTGTGGCACACATGAGAGAAACAGAATATATTGCTATAGTGAATGGCAGACAACAAAAAATCTTTTATTCTGCTAGCAATTCCTGTAAGGATGTGAGAGATGCAGGCAATCACCTAGGAGTGCGTCCACAGCCCACCAAGCATCTTGCAGTGACCTGAGCTCAGGTTATGTAATTACCCCTACTCATGGTATTATAAGAACCACAAAGGACTTTTCTCTGTGCCATTTACAAATGTCTATCATATCCCTCTTCAGTCATACATTTTCCAGCTAAGCAGTCTGGATCTATTTAATCACTTTTTGCTGGATATAGGAGTCCTGTGTCCTTCTTTGTCCTCATTGTTCTTTTTCAGTTATTTTCTTATTTGACTATGATGCATCAGGCAGAGGAAGTGGGAAAGGAAAATGGAGAGACAGAGACAGAGGGTTGAGGAGGGAAAGGAAGAGGTGAGGATAGGGTAAGGAGAGGAATTACATAGAATATCAAGATGTAGACAAATCATAGATGTGTATGGTGATCTAACGACATCTTCAGTTTTGTTCCTAATACTTCATATCATGCAGTTTGTTCCTGAGTGATACTAATGATCGATTGGAGATTTCCACTGAATTCACTAGAATTACTGCAAGATCTCTTTCTGTAGAAATGTAGCTCTTTTTGAGCCTGTCACCAAGTACACACAGTTTATGTTGTTCTTTCCCTTGCTCACTCCATCACATTTCTCTTCACTTATTAATATTACATTACTACTGTGGCAGCATGCTTCAATGATTAACATTAGATTTTATATACTACTCTGACTCACCATCATGGCATAGTTCTGCATTTCACAGTTGGATTTCATTTACTACTAGTACTGTTGTACTCACTACTCCATCAGCAAACTCCTTTTTCTGTGGTTCTGGGAACATTGTCACTGGCTTCTCAGCCTAATGTGCCACATAGAAGGGAACTGAAGCCACACTTCAGGCCTGTGCTAGTCTAACACTAAAGCAAGTGAGCAAGAAATGGGAGTTACTAGGACTGAACCCCTCATTGGGGAACTTGAGGCTGGGGGATGCATCATTTGTTGGACATGACACCAAGGTATGTTCACTTGTAAGTTAACTTGTTTGGTAATTTGGGCAAAAGACATAAAAAAGGACATGTTGCCATGGGAGATGGATAACAAATGCAAATCTGAAAACTATGCATCCTGTGAAAAACAAAACAAAATCGTGCTTTTCTGGTCCAATGAGGTGCTAAAGAAAAAAACAGCTTTATCATGCTTCAGCCTGGGTTTCCTCCTCTTCAAAGCAGTCACTGTTCAACTTCGAACAACTCAGGTAATGAGGCCTCAGAGAGCAAAGACATGGCAGCCTTTATCTGAAATGGCCCTTAACAGCATTGTTTTAATTGCCAGAATTCTCTAAAGTCTCGTGCTGCACTGCAGACGAGAGCTGACGTCTGAAGGCATTTAGACCGCTTCTAAAGAGTATGTTCCTTCCGTTGCATTACTGGAATTTTTTGCAGTTTATCAGGAGCCTCTTAGAGTCTAGAATGATAAAACAAAAGCAGAGCAAAATGATTAGCATGAAATGCAATGCTCAACACAGGAACAGGTTGAGACTAGCTGCTTTTGCAAATGAAGATAAAACCACATAGATTCTTTTGGCTGGAGCAAGTGAATGGTTCAGAGAAGGATAAGAAATAAGATGTTGTGGTGGCAAGGGTTAACCATGGTTGAACAAATTTATTTAAAACTGAATTAAATATGATGATTGCTCTGAAAGAAGGGGAAGTGTTTCTATAGTGAAAAAGGCCATCTATTAGAGATCAACTAGTTGTAAAATTAAAAAAAAAAACTTTATTGAAGTAGTGACTTACTCTATGTACTTACTAGTAGTAGTAGTAAGTAGTTACTTACTAGTAGTAAGTAGTTACTTACTCTATGTAGCCTTTTTTAGATCCAGAGATCAATTCTTAGCTCTTGTATTACTGCTTTCTATTAAGATACAAATAATGAGAGGGCTTATAATAAACCACAAAAATATAATAGATAGGTCCAACAGCTCCAACTAGGGAAAATTGTTGGACAACATTTCACTATAAGTACTTGTTCTCATTCTTTGTACATTTGTTAAACTCAACAGTTCAAGCTCAAGTTTTAGGCCAGGTATCTGTCTCAGAATTCCTGTAGAGAGCCATGGCTCGAATAGTTCAGCTGCTGAAAAAAAGTGACTCTGGGGAAAATATATTAAAAAAAAAAAGGCCTATGAGCTGTGAAAAAAAGGAACTGTTGCAAGTGAGAATGTTGGCTGGAAGACCCAAACCTTATTCCTTTAAGAAGCTGGGAAATATAGCGAATGAAGCAGAAAACCGCAGGAAGTCCACACATCTACATTTAAGAAATTACTGAGAAGGACTAAACTTAGTGCCTGCTTTTTCCTGCTAGGTTCTGTGCCATATTGAGAACATACATTTACGTAGCACAGTGAATGCCATGCAGGGATGTCTGAGTTAGCCCATAGACTGACATGCAGTGCTGTGCTGACACACGAGCCTGAGCCCTGGGAACAAAGGGTCTCCGTTAACATGGAGTTTCACAGGGATTAACAGAATCTCCTTATCCCTTCTCGGGGAGCTGGTTAGGCTAAACAAATGTTTTGACTCCCTGACCAGACTGATCTGAGTGTCTCTCTATGTCTTAGAGACATGGTTTAGCAGGCATGGTGTTGAGTTTATAGTTGGACTCGATGATCTTGAAGGTCTTTTCCATCCATAATGATCCAATGATTCTATGACTCTGTATCTGTTCTTACAGCCTAGAATGAGAAATGAGTTGTATAAGGCACAGATTTTTCACATGGAAAAGCCTAACCTGAATTTTAAGAAGTTTTGACTAATCCCAACTTGAGTTGATTGCAAATGGAGTTGCGAATAGGTGATATGCTATGCTCCTTGTACTCTTTAAATTATAACTCAAGTGGATTAGATAATGCTCTCAAATTTTCCATACTCCAAAGAAAGTGAAGCTCATCAATCTGAAGTGTATGACTGTTTTTCAGAGGACAGTTTTCTACCTGTCTTCACTGATGTCATTTAATAAGAAGATCAGAATGTTCCTGTCTTCTCTGAAGGTAGGCATCCCATCTTAAGTATCTATTATTTAGTTCAAGCATGATATCTTCTTTTCACATGAAAAGTGAAAGCAGATATATCCCTAGAGACTAATGTAATAATTATTCACTCTTCATATTAAACTTTTGTTTACATGTGTGTAAAAGTTTCAATTCAAACTCAGAATACTTTAGTTACTGCATCCTTATTCATTCATTCATTTATTTATTAATTTTCCTCCAGACCTGCAGGTACAGACCTGCAGGTATTTTGGTCTTCCTTACTCTCTAAAATTTCCACATCCCAGTTAAGTACTGGTTTAGGTGGGATCTCCTTACACAGAATGGCAGAATGGTTGAGGTTGGCAGGGATTTTTGGAAGTGCTTTAGTCCTGCTCAAGCAGGGCAGGCTACAGCTTGTCATCCAGGACTATGTCCGGTTGGGTTTTGAATATCTCCGGGGATAGAGACTGTGCAACCTCTTTGGGCAGCCTGTTCCAGTGCTCTGCTAACCTCAAAGTAAAATGAGGAGAATCCATTAACCCCCACCTATGCAGCTCTTACTGTATTCTCTGTGAGCACTATATTGTCACCTATAAATGGATGACAGTGAAAAACTCTGGTGTTCTCCTTATATCACAGTAATTGTGCTTTTTTATTGACCTGCACATCTTCTAAGAGCCCTAACTTCTTGCAGACTCCACAATATTTATCGCAGAATTGGTGACACTGAATTTCATGAGCCTGTTTCCCAGAACATAACCACTCAACCTTTGATGATCGTCCAAGTTGTGCTTTCTGTTTGACCCTCCGCATCTTGCCACACAGATTTCATGAGGATGTTGCAACAGTAACATCTCCTGTATCTTTCTCTTACTAAATCTATTTTTTTTTTCAGTTTGAGTGCATCAGTGGATACAGAAAAATTCCTCACTCACCAGTAGCATTGTAAAGAGGTAATTCTGTACACTTTTTAAAATCCCAGGCAACGCTTTATCTGGTGGTTTAACAGGATCTCTTTGGTTGTACAACAAGTACATTTCACCCTCATAATTATCAGTGAATATTACATATTAGAATCATAGAATCATAGAATCATAGAATGCTTAGGGTTGGAAGGGACCTCTAGAGATCATCTAGTCCAACCCCCCTGCATACGCAGGGACACCTAGAGCACGTGGCACAGGACTGCATCCAAGCGGGTTTTGAAGATCTCCAGAGAAGGAGACTCTACAACCTCTCTGGGCAGCCTGTTCCAGTGCTCTGTCACCCTCACTGTTAAGAAATTTTTCCTTAAGTTCCTATGGAATTTTTGATGTTTCAGTTTCCGGCCATTTCCTCTAGTCTTTCATAACAATACACTAGTAAAAAAAGTTCTGCCAAACAGCCGGGCTTTGGTCCTTTTTTTTTTGTCTTTTTTTTTTTCTTCTTCTAGGAGTATGCTACAGTCTGATTTCCACAGGCTGCAGCTTTAATTTGACTTCCAGTAAGTCTCCAAGGTCACTCACTGGCTGAAGTTCTCATCAACATCACTGATTGTTGTGTCTTTTTCATCAATTGAGCATAAGGGGAAACTATAAAGATATTGTCAGAAAATTGTCTTTATTAATTTCACAAAGTTTATTTCCTAACTGCTCTACTTCTCCAGGCAGGTCTAATGGCTTTTTCAATTAAAAAAAAAAATGAAAGTCTGCTAGAGAACTTCCAAAATTTTTAAAGCAATACTACCAATTTTCTTGACATTACTTTTTCTATCCCTGAAAGATGTTCTGCTTAGGAGCCTGTTCCTGCTAGCAGTCTAGTATCTAGTCTAGCTCTAGACAAACCAAGGAGGCTTCTTTTTTATCCCAGAATGCTCATATTATACAAACATAACCTTTTTGCATTGAATTATGGAACCAAAAATTAAAGAACAACCTCCAAGTTCTTTCTTTTCTTTTCTTTTCTTTTCTTTTCTTTTCTTTTCTTTTCTTTTCTTTTCTTTTCTTTTCTTTTCTTTTCTTTTCTTTTCTTTTCCTTTTCTTTTCTTTTCTTTTCTTTTCTTTTCTTTTCTTTTCTTTTCTTTTCTTTTCTTTTCTTTTCTTTTCTTTTCTTTTCTTTTCTTTTCTTTTCTTTTCTTTTCTTTTCTTTTCTTTCTTCCTTTCTTCTTTCTCTCTCTCTCTCTCTTTCTCTCCTCTTTCTCTCTCTTTCTCTCTTTCTTCCTTTCTTTCTCTCTTTCTCTCTTTCTTTCTTCCTTTCTTTCTCTCTTTCTCTCTTTCTTTCTTCCTTTCTTTCTCTCTTTCTTCCTTTCTTTCTCTCTTTCTTCCTGTCTTTCTCTCTTTCTCTCTTTCTCTCTTTCTTTCTCTCTTTCTCTTTCTCTCTTTCTTTCCCTTTTTTTCTTTCTTGTCCAGAAATGAGATATGTTTAAACAAACACAGCTGAAAATATTCATGTAAATAACTCTAAAGGAGTATTTTTTAAATGTATTTTCTTCCTCACGATTTCACTTTAGAGCTTTGTACAAAGGTTGCATAGTCTATTTTGGGACATGATATTACAACTTTTGGCTCAACTAAGGAAAAAAATACAGTCTTAAAATTGATACAGTGAGAGAAGATCTGCCTAAGACTTGCTTTGCTACATGCGCAATCAAATATTATTGCATTAGAAATCAAAAGGCTTTCAGAAAACTGAATTCCCTATATGCTTGGGAGACTAAACCTACTTGGATCCAGAAGGAAGCAGACTTTGTGATATCATTGTAGTATTTCTAGGAAAGATGAGTCATGCAGCTTGACCAAATATAGTATTGCTGTAGGGAAGCTAGCCTTTAATTGACTTTTTTTTTTTTTCTTTCTCTGCAGCAAACAGGATCAGGTTTCTCTTGTAAAAAATCTGAGAAAACATCTTTTTTTTTTTTTTTAAACACATTCAGGAAATTTCACTGAAATATTCAAATGGCAGGCATAGTCTATAGAATAGAAAATATACATTTCAAACCTCACATTGGAAAATCAGTTATATCCATGCATAATTTTAAACACACAAGCAGTCCCATTAGAAATGTAAAAGGTTTCAGGGAAATTGTCTTCCTTGAATCAATGGGACTACTCACCCATCTGCTTCAGTACCTTTCTGCTACAAAGACCATGCTCCTGTTTTGTTTTTCATTTTTTTTAATGCTTGGGATGAGAATATGTAAGAGAACTGAGATGGAAAAAACAGAATATAATACAGTCTCACATAGATGCATTTTTTCATGTATCAATATTCAGTTTTTAACTTCCATTCTCCTTAGAAACACGTAAGCAACAATAAAGCAAAGGACTAAAATAAAATTTTTAAAAAATCCCTTGATTACATCCCCGTTTAAGCAATTTTTACACCAGTGCAATGCATTATTGATTATCTTGATTATACTGATATAAATCAGAGAAGAATTGGGACAAGCGATTCTAACATTCTGTAGAAGTAGATGAAGGGTCCGTTCATTTTAGCTTAGTACTTTCATTTAAAAACAACACCCAGTAAGTGACTCATCAAGTTAAGCTGGTTGATAATATGGCCTGTTTTTAAACATATGTTTGCTAATGGTTCACAAAGAAGGAACTGCTAAAGACAGGCTAACCATGTTATAACATATTGTGTAGATAGGGTGGATAAGTCAGTATATACTGATTTAAAGAGAAAGTTTTGACTCATTTTATTTTAAGTCTTTTTTAATGTATGTTTCAGTTAGTTACATTTTGTGATTGTATTTAGAAACATTTTTCCCAAAAATAATCTTTATTATATGAATCTGAGTTAAAAGTATAGCTATGAGGTTCTCAGCTGATTAAAATTGCAATGGGCCCACTCACCCCCATCTTCATGAGTTCAGGTGTGGGTTGACTTTCACAGATGGTGAAGATGTAAAGACTTATATGTGTAAACTATTTTATTCTTGTTACTCCTGCAGGAGCTCTCCCCATTAAAATCAGTTACTATAAGGATATTGACAACACTATGTTGTCTGAGAAACATATTGTTTCATTCCCCTTGAATCTAAAACGTCCTTAAAGAAAAGCTCCTATCAGCTGTAAAAATAATCTATTCTTTTATAGAAGGGAAGCAATTAAATATACACATTTCACAAACACCTCACAAATTTACATGGTATTGCTTCACACTTAACAAAAAGCTGAAGGCAAACACTGCTGAAAATGTATTTTTGTTGAAAAACTATGGCTTTAAGGAGTCCTGCTAAACCTTTAGAATAACAGGATTTTCGTTTGACTTGTCAGCAGTAAAACAAGGCAAGTGAAAAAAAAAGATGCTGTGTTCTGAAGAATGCTTTTCTAGAACACGAAACTCCAAAGATACACTCACTTCTCAAAGGATGCTTAGTTAGGGGGGTTTAATCTTCAAATGCAAACAATAAAGCAGTAGTTGCCACACAGAACAGACATTTTTTTTTCTTTTTCCAGAGGAAGGGACCTAACCATCACATACACGGATTATCTTATGGTGCTCATTTAAAAATATCAAGTTGCAATTGAGCAAGACTATAAGCCATGGCTTTTTCTTATTGCATTTCTTTTCTAGAGTTTTCATTTTCTCTTAATAGCCATTTTTTTTCATAATTTACTGATAGAGTAAAGGTACCTAGTGGGACTGCAGGCACACTGTGCTCCACACAGACAACCCTGATCTCAGCGAGGGGAAAGTTCTCACTGTAGTCTTGACTTTACACAGCATCTGCTTCTTTCTCTGCAAATACTAACTAATCTCATTTATGTGCAATACTGAGGTTGCAGCTAAGGTGTTATATCAAAGTTAGAGGGTGTTTAATATCCTGCAAGCAGTGTCGTCTTATCAGCTGAAGGCAGAAGAAAGTGTCAGACTACAAGAAGTCTTGCAATTCTTATGATTTGTGGGCTGCTATATTTAGCCTAATATTGCCCATGTGAAAGCATGATTATATACTTAATGTATTTTCCTAGCCTCTCTATCACCACCTTCTTTCAGAATAAGGAAAGAACTACACAATGAAAATGTAGGAAATGGGATTTTGTGAACACAGCAGAATATTTCACTAGATATTGTATTGACCAGTTCTATCATCTGATTATAAAAAATGTTCATATTATTCCCACTGTTTGCCTCGTAGCTAAAAAGCAAAGCATAATTCTCCTCACTCCTCTCTCACATAAAGATGTAAATCACATTCTTCTAGGAAGATGTGTGGTGCTTATTGTGCATGTTCCTCTGAGAAGAGAATTGTATCTATCTTACACTGTGCGTTCTGCTTGTTTTAATCTCCTAAGAATACAAAAGGGTAAAAAATGGAGCTTTCTATTGATTTCAGTGAGAGACAACATAATTACCTGAAGACAGGACTCAGATGTTTGTCTTTGAAAAGCTGAAGCTTTGGAAAGTGCTTAACAATTCCAGTGCTCCTATTTTTCTGGCCAGCTTTATTGCTGTTAGCAAAAGAACCGTGCTGTGACATGATAATGTCTAGCGCAGGTGCCTGAATAGAGGGTGTATCAGAGCTCAGAGCACCAAAGTTGCATCCTACCGAGGTATTATTTCTGGAGTGCCGATGAAGCTGAAAGCTCCTGAGGAATTTAGAAGTGGGCCACTACAGAAGATTGATCAAAAGGATTCTGATATCCAGCAATTGCTTTTAATTGGATCTTTACGGCACTTACAGTGATAATCCTTTCAGAATCCTGCTTTCAGAAAGCAACATGTAGAAAATTTCAAATGCTGTAGAGCTAGAGTATCAGTAATTAAAATCAGACTGGCATTTGTTGTATACCTTGGAGATGACTGAGTCCCTGGATGCTCAAAAAGGTCCTTTTGTCACTATCAAATAATACCTGAGTTTGGAAGATCCTACCTTCCCTATTTTCGGGCTTCATGCTACTATTCGTATTTTAGCAAATCCTGTTCTTATGTGCAGGAATACTGTGAAGTATTCAGTTCACGTTTTTGTCAGTGCAGTGATTCTAAGGGCTGACAGAATAAAAAGGGAGACCTTTAATTTAAAACTTCCTCGACAGTGGGTCAAAACAGATAGCAGGTTAGAGCAGGGACGTGTGTTAGGAAGGTTGCTTTGGAATGGCAAACGCACTAACAAAGTCGTCCACCCTGCCAAGGAGAAGACTGACATGACAGTTAGAGACACGTATTAATTAGCCGAAATCAGAGTGCTTATTCTCATGCAAATTACAGATTGTGAGCACAAGAAACAAACTCTGACTAACATCTGTCATATAACACCTACAAAAGATTTCTGCTTTCGTGTCTCAAGGCTGTCTTGGGTTAGCCATAAATCGTATTTTGACAGAGTTTAATAAAATACAAATTATAGAACTAGTGAGTCATTCTCTGTATTTCCATCAAACAAATTTGAATGGATGTACAGTTTAGCTGAGCTGTAAACAGATTAAATTGCAAATCTAATCCTCTGAACTTTTGTAGCTTTACAGATTTTGAAGGAATACGATCTTGCATTCAGAACCCATCGCTAAAGTAATACTGAGCATGACTGTGTAACGTATTTGTTAGGAGACAGGATTAGAAGGGTTTACCCAGCATTATATCAGATACTGTGTGCGGTTTAGATATGCGTAC
Organism: Tinamus guttatus; assembly: GCF_059628265.1. NCBI lineage: Eukaryota > Metazoa > Chordata > Aves > Tinamiformes > Tinamidae > Tinamus > Tinamus guttatus. The sequence goes on from NW_028288797.1 coordinate 1,933,761, forward strand.
ATAAGCAGTTTTTTGTTACTTTTACTCACCAGCAAAGTGCTATAAACAAATGGAGCCGTAGAGTTCCTCAGCCCCTTCGCAGGGTGGCACTAGGCTCAGGTTCCTCCTGCTCAACTGCAGGGCATGTAAGGTAGGAGCTCCGGCGCTCACGGTGCCTCCCTCAGACCTGGCTTGTCCGTGGCACGTTGCTCCTCCAGAGAGACATAACTGCTGCCTGCCTGGCTCTCCCTCTCCATGCTGTCCACATTCTTAAAGGGAAGCCTTAGAGCAAGGACACTCCACAGTTTTGGCACCTCATCTAAGTGCTTTATTCTTGGCCAAATAAAAATGCTATCATCTCACAGAATTGATTTTGCTGTCAAAGGCATGATCAAATTTTTTGCAGCAAAATATTAGGGAAATAAAATGTGAAACCTTGAGGGGAAAAGAAAAAGAAAGTTCATATCTCCCTGTCAAATATTTTGATGAAAAACCTCTAAAGGGAAACTTTTTTTTTCACAAAAATAGTTGTCTGCGTCTGAGAGGGTCTGCTGAATGAATCTTATCTTGACTTTCTGTCTTTTCTTTATGCTTAGTCTCTTTTGGGAGACCTAATACATACTGCCAATGTGTTTTCAGTGCAAAAGAAATGAGAGGGGAAAAAATAAGGATAATTCAACTAAATGGCCTATAAAGATTACTTATATCAGAAATTTCCTTAGCACCTTAAATAGTCTCCTGAAAACTGCAGAAGAGCACAGAGTCAAATACCTTAATCTATCTACATACATATATGGTTGTAAATATGAATGATGTTAAATGACTTCTTAACTTACTGTAGGCTATAGCCTAATCTTTGAGGGTTAACCTGATTCTCTTTATATAGAGAGAGAATTTTCTGGATATGTGCAAAACTGAAAAAGCAGTTGGTATAATGGCCTTATCTTTAAAGTCAAAGACTGACTGGTACACAAGATTTATCACTTATTTCCAGAACTAAGGGATATGCCTAGGATGTAGTTTACACGCACATCTCCAGTACTCAGCCTGACAACTCTGAACAGGAAATGTGCTTCCTTTCACATATCCAACATGGGAAGGAATTTTTGTTTTACCACCTTTTTTTCATTGACTCTGATGAGCTTCTTAGCTGACTAAACATCTGACTTTGTTTTAACCTCTCTAATAAAATCTGTAAAAATCTGAGTGCTTCTAAATTCAAAACTCTCGTTACTAAATAAGGTTTACTCAAAAGAAGATATGTAAAAAAATCTTAAATGTTTATCTTTTATAGTTATGCTTTCAAACCAAGAAATATTTACAGAATGAATCATTCTCATTTGATATTTCTTTCTCAAAAGCATTTTTTAAAATTTCTTAAACAATGAGTAAATAACAGGCTATTTTTTTTTTCTTTGACAAATTCAGAACAGGCTTGGAATTAGTGAAGTATTGCAGAAAGAAAATCTGTGCTTGTTCTTAAGAGAGAAAAAAAATATGACTCTAAAGCTATTGCTTATATTTTGGGCCTTGCTGCCATTGTATTTATTTTGTTTTACAGCAGAGAGAAAAATAATAAAACTGTATTAGAAAAAGCTGTCGAAGAACATAGGTTTGCTGCTTTGGGATAAATGAGTAATAGCCACATAACTGTCATCACACAATCGCTTTTAGACCTTCTTACATGGCATACAGCTGTGGTTTTGGGCAATGCAATTAATTAGAGGGTGAAATCAAAGCCATGTATCTTTCTTCTCTTGTGAGATCTCTGCTCTCCGTCTTTATGTGGTTATTGTGTCCTTCTAAGTATATTAGATGTAATTAAACTGCATCTTTCCAAGCAGTGTTCCCATATTCTTTTCTTTGTGCCAAATATACATGAACAAAGAAAAATGCATTAATAAGTAAAAGGAATAAGTGTCACTTGTAGATAGAAGGAAAGAAGTCCTTAAGGAACAGCTGCTCTGTATGGTCTACAGTGCAGCCATTAAAAGCTTTGGAGTTCTAGGAAAAGATATAGTCAGACAACTCCCTGTTTATTTGGGAGCAGATTAAATGAAGGGGCATGAAGTCCAAAATACCTTATTTTAGATCCATGCAAATGTCGAAATATTGATAGTTCTAATGTTTATATTTAAAAAAAATCAATACACAAATCTATTTTTTTCTGTTATAGTGTTTTTTATGATAGTGTGGTTTTATTGAATTCACAGACTTAATTGATTCTTACAAGTCTGAAGCTAAATTGTACGCTTGATATTCTAACTCTAAAATGACCTTCTGCATATTCTATGAACATGACCAAGAAGAGTGAAAAATATTATTCCAGGAACAGGATGAACAAAGGATAATTAATGATCTATCTGGATGTATCTGCTGATACATGTTTTGCCACAAATGCAAAAAGAGCCCCAAAAAAGGTTGAACAACAAAAGGCAGCTATCCTAGAAATATGGTCAAATCAATTTCAATTTTCCTGGCTTCTGCAGATATCCAACTACACATTTATGTTTGGACTAGACTTCTGTACTGAGAAAAGGAAATTCGTGTAAGCCCAATATTCTCTTTGCATTTCACAGTATATTGCTTGGATAGATGATTGGCAAAGATTGTGCCTGTTATAAATTCTTTCTCTCCTAGCTAGTAGAAGAAAGCGATCTGTAAGAAAGAAATACATTTCCAAAGAAAAATTATTTCAGTAATAAAATAATTTATTCTGCATTCAGTATTACTAGAAATATTAGATTATGTGTCGCCAGGAATAACAGAGAACCCAGTTTCTTTGAGAGCAGTATTAGCATCTATTAAATAACTTCCATTCCCCAGATTAGAAGTTTGTGATAGTCTTACAACTAGCTACAGAAAGATTTCTCAAAAGGCTTGTAAGAGTCTTTCCACCAGTATCTAAAACCATTGTTATCTTGGAATCATGAGTTCATTCTCATAACCTTATAACCTTATAATTTCTCATAAACCTCTGTTCGAGGCACTACCCACAAAGAGAAGTATCTCCATTTCTCGTAGAGATTTGTTTTCCCTTTGTAAACAACATGATCTTAGTGAGGGAGAAACCCTTGAACTTCTCTGTATTACATCATGACAGAGTTCCTTTAGTTCCCTTAGAGGGAGTGATGCATTGCATCCTAAAATAGACCAGGATTGTGCCTCCAAATATCTCTTTTTCTCCAATAAATATAAAGAGAGCCTCAACAAATAGCTGAAATGTAGACATCTGTGTAGCAAACAATTAAATTTACATGAAGTGAAATTCCACCCTAAGGGTCTATAATTAAAGTGCAATTACATTTCTAAATTACATGGTCAGGATCCCACCCACTCTCTTTAAAATGCTGTTGTTGCTATTATTTATTTGCAGTGAGCCAGAACACACGGATTTGGATCAAAGTTGATATCTCATTGTACTTAGGCTTATACAAACACTCTCTCACACCGTAAGCCTTTGAGTTTAATTTAAGGCAGAATATGAATGAGTAGAACACATAAAAAGGGGAAGTGAAGAAGTCCAATAGCAGCATCATGTGATTATATACATTGGAGATGAAATTACGTACTCAAGCAAAAGTTGTCATTTATTTTCTCCTCAATAAATCATCATAAATGATATATCTATAATTTGAGAGATAATAGGAATCTTTAGATTAGAGTCTTATAGAGTCTTATGTGTCCCAAAGCTCCTTGTGACATCATAGCAAAATTAGTTCAGGTAGGTTTCAGAGAAAGAAGACATAAACTTTACCCAAGGGTAAAGAGATTACAATGGAGGTAAAAGTATTAATGAAAAATAACACAAATGACATATCAAAAAAGAAATCCAAAAATATGTGAAGTAAAATTGTTTTGGAACAGAATTCTTCTGTTCTTTTTCTCTCTCTCTGTTTTTGTTTGTTTTTGCCACTCATAATCTTAGATTATGAAAAAAATATTTGAAATATTTATCATGATGTGTCAAAATTAATGAGTCCACATTTGCTACAGCTAGACTACTTCTGTTAACCAAAGCTATCTAGATTAAAGTTAGCTAAGTTTTGCTGTAACTGCAAATTGTTATGATCTACCCAGTGGGCAGATTTGGATAAATGGGTTGCTAGAATAGATCCCAACTAAATGGGGAGAGAGAAAGGTGAAGGGGTCCAAACTTGATGAAAAACTCCTTCCTGTCTGTTCTTATAATGCCTATTTCAATTTTAAAATTATGAATGTAAACAATAAAAAAAGAACAAGAAAACAGACTTCCAAGTAGGAATGGATGAAAGCAAAACATATTACAGAAAAAAAACAGGAGGCCCCCAAGCAGCCTTATGGGTATGCTGTGAAAAAACTATCAGAAAATATGTGCTAGCATATGGAGAGGTGGTTGATAAAACCTCTCAAACACAAAATCTGTAAAGGGCAGGATACCAAAATCTGCTGGAAGAAACTGGTGAGATGCAGACACAGACTATGTTTGGAAAAGCACCGGATGTACCTTACAAGCTTTCAAAACCTTTTCAGCAATGAACTCATGTGCTTTCCTTTCCCTTATTTTCCCCTTTTTCTTCAAAGAATGATTTGTTTCCAAGCATTAGCAAAGTGTGCAAATGTATTATGTGCATGCAAAGACATTGCTAAGAGTTGCACATGAAGAAGTCTGTCATCAATTATATTTCAAGCAATTACTTTGATATCATCTTTCCTTTGTTTACAGTAGGCTACCACGAACAAGGATGTCCCTCAGGAAAAGGATTTGGGGAGGGGAGAGAACATAGGAAGAAAAGGCTCTGAAAACAATATTTGGCTTGAAGCTTTTCTAAGAAAAAAAAGATGAATCACTCAAAGATTAGAGAGCAACAAAAGAAATCTTGTTTTCTCGCCAAAAGAAGGTTTGTTATAGCCATGACAGGAAGCAAGAGAAAGAGAGGTGGGATCTAAAGGATTTTCAGAATTTAAAAAGAAATCCATAGATTTTAAAGTAGCTTTGCCTAGTACGTAGGGTTTTGTTTCCTTGGTGAATTTCTTTTCCTTGGGTAGTTGATAATATAATAATTGCTTCCATGTACAACAGTGCTTTGGCTTTAGCTTCAGTTCTTGAATGCAAGGATAAGGAATGTAGTTCACAGTCACGCTTTTCCTTTCTTTTTTTTTTAATTATTTTTTCCTTTTTGTAACTGTCCGAAGAATGAAAGCGTGATTCATTTCATAACAAGGAAATGATGCTGCTGCTACATGTAGGGCAGAGATTTTTGCACGTAATTTACTTGTGCACCACCACAAGCAGTGGGAGGACGCATGCTGCTTGCAGCTGTGAGAAGTGGGATGCCCAGGCCCTGCTCCAGGAGCAGAGGTGCCAGGAGACAAGTCCGGCTGAGGACAGCTGGACATGGAATTGATGGTCACATCCGCTGCAGGAGGGCGAGAAGGACACAACAGGACCCTTAAGAAGGGCACAGAGCTGTCCCAAAGCAGAGGGATGGAGAGAAGGCAGCCATCTGGAGCTGGGGAAAGCAGGAATAGTGGTGGCAGTAGTGCTGACAACACTGTGCTCCCCAGCACTCTGGATTGTGTCTCTGCTTGTCACCTCTGGCATCTGTGCAGGTTAGGCCACAGGGACCTACCACATTCAGTGCAAAGACAGATGAATAAAGCTGCAGGATCCAGCTGGGATGAACCTGGCCCCTGGTAGGTACCAGGGGTCTCACTGCAGGTTGTGTGACAGCAGCATGGCTCTTTGCCAGCTGTCCAGTGCGCCCCACCAGACGTCTGCAGACATAGCAGTGGCCTCCAAAAACCAGGAGGAAACCTGTAGCTTTCTGGAATTGCATTTGTTGGTATTTAGCCTTAAAATAATTGCTACAGACCATCACAGTTTTAGACGCCATTGCCCTTAATGAGACAGGGGAAAACCCATCAGCAATGCTGATGCCTCTAAGACACTGTTAGTGCTGCTGCTTGAAGATGAATGGAAAGATACTCTCCTCTACTCCAGCAAGGTTTTAAAATCAATATCTAAAACTACGAAACAGAGTCTGATTCTGCAGCTGTTACACACATGAATATTTTTAATGAAATGACCATCCAATCTTCCATAGTATAATGATGCTACCACGTTGGATCCATCTAACCCAAACATTTCAAGTGATAAATCAGGATCATGACAAATCATACAACTATCTGTATGTCGGTGGTAATTCTAGAGAGACAGAACCAAACGATGTGACCAGAGACCCAGGGCTTGCTGCTCTTTTTATGAACTGAAAGATCCTGAAAAGACAGAATCAGATTTGTAAAGTCCAGCCCATCTGTAATGGCAGCCTGGAAAAAAAAAGAATGCTTAGGAAACTGGAAAACATATTTCTTTGCTCAGTGTAAACATCTGGGTGTGTTAACAGAAACTGATACCTAAAGAGTCAAGTAGAAAGTACTTGCAACCAAAAAACAGCCATCTCACTGAAATAGATTTTTAAAACCCTTTAAAATTTCTAGTTGGTATTGAGAAGTTTGTCTTTATATAGTACTGTCAAAGTCATTTTACGTTACCTTTTTTGTCTCTCTAATCATAGAAAATATGATTTTCACTGTCTAAATGCACTTTCTTGCCTTAATTATGAAATCACAATTTAGGAAACAATGTTCTTTGCAGTTCTCCCTTATGAGGAATGTAGGCTATTACAGTATATTTGTTTAAGTACAGTGCTTACACTAGACTCTAGCTTACACGTGACTCAGTAGTTCAGTTTTAATTGCCCCTGGCTCTTTTTTCTTTTTTCCTTTTTTTTTTTTTTTCTTAATTACCTTGCTTCTAAAGCTCCTTGAATGGAGATTAGAGGTCTGTATCAAAAATACATTGAGTATGAGGCTGATTTTAATACCGTTACTCAGTGCCCAAAGGAGGCTATGCCATCAACCAAGCTGAGACTTGCAGGTCTGGAGGGACCCGTGGGAGGTTTTGCAGTGGCCCTGCAGAATAATGGTCAGACACGAAAGCTCCAGAGATGAGGAAGGAAGCACAACCCAGAGAGGAAGCATTTGAGAGGACAGTAAAAAAAAATGTCTGTAGAGGGATTATGAAGAGGATCTGAACAGGATTCTGAAATGACTGAAAAGCCTGGGACATGAGCAAGGGCAGGAAGGAAATCCTCTTTCAAACTGATGCAAGGGGCACATCTGCCAGCTCAGGAGGGAGGCAAAAGCTCAGTGAGATAATGAAAACTTGCTCAGGAGCATCTCTGAGGTGAACACTCTCCACTGCAGCTGCGCTTTAGGGCAAGAACCTCCTTTCCTGCATTTCAGTATCAAGCAAATAAAGATTCAACACTTCCCCCAGGTCTCTTTAGAGAGCACTAAACAACCCTTTAGAGAGCACTAAACAAAATAGGCAGGTGGAGTCTTTTGAGCTAATGACAGACCAAAATCACCATCTAGCAACTGGTGGGGCCTAATAGATGCCTGCAGATGCCTAATTAACATTCATAAAGCACTTGAATCCTTTGGATGAAAGTCAGTATATAGTATAAGTGCAAATTATTGTTATTATGAGTAGTGACTGCTTCAGAAAACAATTCTGACTACTCTAGAAAAAATATTTTATTATTGCCTCTTTTTTCTGGAAAAAAAATGAGTAAAGAGCAATTCAGAATGTAATTCAGAATTTTTCCCTACACATTAATTTTTGTGGTCCTCTGTAAATTGTACAGACCCCATGTTAAAAGGAGTTCAGGGATCTCAAGAGCTAGGATTTCTAACAAAATGTAAAATTCCTGTTAAAACTGACAGAAAAATGGACAAGCAACATTCATCAATGCATTTGAATTTTTAAAGTGGGCTATTCAATAGTGCCATGGAGCTGCTAAAAGCATTCTATGTCCTTTCCTTGTCCCTGACCCTTAAACTGCTTTGCATCTGGATATTTAAATACTTTGCACAGCTGTGCCTTGCAGACTTTGCCTTTTCCATCTGCTTGTTTGTTTTCCTGGTTTTATTTTTCAGGCTGCTATTTTGTATAAGCAAAATTATCCTTTTATGTCTCCTCTGCCTCTCTTGTTTCTTCTCGATATTATAAACTACGGCATCTGTGATACTTCTCCCAATATAGATTTATATGCTACTAGGTAGTGTGGGATAAAGATAAGAAGCCTCAATGGAATACGAGACTGATGACTTAGTCTTAAGTATAAATCCCCAAAGCTTTTTGTTGAAATTCTCTACAGAGTATCCACTTGGTATATAAATGACTTCTGTTGATTTTAAAAATATATTTATCACAGGCCAACAGGAAAATGAAAGATATAACACTGGCCATCTGATGGAATGAAATTATTCTTTCCATTAGCAAGAATACCTTTTTTTTTTTTTTTTTTTGGTCAGATAATCTGAATATTATGGCATTAAAGCTTCCTAAAAACTGGGTGTACAACCCAAGAAAACTAATAGTTCAATTTTACATTAAAGCATTTCTGTCTTTGGGTTGCATGTTTACAGAATGAAAGGATGTGTCCTGACCTTTTTATCTGTGAAGGGTGGGAAGCAGCTTCAGATTCAGAGGTTTATCCTAGGAACAAATTGGGCCAAGTTTTCAAGCTCTATATCCCAGTTATTTTTGGATTATTGAGCTTTACTTATTCTGAAACATTTCATAAAGGAAGTGAAAAATTAATTCCTCTGCTTAGCTAGATACTTAAATATGAGCTCAGTTTTCAGCACACACAGATGTTCCTTGCTTAGCAGGGATGACATGAAAAAAAAAATCAAGAATGTTTTGATGTGTTATATTCTAAGATGCTGATAATGGTTCATGAATGCAATTGATGGATGACTCTCTTATGTCAGCACCATGGTATTCTTAACAGACATCAAAAATAGAAATAATAGAACAAAAGATAACGGCCACATACTGAAGAGCTGTGATGCCTAAATACCCTACAGCTCTCATATTCATTAATGAACCCTACTCCTCTGTTCCCTGTGGGTGGTATCCTGTACAGAGCCCTAGCTGTGTGAGACAAATTGCAAGATCAGAATCTTACCTGGTTAAAGAAATCTCTCAGGTTACCTTAACATTTAATTTGTCAGGTTTTATAATAGCTACCATATCCTGTTGAATTATTATAAAATATTAAGCAAGACTACATACCCAGCTAAACTGAAGATTAGGAAACTGAAGTCTAATTCAGAGTGACTGTGGGGAGAGGGAGGGAAAGGAAGATAATCTGAAGAAATGATGAAGATTTGGCATTCTGAACTATGCTCTTTGACACAGTCTGCAGTCAATTCACGGGTGATGCATGGCACTTTTAGTGCCCATTTGCTCCAACAAAATCTTTTAAGTGCGGAGCGGAGCTGGTTGAGACTCACACGGCAATCAAAACTCCTCCCAGGAAATTCCCAGCGCTTCTATAAACAATGAGAAAACACCACTGTGAAAGAGAAACCTTAAGGAATAAAAAAAACAGCATGCTTTGGATGATTGTGTAAATTTTGGACTATCCAACTCATATCTTCCTTAGTTAATCCTAGGTTCAGGGACTTTAGAGGAAAGGCATGAAATTAATCGATCTTCATCTCCTGTTTATCGCATATGCCTAATGTTTCCCCAAGTTACCTCCCAAACTGTGCTTAATAATTTGTGTTTAATGGAAGGACATGATTTTATGCACATGTCACCATTCATCCGTTTCTCCCATGTCAGTAGTGTAGCTGACTCTGTGACTGCATACTTGGAGTATGGCAGTAGTAAGGGTTGTTACTAATTTTTTATTTCACAGTTGTGCTTAGGAATCTCAATCATGGACCATTTTGCTCTTAGTGCTCAGAAATGCAGCAGGATTTTTTTCCCTGCCTCCCACAGATTACAGTCTAAAATAAGTCTCTTGGGAGCACTTGCATTCTTACAGCATCCTGAAGGCCAAAGCCTGGTTATAAAAGTAGCAGAAGATTATTATTGGTAGTATTAATTAAATATATGTGTAAATTTGGAACATTTTTTCTAGAAGGCTTACTGAAATGAAGAGCTAGCACTTTCTAATCCATTCTGGTCTAACTTCTGATTTAAGAGGGAAATCGGTGAAACGTGATAAACTCACATCCCAAAGGACTGAGACATCTGAAGAATGTTGTATTCTCATTTTGGCACATGTCAATACCATTCCTCAGCATGACTTTTGCAATATTTATCTGGTATATTTATAAAGTCATCTTAAGTTATCTTAAGTCATGTTAAAACACATAATAATGGGACACTGAGAATGTGCATGTTTTATTACTTGATGTCTTATTTCCACAAAGCTAAGATTTGGTTTTAGGACTCCTGTTCAAAAAGCCAAAGCTACATGATGCAGAAGGCTGATGCTACAAAATCTCATCTAACCAGTTCAAATTTGTTCAAAAATAGTTGAAGGGTTAGCTTCATACCAGAAGACTTTATACCAGAGTAGCTATTGCTCATTCACCATTCTAACTTAATACCAGAGCTGATATCATTTGTTCATCTACCTCTGGTAAAAAAAAAAGATATAATGCCAAAATAAAATATTCACTTGCTAAAGTGACAGGAACACAGTCCTCAATCCACAGCTGAGAGGGATCATTTTAATTCGTGGAAGAGTACTTCATTTTACTGACCAATTATTAATGATAGTAGAACTGCAGAATAACTTCTCTAAAAGCCGGCTATATAATCTATCTCTTTATATCTCATGACATTTCATCTTTTTGTCCCAATCAGTATCGATATGAAAAACCCACATGGTGAAATCCCCCTTTCCTCAACTGAAGTGAACTTTCCTTCAAGTCTGAATGAAGTAGTTAGTATTCTCCACCCAAACGACCACTGCATGCACTTAACCTCAAACTGAAAAAGGAAATAGTTCGGTATGGGGGTAGGTTTTAACTTCCCCCACCCTAATACCACATGGGAAATGTGTTTGGTGGGTAGAGCTAAAACACACCCCACTAATCCCACGGTTGCTCTGGCAGCCAAAACATCCTACGGTGTGTTTACACCATGTCCTCCTGATTAACAGTGTCTGGGGTGAGGCTCTGTGGCTGGCTTTATTTTCCACATTATGCACTTATCTGTGTGTCATTTTCACAGAATTATGCAAAAAGCTTTCCAATTTTTACATATTTTTTGGAAAGAACTGCCTTTACCTACAACAAAAGAACAGTTTTGTTTCTTAACAGCACTGAAGATAAGCCAAAATGCACTAATTTTTCCTCACTTGTAAAACATTTAACATATCGCTACCCACACCCTGTAATTTCGAGGCTCCTAGGATTTATATTTTAAAAGCATAATTGAAACTCCTTGGCAAGGGCCCTCTGACTTCCAGTCAAAATGGTTATAGAAGAAGAATTCTCTGCCTCAATGTAAAAGAAATCCTGCCTAAATTTAAAGGAGTTGATATTAGCTCTTTTTTCCCTATAATAATATGTACCATTAAGATGACAGCTAAAATATAAGGTGTTTTTGCATTTCAAGGGGCTATGAGAGGAAGAAGGGTTGGTGGGGCCATTTTGGTGATGCCAAATTGAACTCATAATATATTTCGTCAAAACATCCGCTTGCTCATCTACATAGGAGTATATATTTTTAATTTAGAGTTCATTCAATAGTTCACACCATAACACTTCATATCATAATAACCCAATGCCTACTCTAGCACAGGAAGGAAGTTGTAGTTGTCCATGTGGAGTGTGCTATACTGCAACAATAGTTTTATTAATATTTCAAAATAATTTAGATTGACAAGTTCAGCTGTTCTCCTTACTGTTTTTTCTGTTCTATACAAGAAGTAGGTAACAAACAGACAAATAGCCCTGGAGGAAAGCAGGTCTCCAAATCATATCAATGCAGAGGACACTCAGTGTCATATCCACTTCATATATCCACACCATGCCAGTGGTGCTGCGTGAGGAGCTGTGTGAAGAGATATAAAAATAATCTTTAGCGAAAGGAATTGGATGACAGCAAGAAAGGACAAATGTTCTCAGAAAGTATCAAATGCCATAACTCACACCCTTTTTTTTTTTCTTTTTTTTTATTCTTACCTTGTCTTTCTCTGTAGAAGTCAAGAAAGAAACTCTCAGCAACCCTTCTCTCCCTCTGCTTCAATATGCAGCTACTGCACCAAGTGACAAGAGTGCAGCCCTTCAGCCCTATTCTGTTGGTGGATGTCTGTAATAGCATCTGACCTCTGGTTATCCCCATCTCATGCTATACGGACAATTGTTTGGATTTTGTTTGCTGTCCAGTATTTTGTTTTCTACGTGTTTTAATGGTTGATAGAGAGAAAAAGGTTTAATACTGACTGTACATCATTTGCTGCTCAGTGCCATTGGCCATAGGCCTGAGACTGATGGTGGGCCTATAATACAAGATCAAAATGAGAGGCCAGCCCTGAAAATCAACTATTCAAAGTGACATTCAAAAAATGGGCTCTACCTGCCAGGATCTATGTTAACAATTATACTCACAGGTACAATGGTAGTTATCAAATGAAAATGTAAGAAAGAGGTTAATGCTGGAGACAAATCTATTCAACATTTCACCCAAAGTCATGAAATTCTGTTCCAAATGCAATGAGATTGCATTAATCTTTGTGTCTTCACGATAGTTTTCTTACAGCAACCATCACCTTCGGCTGCTACATGAGAGATGGCCTTACAGGACACAAGGAAAAATATTTAAGTTATGCTTAAGAAAAGCCAAAAGGAGCACTGTGATTGTCATTAAGAACTTTTTTAATGCTTTTCTTGTTTGTGAAGTCCTTTCTGTAGTTGAGCTCTAAAATGCTTAGGGCAAGCAAACTCTTATTTGTTATAGATTCTGTATAATGTTCAGCAAAAGCAGCTGTAATCCCTTTAGTACAAATAAAAACAAACAAATGAATCATAGTAACCTAGGGCTGGAAGAGACTTCAAAGATCAAGTAGTCTATCTGCTTGCTTTGAGGAAAAATTAAATGTGCCAGGCTATCCATGGCAAGTTTGTCTAGCCCATTCCTAAAATTAAATGGATTTCTCTTTTCAGGAGAAATTTTAGATTCTTTAGTTACTTTATGAAGCCTGTATCACTGCTTAACTCTTCTCATATTTAGAAAGTTTGTCCAAGACCCAGATGAAGAGTTGAAGCAAGGGGAAATCTTAATTATTACAAAACGTTGGGTTTGGGTTTTTTTGTCAAGCATATGTAAATAACAGTGATGCACGTGCAATAGGTAAAGGAAAAGGAGTCCTAAGTCTCACTAGAATAACTTTAGAGAAAGAACACATTATGCCTACACCAGCATTCTGCTGTCAATATCCGCTTTAATATGTGGCTATCAAATACTGAATTGCATAGAAAATGTTGTTAAGTGGTTCAAAAAAAATCTATAGGAAACCTATGTTCATCAGGAACACAATAAGAGATTATCACTATTGTGTCTCCTCTCTCTCCCCACAGTTTGCACCCATAAAGTATTTCATTTTTTCCTGAGAATAATGACATCTGTATTATTTTCACAGTAAAGCCAATCTTTTATTTTGTCAATATAGATAGTAGGTCCTAGTCCATGATTTCATGGTACATTTCTTAGAATTGTAACTAATCATTATCATGTTGCATGATCATCATGCTGTAAAGATTTTTTTTCCTTGTTTTTATGCATGTACATTGGAAAGCCACTCTGTGAAATAATTTCCCATGGAATAATTTTTTTGCTTTTTTTCCTTGGAGTTCACTCGACATAAACATTAATGATGTACAGATACCATTTGGAGGATATTTCATGTTAAGTTCAGGTTAGGAAAGCCCAACATTGTGTGCTGACAGACAGGTAAAGCAAAGTCTGCATTCGATTTAGAGGGAATGATCAATAGCATCCAGACATAGCTGGGACAGCTCTAATATTCTTATATTCTACTTTGTTCCCATATTGATGGCAGAAACTGCTTTTGTGTTTGTGTGTGTGTGTGTGTATGTGTAAGCAAAACCTCAGCGTGAATACTTACTTGGCAGCTGCATCCTATGGTATGCAGTTTAGATTAAAACTAGCTTGGGCAATGTGCACGTGCTACAATCACACCTGAAGCCTCCCTGTATCCCCAGTTGGAGCAACGATGCATACTTCACACTTAGAAACGGTCTTCCAGCACTGGCCATCTGCGGGGCAGATGTGCAACATGCTTTTTTTCTCACCGCTGTAGCAAAAAAAGGTTTCAGACCAACCTTCCTGCTGTGCTGCTTCTCATCGACCCCTTTCCAGACCTCACTGAGGGCAGAGCACTCGTGGAGCATGCTTGATTTAGCAGTTCTACGCCTCTGTGTTTTAATCAATCCCTTGTGCACACAGACATTGCATCCCTGCTCCCCTGGCAAAGTCCTGGTCCTGGCGGTGCGCAGGGAGGGCAGAGAGGGACGACACGGTGCCACTGAAGTGAGGTTGCACCTACCGCAAAGGGAAAGCTGGGCAAGGCCAGGGGAGGGTTCCTGGTCACAGAAGCCGTCGGGGCAGGAATCCAGAAGTCTCAACACGTTTTAGGAGAGCGCGGTCAGAACTTAACAAACAACCCTGGGTCACCTGCACCACCATGACAAGCCGAACGTGCATCCTGTCACACTTGTAATCCAGAAATGGCAGCAAGCCAATGACGAGTAAAATATGAGAGTTTTTATTGCACTTTTTCATGCATGTGGGCTAAACCATTTTCTTCCCCCAAAGGACTTACTTTATTTTATAATGTGGTGGAAATGCTACAAAGGACAAAACACAACAAGGTGCTCTATTATCATATAAAATGACAACTTTTTTTAGAAAAAAGAACAAAAACATACACACAAACAAACAAAAAACACCTTCTTGTCTTTTTCGCAAAGAAAAATTCAGTAAAATACTCTTGTCAATAAAAATCACGGAATGTTCGACACAGCTGTCAGACTTCACTACAGGACAGGATGCAGCTTCGTGGAGATGCTCTGCCATGCCAACCAGAAGCGCTTCCATCAGGAGATACCTGCTGTGCAATGACCAGCAACCGCCCGGACTACACAGAGGGGAGGGCATGGTGGGCGAATAAGCAGCCTCTCCAAGGATTACCATTCACAAGTAAAATACGCAAAATATGAGTTGCTTTTGTCTCATAATATTTGAGGCTGATGACTGCATATCATTGCCCTACAAACTATCCTGCTGTTCTTTCTGTGCCTGTAAAAGGAAATTAAAACCCATGGAAGAAAAGGTATTAGCCCAATACAAGGTTGCATTGGTCTAATTCATCTCACTCTGGTTAAGTTCATTTCCCCTGATCTTCTGTGGCTCTAGTCTGGGAATACTAGATGCCGTTTTCACACAAATGTCTTATTTTTGTTTTGTTGCTGCTAAAAATGATAACATATGCCTGTTGTTAATACTGATAAAAGTGCATAAGGGTTTGTTTTGAGAAGAAATAGCAAGTAACTAAACTGAAATGTAGAAATGTCTTTGTGTTAATCTGACTGGATTCTGAGTTATCTGAAATACAGTTTTCATCCCAGTTTGAATAAACATTTTTTTCTCATTTATTGTGCCATGCATGACACTATTAGTTACTGTAGATATGTTAAATGAGAATAATTACTGGTATTGCACAGATATCACAGCCCAGCTAGAATTAGCAAGTTGTATCCTGTTTGATGAGAACTCAGCACAGTGGTATTTGCTAATGTTATTACTTCTGCATTCAAAAGAAAGTGAAATGGGTCTAGATTCAGGAACTGTAACCATAGTAATGGGTAGCAGGCTTCCAATGCTTAAAGGAGAAATGTTGACTTTTGAAGGAGAGAAAAAATACACAAGTAAGATATAAACAGAAACATAAAGATCCTTATGCTGCCCATAGTGCAAAAGGGTCCAAACCTTTTACCTTCTGGTGAAAATATCTAAACTCTTATTGATTTACTGGTAAGAAGACCAGAGTTTTGCCTAGCATGTAGCACTCTGAGATTCAAAGAGGTCTAGCAAGGCCTGGAAATTCAGCTCTGCACTTTTGATGCTTCCCTATTCCCAAGTAGAAGGATGTGCACATCATTATAAACAGTTAAAGACAGCCTTTGCCAAATGCAATAAAAGTTGTTTGCCTTTTGATTGAAACTTAGAGAATTTCAGAACATATTTTTTTCTTTTACCAATAAGCAAACATTGCACAACTTTTGAAGAAAAGCCATGTTCCAGATTTTCCAAGAATTTTAGGAATCACACAGTTTAACCTAATTCTATTCCCATCACGTCAGATTCTAGGTAGGGAAACAGTCAGAACTCACACTGCCCTGCACAAGATGTGAATTCTCCTCTCACACCTGTTCAGTACTCATAATTTCTATGATGCTGTATGAGTGCAATTCAGAAGGGAGTTGGAAGCAAGATGCTGAGATTTCGGTCACCTCCACTTTGAATCTTAGCTGACACTAACTTTCTGTGACAGCCAGAAAAGTCCATCTTTTTTTTTTCTGATCTTTATCATTGTTTTTACTTTTCAGATTATCCATTTCCTCACTGAGTTTTGATTTTTTTAAATATCCTTTAGCAGTTAATAGGAAAGGGGCTTTTCAATTTTTAATTTGACCTCTGTGTTCTCTAATCTCATTTTCAGAAAAGCTTCATTACCTTTCCTTTCAACTTCTTATGCTTCACCAGTTACTAAGAGTGCAATTTCTCTCTCTGAATTTTCTTCATCAGAAAGTTAGACAGTTTGTCAGAATTAGTCATCTAAACTTCCTCCATAGTCACTGGGGAAAGGTAGCTAGGCCAATAAACCTGTCTTTCCTCACTGACTACAGGAGCAGTCCTGACAAAGAGCTTAAAATAGACAGTAGCTTAAATACATAACACTAGATGAGATAATTAACAAATTCTTTTTTAAAATTGTTGCCAGCCTCTGGTGATGTTGCAGATATTAACTAAAGAACAAAAGTGCTTTGAGAATGCTGAAACATTTTGATAGTATGGCTCACCTGTTTCTATTACTTCTGGTCCTTAAACTAAATACAATTACTGCATGAATTCACCTTTTTTTAAACGAAAATTGGCTCTGCAGTGCTTTCCTTCCATTTGCTTATTTGCTTATAAGCAAACCCCCCGACTGGAAACTCAGTGATAAATTCATGCTTCTGACAGAAATGACAGAAATATTTGGTTTCTGTTCTTCCAAGGGAAACTATGTAATCAGGGTGCTGGATGTCTGCCCACCTCATCTTACCTTCACCTTGTCAAGCTCTTTCTTTTGTTGCTTTTTTTTGTAGGCAGTCCCCTGGCCACTCCTGGATATATATTTTTTTTATTTTATGTGGTGTTTTTTGATATAGATGCATGAAAAGAGTGCCTTCTGCACATGTTTGTAGCATCATGATTTCCCTCAGTGTTATTTCTTGGGTGCCCAAGCTTGGTTCCATCCCTTGCTTTGGACTCTGATCGTCCCTCTGCAATATTCTATGCCTCATGTTTAATCTCCAAAAATCAGTAGTATCTACAGATGTAAGTAGATAGTAGGGTATGTTTGTTACTGTTCTTTGCTCTTTGCTGTTCATCTTCTCTGGAGAAACCTTCGCCATCTCTGCAGGAGGAATGTAGCGACCTTCCACAAGGGTAAGGAACACATGGGATCTGATGAAGGAAACAGCACAGAGAAGAAGGGAATTATCATTCTGCGGGGAAAGACGAGACTTACTCATTTGAATGTTGTTTCCCAGCTGATGTGAGAGATATGATTCTTTATCATATGTCAAAACAACACGAACCCTGATCAACCAGATGTGATACATCGCTGGTGTTTTGTGAGGTACTTTATATGCCAGATGTGTTTGTTCTCACAGTAGGAAAAAGCATAACATTAGGTTGTTCTTTTAAAGTTCATTTTACCACTAAAATTTATCTAACTCTATGACCCTGTGTATTCAATCTGCAATCATCTTGGGATTATGAGTTAAAACTGAGAGAAGAAAACAGGCAATCAGGCCCAGTATACATTTTATACGTACACACACGCACATGTATACATATGATGATGGTAAGACTTGCTAAAGGATGTTGTCGGAGCCTGTTTCTTTCTTTTTTTTTTTTCAGAAGTGTGTAGAGTAATAGCTTAACATGTTATTTTGGATTTCCTTAGAACTCCTTTTGTAAATCATGAATGGCTGAAATAAACTGTCAACTGCAATTCTGCAATTTGTTAATTTTATATGATTTACTCCCAAGTTTGAATATGAAAACCTGCCAGAAAAAAAAAAAAGAGAAAAAAAAATTGGTTTTAGAAAACATAAGTGATTTTATCATCATAGTGTTCTGGAAATGGATTTTTTTCCAGTACTTAGTCCTTCTAAATGTCTAGGATGAGCAACCAGCAAAATGACTGTCACATGCCATGTAGTAATGAGGACAGTAAATCAATCACCAAAAATCTGCTAGCCTGTTTGAAACTCGCAAAGTTTTCTAAAGAGGAAAAAGAATGTTTATAGTCATTAGCATACCAGAGTTAAAAAACATATATATCACAATTTGAAACCACATTTGCTACTTCCTTAAAAAAAAAGGACTACATTTAAATTAGCTACAACAATTTATACAATGTTTAAAGTCATTAGAGTCTCCTGAAATAGCAGGAATTTTTATCTTTAACGTAACTTCACCATGGGACATACTACTGCTTAAAAATAACATCACCATCTTATGAGGGCATGGAAATGACCACATTTATTTGAAACCATGAAGTTCAGATCTGGATCATGTGAACTAAGTTTTGAACAGAAATCCACCATTTGACCTCGTCTTGAAGCACAAAGCAAAATGAGCTATTTTCATTAAAACAGAATTCAGAGAGAATACAAGTGGGTGTTGAGAGCATCATGAATCTGAGAGTGGGAATTGAATATCACCACTATAAACAGCACTATCAATGCTGTGGTTTATAATGCACTAATCAGAATTTCTGAAGATACAAGGCTCAGCAAAGCTCCTGAAATGGAATGTGTAGTACCATGGAATATGGTCTCAGAAGCTGTCATATAAAATGTTATAAAATGCTTAGGTGTTTTTTTTTTTTTTTTAATCAGTTAAAGAACCTAGTGATAGCACACTACATTTAGCCAACACCTAATGTCCAGAAATATCACCTTAAATACTGGTCATGAGATTCTTCTCAGAAACACACAGGATCTTACTGATGATGCATTTATCAGGAATGTCAGTTTGTATCTTTCCTGTGACTCCAAAACAGAGATATTCCGATTTACAAATGGTCTCCAGGGAATATCTATGAAAATATCTGTTACCCTCTTGAGGACAATAAGGAGAAAGAGCATGACCTACACTTATTTTGAAACTACAGATCTGCAACTGTCTGTGCTGGCAGCTTGAATATAAAATCGGAAGAGGTAGCACTGGTTGTAGCAGATTTGAAGAATTTCTGTCCCACTTATATCTGGCTCAGAATTAGCCCTGAGACAAGTTTTACAATAGGTCAGCAGTAGCAGGAGGTCAAGCAAAATGGGAGGGGGAAGTTTTACTGGAATTTAGGATTCCATACTAATGAGTTTGCAGAATTCACAGGCTGAGATACTCTGCAGAGGAAGCCATATAGACTCACAGCATAGCAATCAATTTAGATTTATTTTTGTATTTCCTGCTGGATGGTTGTTATACTCCTTAATTCCTTTTCTCCCATGTTTTCAGTGAAGACTAAACTTACCAGAATGAATGATAAAAATTTCCTTTTCCTCTGGATTCACTGAACATTGCACTGTATGCTGTAATTCCAAATCTTTACTACATGTTTGCGGTTGGGGGGGTTATTTTTGCTAATATAACTATATGCAGGATTAGCAACAGAAGGTACTCTTCTTAATATGTAATTTATTATAGCTTAAATATTATGAATAGGCTCTGACAGCACCAGTAATGGGAAACACTGTTACTACAAACAAGATGGTAGCACTATATATAGTAAAGGTTCAATAACAATTCCATTCTAAAGGCTCTGTTTTGCCCTTATTGCTAATTAGCCATTTTCATTGCAGTCTGTGTGATTCATTGGATTTATGGATTTGAGGAATATGTATTGTTTCAGACAAAAATCTGTGTGTCCTCTTTCAAAAATAATGGTGGGCAAAACATATCACTTAACCTACACAAAAAGAATTCTGGTGATCTCACCTTTGATAAGCTCTAGTGCCCCTATTTTTGCAGCATGGACATGAAATGTGACAGAAAAGCATCTTTTTGTAAGATATAGCTCCTTTGCTGTTCCTGTGAAAATCCATGCAAAGCAAGCCAAGCTGTAAGTCAGTCTTTGGAAAAAGTCAAGGCATTCTCCAAAGAGCGGGATTGCTGCCTTTTCCTCTGCTCTCAGTTCTCCTTGTCTGCTGGAGGAGACACTGGGAAGAGGGAACCACTGGGTGGGATGAAGAGATGGATTAGCAATAAGCACAGAAGAGAGAAAAGAGAACCACTGGGAGAAGAACAGGTAGAACAGGTAGAATCCTGCTCCATGATAATCCTGTGCTTGACCTATTTATTGAGGCAAAAGAAAAATTGACCTTGATGGTAACGGTGGTCTGCTTTTTTATTTTCTTTTTTTGATATGGTTACTGATTCCTAGGACCAGGTCTAAGAGCCTAATGTTCACTTTACACAGGCCAATGGACTCACCATATTTGTGATAAGTTCTTAGGGGACTGAAGCTGAAAATACCAGCAACGTCTCCCTCTGTGGCATATATCTGCTGAAATTTAAATGTTGATTTGTGCTGACAGTCCAGCACTGTAATGACTAATACTTCTCCAGAAGTATCATCTCTGACTATAGCAAAAGCTTCTACATACTCCAATAGTAAAATTTCAGGACTCTTTTAAATTAGGAACCTTTCCTGGCCTTGTCATTTTCATATAAAAGGATGCTGTAAAACAAACACATTAGGGAAAAAATCATTTCAATTGGTATTCTTATTCGATTCTTCCTTTTAAACAAAACAGCTACAGCTGTTGATAGACTGTAATGTTTCACCTGCAGTAAAAGAACAACTGAACAATTTGAAGTGTTTTTCTTTTTGTCTTTTTTTTTTTTTTTAACTGGCCTCATGAGTTAGGTCTCATTGTAGCACAACACAAAATTGTAAATTGAATCCCCATGCTCAACACCTGAAGTTTAACACCTTGGAAATGAATTTTGGGCTTTAGTGTGTTTTTTTCATTTTCTCAGAAGAAACACAGAATCATCTGGAAAATATTCCAGCCTTTGATCCATTATGCATCAATTTTAGACTTACTTTAACAGCTTCAAGAGTGGAATTCCTTATTTCCAGCCTCCCCTGTTATCAGGACAACATAGAGGGTTCTGTTTACTAGGAGGCAAATGATTTGCAGATGACAGTCAAAAAGGAATTTGTAAAGTCTCTGTTTCAAGAAAAGCCGCTTAGCTTAAAGAAATCTCCAAGCTGCCATTTCCTATATTTTCAAGAATGCCTAAAAAACGAAGGTTACACACTGAATCTGCTTTCCTGTCCTTCTACAATAGGTTCAAAATATCCCTGGCCTTTGAATCTATTGTATATATGATTTCATATACAATGAATACATACAGTTTAAAAAAAAACAACATATAATGCCAGAGAGCTGTACTTCAGAGCTTTAAGGATATTTCCCTTCAATTGTCACTTAGAAAAAACTTCTATTTATCATCCTTTTAAACTTCTCTCGAACAATATAGCCAGTTTTAAATTACTACTTAGCTGCTGTAATACTCATTTGAGTGTGTTTTTGCATGGGTTGGTATTTCAGATCTTGCTTGTTTTGGATAGTCTTTATTTACAACAGAATTTTAGCTGAAGTGAGTGGCACTTCTTACATAAGATACTACTTGACATGAGCAATGGATGGCACAGTCAGGCTCTTTGTAGGTACTGCAGGATGTGATTTTTCTCTTGTAGCAATATCATGCTTCAAAAGAAAGGACAAGAAAGGCATTTCTTTTGAGCACCAATGCTTTTGTAGCCACATGCTGAAGTCTCAAGTCCCACATCAGAATGTACATCCTCCTTCCACTATCCACTAATTCCTAAGACCTGCATTCTTTTGTCAAACTTCTGCAACATTCATATTTGTGAGTATAGATTTCCTCTGAATCATATTTGGGAGCATTCAGTGGCAAAACAAAGTGACCCAGGTTATTTTTAGTGCAAAATGGTGCGACTTCATACATGTAAACAGGCTACAGCTACCTGATATTATACCCCCCAAAAAACCTTTGCCACTATGTTGAAAGACTGTTGTTCTGTGCAGTTTGTATATTCCAGCATATGGAGCAGAGCACGATTCCAAGCTTGCCAGTTTAAAGGTATTGTGTATCCTGAAATTTGTATTAAAGGGACACGGCACACAAGTTTTTTATTTTTATTTTTATTTTTTTCTCTCATTTGGGGTCATTTTGTGCTCGATGGGTATTGAATACAAAGAAGGATAAAGCTCTGAGGAAGTTTCTTAAACTAGCAGCCACGGTAGAGGTCAGAGATCATCACTGCCCCCAAACTCAAAAGAGCAGAGACTGGTGCTTCTACAAACTGCACCTGTCTTCAGAAAAAATGAGAAATTTGAGCATTGCTTCTGTCTCTTCATGTCTCATATGCCTGACCTAAGGAAGAAAGGAGGCATCACTGACTTTGATGACAGAGCATGCCATAGGATCCCAGAAAGGACAACTGCCACATATCTGACAAAAGGGCTGCCTTATAAAGCAGCCAAACCTCTGCTTCTTTCCCAGTAGCAACAGGCATCATTTGTCATCTACGTTTCATAGTACAAGGTTGTTCTATGTTTTTTTCACTACGGATAAGCATCAGGATTTTATGCATGCAGTTGTCTTAGAAACGAGGTTTTCAGTGTGCACTGGAAGCCTGGAGGGATGGCCTCCAGGTTTGCCCTAGAAGTAGGAGCACCGTTTCCAGATGCACTTGCTTCTAACTTGCAGGACTGAGGAGGTGCGGTAGCAAGCCTGGCACCCAGCCACATAGATGTGTGACAGTTTCTAGCACGCAGCAGAGGGATGCTGTGTGAACGAAACCTGGTTTGCTTTATGAGCCTCCAGGGCAGGAGGCCTCCAGAGCCCGACCATACAACTCTTCATGGATACAACAACTCAGCAGTCCTTATAAGCTCACTGAGGTCTGCCAGGTCCTCTTTGAGTGCCATTCAGCCCTTTTTAGCAGTCCAAGTGAGAAGCTGAACAAGCAGCTTGGTCCAGTCTTTGATTTTATTCATCTTGCTGTGCAAATCAGCTTTAGCAAGTATTAGAAACTGAAATGTCTAGGAGAGGCCCTTTCCTTGCCACAGCATTTTGCAGATCATGACAAGCTAACACATAACCTTACGAAATGTAAGTGTTCCAGGACAACCAAATGCACATCACTTGCACAATTTGAGAAAAGTTCAGCTCCAAAGCATGACAGGAAGACTCGGTTGCTCAATATTGTTGTTTCCATTTTAACTCAAACTGAATAAACAGATCCAAATGAAACTGGCTTTAGGACAAGAGATTTCCTGAATGTTGCATGAGTACTCAGGTGATATATATAGCTCTGTAATGAAATGAAACCTGGCCAATTACTTCAGACTATGGCATTCATTGCTCCCTCTGACACTGAAAGAAAAAGATTCCCAGAGCTACGCCTTCCGAAGTCTCATTTCATTCTCTTCATACAGGTGTAGAGATACTCTGCATAGCACTAACTCCCAAGCCTGAATAGTGTCTTCAAAGATGTAGCAATATGGAGTCATTACACTATGAAAACAGAATGGATCAGATAGTATCACAGGACTCCTTAATGCTATACATTGTTGGAAAATTATGCCGTTTCTAAGCAACAAAAGGATCTTTATTTTTCTGGAAAAACATATCCTTTATTAGAATTTGATATTAAAGATTACGCCATATAACTTACTCAAAGATAAAATTATATGTTCTAATAAAATAATGTACTGTCATAATTCTACTACACATGATAGTCTATGGGCATCAATATAATAATGTCCCCAGCCTTTCAGCAATATCTGCTATCCTTAGCAATTACCAATGAAAGCCCAGCACAGATAATTCAGGCTACATTGGAATAGAGTCAGACAGACACTGACCAGCAGGCATAATACTGTACTCAGGCATCATTTTAGTTGTGCTTCTCTTCCTACATTGCAAAATGATTCTGCAAAGATTGAAATGTAATTCTCAGGGAAAAATTCCTAGTGTGGTCCACAGAAGTATTGACTAAATATTCTCATATTCTATGAGTTCTCAGTTAAGCTTAGCATATTTGATGTGTAGCAGCTAAACCATCTCTATACTCTGAAGGGAAACCATTCTCATCGCAAAGCTTTTCATCAAATACTATTGTGTCAGAATTTTTAAATGTTAAAATACTGTCAGTTAGCAACCTCTGTTTCTCTGTATTAATTGTATTAAGGTAGCTTGTATAAGGTAGCTTAAAGCATCAAACTTTTTGACAGAAGCATAGAAAGAAGGAGATAAACAGAAACCCAGATTTAGTGCAAGGTGGCAATCTGAAAGATTTCTCTCAGTTTGGTAGCTGCAGCTAAGTCCTTCATGCTTTTAATCTGCTGTCCTTTCGCTTGAGTCACATAAGTTACGAATCTATGCTATAAGAAGTTATGCCGATAATATGGTATGGCTTCCGCAAGCCAGTCAGGAAAAAAAAAAAAAAGAAGATATCTGGTAGTATGCAGAACTTGATCAAAAATAAATAAATGCTGAATTATAACCTTAAATTATAATTAAATTCTTAAAAAAAAAAAAAAGCTAAAATTATATTAAAGAAGATAGAGGTTAGGAGGGATCAGAGGGGAAGATTGTTTCTTTTTTTTAACTAAAAATAAAGACAAGACTGGATTAGTTTAGGACTCAATCCTTCGAGTTGCCAGGCTTTCTGGTCCCAATTCAGTAAATCACTTAAGCATATGCTTAAATTTTGAGCACATCATCAATTCCAAAGAAAAGGTCTGACTCACACATGCCTAGTACATGCCTGGGCTACAGCCAGGAAACTCAGGCACTTTCCAATACTGCGACCCCAGTTCCCTGACTGAACCGAAAGCAAGAAGTAGCCTGCACAGGATGCTCAAGTCTGCCACAAACTTCCACTCTGGCAACGTGACCTGGGTATCACAGCTGGGCTCACTGCAATCCACATGTCCCCCCATGTGACGTGACCCTCACCAGAACAGTACAGCGCTGGCCACAGTGTTCCTGCCCTTCTGCCTATTATGGGTGAATCATAGTCCATGTTGCTGAAATTCCTACTTATCCAAACAAGCAATAATAGAAGCATTTTAACAGAAAGCACTTTTGAGTCATGTAGGTGGTTTTCTTGTGTGGGAAACTACCCACTTTGTATCTACGTGATTAGGAAAGTCAGCTTCATTTGCCTCTGGCTGTCTGAAGCAAGCAACAAAAAGCACATTCATTCTCTTATTCCTTCCTCCTCTCAGGAACATGGAAAGAGGGAAAAAAATGTTAACTCTTATGTCATAGTCAGGTTAAAAGAACTCATTCCCTGTGAGGCAGGCATCACTTCTACCAGTGGGATTTTTTTCCCAGCATTTTATATTGTCTAGCCTGAACTCCCATAGAGCTAGACAAATAAAGTGCTGTACAAATATATTCTGGCTGGTGCACAAAGAATAATGATGAAATACCATCATTATAATATTAAATCCCATTGTTATGGTGATGCTCAACATTCTACAAAACACTAATTAGAAGTGGTGTCTGCTCAAAAGGGGTCAGGATCTGAATAGAAGAGGCAACCGCTAGATAGAGACGAGCAGAGAAAGTACAGTAAGAAAGACAAGCTTTTTTCTCCATGTGTGCTGTTGTGGTCTCTGGTAAATTCGGTCGTAGAAATCCTAAAACTGAATCATTTTCAGGGAAGGCTTGAAAATAAAAAAATGATAACAGCTTTTGAATAGCTTTACAAAGAAAGCATAAAAACCAGCACGGGTGATTGTCCTAAAGTGTTTCTCGGACAAGTTTTCCCAGACAAGAGACCTGGGCATCAAAAAAAAAAAAAAAGGAGGACAGAATGAGATTTTATTTCAGCAGCATGTGGTACAACATCAGATCTGGAACCTATGGTGAAATAAGGAGAATGAGGAAAGCAATCCCTCCAACATGCTGCAAGCCAAGGGAGGATGAGATCTCAAGCAGCTCAGGCTACAAACATCCCTGTGGCGGTGGTGAAAGGACTCGGCATGAGAGAGGACCTCCGGAGAGCAGTGTAAGCAGCGCTGTTGCTGAGATCAGGGATGGACAGGAGATGGGAAAGGCTCTCCCTTGCACCCAGGTGCAAGGCATGCTATGCATAGGAAGCACTGGCATGCAAGGAAATCTATTCCCATGAGCAGAGGAGCACTCTACCTGATGGAAGAGAGGCTATGAAATCTTCCCCAGCTCGCCTCAGCTCTGACACTGTGCTGACAGCTTCGCTTTCCAAATTGCAGCAGGTATTTCAGGCAAGCTTTGCCCAGCACCCGAGAGATTTTACTCAAATCAATATGACAAACTGTGACATCTTTCCAGAAGGGAATTTAACAACAGGCTTGCATCGGTTTTGCTGCCAGCCTTTAGGCTGCATTTTCAATCTAAGCACACAGCACAATATCTGTTGAAAGTGCTAAGTTGAAGCTGGTGACATCAGCAGTGACAATGGATGAGAACTACTGTTATGCTGCTCTCAGCAGCCTTAATAGAAAAATGATTAATCAGAAGTGCAAGACAAAGCTGTCATGGTACCTCAGCTGTTTTGCCACTAAATTACACTGACTCTGTCACTTCTTAGTTCTGCACCAGCTTCTCTATTTTTAATTTAAGCAAAGGACAGGTAATCATAAGCAAGTGCTGCATATATGTGTCCAAAGTGTGGATAAAACCTTTCATCAAGCTGAAATATATTTGTTGTTGTAGGTACTTAGCTCCTGTCATGTAGTAAGAGGAAAATTTATAGTGAAAGATGAAAAAGGAAATCATCTATGGTAGTTTTGGTCATCTCCTTACTGACACTTTAGACAACAAATATTCATGTCAAGGAAATCTGTTTATATCATTATGTACATAGACCATCTTCTTGTATGCATATACAAATATATCTATAGGTGACTGTGTCAGTAACAATATAGACAGGTAGTTATAAATATTTCAGAGAAATCAACAGGAAGCTTGAGGGCAGGAGTACTATAAAACTACATTTCTAAGCAAACATCTGGACAAAACAGGAATGAACATTCACGAATGCTTCGTAGTCAAATCTGATCCGAAGGCTTCGCAGATAAAATGGTCCTTCATGCCAACAGAAGCTTTCCCTTAAAAAATGCAAAAATTGGTCAAGAAAAAGTCAACATTGGAAAAAAACCCACAATTTTCTTTTATTTGACCCACACATATGCACAGACCGGCCCTGACCGTACTGTAAGAGGTATGTGTGGAAATATCTTTGCAGGTCTGGCTGACCTGGCTTATTCAGCACTGATCTCAGTGAAGCTCCTTTGAAGGCAGCAGTTGAAATGCTGTGCTTTAAAGGTTTCACACTTGAAATCTAGGAAATTTCTGTCTCTAAACAGAAAAAAAATTATTTGTTTTAAATATTTTTTTCCACAGGACAGTAGAAAAACAGATTTAGAAATCATTCTTGACTTTTTTTTCTCACTAAACCATCCAGAGATGGAGCCTCTCAAGACAGTCTATTCTATGTCTTTAGACTCTTCCATAGGATAGCATTTGCTAATGTCCAGACTCACTCATTTGAGTTTAAACTACTTTTTGTGTATACATTCCCCACAAACAGCATATCCTCTTTCCCCTTGCTGTAGACTTTTTCATCCTTGAGGACCATCTACACTGAAAAATATTCTGACCTCTCCAATCTTTCCTCAAAAGGTCATTTTTTCTACACTTCTGATAATTTCTGATGGTCCTTCAATAGAATCTCTCTAATGGCGCATATATTTCCTGAATATCTATTCAAATTCTTATTTTACAGCATTTTTAGCTTTTTTCCTGACATATTATTTTATTTTTGAAAAAGTAACTTAATAATCAAAACATAAGGAAAAACATGTTAATATTAGAAGTACTTTGATCTGTAGGAAGAAAATATATTCAGTATCACAAAAAAAAACTATGAGAAAAAGAAATAATGTATTTCACATCACAATTATAGATATTTACATGGTTATGCTCACCATGACAGACCCTCACAATTTTTAACACATTCCGCAGACCCTTTGTATGAGATGGATGTATTACTCTTTTGAAACCACAGAGTTCAAACAAATGTATGTATATCAACACACACATCACCAATTATATATACAAATCTATGCACTATCTTTGCATATGTTTTACACTTTATATATAGAGAGATTTATAATGAGTATATGTGTGTGTGTACATATATACATACATTTATACACGTATGCATTCTTCTTATGCTGCCAGCAGAGAATTAAACAAAGTCTACATCTACACTGACACACTGAGGTGCCAATGTGAAAAAATCTAAATTATCTCAGAAAAAGATAACCAGAGTATCAGAAGCAAAATAGCTGCATTTAAGCAGAACTTCACCCACCAGGCAATTTGCTTAGCAAAGAAGCAAGATTTATTAACTCGCCTTATGCAGCTATTCTGTTTCTGATGCACGACCAGGTTTAGGTATCTCCAGACAGCACAGGCTTGTGCCCTGACGAAATACCCAGAACTTGTATCGCCAGATCTGTCGTAACGAAGCATGTGTTTCCCAGATCCCTAAAGCAGTGCTCAAATCACTTCACAGTCTTTTCAGATCTCTTGCTTGTTTTAAGGAAGCTTAACAGCTCTAGGGCTAAAGCAGAAATATAGGTAAAAGACATGCCACCTCAAGTTGAGGTTCTTTCCACACTCCTAGCACACTTCTTTCATCAACAGAAGAGGGATCCACCCTCTCTTCTGGGTAGGAAATAGCATGACTCAAAGACAACTAGCTAGGACTCGTGGAGCACAAACATGTAACAAATACTCCACAGTTGGCCAGCTGTAGCAGAAATAAGAAAATGCTTTGGAGGAAGCAAGCTGAGTCTAATGACATTTGATAGGCAGGTAACCCAACCAATGATGTCTCAGCACATCCACCAGCCACAAAACTCCTAGCACCTGAATGAGGAGACTGAGATCCCTAAAGAGGGCAAAAAAAAAAAAAAAAAAAAAAAAAAAAGAAGTTGCAAGGAGTGATTAAGAACAGTAAAAAATAATGACTGCCTGACCCATGGCTGCTGCATGGATTCTCCTCCGCACTTTCCAGATTATCCCAGTTATATTATTGGGCCCCAAAGCAAACTCAGAGATAACATACACTCCTAATCTTGATACACAGTGCCTTTTTGATTAAGACTGAGATAGGAAGGTGACAGAGAAAGCATATTTTATGCTGAAAAAAAGTTTGGGGAAGTACAGTCTAGTGATTTTGATTTCCAGGAAAAAAAATAAAATACCAGATGTGTAATTAATGCACTTTTTAGGATATTAGTTCATTTCAAAGCAGGAGAATTTCATGTCTTCACTGGACAATGTTCAGTTTATTCTTTCAAATATTTGGAGTGAATTAAAATTTTGCCTGAGTAAAAATTCCACTAAAAGCCTGACCACACATAAAGGTCAAGGTGCAGGACACACACTAAATGTGAATGACAAGATTAAGCCAGGCAGTTTAGTGAAGCAAAATCTATATCCACTTTACATTCTATTTGAAGGATTTTTTTTTTCAGTGAACCATTATATTTTGTTAAACTATCCCAATTGTACACGAAGGACACTTACAAAAAACAAACACCTCAAAATAAAGACAGAATGGAAAATTCTTTTCACCTATGCAAGGCTTTGATAGGCAATCATTACAAGTGTGGAGGTCTACAGCACGACACTGTCTCCTCACTACAGCTTACATGGCAGAGATGAAATGTCTCAAGCACTAAATCAAGTGGACTTCTTGACTTACAAAATGATTTGTGCATAGAGCAGATAAACACAGAACCCTTATAGCAAAGGTCTGAATGATCATAGTGAATAAATCACAACGTATTTACACATTCTGTAACAACAGGACAAAACCCATTCCTCTCCCTTTGCCAAGGCCTTCAGTCACATCATAGCTAGAGCTGCTCCGAATTTGTCTTTATGAAACTAACAGCATAAATTGCATTATTTTCCCTTTGGCAGACAGGATACTGTCTGTATATGTGGTATGATCATCCATGGTGCAAGACAAACACTTCAATACTTAAAGAAAATAACTGTGGCATTTTTAAGTTGAGTTGAGTCCACAGATTAGAAACCTTATCACTGGATATCTTATGATATTGGCATATTAATTTTATACACACGCACTCAGGTCGAAAGTCTACAGTCATGCAGTTCTATGGTAGTCAAACAGCATCTTGCAGACCAAACATTTCTGCTTTACATTAAAGAGAGTGTCTGCAAAATTACCCATTGGCAGATACTTTTTCAGCTACCAAGCAGATGGAAACAAAGGTGGAAAAGAAAGGGCAGCAGCTGCAGCATCTTTCTGCCCAAACAATAAACAGTGGCTGCCCAGACAGATGATTTTTGTGTTGGCAAACCTTTAGCTCAGCTGGTCCAAATGCATGAGGTCTCCTCTTTGAAACTCTAGAGGAAAATAGGAGAATCAAGGAGTTTTAAAGTCAGAAAGAGAAGCAGGAGGAATAACAAAGTAAAGAAGGAAGGAAAGAGGTCAAGGGCTGGAAAAGACACAGGAAAAAGAAAGCAATTGAAATTGAGGGATGTGATTTTTTTAGTCTGCATGAATTTTTCTTTTGTGGCTAATCTAGAGGATGGACAAAATACAGATCATTACCTAGGTCAGGTATTGCAATCTGTACACACTGTTAAAAAATCTATGAAATGCTAAACTGAGCACATTTTAAAGCCTATGACCCTTGATAGTCCATATTTTCACAGCTCTTGATATATGGAAGGTTGGTCATGCCTGTGGGCTTGCACAGTGCCTATTGCCTGAAGGGAGACAGCTGGCTCACCAAAAAGAAAAATTCGGGAGCTGAAAAGGTAGGAATTATGCCTCATCTGTATTAAAGTGTAGCTAAAGCCATGTGCTGCTGCAAATTCGAGGCTGTCTGAGGTATACCCTACCCAAAGTTTCTAAATTTACCTACTCACTGTAATTTATTGTTATCAATTTATGCAGAATAGATGTTTCATTTTCGTGAATTTTAATTTCATTTCTATGTTTAAAAAGAATATGATTTTTTCTATATTTTTTACTTCTTTCTCAGAGAACTAGATGATTTTCTTTCAAACAAAAGGTTTTGAATATCTTTTAAATAAGTCAGCTAACCTATTACCCCTGCATGTACTTTAGGTTTTCTAATGATCTGGCTCTAATCCTGTAAATTCTCCCACACAAAAACAACCAATAATATGATTTATCTCACCTAGGTAGGAATTTAATCTACATAGGCTACACTTATGTTGTCAGTAGAGAGAGGCACAAGTCTGAGATGGGAGTATGA
The DNA here is from genome assembly GCF_059628265.1 of Tinamus guttatus. Lineage (NCBI taxonomy): Eukaryota > Metazoa > Chordata > Aves > Tinamiformes > Tinamidae > Tinamus > Tinamus guttatus. The sequence goes on from NW_028288797.1 coordinate 1,965,321, forward strand.
ATTCACCAATAGAGGTGAAAATCTTCCTCCAAGGAATCTAGGAAGTAGCTTAGGCTAGATATCTGGCATTTAAATTACAAAAACTAAGTGGTCTGAATTACATTTGAAGTGCACAAGCGATTATGTCAAAACCAGTGCAATTATTCCTCTGAAGAAAGTCATGTACATGCTAAGGTATTTATACTTTGAGCTTTTTATAGAAAAGGCTATCTGCCTATTATGTATTTACAGAAACAGAGCTTTGATCCCTGGCTGGCATTTCTTTGCTAACATATTAAGTAAAGCTAATGTAATAAAGCTCAAATGCAAAAACACTTAGAGATACATTAAAAAGTATTTTAAAAGATAACTTCTGGTACACAAACTGATCCTTAAATCATTATTAGAGATGGTTAATCTGTTCCCAAATGAGAGTGCTCACGAAAATCAGAAAATCAGAAATTTCACTCCCCAAAAAGTAAAATATCGGTTATTAAATAGTTTGGTATGGATGTGCTTGGAATTAGTGAATTAAGAAGAAACTGTCATTCTGATATATTAGCAAAAATGAGTAATAATGTGTTTGCACCCTGAAGATTTCAGCCAGGAATACCTGCAGTGTTTCCTGATTGAAGGTATACTATTTAAATAGTTGATTTTTACACAAATTTTTATCAGGTTTATTAAGAGTAAAAATGTTTCTTCAAGAATACTCTGGTGAATATTGTCAACAGAAGCAAAGGACTTTTCAGTTTCATAGGCCTGGAGACCATTCAGCGCTCTAGTTAACACAAATTGTGAAATGAGCATTAAAAGGTGTGCTTTTCTCTACACTGTTGAATCACTGAACATGTGTATCTTCTCCCTTTGTGGGGAGAAAATAACTCTTCTTTTCCAAGGAAGGAAGGAAGGGAGGAAAAGAATCCCATCCAGCCTGAAGCATCTATTTTCAAGGGACCTCACTGCAAGCAGCATGTGTTTGTGGGGAAGGGAAGCTGTGTGCACGCATAGCCAGAATCATAGAATCATAGAATCATAGAATGCTTAGGGTTGGAAGGGACCTCTAGAGATCATCTAGTCCAACCCTCCTGCACACGCAGGGTCACCTAGAGCACGTGGCACAGGACTGCGTCCAAGCGGGTTTTGAAGATCTCCAGAGAAGGAGACTCCACAACCTCTCTGGGCAGCCTGTTCCAGTGCTCTGTCACCGTCACTGTTAAGAAATTTTTCCTTAAGTTCCTATGGAATTTTTGGTGCTTCAGTTTCCAGCCATTTCCTCTAGTCCTATCAGTGGCCACCACTGAAAAGAGACCAGCACCGTCCTCTGCACTCCCTCCCTTGAGGTATTTATATACACTGATTAGATCCCCTCTCAGCCTTCTCTTCTCCAGGCTGAACAGGCCCAGCTCCCTCAGCCTCTCCTCACAGGGCAGATGTTCCAGGCCCCTGATCATCCTTGTAGCCCTGCGCTGGACTCTCTCCAGAAGCTCCACATCCCTCTTGTACTGTGGAGCCCAGAACTGGACACAATACTCCAGATGCGGCCTCACCAGGGCTGAGTAGAGGGGCAGGATCACCTCCCTTGACCTGCTGGAGACGCTCTTCTTAATGCACCCCAGGATCCCATTGGCCTTCTTGGCCACAAAAGCACACTGCTGCCTCATGGTCAAAAAGCAAAAAAAGCATGGTCAAGAAGCATCCTGCCAAAACCCGCTTGGAGGCTGCTGCAACCCCACTGATGTAGCTGAGGGGGAGACTCTGCCGCGGGGAGCAACTGAGTCCAGCTGGAACCCATCAGAGCTCAGGAACTTGGAGATCTCGGTGCCAGATGACGAGCGCTTAGGAAACCCACCCCCATGGCACAGGGGACAGGGCGCACAGCTGGAGCATAGCAGCCACCGGAGCGCGGGACGCACCGGGATCAGCAAACCGCTGCTACGCGGCCCGCGTGTTCGATACGTCCCTTTTTATCAGCAGGTAGGCACGCGTGGGCAGACGCGCCACCGCTCAGCCGAGGGATCCCCGTGTGCCACTCCGCCGTCAGCTTTGTACCGGCCGCCCAAAATCAGGTGGATTTCACTCAGCGCTCCAGGGAGACAGACTTTACCGCCTGGTGACTCACACTTGACTGGGGGGAGTAGGAACAGCAATCATTTATGACTCACTATATTGTATAAGGCTTTGGAAAAATCGTTTGCCTGCACACTGTATAAATACATATTGGAAGTATATTAAATATGTTGAAGTAATTGGAACACAATTAAAATGTTCCAAAGCAAAAGAAAGAGAGAAAGGTTACTCATTAGCAGTCTCTTCTCTTTCATGGAGATAACCTATTAGCAGAATTTTGGAGAATTTTCCATTGAAGTAGTCAAGGCTTTAAAATTCTGTCTAGAAATAGAACTGTGTGAATAATTTGGGGTGGGGGTTATATTCAAAGAAAAACTAGCGAAATTTTGGCTTCCTGACAATTTTTTTTCTTTCTTCTTCTTTGAGCAGCTATTCCGAGCATAATGCAAATTCTTCTGAAACAGTAAGAACAAATGTATTTTGAAACTTTCCCTCTTACAAGAAAAGTTGTGCAAAGGCCTACTGCTCACATCAGTGTTCTCTGAATAAAAAACAAAAAAAGGAAAGAAAAAAAAGACTGTAAAGAATATGTTAAACAACAGAGAAAGAAACTATAGCTTATTGGCTGTGATACTAGTCCATTCAGTCTTCACTTTGCTTGAATTCAGCTGGGCACCTTAGAAAATTATCTTTGGACTGGACATACAAAGGAAGCGAGGTGCCTGAATCCAGAAGTCCAGCCTAGGGTTAAATCATCAGATACTGGCATGGGGATTGGAATGCCAGAGAAAGAGATATGTTTAAATACCTTTCCTCCAGACACAACCTGTGGTTATTCTCTGGGCAGCAATGTGATTTCAACAGCATGTAGCTTGAAAAGAAAAAAAAAAAGCCCGACAGTAATGACTATTTTTGCACCAATTACTTCCCCGATTCAGTCCGCATGTGATGTGGCGAATGCTGTCAGTACGCCGTGGGCGGATGGGAGAGGAACTGACACTCTTCCACACCACAGTTTAGTGCAGGATCTCATGCAGGCCTGTCTGCAGAAAACAACTACTTGTTATCACCAAAAATTATAACTAAACTAAAACAGATTTAGGCAATACCTGATTACCAGGAGGCAATTGCTATCACAATAAAAAAAAAAAAAAACCTAAAAACAGCTCAGGCCAAGACAAGTCTAGGCATGTCCTTAATCCCTGTACTGTCAGGTCAATCAAAAGCCTTTGACCTACTTGTAATGGCAAAAAAAATATCTTTACAGGCATGCAGAAAAAGGCTGAGGAAGTAAAAGGGAGAGGAAGGGTCTCTCTCTTTTCCTCATTATGAGAAATTGTCCATCTGTGACAGCCTTAAATATACATGGCATAGCTGGTGTACTCTATACCCTGAAACTGGGCACCAAATCTGTCCTTTTAGGATACTCCTTTCTCAGAGAGATGACTCCCTGCAGAAGTCAGCTGTGACCAGCTGGCTGCGACCAGCTGGGGGGTTTTCCATTCTCCTCGGATCTTCAGGCCAAGCACAGCCTGAAGGCTCAAGAAGAATGGAAAACCCCTTGAGATTCTACCAGGAGTTCCTACCAGGTTTGTGGGAATTGCCTTTTTTTCTGTAGATTTACAAGCTTTCCCTCCTGTCTGTGGAAGTGAGTGGCTATGCAGTCAGAAATATTAAATCCATGGGACCAGAAGAAGATATCAAGACACAGCATGGCACTATGCCTTGGGATATAAGAACTCACCCCGGAAGGCAAAATTGGAGTTTATATTTAAATCTAGATTAAAAAGTTTCATGTAGAGGTTCACTTCAAAATAACTGACTTTGAGTCAGAATCTTTTAAAGGGGCTGACATCCTGCTCTTGTCCACACTGTTGTCTCCTACAAACATGACCCTCTCATTTTTTCTGTGGTCACTCCTTCAGTAACTCTTGCTCATCACATCACATGGCCCCCTAACTCATCAAAGATCTCTCATCTCTGTAGATGACTTCACGCAGCTGTCTAACCACCCAGAGGAACATGTTTGACATGGCAGCAACTTTCTAGCATTTCCATTTTAATACCTAACATCTATACTGGTTGCCAGTGACTACACGAAGTCACCCAGCCCAGCATAACTCTATTCAAACTAGCCTAACATTGACTCTCATTCCAACTCTCATCCACCGAAAGATGCTAACCCCTAGCTAAAAAGGTAGTATTTAGGGCAAATTTTAAAAGATACTTGTCTAAGATAAAAATTATGTTACAGCTCCCCCACTTTTACCATAAATTATCTATTTATCCCAGCTCTCCTTTTATCCTCTAAGCAAGGGTCCAGCTGAAAGCTCAGTCAACGGCTAAACTTCAAATTTGAGGATTCAGCTGGCATCTTATGGTACATTTGCTATATATAGTTTTACAGTGTTAAAAAAAAGTTTTGAAAAATATGTAAAGAACAAGTGTTTTTTTTTGAAGTCCCTAAGGGCATAGGTAGAGTCATCCACTTACTTATACCCCAGTAAAGCACCTAGAGCAATTCTGAGGCAGACCAAAAAGCAGAATTTTGCAGAGGACAGAAAATCTTTCTGAATAGCTTAGATAAAATATGTGACCTGCATACTGCTTAAGCAGTGGAAATAAAAGAGAATGAATGTTCTTAATCTTACAGGAAACAACCTTGAAATGGCTAATATAACCAGGCAAAGTCACTACATTAAGTTAATTACTGGATTAAATTTTAAAAATCAATATCAGAATGCTGCTCTTGAAGAGACAAAATGTGGCAAAAACACTCCCCCGCCCCACTTTGTAGTGTTTTCTATTGGTTTTAAAGATTTTGGTAGACAAATAAGCTAGATGTTTTTGTCAAAATCACTGTGATTACTACAGAAAAAGTCTATAAGAGAGCAAAGACCAATACAGTAATAACAAAATTGCATCGAATGAAATATTAAGGAAAGCAAAATAGTAATTCTGAGCTCTGTGAATTTCAGACAAAATGACAATATTGATTGTAACACAGAAGCCAGAGCAATAAAATATCAAGACAAAAGCATACTCATTTTCCTTCATTTAAGGCAAACTCCATAGAGATATTTATATTTTTCTTAAAAGAAAACAGGTATTGTTAATGAAAGAGGACAGGGTAGTTCTTAGAAAAAGCTTTGCCCATGGTGTAGTTCCATAGTTCCATATAACTTATTTTAGATATATTAAAACATAAGTAGACTTTTCAGAGGGAAAATAATAAAGGAACATTTCTTTTGTAGGATTTTGCAGAATAAGTTTTTTCTTTTGTTACTTTAGAAAATCTTTCAAATTTAGAGGGGAGGAGGGAGAAGAAGAAGTTAACCACCACATTCATTAACTCTTCATCTGGTTTGCTGAATAATTTAGTTGGATTCTGTGTGGTGGGCATGTGGGCTGAATCTCATATATGCCATCAGAATTATTAGCACAGATTCTGGAGCAACACGTGAAAAATGTGGGTTTGTACCTCAAATTCACATAATTTTCCTTATAGACTCTGTATGAAGTATAATTTTTTTTTGTTTTATTTTGTTTTGTTTTAAAGAAAGAGATTAAAAACATGGCTGGTTGTTTTAAAACAGATGAACAAATCCCTCTCTGTTCTATTGTCAGTGTTATATCTGTTCTGGTACAGGATGTGTCACTGCATTCTGTACCGAAATGTTACTGCACATTATAACATTCATTGAGAAAAATGATTAAAAGGGAAGCTCAGGATGTGGTTAAACCCTAACAATGTTACTCTGGGATCTACATGCATAAATCATGCCCAGTGTTATGGAAAGAACCCAAGAACATAAAATAATACTCCGTTTTCTCTCTGAAGACTTCTGGAGACTTTGGCAAATGCTGGCTAATTTTATGCAAGTATTGGTTTAATATCTAAATTCCCGAAACACCTGCAGAGGCCCCAACTTTACTGAAATGTGTTTGCACTCAACGGTTTTGAAAATCAGGTCACTACGTTGCTATATATAAAGAACCAAAGTAGGCTGGCCTGATTTTTCAAAAGTGCAAAGCAGCCAGTGTTTTCACCAAAGTCAATGAGAAGTACCGGTGCTCAATAGCTGGAAAGCCAGCTGGTTTATGTTCATTTTTTCATTCGTATGAATGATTTTGGCTACCCAGAGCTGAAAATTCTTAACCAAGGTTTGATCTTATAAGATCATAACAGAATAGAGATTTGGGTCATTGCTTTTAAAGTGGGAAATGATCATATAGATTGGGTAGAATTTGGGGTAATATAGACAGATGTAGAAAAATCAGTTTAGACTTGGCTACCTATTTCCTCTAAAGTCCTTAACATCAATAAAATACCTTTTCATGTTTTGTGGTTCTTTTTCAGAGGTTTCATTCATAATGTAAACAAAAAGACTACGTAGGCTCCTGTGGGTATTTCAGATAGTGGTGTCTAGTGTCATGTTTAAATATCTGTCATATTTGTCACAATAGCAAACTAGGATGAAGATGGAAACACAGAGTGCAAATTTCACTGAAACATTGCAATTCACCCTGGAGTCAGTGGCAGCATTTTCACTGCTTTTAAAGGGAGCACAACCAAGTCAGCACAAGAAAAAGCATAAACGGAATCATCTCAAGCCTGCTGAAACTTCATTACATAATTTTAGAAATATGAAGGATAAATACAGGAGTCTAAATGACATGTACATGTATTATGCACCATTAATAAGTGATGAGAGATAAATAAATGAAACTGAACATGCCCAGTGCATTGCTGCTCCTCATAGGCTGCAAATCGGAGAGCCTAAAAATAGCAAAGATGATTCTGTGCCCAAGTGCCATGAAGGAGTCGTAGTTCAGCAACAGAAAATGTAAACAGAGCACCAGCCTATTCTGCTGCACATGCACCACAGTCCCAGTGGGGATGTTCAGATATGAAGGAGAGCACAACTTATTTCCCTGTGCATCAGACAGAAAGACCAAGGTAACACGCAAATAGCACGGTTATAAAACCTTATGAGCAAAGACCATCTGAATTCCTACTTCAATTTTCACTTGTCACTTTTGCCTGAGAAAATGTTACTGGCTAGTGGCTTTTTAAGTGCCTCATATATGTTAGGTTTGTTTCCCATTTTTTGTGCCTTGCAAGTCTGCTGAATTATTGATACTATGAAAAAACAAGTTAAGCAAGCAAACTTTTTTGTGCTTCCTGCAGAAAGCAGTGGTGGCAGTGGTCACTGGCTAGGGAAGGAGAGACAGTCCCAGAAATAATTTGAGCTTTGAAGCTTTTGAAGATCAATACCAGATCCTTAACTTAATTCCATAATAAGAAAGGCCAGTGGCTAACTTCCTCCATTTGAGGAGGAATGATGCATCCGTTCTGTTTCTAATCGGCAGCTGCCGCGGGAAGCCGTGGCTTGCTGCAGTGATGTCAGCACAGCAGCGCCAAGTGAGAGCCAGCAAAACATCGAGAAATACAGGAGGACAGAGCACAACTGTTTTCTCTTAGCTGATGATTTGCCTGCAAAAATAAATCCCACCTGTTCCAAAACCTCTGACATAATAATGCAACACAAAGTGTACCAAGCACCTTGATCACCTCTAGACTAGTCACAGGAGCCTCCCAGCAGACCCTCGTAGCTGCATGGCTGCTGCCAGAAGCAGATGCGCAGATCATCCTGTGGTGGCTGTGGTTCTGGGCTATGTGCTGCACATGTAAAGTCTGGTCAAAGTAGGCACGAAGGCCACAAAAAAAAAAAAAAAAAAAAAAGATTATTCAGAGCAACAATATCCTCTGTGGCTATGTCTCAACCCTTAACTTCCACTGCTCAAACCTTAGCTGTGGTAATTCCACTTACCAGGAACTACTGGAGGCGGATTTGGAATCCAGGCTCCGTTCTTCAGAGCAGAGTCCACAATATGGAAAAGAGACAGAGAAGGGCAGAAGTAAGAGTAAAGAAGTAAAGACTGACTGTCCTGTGGCTCTTACACACAGTCAGCCTTTGTAGAAACACCTGCCAAAATTATGTGTCCTCAATGTCTTATCATAGACCAATTTTCAAGCTGGCAGATGAAATGAACCTGGATCCGGACTCTGTATTTGACTTGAAAAGTCTAAATCAGGGAAAAGTGTGTGAGTGTCTCATGCAAAGGTCAGCGTAAGATTAAAACAGAAGCCTGAACAGAGCAAAAAGCTACTGGAATAAGGTAAATTTAAGGCCGAAGAAATGTGACACTTTCATTTAGAAAGGAAGGAGTTAAACAGCATGTGAGGAGCAGGGCTTAACTGGTGGTGAAATGAAGTCTGCTGTGCTGGAGAGCTGGACCAGAGCACTCAATTCTTAACTATCAGAAAGTAACCACAAAAACTACCTGGATAATATGATAAGAAAAGGACAGCATTATGAGAACATGGACTCCACTATTGCTTCAATCTGCAAAAACATTCAGAAGGTCCTCAGTGATGGCTGTGGTTATCTCTTATATCTTTAACTATGTAGCCAGGGGATCATTAAGGACCCAGAAGATACCAGTAAAATCTCACATGCAATGGCTGCAATGAGGAATCTAGAGCCTAACAAATGGGGCCCTGAAGGATCATTCACCATTTAAAGAGAAAAACAGTATTTTGGCTATGCTAATTTGAATAACGGACATCTTACCTCATAAGCCAGCAACTGAGGGCATATCGAATCCTATGCAAACTGACAAAAACAAGGCCCAAACTCTACATGTGCTAACCTCGCACCCAAAATTGTTGAGGACTATTGTACCAAAACTCTTGCCTGATAGCCACATTCATAATATACTACATCTGAATCAATCTTATTAATTAAGCTGGATTTAGTGAGACCAGGACTATCCTGATCATGAACCCCAGCAGATCATTCCACAAAGGACTGCACCATCACACAGACACAGGTTTTCCCCCTGCTTCAGTGACTTCTGCAACACATTTCATTTTGCAACACTGATGTGTCCTCAGAATGCATAAAACTACAGAGATCTGTTTTGAGTTGAGACAGCTCCGCAGATTTATACCAGCTGAAGATCTGGACTATACTATCACCACATTCCTTTCCCGCATGCAATACAGTACTGCTGTGCTGCAAACAGCTGTTGATATTGCCACATAGTGGCTAAGGGCAACTGCCCTCCTTCTAATAAAACAAAACCTTGTCACATGCAGTGGACAGGGACTTTTGGTTCCACCACATCTCCTTTGGGAACAAAACAGGTAATATTCATATGAGGAAGCTAAGCTGTATAAGAAAGATATTAATTTTCAGCCCACACTGCTCTCATGATAACTGATGCTTTGTCATCTCAAACAAAGAGCCAGTAACAACAGAAAATGAAACCCCTCCTTGCTTCTATAGTTAGAAAAAAATATAGATAAGATGTATATTTATGGAAATGTAAATAGGAGTTGTCATTTTCTCATATGCTACCTGAATGTTTCAGTCAATCTTCCTTTCCACACAAAGCTATTAGGTAATGAGAGCTCACATGTATTATCCAGGGGCTCAGCCCTAAATTTCTCTTTCAATTCAGAAAATTCCTATAGTCTCGAGTAGTTAGGATGTCTGAACTTCTCCTCAGTGCTAACACTACAATTTGTGTGTTTTGCAAGTTGCTTTTCAAGTCGCAAAAACCTTTCAGCCTGCCTGGCTGACATAAGCAGTATTCCTTAGCTCAGGCTAGAGAGCAAGAAAGTCTGTCTGTAAGAAGATCAAAATTGACATTTCTTCACAATTCCTTCATTAAAAAAAATCTTTTCCAAGAAGAAGGAGTTGTGTGATGTCTATCTCTTCTTATTCTCTGATGATCTAGCTGCACTGTTTTTCCTCAGCATTTTTATGTGGGCCTGATCCAAAATCCACCAGAGTAAATGAAGTCTTAGGGGTAAAAATGTATTCTAGCAGTAAATGACTGCAATTTATCTGCAGCAGTGAAGCTTGTCCAGCTGAATTGACACATAGATCAGCACATGCCTGGACTATTCTCCCTTCCATCTAAGACTTCTACCTTCATCAAAGCAGTGATCAGAGTGAAATCCTGCAAAGAGTTTAGAACAGTACTAGAAGTTTCAGTACCTCTGGTGCAATTCAAAGTGCAATGAAACTGTGAGGGATTCAGCAGGCAGAACGGAAAGAGAGGAATAGTAGTAAATCAGAAGCAATAGGCACGCCAGGATTTGCATTTATTTATTTACTGTTTTTTATGGACATTCAAAATTTGTAGGGTTCATGAGAGAAAGACAATAAAATCTAGCACTAATCTGATGTGGTAAATGTGGCTAAGAAGTTGTAAAATCGGGAGACTTAAGGTTATAGCAACAAGGTATTCAGTCAACCTTTTCAGACAAACTGACCTAATGGCTGGGTTTTTCTCCTCTCTGTTTTTGAAGATCCCAGGATAAAGTAAAGAAGTACTTGACAGATCAGGAATAAGAAGGTAATTCTGATAAGAACAAAGAGTCTGACAATAGATGGAGCATCTAGACTGGTCATCTCAGATTGGATCTGTGAGCAGAGCCTCCTGCGCAGTGACTCTTCATGCCTTATTGTGATGATCTGCAAAATTTTGTGTTTTTTTTTTCTTTTTTTTTTAGGGAAAAAAGAGCTGGAAAAAAACGAAGAAAGAGGCTTGTCAAGCAGCAAATCTAATAGACATTTGCAAGCAGTCTTGGCTTAAAATCTGTATTAAATTGTAAGGCAAGCAACAAAATAGTCTAGAGAAGTAAGTGTCTTCACCATCACAAGATAGCTTGCAATTAGTGTCAGATATTTTCCTAAATTCATTACTTCATTCTAACAGAATCCTGTTGCAACAGATGTCAACAAGAGATGCTGTCACATACTGTCTTTCCAAATCTTGGGAATAATCCTCATACATGGAGTAAGATTTTGTTTGGAAGAACAAAACTCAGAAGTTAGTCTGAGTTTTGTAAATCCTGGAAAAGAAGCAAGAAGACTTTTTTCTTGGTTGTAATCGTGATAAGAGCCATTTCTCAAGAACTGTAGTGGGACCATTGCTCTCCGATAACTGGGCCTTTTTGCTAGGTTGTGGTTTCTAAAAAAAATATAAAAATAAAATTCCCATACTCTGATGGGTTGCCTCAGAATGAGAGTGATTGAGCACATTTTAAAAAAAAATCAGATCAGGTAAAAAACATATTTTTGAGTTCTGTGTTTTTTTTTTTTTTCCCCAACACCTTTACAGCGCTGTTATTTTTCTGTCTTTCACTGAATGGTAACATGTTTGAGTCCCATTTTCAGGCTTATTTATTCTTGACATTGGTCTCTAAGCTGGTTTAGGATGGATCAGCTGTTAGGACAAGGACCGGTCAGGTTTATTATACAGCAATGCTGAACAAAGCTCCAAGTACTTGAGTAGTGAAGTGTTCATAGATGTGAGCTTTTCACTCTACATCCAGGAAAGCAGGGTGCTTTCAAAAATAGTTTGGTTGGTTTTATCAAATTGGGGAAAACACAGATATCATCAGTAACTAAATCATGTTAACTAAGGGGTCTGCACAACAGGAGTGTAACAGGCCCTGTTTTGAGTACCTACTCCAACTGGGAACCAGCTTATGCATGTTGTTGTTGCTTCTGATTTCTTCTAACATGACTTCAGTGTAAATAAGTGATTAAACCTTTAGTTATGCTTTTCTGACCCAGCAGTTTCCTAAACTGATCGTTTTTCTTTCTTCTCTCTTAACTCAGTATTTATTCATAAAGGGAAGATTCATGCATCAAGGCTTGCCAAAATGTTTGGATTTTAGAAAGATAATAGGATACTAAAAAATAAAATAAAAGAATGAAGAATTCAAGAAGGAAAACTGAACCTGCAGTTGAATATGAAAGGGTGCGACCCTTTGTAGAGAGTTTTGTCTGGGCACAGAAATAAAGCCTTTAAAGCATATCAGCATCCATTTAGTATTTGTTCCAAAAGACCAGATTTCCTCAGGCTGAACTTACAACTTACGCTATTTTAGTATACAAGGGTCAATTCCATTTGACCATTTCTATTTTTTAATTCTGAATATGAATGGTTGGGAGGCGAAGCGCATTACATACAGGGGATGGTATGCTATGCAGGCAGGGAGTTTGTGAAACAACCCCTAATCAAAGCCTTAAATGAAAAGCAGGGCGGCCTTGAAACAAGAGCATAGCCTTGAACTAGAGTAATATTTACAGCATGTTTAGGAATATAATCATCTATTGCAAAAATCACAATTTATTCTTACTATATTTTTTCACAGATTCCTTCAAGACCTGGGAGGTGAGCATGTATCAAGGTGTAGTAGATTAAATATGCAGCCAAATCTTGATTCTGTTCTTGTGCATGTCATTTCCAGCGCTGCTTCCCCAGTGTCAAGTGCCTTCCAGCATGCACTAAGCAACGTGACTAGCATCTGTCAAATGTTTGTGCTCTTGGCTTATCTCCTCGGGGGAAGATGTGTGTTCAGTAGAGTGTTTTCTTTTGGAATTTGTTTTTAATAAAATCGAAATGCATGTGCTATTTGTTTATGTTAGCGAAGACAAAGAAATATGCCTTATGCTGAGAATGGTGGGTACACAGGATCCCACAGCCCAGGGCTGCCTCTGGAAGAGGGAGGACTGCACAATTCTGCCCAGGAATAAGTAAATGAGAAGGCAGGACAGGAAGGGTAGGGGGAGGAAAGGAAGGAAATGCATTAAGGGGAGCGCATAGACAGCAGGCTACAGTGGGAGCACACGATTAGTCTTTATTTTTGCATCACTGAGAGCCTGCATTACTTATTGTAAGTAAAATTAGAATAGAATAGAATAGAATAGAATAGAATAGAATAAAATAATAAAAAATAAAATAGAAAGTGTGAGCATCATATCCTGGCATCCAAACCATCATCCTCTGCAATTTCAGCACCAGAACAGCACAGAGTCAGAGCAAGAGGCACAGAGCAGTGAGGCACATGACAGACTGGTGAGAGGATGTTTACACTGCCCACACTGCTGCTGGGTAACGTTAAGGTGCTCCAGGGCCTCCTTCACCAGTCCTTAAAGCAAATGAGACAAAAGAAATTAAAGTTGTCAGGCACTTGCAGCTGGTGAAAATATGAGGTAGAGCTGTATCCGTTGAGAATTGAACAATTACCATTTAAACTTAAAGAGGGCTTTGAACGCACAGTGGAGAAGTAGGGCTAACGTGGTGTTTTTTTTTTTTTTATTCAGTCAATAAAAGGAAGTTTTTATGCGACTCCTGCAAAACGCTAGCAGCAGCCTGCTCCATCCTACTCCCAGTTTTAGCCAGTGAGAATTCTGCCTTTGACGTGAGTAGATGTATTCTTTCTAAATAACTATTTTTGCTGTTTTTCTTTTAATTTCATCTTCTGAAATAATCACCTTGTATGCCTGCTGCTGCTCACTTAAGCACAACCTTCAGAATTAACTCCTATACTAGTCCTCACATAAATAGTATATCTAGTAAATTGTTCTTCCTCTGTTGTAAAAAGACTTTAACTATTGCCCTCCAGCTAAACTATCCCCATTCTCAGGGAATAGGCCTAAAATAAACAGTACATATAAAACATTCAGTTACCTTCAGGTGATATTTTATTATCCTTTCTAGTGAAATTGTCACTTTTCTCTATTTTAGCGCTCATTTTGCAACACAGCTAAAACCCAGGGTTCTCAGAATGATTTAGAAATTGAGACATCCCTTGAGTTGGAGATACAGCATCGCCAAACAGAGAGAGAGGTTTAAAAGTACCATTGCTCTCTGGTTGCAAACAGAGACATATGTGCATTTGCATTGATGCAGACAAGTGCTGTCTGTAAGGGAGGATTATTTTATTTCCCTCTATCCCAAGACATAAATTTAGTCCCCAGACTCCTACATATTTTGTTGGAAAATATACCTGAGCAAAGACTACAAGTTCTGTCCTTGGAGAGGCAAAGAGGAGATTTTCTTTTAGATTTATACCAGTAGTATGTGGAGACAGAAAATATGCAGTAAGTCAAAGAGATTTTACTTATCAGAGTTTTAGACAACCATTTGTCAGTACTTAACTGTATTGCTGGATGACTCATTCCTATTTCTAATACCTAGGAATACAGGGCATGTGTGGGAACACAATGTCTGCATTGATTTTAATCTGGTCTCTTTTTGTACTGTCTACAAATAGCTCAAAATGAACCCAATCAGATAACAGCGAAGAAAATGATTGCAAAAACACATACAGTAAGCCAGTCACAGGGGCCTCAGAAAGGCCAAAGAATACACAAACCAGAAATACCAAGGTAGCCAAGAACCACTCATAAAATTTCCTGTATAATGTAGCTAGGCAAATTGAATCTGTATAAAGCAAGCAAAAGGAGGCTTTCTTTTTATGCAGAGGAGCAGCATTTACCACCCAATGAGAAGGAAGTACCAGTCGGTGCATATAAGTACATCCTTTGTGAATCCTTCTTATTTTGGGACCTCTTCCACAAAGTTGAGCTCTGTGTCAGAGCAGGGATGGATGATCCATCTCTGTCCTAATCAGGATGGAGAAGGCAGGCTCTGCTGCTTGCACTATCAGTGTTTAAACACTAAACATGCTCCAGCCCTCCCTGAGTTCCCTTTAACAGATACCTGCTGAGATCCTTGGCTCCAGAGCACTGCTGGAAGAGTGGGTTAGGTGGGCTAGACTTTGGGGAAGGAGCTTTCCTGTTACAGGAGAATTTAGTTTTTTGAAGTTATTTCAGATCGTAGCAAATATATATATATATATATATATATATATATATATATTTGCAAACATGCAAGCTGTTCCTCTGAAAACAACTTGAATCAGTTCAATTCATATTTTTTCAATAACGTGAAACTATTTGCTTTCAGATTTGACATTTCTATTTTTCTTCACCTTTCAGTGCAAATCAGAATTTCAAAACAGTCAACTAAAATGACCAACCAGCCAATCCTTCTGTCTTAGAATTCTATATGTTTATAGTTTATAGACATAGTTATAGTTTATATGTTCAATTACCAATTCCAAAAAATTTTGAATAGGGAATATTCATCATGAACATCCAGGCTAGAGCTATAGCAAATCAAGGCTTATTGGTCTATCTCCTTAACACACATTTCTTCCACCATCCTCAAGATAATCTTCCTTCTCCTCCTTTTTTCTTTTTTGTAGCAGAGGAGAGGGAAAGAAACAAGAGATACAGAATGACAGGCTCACCTTAATCCGGAAGCAACGAAAGGAGGAAGCAGCAAGACACAGATGACAACCTATCTGCTGTTAAAATAGTCACAGAGTCAGAGTAACCTTTTTGACTGTGCATGCACAGCTTAAGTTCCCTTTTCCATATCAGTACAAACAGTAAGTCCCTTACGTGTACTGCAATTACACCGATTTTACATTGGATGAAGTCACAGGACCATCAATATTGCTATAAAAACAGGGATCAGAATTTCCTCTTGCCTACCCCTGATGACCGTGTGTCTGCCCTGCCCTCTTTCTGATACACATCTTTTCTTTGTCAGAAACAACTCTGACTGCAATTGCATGGAAAAAATGGAGAGGCCCAAAGTCTCCAGGCTGGTGCCAGCTGAGGGCAATGCACATCCACATAGGTCAGGGAAGCTGGGCTGGTTCTGCTGATAGCAGCCACCCTGGGGCAAATCCTGCTGTATTCCAGGTACCAGGAACCAAGCACAGGTACCAGTTAATGTTTGCAGTGGAGACTTTTCCCAAGATCATCTTGGCAGAAAGGGATGAGTTTTCTCCACTTTGCCAGATCAGATTTACAGTATGTCCAGAAACTCTAAAGAGGAAACAAGAAATAAGGGGAAGCACCTGGGGAAGCAATTTCATATTTGAAACTGCAATAAGTCCAAGTAAAACTCACCTGGGTTTTCCATCCAGATCAGACTCCACTTTTTAAAGAACTTTTTGCAGTCTGCAGGCCTAATATCACCCCCCACATCCTGTGATGCTGCATAGCTCCTTGTTTACTTTAGAAAAAAAACAGAAAATTGCATATGTATATGCTATACTTCTGCTACCACCTTGATATTTGTCTTCCAGCAGCCTCAGAGAAAGCTTATGAGAAAAAAAAAAAAAAAAAAAAAAAAAAAGGCAAAGGGCCTCACAATCCTCTCCCTTGGAATAACATGTTTTACAAGGGTAACCGATTTTCCTGATGACAGAAGGGTGTTGTAGGATCTCCATCAGGAAACAATTCCATAGCTGCACTCTAGACACATCGCACAGACTCCAAGTTTCATGTAGCACCAGGAACGTCAGGGGTGCTCAGCCCACCCTTGCTTTACCAGCAGGCTTGAATCTTTCTCCACCAAGCCCAGATCTGCTGAGGCCTGTTTGAGTGTCTCTTCGGGCCGCTCCACAGAGGGGTCTGATATAGCCTGGAAATGTAGCACATCTTCCCTGTGAATTTAGTCAGTTTGGGGCAGGAAGCAACAAGTTTTCCATTCTTCACTGCAAAATACAGGGAAGCAAAGACACTGAAGACCATTAGGATCTAGTGTTCTGCACAGAGCAATTCATTTTTACCTATGGAAGACCTTTTGTCCTTATGGGAGACTCGTTGTACTCATATCTCAGGGAGAGGAAGGATTGAGGGTCAGCATGATGTCAGAGGAAGAAATTCAATAAGTATCCACTTAAAACCAAATAATTCAAAAGGATTATCACCTTAGAAATCAACTAAATGGAGTACATTGCTTGCCAGCTGAGTCAAAACATGGTTATCTATTATTTTAGCAAGGAATTTTTATGAAGGCAAACAAAGTGTATTACACCCTTCTAATAGTGCTAATAACTCATCCCCAACTAATAAAGATAAGCAACAAGCAAGCTTTTGAGATTAAATAATCACTTTCTCCAAGTGCTAAATTGTTACTATTAGCAAGTGTTTTCTTTCATTGTTGAAAAGAAAGTTTAATTTTAATTAAACAATAAAATATTAAACTCACATTTTCGGAAGACACTGCTATAAACCTTGGGTTTTTTTTAGTTTGTTTTATTTTTTAGTGTTTTTTTTTTTCTTTTTGTCTTTAGCTGCCATCTGGAATAAGCACTGTAAATTTAACAAGGAAAATGATATTAATACTTCTGATTTCAACCTGTACATTTTTTTTTAAAAAAAGTTTACTATAAATACATGTCTTATAGTCCCCATCTCCCCTTGATACACACACTCAAGTTTCCTAAAAATAAAAAACTATCTTTGATTTGCATCTGTTTTATTTTTTTTCTCTGTTGAGCTAAGAGTTGATTCTCCACCCACACATATGACAGCAGCTAACTCTCAATTTTAAAAGATCCTTAATGGAGAAACATGTTGGAAAGAGAGTTAAGAGTTACTGGAAATTAAACATCTGGACTTCTCCTAAGTATAAGGTTTTTCCATCACCCTGGAAGGCCACTGACTTAAATAAAAAACCCTTGATTTTTATACTCGGCAATACTTGACTGGTTGATAGAGGCTGGTGATTCATTTTGCATGTTGAAACATGCCCACTCCCTTCACTTGCACCAAGCAGTAGCTTGTTTTGTTTCTTAAATTGTGCGAAATGGCAGGATTTATAAATCTGTTACAGCTGCCAAAACTAGATTAAGACCAACCTAGAGCTGATGTAATGCAACTCTCCTTGGATGACAGATCCCTGAGTGGCAGGAGATCTGCCTCATAATTCCCCAAATATCACAACCTGAAAACTCAAGTTTGGGATCAAATGTGCATATGAAGGGATGGGGAGGGAGATGAGAGTTCTCCCTCTACACCACTCCTGGAGACACTAGGGGAGCTCTGACTGAGCTAATCAGGCCCTCTGAGAGGCAGGAGTCAGCAGACCCTGGGGGCTGGTGTCCCAGACTGCTCCTTTGGAGTTCACACTGCATAGGGATAACATCCCTGCCTCCAAGTGCACCAGATGCCCCTCACCCCAACCCTTCCTTAGCTCTACATGAGGAGAAGATGGAGCTGAACTGATTATAAAGGAAGATATACTTAAGAAAAAAATAGGCCTGAGGGAGAGGTGTAATAAGCCGCATGGAAATTCAAAAGGAACCATAGAGGAGATGAATCTGAATCACTCACAAGGCTTCAGAGCAGAGCAAAAGTGTTACCTCAGGCCCCTATATCAGACCTGATCCTCTGAGGCAGGGCACATGGTAACTTTCTAAAACCCAGGTGTCCAGATGAAACCAGTGAAGGGAAAGAGGGGGAGACAGACAGGGAGCATTCCTGTGTGGCTTCCAGCTCTGCACTGAGGGCAAAGGGACCCTCAGGGAGGTGTTTGGATATACCCTACCATCACCAGACACAGGAAACATCCTAACCTTGTGCTTGATAGCCTTTCTGGTAAAGACTGGTGATCCAAATGCTGGTCTTTAACAGCCATGTCTTCTGATCGGAAAGAAATGGCAGGAAGAGGTGGGAGTGTGTGTGTGGGGGGGGGGAGAACTGTCCGCTCCCTGCTCCCTGCCATGTATATTCATTTATAAACTCTGCTATAGCTACCATACAAATGCTAAATGGGAAGCTCACAAGGATGTGAAAGGTCCGTGTTCAGTCAGGACAACATACGTGGCACTGCAGCGAAACAAAGGAAACGAGTGGGGAATCGGTGTGGAGGGGAGCCTCCGAAAACCTGCAGTGCAGCAGAATGAGCAAACGAGTTAGCTAAACACTCAGCGTCTCTGTACAGCAAGCCACAGCAAATGAGGCATGAAAGCCGAATACGGACAGGCAGTTAATAAAAGGAACAGGATGGAAACAGAGGCGCCCACCACACAAAATGCAAGATTGAAAAAGAATTGATAGATCGGCCACTTCAGGGATAAAGACAAAATTAGGCATATTTGGAAACTGTGGTAAAAAATGAGGGATTCATTTCCTGAATTCATGGAGCTTAAAGAGACCTTTGTATCATTTATTTTGACTTCCTGATAGGAAGGAATAGCCTAAACAGAGGCTATTACATTTCACTCATTTCTCCCTCTTTTAAGGCTTTCTTTACCTTTTCAGATACAGCTAAACCACTGCAGTAGCTCATTACAGGAAAATCTTCATGAACTCTATCAATAACTGCACTGTGAGGCTTAAGGATAGGGCTGATACGAACACAAACCACTGGCAGAACACAAAATCAACACCACTGTAGCAGCTGTCCTTTCCAGGTGAAAAATCTGTATTTTTTCCCAGAATTGGCTGACTGGACATCAAGCGTGTGGAGAAATCTCACCAAGACATCACTTCCAGACCTGGGTCCCCTCTCCTACCCCAGCTTCTGCCTGTTCTTGTACCACTTTTGTCCTCAGCAAGTGGCCATCCTCACCTGGCCTTGCAGGGACCTCAGGGGACAAGCACAACAAAACTCTGAAAAAAAAAAAGGGGGTCAATTGTGCTTAAAGAAGGGGGAAAAAAAAGAGAGAGAGAGAGAGAAGGAAGGAAAAGAGAAGAAAAAGATCCTTCTCAATTCCTACAGGCAGACATAAGAAGCCCCAATGTATAAGATTTGATTATAACCATATCTTTATTTAGAGCTGCAAGTGCTGTGGGCATTCCTAAGGCAATTCTTAACCTCCTGTTCCTTAAATGAGATCCAGTGATTTCCACAGGGTTGCTTAAGAGTAGAGCAGCAGCAGAGAAGGCTCAAATGTGAAATATTACTGTGAAAGAAGAGAAAACAGTAAAAAGACTAAGCAATGGTTTCAAAGTAAAAAAAAAAAAAAAGTACCATCTAATATTTAATGCAATGGGTGACAGAATTTTGTCTAGAGATGAAGCTGAAAGTAGAAATAAATGCAAATCTAATTTTAACAATGTCAAGCATAGATCCCAGTACCACACATAGATTGAGCACCAGTATTTTTCTGTGCTCCCCCACTTCCTTCTGCTACATACAGAGACAAGACCAGTTTCCTTTTACTTAGTATTTTCATGTCTATATGTTCATAAACTACATTGGTCCTTCATAACAAATCTTTAGCAAAGAACTCAGAAGTAGTTATTCATGAAGGTCTCATTTGCCTTTACATATTCTGAGGAAAGAGAAAAAAAAAGGGGGGGATGTAAAGTACATCAATACCATCTATATCCATCAATAGATATAATTTGCTAATATAAACTCCAGTCTGTTTTCCCAGTTATATCACATTTGGCTGACAGCCTGCAAACATCTAGAGAGGTAACTCACATTACTTGGTACCATTATACTCTCCTCCGGATGTGTTGGTTCTTCCGCAGGCTTGTTATTAATGCTTTAAATAGGAATATAAAAGTATCTAACAATAGATTTATTTTCTGATGTGCTTTTTTCTATAAGTGCTCTGTCACGGTCTTCAAAAACATCAGCAGTTTATCTCTCTCTTAATTGGCTTACTATTAAAGCAACACAATTTGGGGAGAATTTAAGGAATCACCATTTCTTAGATTCTTAGAAGGAAGGCTGTAAGATAGTCCCCCCATCATTTTTAAAACTTTTCACATGAAGATATTCTCACCTACCCTAACAATCATTTCAAGTTTCAGGAAACTGTCAATTTTAAAAGCTTCAGATATATTAATTACAGCATGTGCCATATCTTATTTGCACAAAAATGGAACTTTGTAGAAAACAGTCATGTATATATAGCCAATCATCAAGTTTATAGGCCGAAAGTTTATCAGAATGAAGTCCATTACTGATGATCTTGTGCCAAGTGTCAGTCTTCTTGCATTAAGAAAATGCCATTTTTTACTACTGAAAGCAATAGGAAAGTTGGTTCCTGGTCACATGAAATCTGCAGCAAATACAACCTGGGCATTTAGAATGACTGCATTATGACTACACATTTATAACTCCCACATGATGACAAAGGCCACATTTTATGTTTATACTTTCCATAATCCCTCCAAACCAATACTTATATTGTTCTGTGCTGACTTAGGTTCACTGCCTGTACTTGAAAGACTCCTGATTTATACAAGGATAAGAAAAAATCAGGCTTACCAGGTTGCTCAGGAAAGAAAGTACCACAGCGCTTGACACCACGTGAAAAAAATGAAGAAGTTATCTGAAATACTGTAGTGCATACAGGGGAAGTGCATAGGTCTAATTCAGGAACAAACATGCACATAGAACAGGATAGAGGATTAAGTAGTGGTTTCCCAGAAAAAATAGGCAAGGGGCGTAAACTGCTTAGCATAATCCCATGACATAAAATGGAAACAAAGGCCAACTGACAGAGAACAAAAAAAGGAAAGTGAAAACAAGGCCTTCTTTCTTTGCTGTATGGTTTGTGGCTTATCAGATACTACACACCTTGCAGAGCAGTGTAATTGGATGAAGAGTTCTGCATTATTATCCGACCACATAATCACATTAGAGTTTGACTTATTCACTTCAACCATAGCTAGCAGATAGCAAAGGGTCAGGGAATTATGTAACTTGCAGTGTGCATTTCACCATGAGCTCTGAAACACTCAGACTAAGGAATGCTTTTTACCTCCTTCAAAATACTTTTTTTAAATGCAACTCCAAAATAGATAAATCTAAACTCATGTTGCTGACCTATGCTATCCTAAGCAAATCAGTAGGTGATGTACAGCACCCCAAAGCATGTTAAATATTTCAGCATGTTTTTATGAGCTGATCAGTGGCTTATTTTAACTCTGTGTAATTGCAACTGTGAGGTAAAGAATTTGAGATGCCAGCACATAACAGAAAACAGCCTCTTGTGGCTTCAGAGTGTTTCACATGGTGTGATTTCACGTTGTGGCTGATCCAAGCTGTAACTCTTCCCCATAAATTCCCATCTCCCCTCTCTGTGTGCAAGCACAGAAAGCTATGCAAGCACGAGGAGAAAGGGAGGCCAGTCCAGCACCCTGGTATGTCGCTCCAAAAGCAGGCTGCACAGGACAGTTCTCATGAAAGGGAGAAAAGAGCAATGACTGAAACAAAATGTATAGCAAGTCCTCTAATTCTCTCCATTAGATCAAGCTTGGGCACAGTGTATGTTTTTTTTTCACCATTCAACATTAAGTTTCTGTACTTTTGCTATGCTATTTTGGGGACTCAGCAGTTAGAACTAAACCCACATTCTGGTCTCGGTCCTATCACTACCTCTACCTGAGCATCACACCAGCACCTGCCCTCTTCGCCTCTCTGTAGTGATATATTGTCCCTAATTGCTCTATGCTCTGCAGCTACCCACTGGCCAGGACCCTCACTGAGCATTTCTAAGTTCCAGAGCTACCAGAGTAATGTAGGAACTCTTTGCTGTTTCAGTATGCAGTAAGTGAAACTAAACATACAGTAGTGAAAAGTGGAACATAAATGCAATAGAAATTTATGATCCTTTCCCTATATTACTAAACCATCAGGTGCCCTTACTAAATATACTTACTAAAATAGAACGTTGTATTAGAGATGGTTTCCCCTATTGTTTTTATATCAGCTACAGGACTTATACGTACCCAGCCTGGTAAGACGGTTTTGTTTTGTTTTTCTCCCTTCCTCCTTTTCTTTTTTTAAACCACTTGCATTTCATCATAAAGGTATATCTGCTAGTTAAGAATAGGATATTATCGTCTGGGAATTCTTGCTATGCAGGGCAAAGTGTTGAATCTTCAGGCACTCTAAAGATACCAGTAACACTTCCACAGGAGTAGGGAAAGGACTGAAGTTACAGATGACTCACACTAAAGGGCTCTAACTGTTTCTCTCAGCTCCCTTCTCTCCTCCCTTTTCTCCAATCTGGCAGGCAAGAAGGTAGGAAAGCTGGAAGCTTTTAGTTCTGCCTGATAGTCTAGCAAAATACCTAGCGCAGATGCAGGGAGCCAGCATAAAAGCCTGGTGTCTGATTAGATGAGATACTGGGAGCCAAGAACAAGATTGCGGTGCCTGCTGAGTTGAAACGGAAGCCAGGTTGAAAGGAGGTGCTCCGCGCTCAGGGACCGCACGGGGACTGGCGAAGGGGATGAAGCGAGAGGCAAAGAAACGTGGGGAATGCTAATGGTTTAGAAGAGGAATTGGAGCAGCTGGCACCAAAAATTAAAATAAATAAATAAATAAAAACAAGAAAACAAGCACCTACTCTAATCCTGTCACAAGGAATATCAGTATCACTAGTATACATGTGCACATACATGTGCAGTAGTTTAAGTAGGTAAATAGCTTCACTGAAGGCAAAGAGAGAATTACAGGTATTGACTTCATCCGTGGGGCTATACATATGCTTTAAACTGTATATATCTTTACATCCTTTCCTGAACAGCATCATTCTACATTACCAAGATCAAGTTTCCTATTTATCTCTGCACAATAGTTTTTAATTATTTTATCAAAGTGACTAGCAGGCCTAGAATACACCATAGTGCCGTGTAATATCTTTCTTTCTATTCGGCCCACATAGATAGGTGTAGATACTAAAAGAAAAAAATGCATGAACAAGAAAGGTTATGGCTTAAATATGATCAAGGTCAGCAAAGAGAGTCAGTCCTTTAAAGAGAAAGGAGCCATCCAAGGCAAAGGAGAAAATTTAATCAAAGAGGCTGCACCCATTGAACTGATGGCCTTCATCAACGCTCAGCATTCCACACTCCCACACTTCCTTTAATTCTCACCAGACATTTCAAAAATACTATAATCTTAAGTAGTAGGCTCTAAGAAATTTTAATTCAATTTTCATTAAAATAGCAAATATTTGTTATAATAACTTAAAAGTGTTTGCAATCATGCAGATGAATCTTGATCGCTTCTCTGTTCAAATTCCTAGTCCCTGTATAATTACTTGCTTAAGACCCCTCTTGTGAATAGCAAATAAATCATTACCGATTAGACTTTTTTAGGATTGTTTTGAAGAGACCCAGCTGCTGTCTTTATGTCAAAGTACAACCATAAGGCGCTAGTGATTAAACAACATAGTATTTTTGCATGTCAGACATCATGTGCTTGGATATTAATCATACTTTGCGCTTTTCAGATGTAAATCTCAAAGCAACTCATTGAAAAACAGTTATATTTCCCAATTTACTGACTGAGAAACTGAGGCAGGGGCAGAGTGACTTGCAGTTCTCACAGCAGATCTGCAATACAGCCCTGGCTCCAACAGGTTAGAATTTCATCTGGGATTCTTGCCTTTTCATCCACCTTTTGCTTCCCATCTATAATGCTGAGACAAAGAACAATCCTGGATTATTTGATGATGCTGAAGCAAAAAACCCACAGCATTGGCCAACCATGTTGCCAAGGATTGTGCAAATCTGAACTCAAATCAGAAAAATACTCCTATCACATTACAATCTTACTTTTTTTTCTCTCAAAATATATAGTAAAACATTTCTCACAATAAACAGCCCTTCATAGGCCCTAAATTAGCCAGCAAGAATTGCTTTCCAGTTCAAAAATTGTCATAGATATATCCTCACTATGAGATAAATGCATATATATACACAAAGAGAGAGAGAGAGAAAGGAAAAATAAGAATTGGTCTGCTTAATTGTGATAGCAATAGATACTTTAGTATATCTCCGTGAAATGCTTTTTTGCATAAAATATGGTAATTTTGCAAGTGGCTCTCAAAAATAATCCTTTTCTGCTTATATATATAAACAGATATACATAAAATATTGAAATATATATATGTATATATTCTTTAAACCCAATGAAACAACATCTGTAAATCATTACTGAAATTAAAATCTCTTTTTGTGTCAGTTGTGTTGAAGGCGGAAAGCTATTTATAAAAACTCTAAATATATAGCTGACTTTCCTACCGAACTCAAAAAAGGTACACCAGCTACTCATAAAGCTGAGTCAATGACTGTACCAAAAAAAAAAAAAAAAGCTTGCAGGGGGTGCTGAGCTGGACCAAAGAGATCAATGTGACATTTAGTGGTTGCAATACCACTGGAACAGCAACCAACTCCTCCGGAGGAAGTGGTAATGTGCTTACTCAAATTTTCTACCCTCCCTCAGGTTCCTGAATTCACAATCCGAAAGTCTTCAACAGGCTTAAATCCGGAGACAATAATGCTCCTCCACTTCCTTACTCAGGAAGCTTTAAATTACAAGGATGGATCATTTTAATTGCTACTCTTTGGCTTCTCTGCTTGAGCTATTGGTAAACATCTATGGCAAAACATATGGATGTAAAAGTAATAGATGTATCAGACCATCACACTTGCAGCTACTGCATTATAAACTTTGCACCCAGTGTATCTGGTAAAGGCTATTAGAAGTGGAAATATTCATAAAGCATTTGTAGGCAGTAGTTTTATGTCCTGACATTAGCAAACTGCCCACTAAATTAACCAGCGTGTCGTCAGCAAGCAAGCCTTGAAGACTGGGAGGAAGCTCTAAATTGCTCTGCGAGAAAGTCAGGGCTCTTGCAGTGCTGAAAGACCATTTAAACAGTTCTTATTCCTACCTCCTTCTGTTAGTAAAATACTGATGTGAGTGATTCCAGAGAGCAATAAATAGGGAAAAATTCAAGCTCACATTCTGGAGCTAAGCATGCTGAAACTGGGATTATGATTTTTTTTGAATACTTAAGTGAGAATTTGGATCACCACTGCTATTACCAAGAACTCTTTATATTGTAGTAGGACTTAAAGGCACTATTCCTCATCCTGAGAATGAAAAATTATATCATCCATTGCAAAAGACGTGCATAATGGCAAAGAAGGGGTCCTGGGATCATCTGAGTTTTGCAGAACCCAACACTGATTACAGATCTTTTCTAGGTGACTGGTTGTCACAAGCTGCTCAGTGTGTGCAGAGGGCACCCACTGCCCGTGTCCTTGCCTTTGCCTCGCACAGTGGCCTCCTTGTGCTCTTCAGACATCAACACACTTGTTCCTATCAGATCACATACTGGATAACCATTTTCCCCCTTTTAATGCTAAAGACAGAGCCCTCTCTGCCCAAGCAGAGGTCAGGATAAGTAAAAGTTTTATAGTTTATTTATTTCTTTCAGGATCCAGCTAACTCCTCTTTCTTCTCCTTTCCTAAAACCTTTTACTGCTGCCTCAGGTTCTTTTTCACTCCCTTTCAGCCCCAAGGTATCTTAACACCTTTTGGGGGTGAGGAGCCTGCTCTATTGCTGAGTGTATTTTCACAAATGATAGTTCATAATTTTAACAGTATCAAGCTCATATAAAACACTTTAACACCTCAGAGTTGAAAAGAGGGCTAGGTTTCACTATTTTTTAGATAGAAAACCTTAAGCTGAGAAAAGGTCAGCTCGATTTGACACAGGTCATGCTTTCTCTGGGCCTTACTGATCATAGCTGGGATGTTTCAGGGTCCTAGTTCCTTTTTAAACAGATTACCATTACTTACAATAAGAAACAAATATCTACGGCATATACTCAAAGACTGAGCAAACACTGCTTTGTTCAACACCCGGATTTGACTTCAGTTACATTTCAAACAATGAGGTGCCACCCACTGGGACAATAAAGAGGGATTTTATGAATTGCGGTGCTGTTGCACCTACGTTAGCACGCAAGCTGCTACGCCAAACCAGGAGGACTGCAGTGTGCACATGCACACATCCCCGTTGACAGCTGAATGCAAACACAGCAGATGGTGGCAAGGCAGCAGCAGCAAAGAAATAAAGCTGCCAAATAAAGCTAAGCCTAAAGGCAGCTCTACCAGGAGTTTAGTAGCAGTGCTATGTTGCATGACATTCTCCAACCTCTAATATGCAGTTCCGGGGACAGAATGGAAAGGAAAGCACTGATCTCTCGGGTAGGCATTAGGATCCTCTGCACTGCTCTGAGTTTGCTCTGACACCCGCCAGGCAGTAGCTGTCCCCAGTGAATCACACGCACCCAAGGCCACCAACACACCAACGAGCTGCGACCACAGGGACCTGTTGAGGTTTTGCTGTGCTGACTCAAAATTAACTTCTCTCCCTCACCCTCACCTCAGGCCAGAAAGATGCTTAACTGAACAGATTTACAAAGAATGTGGATATATTGAGAATAGATGCAAAAAAGACTGTTACTCATAGGAGTCAGAACAATGGCAACTCCCTATTGCGTTAGTGGTTTACTGCAGCTAAGAAACACCAGATGGAAAGTCATGGTACTTTAAATATGCTTGTGTTAATGAAATAAACCAAGATGCAAGAAGTAAGGGAATGTGTATAAGACCAAGTATCTTCCTCCGTTTCCCACCTAACCATTTAATTACAAAGTCAAACAGTTGATTTGTATGGCCTCCTTATAAGGGGAGGCAGTCACAGATGAATTGTCTTTGGCTTCATTACCAAATATTCTGGAAAATGCAGAAAGCAAAGTCCTAATCTAATTGTGCAACAGTCTGATGCCAATAATTACATAACCAATATGATAGCTAAAGTACCAGGATTTATCTGTTTTAACCAAAAAGATTAGATTAGCTGGTGTTTTCAACTAGACAACATTGCTTTTAATTTTCACGTCCTTGCCCACGTTCTTTTACAAAGGATTAAAACACTTTGGTTGGCTAAACTAGTTCTGGTTACAGTGATGTTTCAAAGGAGCAGATTTCCATGTTCATTCTGCTCCTTGTATTGGTTCCGAGGCTTACAGGTGTTCCTGGGGAAAAGGGCATGAAAGCCTTCCCTAACATCCTTTCCTCAAACAGGACAGGATTTCAGAGCTCTTTCTATGCCATTTTTCTTAATGAGGCCCAACAGTGAGCCTGAGTTTCAATATACCATCCATGGTACCTGCACCCGTACTGCCTTTAAGGGCTGAGTTTAACCTTTGACAAAAATCTTTCCCTATGTAGGCCTGAAAGATCAGGTACTTCAGCATGGAGCCCGCATGGAAGACGGCAGTTAGATCATGGAAATGCAGTGGAACTAGCATAACAGTACATGTATTCCTGCTGAGGATATAATATATCTCCTTTAGACAATTAATACAGGACTCAGATCACGAGTCAGCCTTTTTCCTGGCCTCCTTCCCCTAGAGTGACAAGATTGGCTTAAAAGGTGTAATTAAAAACAAAAACACACTTGAGATCATCTATTTATCCATAATTTGGGGGACCATCAAGCTTTGTTTTCATCTCTGAAAAAAAAAGGGGGGGATGTTTTTGCATGACTCTCTGAATCTAGGAAGTGAAAAGAACCATCAATTTGAGCAAAATGCACATGCTCAAATAAAAGCAATATTGCATATGGGTATAGATGATACTACAGACCGGTGCCAAACCCAGAATAAATGTGAACAATAAATAAATATATTTTGTAATGATGAGGAAAATAGGCTAATACTGGAAAGTACAGATGTTACTGTATTTGCATCAGGAACTGGGGCTAAAAGCAAATACCAGGGGGGAAAAAGTATCTTGTACTTCCATGCATCACATAACCCAGACACTCATGCTGACTATTGGTATTTGGGATCCTGGGGTGCATTAAGAGCGTCTCCAGCAGGTCAAGCGAGGGGGATCCTCCCCCTCTACTCAGCCCTGGTGAGGCCGCATCTGGAGTATTGTGTCCAGTTCTGGGCCCCACAGTACAAGGGGGATGTGGAGCTGCTGGAGAGAGTCCAGCGCAGGGCCACAAGGATGATCAGGGGCCTGGAACATCTGCCCTATGAGGAGAGGCTGAGGGAGCTGGGCCTGTTCAGCCTGGAGAAGAGAAGGCTGAGAGGGGACCTGATCAGTGTCTATAAGTACCTCAAGGGAGGCAGTGAGGATGGTGCTGGCCTCTTTTCACTGGTGGCCACCGACAGAACTAGAGGAAACAGCCACAAACTGATGGATCAAAAGAAGTTCCACAGGAACTTAAGGAAAAATTTATTGACAGTGAGGATGACAGAGCACTGGAACAGGTTGCAAAGACAGACTGTGGAATCTCCTTCTCTGGAGATCTTCAAAACCTTCTTGGATGCAATCCTGTGCCACGTACTCTAGGTGACCCTGCGTGTGCAGGGGGTTTGGACTAGATGATCTCTAAAGGTCCCTTCTAACCTTAACGATTCTGTGATTACGCTAGCCTTGCAAAGACCCCATCTCTCTCTATCATACAGGTCTACTGATCTTTTTAGAACCTCTCAGGCTCTGAAGACATGCGCATGAGTATTTGTCTAAAATTCCAGATTAGAGAAGAAACACATTCTTGATGAGTTGCTCTAGAATACGCAGGAACTAAGGTAAGGATAAGAATGTGAGGAAGCATTTGCAGCAGTAAACTCTGAAGAAATCAAAACTGCAAAAAAAAAAATCCTTTAACTTTATTGGAGAAAACAAAGCATTTGCACTATTTAGGGAAGGGGAAAAAAAAAGGAAAAAAAAAGAAAAGAAAAAAAAAAAAAAAAACAGAACCTCTGGCATCATTTGTCACTGCACAAACCTACCAGAGTCCACACAGAGAACTGGGACAATTTTTATACTATAGCATTATTGGTCACTGCTAAGATCTTCCTGAACCGACAGATATATTAACTCACTACATTTACTTCAGCTTAAAAGTATAGTTGAGTGCCATATCTCCACCCTTACAATGCAGTGACCTTCTATGCACAGCAATTTGTCAGTTCTCAAAGTAAATACAGATAGAAGGCCTAGTCAAAGCAAAAGTCAGGACCTTTCTAGCACCTTTCCTCTGTGAAGCTAACTGACAATAAATACAAACACACACCTTCCAAATGGGGAAGTACACACATAGAGTGAGTCCAAACTATATCACTTGCATTCCCAGAGCCCACATATCATCTGTTCTGAATCAGAAGACAGCCCTCTTCTTAACTTCTGCTGCCAGCTGGAGAAAATGAAATGTTTCTTGCAATAAGATCATTCTCCTTTAGTTAAGAGCATATAACGTAATTCCTTTGCAGTATTGCCAAGGTCTCTGTGTTATGTGGATTTTCAGCTTGGGAGTCACAGACCTAAGCATGAAAATCCACAGAACAAATGTTGAAGGTGAAAGGACTTACTCTTTCTGAAAAGGGACCTAATGGCCCTGAAGTTTTCTAATCTTTCTCATATGACAGTTGCTTCCCAGCCACAAATCAGGTTAACAGATAGTGTGAGAGATGTAAGTTTGAATCCCCAAGCACATATCAGGGATTAGGAGAAAGTAGAGAAGGTCAAGCTCTAGTGCTTCTCTCGCCTTGTTCCCTCCTGGCCTGGACAAATCTCAACATTCAGACACCTGAATGAGGCAGGAGGTCCTGCAGTACAGCTTTGCTTCATAGACAATGGAGAGAAATCTAAACACTTTGCAGCTCTTCTATCTCTCCTTCCCTCCAGTGAGGGTATGGCACTTAGATTTATCAAGGAGAAAAAGAACTTCCCAAAAGTGTTACTCCACGTGGTGCATACATTCCCTATCACATAATGAAAACATCTCTTCTTTAGTAATAAGCATCCATTTCTAAAAATCTTAATTTGCATATCCTTTGGCACACTGTAATCCCAAAATCTTTTCAAGGAGTACTGCCTAGTAATATAAATTTGTATAACTGTTTTTTTCCTATGTCATTATATTATTTTGCCATGTCTCTAGAATCACACATTTACTATAGGCTGCCTTCAATTTAGAGAGAAAACAGAAAGCAAGACTGCAAGTCAATGATGAGAGATGCACTCCTTATTCTGATCTTTACTTATTCCATGATGTGAAGGTGGAACAGGTGATATGTCTATTTTAGGGAAAAGGGAGCTCACAGGGATCCCTCCCTGTTCTATTACAGATTCCCCCCCTCCCACACTCACACGCACCCTTAAGGAATCAGGGCCGAGAAGGAACAGCAAAAAGGCTAGAAACTTAATCACACTGCTCCTTTCTGATGAGAATACAAAACTAAGCTATTGACTAACCACAAGTAGAAAGCTAAGGGATATGCTCCAAGAAGGGCTGGGGGTGAAGAGGATAGCTCATGGATAGATGTAAAAAACAAACAAAAAAAAGCTGCTCGAAAGCCTCAGTAGGGACCAAGACAAAAGCAAAGACTGAGCCAGTAACTGGTGTCTCAGGCCACATCTTAATAAGTTCAAATCTCAAGAAAGGACATTCTGTAAGAAAAGTACAAGGTTCTAAGAAAATCTGAAGGAAAAATTAACAGAGGATCTCCATAAGAAACTTTATTCCAAAACATCATATTTCACAGTGCAATACAGCTTCTGCCATGGGGAGCTTTCTCAGGTGACCTGTTTCTTGATGAGTAGGGAGGTACTGGGTCAGACCACATAACAGGAAGATGCATCTAGCTTGGTGAGTCATACAGCAAAGGAATGACAAAGTTGAGTCATTTAATGAGGAAGAGCTATAGGCTGGCTTTTCATGAGAATAGTTCGAGCCATAGCTTCACATCCCATGACTGTATATGCTGAGGTAGCTGTGAGACCTCCCAGATCAGGCTGACCAGCTGTGAGGACCACCACAGATGATCACAGACCAGCAAAGAGGTCTCAGTCACTAAAGATATAAGCTTATATAAGTGGGAGAGGAACATGATGGGGGAGAAACTATGGGAATGGAAGACTGAAAATGGTTAGCAGGTCTGGTTGGTAGAGATCATGGGATTGTGTCCTTATGAGATTTTTACAACTATTTTATTGCTAACTACTCTGTTACGTGGAGGCAATCTCCTGCCCATTACATTAAGCTGAATCCATTCAGGTTCCCCATTTCCAAGCAATTCCTGAATCCTGTTCCTCTCCTTCACTTTCGGTAGAATTCTTCCTCTAACTGAAGTGAACTCTATTAATGATCACATTATTCTTCTCAAGTGCTGGTGATCCCTTGAACCCAGCACAGTCTTAGCATCTCAGAGCCCACAGGCCAGATTCTTAAGTCTGTCCCAGATAAGGCTTTGTTTGTTTTGTTGAACAGCCTTCTAGATCTAGCATTCCTAATTGCCTCCTGGTCCCTATAATCTCATGACCTGAGGTTTGTAATGTAGGGAGTATGTCTAAAAAAAAAAAAAAAAAATCAAACAGACTTTCTGCAAGAGTGACATCTTAAAAATAGGTTTGGGGGGTTGTTTTATCCTGCAAAATAAATCAATTATCACCTGTCTTCCCCTTACCTCCTCCTCAATTTTGTTTGTCATTTCTTCAAAGAGAACTCTGGTCTATGCTATTACTTTATGAGAGCAAATCAATCTGCTACAGAAGGATAGAAGTGTTTAGCTGTGGTGTCCCAAGGGAAAGGACAGACATGTGGAAGGCAAGATTTTCTAGGAAATTCAATAGATGAAGAACATCTCATGGCTTAAATCAAATAGAGAGGGTACATGTATATAGGGGAGAAAAAAAAAAAGAAAAGAAAAAAGAACAGACATATCACAAAAGGACTAACCCCTTTCTGTTCTCATTCTGACACCATGGAAAAAAAATATGGATACCAGACTCATATGGATACCACTGAGAACATAAGGACGTGACCTATAATCCTGCAGTTCCAAATAATAATGACTCAACTTCCTGTGCTTGAAGGAGGTCCAGAACAAAAGCATCTTGGAGACATTACTCTCTAGTTAGAGAGCAAGGATTGTAAGTGGATTGCCAGTGTATTGCAAATCTCTCAGGTGAATGGTATGTATATGGTTCCAGGTCCAATGTGATTAAGTGAATTTTCAGGAAATCGTACACTCCAAATTCTAGTTAAGAGGCAAATGTTCTGAAATCATGTTGCCAGGAAGCTCTGACTACATCCTTATGCATGCATTTACATAGTCCCCTTATAGCATAAAATCATTGCACTGGTAGTGTATCTCAATAGTATGTGAAGGAGAAACAGAACTCCAAGACCTGACATGAGATTAAAAGAAATGTTTGCCAGTTCTGATGCAGAAATGATTTGGGAAACTTGCCACAGAACATATTCAGCCCAAACTCTCTTCTCCCTGCTCCAGCACCCTCTGCAAATCTCTCTTTTTTATTTATTTGCTTTTTATGTTGTTTTTGTTGTGTTCTGGTCTGAACCTCTAATTTAAAGCAAGAAGCAATTTCTTGACAAAAGATTCCATGGTTGTGTTATTAAAAAAAAAAAAAAAAGATTTTTATCAGTTCTGGTCAAGAAGTACTTCTCTGAGGACATAGTTCTTTGAAAGAAGGCAAACAGCTAGGACAAAGAAAGATTTACCCCATACACTTTCTACTGAAACCAGAAGGAAAAGTCATGTTCAGAAACTTCCAGCAGTCCATACAGCCATTTTGTGTTGTACATAGAAACATGCACTACATGGAAAACCAAACTGAGACTACCAATCTCAGTCTGAGAGATAGGTCAATTCTTCAAGCTGAGTGGAGTGATCTAGGAGCAGCAGTTGTGGGTAAGAAGCACTGTCCAGTGATGAAAGGTGGAACAGATACAGAAAGGCAATTTGCAGATTTTGGACACAAATCATGATCTACTAGATCATGTCTTTTGCTGTGATCCACTAGACACTGAGACATCCACACACAGAAAGATCTTTCATGAACTGGCTCAAAAACTTCTCCAAGTCAGATACTCTCCTTCTGTCAACTTTAACTGTCTTTTGGCTCAGGCCCTTAAATGCTGCATATTGAGGTACACTATGGCCCTGTTCAGCAGAGTAAGTTGTACTTAACTTGCAGCATGTAAATAGCCCTGCTGAATTCCCAGGATTACCCCCACTGCTTGAACACTTGCTTATGTGCTTTGCTTGGCTCATGGGCCAGGATTTTGAAAGAAATGAATTTGGCTCAACCACTAATGCAATATTGCAGCTATTTGAAGATTGGTATGGTACAGAATTTAGCTCCAGTTTCACAGCAACAATAGACACAACATAGCGAGTGATAACTATTTTGTCAAAAAAAAAAAAAAAAAAAAAAAAGGATGACGAAGGACTCTAGGAAAAAGTCAATCCAAGTCATATCTGACCTAAAGTGATTTTCAAAGCAGGACTCAAAGGTGACAGGAATGTATATCCACTCACTATCATCTGCCCTGCAGAGATTCTTACACACAAGTTTCATTCTCCGTAGGGAAGAAAGTTGCCCTGCAATAGTCTTTTTTAATAATTCCCACAGAAATATTGCTTTAGGATGACCATTATTTTTTCATGAATAGGATTGTAAATATGTAATGGAACATAAATATTTTGTATTTAGACTAATAAAAAATTTAGTTCCATAAAAGATTTATTTCCACTAAAAATAATTTGGCCTCAAATAGGAATCAGTGGCAGTAACATATGAGGCAAGTGTTCCTCCTGCAAGAAAAACAGAGAAGCTAAGCAAATACTCCCAAATGTGTTTGACAGGGATTTGCATAAATGTAAAAATTAATTTTCCTTAGATGCACTTACACCTGAGACAACAGGGAGGAGTCCCCAAACATCTTATCATATCCCTGGCTTAAAAGCAGTTAAACTCAGTATCCTACAAAAATATCCATTAGGGAAAATAAAACTTCCCATATAAATAGAATTACTTCATGGAAGCATAACTACAGAAAATTGCACTTATGTATGTGTGTATATAGCCAATAGGTTGTGCAATAGTCTAGTGCTTTCCTCATTATACAATAGGAAAAGCCTACATTTCACACAGAGCAGATTTCAGAAAACCTAAAGTAATCCCACGTACACCATTCAGCAGCCCTCTCAGAAAGAACTCATCCCAGGGCAATCTTTATCCTGCTTACAGTGACTACCACTCTTGCCATCTCATGTAACTATATAACCATATATGATCATCCACAATTAACCAACACAGTTCAGATTTTCAGTTCAAATACTTGAAGCAAGTACTTTGTGATACCTCCTATAATATAAAAGTAAACTCTTATAAGAATATCAAGCAAAGCAAAGTTATAAATAAAAGTTTGGAATTATAAGCAGCCTAGTCTTTCCATGGAGACAGATAGAGACTAATTTTGCCTGGTCCATTTTTCATTGTGAATATTCGCCCCCTCCACATTTCTGTTTTAATTATTTTTAATTTCACTGCTGGGTAGAGGTTTGCAACCATAACAGGAAAATAAAAGTAGCCTGAGAAATTTCTCGATATGGGTCAAAGTCAAGGGAAACACTTTAAAGAGCATTGAGCTGCATGTTTAAAGGAACAGTTTTTGCCTTTGTTAAAATGAAACGGGGTGCTTCTCACACATACACAGGCAGCCTGTGCGCAGCAGGCAGCAACCCTGGGTATGCAGCTCAAGGAATGGATGAGCCTCAGGGCTCCAGGAACTGCTCTAGCACAGCAAATTCCTATAGCCACAGCTGGACAGTCTGCAGCCATCAGCACAATACCGAGCTGCTTCATATCCTTGAAGAATGACCACTGCCACAGTTCATCACTCTTTACAGCTCCTTGTCTTCCAAACCTGGATGCAGGTGAGATTTTAGCCCAGGGAGAACTTCAAGACTGCTGAGGACCAACTAGGTACGTCCAGACTCTTAGTCAAATATATTCTTCTCCAAACATTCTACAGATCTTGGGCAAGCTTCTTAGGTCAAGCTTCCAGAAGCACACAGGTCCCAAGCATCTGGTAGATGTTTGATCCCCAGCACTTGACAGGTTTCCTGTTTCCATGTATAAGATGAGGGTGCTATTATTTTGTTAATATTATTCACCTCAGTTGTAGGTATTCTGTTAAACCAAGAAAATCAGAAACTTTCATGGTTCTGTTTGAAGGGGCAGGCACTGTTTAACATAGACTGTACTTCAGCTTTTGTTTATCATAAGTTATTGAGGGGGAAATTCTAGTAGTTATTAAGAGGAAGGCATTCTTTCAACTTTAACATAGCCAAAAGGGTGTGGGATGTCTTTAAAACAAACTTAAATGTGTTAACTCTTACACATTTTTTTAATAAATAAAAATAGGGAGAACATTATAGTGAAATTCATACAAACTCAATGGAAGAAGGTAATCAAATTCATACATGAACTAATTCCCATACTCCCACATTGTATTTTTGCATGCTGTTCAGACTGCAAGACACTGTAACATGAGGAATCTCTGATAAGCATACTGAAATAATTCTTACAGGCAATTGCTTCTTTGTATTTAGAGATGGAACTGTGGCTGTTCTGTCCTCTAGAAAACCATAAGAATACACATCTTGTTGCTATTGGGACTCATATACATCTAATAAAAAAAAAAAAAAAAGTTGAGCTCTCCAACTCCCCAGCCACAAATCCTGCAAGGTACAATCCAAAACAATAGAAATTATTTTAACACAGTAATTAAAAAGAAATTCTGAAAAAGTAGATATTTTTAGAACTATTAGCTCTGTTGTAGAAATGTGGCTGAAAATGGGCTTAGTTGATGCATCCTAATGAGCTGTCTTAAAAGATACAGACAATTATTTTTTGTTGATAGCCTACATATTTGAACCCTAAAGCAGAATATTATTATTCCAGCCACATATGCTACATCAGTTCTGAATTATACTTCCTTAATATTCAGAGATTTTACTTGGACATATCTACTTACATAAATCCAAGAATTTTCTGATATCTACAGATCATCAATACCATATGCAAACTTATCAAATTCAGTGCAACATCTGTAAAGCATATGCTTTTTAATTTGGTTTGCAAAGAAAGAAACAACTTGGAAGCATAAGTTGCAAAACTATTTTGACTATTCTTTTGCATCCTGAGTCAAAGTTGTGCCAGAAAGATTAAGAGATGCTTTCTGGTTTCCTTGGTCTGGTAAGTAGTTTGTGGCTTTCAGTGAGTGTGGGATTCTCACCATGATGTCATTAGCAAGTTGCTTTCCTCAGTGATAATGTCTGGATCCCAGGTGCTCTGGCCTAGAACTTAACAATAGAATTAAAAAATTCTCCTAATGCATCATACATTTGAGA
Organism: Tinamus guttatus; assembly: GCF_059628265.1. NCBI lineage: Eukaryota > Metazoa > Chordata > Aves > Tinamiformes > Tinamidae > Tinamus > Tinamus guttatus. Next base: position 2,002,124 of record NW_028288797.1, read on the forward strand.
CTGGGCAGTGTGGAAAGCAATGAACTTGCATGTCAACCCTTTAATTGGTGGTAGGTAAAACACAGGAGACATGCATATCTTTCCCAGAGCAGCATACACAGAGGAAGATATCTCATCTCTCAGGGAGGATTTAAGCATTAACTGTATTTTGCTTGAACTGCACAGGCCATAACAGGAGACCTGAACTTATGTATGTTGCTTCAACTCCATATATCCCTAAAATTTTCACTCTGACTGGGAGGAAAAAAGAGAAAAGGGGTCAGCAAAAGCCACATTTAGCAATTCTACATTTTTTTCCTATTATGTCAAATTAACTGAAAGTCCGCTTGGGGCCTGAGATAGTGTGGGAGGAGGAAGCAGATCCCTCTACAATTGAGTTTAGAATAAATGAGGATGCAATTTAGTGATTCACTGGCCACTGGCCACTACAACTGGTGTTGATTAGAAATTAGTATTGCAAAAGTTCAGGCCACTGTTGAAAGAAATCATATCAGTTTGATTTTGATAAAGCAGGTGTTCTGACAAATATCCCCTTTGTTGTCTATGCCAATCTATGACAGAATCAAAATGCTAGACATTCAACTTTCTGTCAGAAATAATATTTTTCTGCAAACAAGGAGATGAAAAAACACATACTGAATTCTCTACAGATACAGGAAGGGAGTGGAAAGGAAGTTCAGAAAACAACTGCTTTGGAAAGAACCTAAATTTTCCTTAATCCTATTTTTATTTAAAGCATAGTTCAGGGATTTTTCTTTTTTTTTTTTTCTTTTTTGGGGGGGGTGTAGTTTGAGAGTAAGAAACAGACTAAAAAGCAAGGCAGTCTTGCACAGAAGAAAACTGCTCTACTTTACACAAAGAACCCAATCTGCAGAAGTCCATGTTCGTTCATGACTCTCTTTTGGAGTGGTTCCTTAAAGGGGAGAACCTGGAGGTTGTAACTCAGATCCAGAATGGGTAGAGAACACTCTAGTCTAGTGAAAACACCATTCACTTGGTGGTCATTGAGGAAAAGTAATTATTCCAAAAACAAGATGAGACCAAAACATTTTGTCTGTCTGTTTTTTGTTAGTACATAGATTTTACCCCTGAGACACAAAGCTTTCTAGCTTCCTGATAACAAATGTAGTTCAAGGCTACACAACTACTGAAAGCAGATATTAGGTTCTTTACACAGTTTTTCCAATATATTTTTGTGTTACTATACAATAATTCTTCTATTCTACTACATAGTCTTTTTATGAGCTGGGACTGTACTGCAGCACAGACAAAAAAGTACAGTCAAACTTGAATCATTCACAACTTAATCTAGATTTCAACGTACTAAGCCAGTACAGAAAGTCTCTATTCAAATACCTCATTTTATGAATTACAACTGTTCTACTGTATGTGGAAAATACAAAAAAGGAGGCAGAATTATTCAGAGATTACCAAATAATATTTTCCACTTTCTCTGACAAAATAAATAGTAATAAAAAATCTTACTATGGCAAGGCTGAAATTCCACCCCCAAATAACCAATAAACATGTTAAAGTATCCCTATTTTTCATCAAACCCACCAGTAGTCATGGAATCATCCTTGTGAAACACCTCCAGGGATGGAGAAGTATTCCACTCTTTGGGCCATCATTGTTCTTAGCATGTTACCAGAACAAACTTAACTCGGTCACATTGGTCACAGAGCTTTCCTCGAAGTCATAAACCTTGGGCATCTGACTACAAGGCTGAAGGAAGAACGACACTGTTGTTTCACAGACCTAAAAGAAGGAGAAAAAGAGTGACAGCAGCTGAACTTTCCTCTTGCAGAAACTAATACGTTTAGCAAGAGTTCACTACCTAGGCAGATCTCTGAACAGAGATCCATTGCTCACCTATTTCCACTGCCTTCCTCTCTAAGCTTCCTTCTTAACAACTGCTACAAAGAGTTTCTAACTGGAGAGGAAAGCTGACTTCTCTGTAGCCACCACTTCATTGGCTGGGTGGGATGGTTGATAAACAGAAAATGTCTGTGTCCTTATCTGTGACCTCAGATACAACTTCCCATTCTTTTAGTCAATACCTTTCAATACCTTTTATATCTTTATATGGGGTCCTCTGAGTCAAAACTACCCTTGGACAGAGCAAGCTGAACATCTGTGCTGGACTTGAATGTAGCTAACAGCAACAAGTAACCTGGCAAGGTGGTATCATCTGGCTCTTCCTGACCTCCCACAACAACTCTCTTCTGCCAGCAATGAAAGTTGCACTAAGTTATTTTCCCTCATTTGCAACAGCATTTTTAACCTTTAGTATATCCATCACGTGGCTTATTAATATTCCACTGTAGGCTTTATTTTACTTTGGGGATTGCACCACCCATCTCCTGATTACTTTGTTTTTCATAATGTGTTAGCTACTGACCTGTACATTTAAGCAGTCAGGGAAATATTAGCTGTTTTCTGCTATGATAAGAAAGGACGGAGTAACCCCTGATAAAAACATTATCAACTCCAGAATACTGCGTAGACTTGCATCGTATCTCTGAATGTTGAATATCAGAGAGCTTTTCTGCATGTGGTCTTTGCATACACAGTAGCCTCTTAGTTTAAGTAAACAAATTATAGCAGTTGCCCTTGAAAAAACTTGCCAGTTGTGACTTAGCTAGATTTACCTCAGTATCAATAATTGCCATGCTTAGAATACTGTTAAATTCAGCCAACACAGCAGACCGTTAAAATAAAGTTTACAGAGGCTAATAAAGATATTTTACAAGGGATGTACCATTCAGAAATGAAGAGACTTGTCTCCCAGCTGCTGACCATCTGGCACCCGTGACTGTATGTTTGAGCGTTAGTCTAAGTCATTATTGTGTCAGTCTTCCATATATCCAGACCACCCAGCACCTTACGGACTGTGTGGCTTAATGCTATAATGGCACATTTGTTTCCTCCTCAGGAGTGTCGCTTGTGCATTGCAGGCTACCTAAGGGCCATTCCCTGCCCAGGAGTTCTTGACCTTCTGCAAAAATTTCATCCCTCCAGGGAAAGAACAAAGTCCAGTATCCCTGTAACCAAACTTCATAAAATACACTCAGAATTTTAATTAATCATATCGATGTATGCTCCCCAGCCCTTTCCAAAACTAATTATTTTCTTGCCCTTAACTTTCTACAGCAATGACTTCCACAGACTGACTACAGGCTGGGTAGTAAAGTATTTCCTCCTATCTCTATATTATCTGTTACTTTACACACCTTTTTCATGTTCATCTTCTACCATGAGTTATCTGTCTCCATGTTTCTTGAACACTGTCAGTATACTTTGAATTCTCTAGCTACTCAAAATACTTTCCTCAAAAAGTAGTAATCCTCCCTGTATATTAATTGCAGATGAGGACACTACTGATTTACGTAAGAGTACTGTAGTGTTTTCCATGTGGATTGTGTAAAAAATGAGCTGGCTAACTGTGTTTGTGTTTCTGATCTTGACTTCAAATTGAGCTGAAAAGTCTTGGCTGAGCTATCTGTGAAGTGGCCCAGATTATTCTCATGAGTCATCTTGATTCAACATCACTCCTAGATGACATGTTTTTATACTACAGGAATTTCATTTGTCAATAATCAGCACTCACTCCAAGTCCTGTATTTGTATTAGACCCCAGCATCTTTAATTGAGACACAGGCAGTCCTTGGTCACTGGCATGATCCTTACCAGGTTCTAAGTAGATGGGACTATTAGATGCAGAGATTTTAATATGTTCTAGTTCATGGTGTGTTCCTTCAAATTATGACTAGAAGTTCTTAACAGGAGAGCCTCTGACTGGCTCTGCATGTGCTAAATATTTGGTAGAAACTAAAGGACCCCCAATAACAAGGATAAAGATATTCCTGCGATGCATCAGATCTAGCACATCAAACCCCTGTGAAAGTTTATCATACCATAGGACATGGTCTGGATGGGTAAAAAAAAAAGAGCCTAGTGAAAGACAGTATCTTCTCCAAATGATCTAATGTTTATAGGACCTAAAAATGAAGGGCAAAATACTGAACCTGTTTTGTGTGCATGTCTGTGGAGCTGTATCACTTTAGTCTTCTGCTCATGTACTCTGTTCATGCTGGTATAAATCCCTTTGTCACAGACACTGACAGTTAAAAACATATGCCAGAATGTAATCCAATATATAACCACATTAAACCTGCAATTACTCTCCATATTCAGGGATATCTTTCCATACAGACCTACAGAAGGACCAAGCATCACTCACATGTTAATACTTTTTGAGAACTTACTGTTTTTTTCCCCAGTACCAAATTATTTGAGACAGTTTAAAAGAAAAAAAGAAAATAAATAAAAATTAAGAAATGAGGGCAAAAGAGGCTTAGTTCTTGCCTGCAAAATAAGGTTTATCTAGGAGAAATTTTTAAAATGTATTAGCAACATTAAAGTTATATATAAAGAAATAAATGCATATATACACATTCATACTTAGAGCTTACTCCCATCTTACTTGTTCCTAGTTAATACATTCTTGTTCGTCTTGCACATACCAAAAGATACTAATCATGTTTTTTTAACTTCTAGCATTACTGGCTCAGTCACAGATTTAAGCAATATGCTGAAGGGTATAGTTGATTGAGAACCCAGTCCTGCAGCAGGCCGAGCAGCTCTGACCAGTGAACTTCCTTTGAAACCACAGAGAAGTCCACATTGTCACATCTGAATGCTAGACCTGGGCCAGGGCCTTAGCAGGGTCCCAGGAATCACCTACATTTCAGCAAGCTTTATACAATGGAAATAGTTCATATAAAAATCCAATTGCACACTAATATTCAAAATAACAGTTCAGTAATACAATGATCCCCAAAAAGAAATGCAATTTTAAAAAGATCCTGCCTAAGAATCTATGATATGAAGCTTCTATCAGCATCTTTTTTCTAAGGAGTCCCCATTCTGGGCAACAGAATCTGATCTGCAGGATTTGTGTACAGGCTTATGAACCCCATCCAAAAATTAAGATAAACGACCAAAAAATTGACATTCGTTTCACATGAGGTATGTAAATGAGTTGTAATAAAAATAAACCACTTCTCAGCAGGAGGAATTTAAAAAAAATAGGATGAAAACCTGGCCTCAAAGGCCTTGGGCAAGCGTTATGCAAATAACAGAACTTGTAAATAATAAACACATCATTGTGCATCCAAAGCCAGAGAGTTATCTAATGACACATCAGTGTCTAATTTATCCAGCATCATGTGTGGTCACTGTCTTCCTTTCTTTGGTGGAAGATCAGGCAGTCTCTGCAACAGCCACTTTTCCCTGTGCCAAGTAGATAATCACCTCAAGCTCTGCAGCGAAGACAGCCAAGCTAAAAGAGTCTAAGGTCTCAGAAATACTATTTTCTATGAAGTAGAGGTGAATCACAAGCAGTTATTTTGCAGATTTTGTTCTCTGTTGTTTTCTGTGTATAAAACACAAGCCGTCTCTTTGGTTCCTCAAAAACTCCAGCAAGACCCTTTTATGTGGGAGAAATGCAAGCAGAATTGCCATTTGCAGATGTTCAAGAACTATCTGATTCCCAACTGTCGTGATAGTTGGGAATCAGATGTCGATGATCATAGTCAATGATTCCCAACTGTCGTCTCTGCCTCAGACTACAGCCTTTTCCAGCCTCAACAAATTTAACATTCCCCCCCGCCCCCCCCCCCCCCCCAAAAAAAAAAAAAAAAGCTGTACAACAGCACAGCTTACACTTTTATAAATGAGAGGGCCTGGGGCCAGGCAGCTCCACACTCTTATGAGGGTCAGCTGTTGTTTATTGAAAGAAGCATTAGAAAAGAGATTGTAAAAGAGAAATGAGCTCCTACCCTGCAGCAGAGTGCTGTAAGGGAGGTACCCATAATAAATAGTTTCATTTAGCTCTTCCCTAAATTTTCATGAGTCAGAAAAATTCCCTTTGAAAGAGATGTGATAACAAGTGCTCTCAGCACTGGGTAAACAAACTGATTGCTTCCAATGTAGGGGGAACTGCCTTTCATTCAGGGAGGAGTGTAAATGCCCACCAGGTCCCAGTAGAAAGGAAAGGGCTTCACTTTGAGCCTGACCAAGCTGGCCTGTCACAGGCAAGGCAATATTTTACTCCATCATTGTCCTCAGGATCCAGGATCCAGGCATTTTCATTTCCTCTTTTCCCCAAAGCCAATTGCTGGTGTGTTTGTGTAGGAAACAATACAGTGCAGGGTTTCAAATGTGTTTCTTTCTGCCTTTATCTCTTATCATACCCTTCTATAAGTCATCCAAAAGAGCAGAGACCTCAGTCAGTACACTGCACTAGTTCTGATGATTATTCTGTGTACAACATAAGCACCACAATGGGATTTTTTTCATTTTTTTTTACAATTCCAAGAAAGGATGTAGTCTTTTTGTATATGGGGGAATTTCTTAGAGCAGGAGTTAAAATCCCATTCCTGGACTGTATAATCTCAAGAATCAATAATATTTCACCCCAGCACATAGAAAACTGTCTTTTTTTCCCCTCTGGCACACTCTAAGCTCTCTGGTCACCCTTAGTTTGTGTATTCATTGGTGACATGCCACAGCTTCCAGCATTTCCAAAGCAGGTTACTGTGCTCTAGTACTGACCTGGAAACAGGGACAGAGTCATCTTTGAGGCTCTCTTAATCACCAGCTTACCCAAAAATGTACCAAATTAGTCACTGTGTGCAAGGCACTTTGCTTAAAGTCTTTTAAAAAAAAAAAAAAAAAAAAGAAAAAAAAGGGATATTTGCTCTTATTTCCAGACTGATTTTTCTACAAATGCATGGAAGTTGGATGGTAAAGACTACCAATAGGAATCTCTGGGAAATGAGAAGTAACATTCATTGAGGTCACATAAATTCATGCCCTCTGGATGCTCCCTGTCAGAAAGGGAAAAGCATTAGTCTCCACATATCAACGAGAAAGCAGTGGCCTACAGGACTCAGCAAATCATACCGATTCAGCTCTGAGTTGAATCTGGTTCAGGTATTGTAATAAAAATGTTAATACTCCTTTGACATGACAATTTTGGGTTGGTTTTTAATATAAGCATAGTCCCAGCTCTTATCTTCTCAGGTGGTACTGCTACAGAGCAGAGCTAACTCACTGCAGCTGAGATCTTTTCCAACCTTCTATTTCAGGGCCAAGAGACAAAACAGATTGAATATAGTTGCATATAGCTATAGGCTTCATTCTGTGTTCATGCATTTATGATTTCATCTTAAAGTTGATACTGTTATAACGTTTGCTGAAGGTTTAATTTGCTGAGCGCACAGAATTCCAGCTGCAGTTAATGTGAATTGCAGGTGCGTAAACTGCTGAAAAATAAACGGTCCCTTTTTTATTTAAATGTATGTTAATAGAGATCCATCAAGTTGCTAGGGGTGTTTCCACAATGATTAAAACATCAAAGGAGTCAATAAATATATTCATAAATAAATAATAATTTGAAAAAAAAAAACATTAAACTGTACTTCACGTCCTTCAGCAGAGCTCTTCCCCCAAGGGCTTGATCAAAACTTCCTGACGTCAGTTAAAATCTTTCCTTTGCATTTAGTGGACTTTGAATGAAGCTCTAAATGTTTGAGAAAAGGGACGAGCCAATATTACCTGAATCTGTGCCAGCCCAGGCCGCTGAGTGCCAAAGCAGAGGGAGTCGGTGTTAGAGAAGGGGACGTGAGGTGCTGGGCATGGATCCCCAGCCTGGCCTCAGGGCAGGACCTGGGATCACGGGATGCGGCCAAGGGAGTCGGGACAGGGCCAGGACATACCCCTGTCAGCAGAAGGTTGTTGGCCCTGCCAGCCATGTGAGGCAGAGCTCATAGGCTAAGCACAAGCCCATATTAACAGGATGTCAGGGGAGATTTTGTATCATTTCTGTCATTCATTTCCTTTCCTGGACTTCAGCCTAACTCTTCAGTTCTTTTCAGGACATTTCAGAAAGCATTACGTAAAGTAAAAACCTCAGGCTTGCATCTCCAACCCCAGATTAAACTGTCACTCATATCTCCTGGTCACCTTCTGAGGCAGAAAAAGAACGAACCATGCCACCGGCCAAAATATTGGCCAACGTTTTGGGGGTCGTCCAGATCTAGATATCTGAGAGAGAAGTTAAGCAGACATTAAGGTCATAAGCCTAGAAGGACAGAGAAAGAAAAAATCTCCCCTACCTATCATTGTAGCAACAACTGTGAAGTAAACTTGCAGTTTACAGGGGAACTTCAGTTTTACAAACTTGCTTGTGACTCCTTCATTCATGTGTTCCCCTTAACTTTCTCTTCTGACTACACACCCTGGAGAAATGAGATACAGGGGTAGAAAGGTGGCTGATTTGGGGAGGATGCTGTTTGATTTAAGATTTATAGCTGTGGGAACAGGATTAGCTCTTGCCCTTTTAATATTTTGATAAGAAGTACTTATTTCCATGCCTTGACGGAAAAAAGAAGAAAAAAAAGAATAAAGAATATTCATCTGAGTTGCAGCCTTCTCTTAGGCTTCCAACATGTTTATTTTGGGGCCTTTCAAAGAATGAAAACCCAGCTGGTGTGTTGTGTACCTTATAGGACCAAGTCCTGTGATTACCTCTGTACCAAAGCAAGACTGCAGACTTCTGAGAGGAAATTTCATTTATTGTAGGGGGAAAAAAATGTATTGTGAGTCACTGTATTTTTCTGCTGTCTGCATTAAACTGGAATGAAATTGGAATCATACTTCAGTCCCTATTTAAATGCCTTTTCTTGGCAGGAAAAATGAAAATTTGGCCTCCTAGCTCTGATTGGCAGCATGCTGCTTGGTTGGTAGCTAACTCTCCGTCTTATTTGGTCCTCCCTGTTGTCAACAGGACGGATCTTGTCCAACAAAAGCAACATCCTGTCAGCTACTCCTTCTTCCAGGAAACTGCCTTTTCCTCCCCCACAATTGCTCTCTTTCTCCAGGTTCAAGCAAGAAAACATCAACATAAAAAGGCAAGAACTGCACAAGGAATAGACATCAGACCTTAAATATGTGCTTCCTCTTGGCCTTACAATATTATTCTCCATTCATAAGGTCTTTAAGAGTGAACGAAATGCAGCCTCTTCCTCTAATCTGCAAAGGGAAAGAAAGAGAAAAAAAAAAAAAACACTTTTTGTAGGAAGTCATGGGTAAGGAAGGAAAGATATTTTTAGTCTGCTCTCCAAACATCTCACGAATATGGTCTTGGGGGTGTGGCCACAGGAATAAAGCAAGGAAAGCTGAGTTATTAGGACAGGGAGGGCAGCCAGCCAGGTAACACAGAGACAATGCTTGGATTCTTGCCAGTATCCCAGAATTGTAACAAAAGTGATTCTGTACTTTCAGGCCCTTCTTAAGGACATGTGATAAGTGTATTTATTCCCAGAGAGTAGAAAACAGCTAGTAGAGGTGCATGCTGGGAGAAGCAAGACAGGATGAAGGAAGTGAGGATGGGGAGCATGGAGAGGAGGTTTCAGTTTCTCATAGCAAGCTGGCCTTGCTATGGACCATCTATCCATCAGAAAACTGAGCCACTCCCTGGGATGCAAGGAGTCAAGGCAAGTGAAGGCCACCCATTACCCTTCACTGACAAACAATCTAGGACCTGAGGTTGTAAGGGAGCAGGAGAACCGCAGGTATTGTCAGCCAAGAAATATTAGAGGAGGAGAATCTTTCTTCAGAAAGAAAATATACAGAAAAGAGACTGCTTGTTTTCACAAGTGGAAGGGAGAAGGCTGAAGAGCTGACCTGGAAACAGGAATAACACACACAATGGGGAACATGCAAGAGAACTGATGACAGCCTTAGGCATGTCTTCAATATACACTAATAATTTGCAGGAATGGATTAGCAGAGAACATTCCATAAAGAGTGCACAGTGGTTTCAATTAATACTTAGGTATATACCATGATTATAAAATAGCTTGGGGCTATCCATTTTTCAGTGAGGTGTCTGTATGAATCCAGATTTTATTTTTTTACTAACTGGAGACTGCTACTGACTGCTAAGAATGTTCTGCTTCAGTAAACTTTGATTTCACTTGCCGTTGTGCATTTATTAGGCAAGATTATCATCATCCAAGTTTCCAGGGTTGGGAATTCGTTTGAAAAATATGGTCTATTTGCATTTAATTATCACATATTTACTGAGGAAAAATATAAACATGCCTGTTTTTAGGCAAGGAATGGAGCCAGTAATGTACTGCAGACTCCGGATTGTGCTTTTTAACATAATCAAACTACGGGTATAAATAATTCACAGTTTCCACTATGGAAAAAAAAGAATAAAGCTTTAGTGATAGTATTCTTTCCCAATTTTAATTTTAAAAAATAAATGAAATTAGTTATTGATATCATATTGTTCACATGTATCATGAACAAATAATTGTTCTTATCATACTATATGTTATTATAAGTCATATTGAAAGAGGATGTAAAGGGAAAAAGGAGCCCATCTATGAGAAGTAGCTACCAGTTCCAGTTGCTAGAAGAAGAAGAAATATCTTCCTGAGAACACACCAAAGCTAAACAACAAGATGAGGAAATGTTGAGATAACTTACGGGAAACATGTTGTCTTAGTTCATATAGTTTTTGTTACCCTACAGACCTCTTACAGTATCTCTAATGAAAATGACTCACAAAAAGCAGATGAGGGGTTCTGGCTTTACATCAAAAAGGCAGAGAGAGCATGGAGGAATGGAGCAGCTGGGAATCAGCTCACCAACTTTTGCTGCCTACAATACATCTACAGGGGACCTAGATTTCCAAGCTCCCACAGAATCATAGAATCACACAGAATGTTTGAGGTTGGAAGGGACCTCTAGAGATCGTCTATTCCAACTCCCCCGCACAAGCAGGGACACCTAGAGCACGTGGCACAGGGTGGCGTCTAGGCAGGTTTGGAAGATCTCCGGAGAAGGAGACTCCACAACCTCTCTGGGCAGCCTGTTCCAGGGCTCTGTCACCCTCACAGGAAAGAAATTCTTTCTCACATGGAGATGGAACTTCCTGTGCTTCAGTTTGTACCCATTACCCCTTGTCCTGTCACTGGGCACCACCAAGAAGAGTTTGGCCTCATCTGCCTACATTCTCCCCTCAGGTACATATTGATCAGATCTCCTCTCAGTCGCCTCTTCTCTAGACTAAACAGGCCCAGCTCACTTAGTCTTTCCTCATAAGATAGTTGTCCCAGTTGCTTAATCATCTTTATCACTCTACTCTGGACCCTCTCTAGAAGTTCTACATCCCTTTTGTACTGGGGAGCCCAGAACTGCACACAATACCTCAGGTACAGCCTGACCAGAGCTGAGTAGAAGGGCAGGATCCTCTCCCTTGACCTGCTGGCAACGCTCCTCCCGATGCAGGCCAGAATCCCATTGGCCTTCTTGGCCACAAGGGCACATTGCTGACTAAGGGTTAACTTCTTGTCAACTCCCAAAAATCCCTCTCTGGGGAGCTGCTTTCCAGCAGGTCAGTGCTGTCCCAAAGTAGTCAAGAAAGATAAAGAAGCTGGTGATGTTTAAGGTGCAATTCATCTGACCTCTTGGAGGTATCCAGGATGAGATGAACAGCTCTTCAGACTCTGATAAATGCAATAGTAGCCTACATGCTCATGTGTTGACACCTACACTATGTTAACCCAATGCTTAATTCAGTCTCCTAAATATATACTCTTATGTTATTTGAGACGTACGGGTGTGAAAGATACAGTATAGACCTTACAGAACACCAGCATTTTCTCAACCAGCAGCTGGAGGTGAGGCAAGGTAGCCCAAGTTGTTCCATATAGCACCAGACGCTTACGTTTAAGCAACTGAATATCACCCTGGGTGAGATTGTTCCTGGATGTCTCCAAAAAAGGTCCCTGTAGCCAAGAGGCAGCAGGAGAAGGGGAACATACCATGTCAGAGAAGATGAGGAGGCAGCCTGTGCAATGACAGTTACATAAGGCTGTGTGCCAAGAGACAGACAAGCCTTCACAAAAGTGTATTCTGCAGTCAGCCCATAAAACTTCCCAGATACCAGGTACTTGATGCTGATAATTCCCCTGCTGTGATCTTGTTGCATTACAAAAGATGTAATTATTGCCTAAAAGTTCAACTTCAAGCAATTTTGAAGTGTTTTTCCCTGCTCTTTAGTTTGATTTTGAGATGCCTAGAATACTTTGCTTAAAAAACATTGTAAACAAAATTTATTGCTAATGTTTCTAGTGTTGTTATTGAGCAAATGAATAATAATGCTTGTTCCTCTTACGCAAGAAGCATAATATTGCCTTTCATTGTATTGTTTTTTAATTACTAGCTTTTACTTTTTAGCTGTCTTCCTCATCTTTAGACAATGTGAACATTGTCAGTTTTTTCATGTCTGTCTTTCATAGTCTCAGGTCTGGGGTTTGCTGTATCAAGTGGGAGAAAGATTTCTGTTTACTAGTACATGCTTCCAAAAGAGATCAACACTCACTGAGAGGCTAATAGCTTTAGACAGATCCACTTTTACATTTTTAATAACAATTCTAAAATGTTTTAAGTGCTTCTACCTGATGCTGCCCTAACCACATTATTCCTTGCTATGAAATTACTTGCATAACAGTTTTCCACTTCTCAAATTGATTTCTTCTATGCCCCTTATTAAAAAGAAAAGAGGGCATATGGTGGTGAAATGAATGCATACTGTCAGCCAAAGGTTTGTGAAAGCTAGAACTTCAGTCTTAGGTTTACAAGACATTGACATGGAATATTGTTTTTTTCCACTCAATTCACCACTGTTGTCAACAGGTCTACTTAGGTGTGTAAGAATTATTCGTATGAATAAATATTACAGTTATGTCCATGAAGAAAATAGAAAAGGGCTTCAGGCAATTGCCTAGATGATTGTTGATGACTTGACAACTCATTCTCCTAATGAATAATAATATTTATCGTACTCAGAGTACAGGAACTAAGAATGACAGGAACAAGAAAAAGATGACTAAAAAAGCAAGACAGAAAGGAAGGATATAATGTAACGCCATTGCTATTATCTAATTTTCTTCAGAATTGACAAATAAGAGAACAGGACCATTCTTCCATTCATCTTCCTCTTACAAAAATGAACAAACAACAAGAAATGGATGAAGAAACTCCAAACCAGGGGACTTGGTTTGCAAACATTCAGTTTATGCCAAACGGGTATGATTAAGAGTGTGAGGAAACAGTAATTGAAAGCAAATCTTTCTTACACTGAATATGAAGAATTGATCAATGGGAACCTAAGTTCTGAGAGAGCAGATGGTCATTGCTTTTAATGAAGAACAAAGAGTCTAAATGTTTTTACCTTCCTTTTATTTTGGTATTGAAAAATACAAAATATCAATCAGTTCATTCTTTAGATATAGAGCATCCAACATGAAATTCTGGTCCCAGTGCCAACAAGCAGACTCTTACTCATTTCAAGAGGCCCAAGTTTTTAACTGCAGAAATTTTCAGAAGTCCTTGTAACGTTTAGAAGACAGATTCTGTTTCAGTTTTTGTAATATTAGTCAGTGCTTGGGAATATTCACTTACAATAATGAAACAAAACAGTCTTTAGTTTTCAGAAAATATCTAACCTGTTAGAATTAAATAAGGATAAGAGGGAAACCGTCTACATATGGCTTATATTAGCAAGTTGCTTTTCTTAAGTGCCATATTACTGTACGCCATACATACAAAAGAGTAAAATCACAGAGAATACTTCTAAAAATAGAGCATTTGGTCTGATTTTAATCTGGAATACTTGAGATATCCAGATCTTCATTTAAGAAAGAAGCTTGCTGTCAAAAATATTTTCTGTTTTAAACAGTATATTTCATTATAGTATCTAGTCCAGAAGATCTTGAAATAAAAATAAGAAAATCAAAATATAAAAAGATAATGTCAGCTGAAATCTATTTTGGGTATGTACATCTTCATGTTTAAGTCATTTCCTGATGGTGATTTGTAATTAGCAAAAATTGATTTAGATGACCACAGTAAAAAGTTTGTATTTAACCAGGTTTTCAATGTACATATTGGCCAGGAAAGACACAAACAAGCTTGCAAGCTTTCTGGCATATGCTCAGATGATAAAATATCATAAGAATTCTCTTTCAAACAGCATTTTTCCTGTTTTCAGTCTTTCTTAGAAACAAGCAGCAATGAAACAGTACACTGGAAAACAAAAATCCCAAAATTTCCTGTTAGTTTTGATCATATTAGATTTTGGTTGAGTTGTTTGGGTCAACTCTTCGAGCTGCCTAGTTCACATGTTAATATTTTTTATTTGCGAAATATCACTTGCTATAGAAAACAAACGAACAAGACAAAACAAAGCAAGACTGTTAGAATGAGCTTATTCTTACTTCATGCACACCAGTACTACTTTAGAAAAGAAAAGCCTTATTGTTTCACAGATTGAGACATACTAAAGCAAAATCAAGAGACTTGCTGTCTGCTGGACAAGCTGTTGACCGGAACATTGTAAGTTATGCTGATTTGAAAAGATCAAGTCTTACAAAACTTAAAGGAAGTTCTGCTTGAGCACATTCAAGTTTGAGGGATTATAATAAAAAAATCAACCTACTGGTTGTGGTATAGCAGAAGGCCTTTACTGATTTGAGGCAGTTACAAAAAAAAAATTAAAAATTGTCTTCAGTTATGTGAATCCTCAAACTTTTTGGAGGGGGGAGGGGAGCAGGCAGGAGGAAATAGGAGATGGTGGTGTATCCCATTTAGGGTGCAGGTGAGGAGATGAGAGTACTCCCAACACATACATGTTGTTTGAAAACTGTGAATTTTTAAAAAGTTAAACACATGAGGACCTCTTGCGCTTTTTCTGTCATTTTAGCTTGCTTTAGAATCATAAGACACAGAATATAAATTTAATCCTGAGACAAAAACAACAAGAACAACAAAAAATCCAGAAATTAATGTCTTAAGAAAACAAAAAAATATATATATATATATATATAAAGCTTTTAATTAAAGATGAGATAACACAGCAGTGCAAGCTGGATAAATGTCATGAATATATCTATGAAACTCTTGCAAGCGTTCACCACAGTCGTACATTGCTTTGAGAGGTGGGAGAAGTGACACCGTAACAACAAAAAGCTGGAACAGTGGCATATAGGCAGCTGTGAGAGAGGAGGAGAGATTAGAGGATTCTATCCTCTAATTTCACATTTTATTTTAAAGTAAAAAATATATGTTTTTTATAAAGCTATCTCTGCTATTTCTAGCATAATTATCATGAATTCATTCATGAAGGATGCTCTTTCACAGCAAAAATGTGAAGGAAACCTCAGAAGCCCCAGCAACTTCTACAGATATATATACAGAGTTATCAGTCTACCGTAATTAGTATATCAGGAAATCTGTATTACATTAACTACCAGAAAGCGCTAAATGCAGGGAATATGCAATAAAAATCCTCTACAATATCATTTCCTTTTACAAGAAACACCATACTGGTTTATCAGTGGGAGGGTGGCATACATTTTCTAGAAAACTTTAAGTATGGCCTCCTCAAATTTCTTTCGCATGGACCTGTTTAAAGGCTGAATTGAACATATTGCCATATTAAGCTCCACTGCAGCACTGCTGTTCAGGGCCCTCCTAAACTGAGCATCCTTGCGCACACTCAGTCTGAGAGCAGATATGGAGACCTCCATTCATTGGAGGTCCACCTGGCTCTGCCAGCTCTGCTTACAGCTGAAAAGATTCTTTGAGAGCACCTGCAGAAGCTGTGCAGGCTGGTGGTAGCCAGCAGGACCCACAGGTGGATCCACACCTTAGATGTGAATCCACATGGGCAGATCTTTAAGAAAGAACCAGCAAGCCCTTTTGCAGCCAAGCTGTGCAAAGCTCTGGAATCCTTTCATGACCATCATGACAAAAACATTGTTCTTGGCAGGATTTCCACCACCAGCCAGAAATTAGGTTAAATGAGGATATTAACAACAAAAACGCAGCAGGAGGCCTGACAGAACTTCGCAAAACATCAAGTTATATCCAAAAGGATTGCTGTTGAAGCTATCACACCTTGCTCAGTTTTCTAAACCGATGAACTATATTTATTAAACTAGTAACTTCTTAAAATATTGTTATTTCTCTTTCTTTTCTCATATCTCTGAAGATGATTATTTGCTCATTAATATAGTAATATAATATGCAATGCAATATAACATTGTATATGCTATTAAAAATATCACAAAGCTATTGCTTTAAAAGATCTTCAGGAAATATATTGTATTCTATCTCTTGCACTGATATTTTAAGGCATATTGGGAACATCTAAAATGACAAACATGATCTCAGTTTATGGGATTTTTATACGACCTTTTCTCAGAGAAAGGCCATAAAAAGAAAATTATTCTATTGTTTTCATTTATCCTTAATATATTATTTTCTGAATACAGTTGCTGAAGTAGATTATTATATTTTGTTTTCCTTTCAAAAGCTGGGTTAAAACCTGCTTAGGTTTTGTGAGAAATGGGTTTTGCAATATTAAGTCAGCTGCAGCTAAAGTTCATAATAAAATTTATTCCCTGTGTGCAAAGAAAAGAAAATCAATTATAAGAACAGAGCAGATGCATTTTTGAAAAAATAGATGGACTACCGATGTCATCAGATGGGACATATTACAGCTGATCCTAAAATTATTCAGCCATTCTCATATCTCAGTTTTACTTCGATAGTCAGAAGGGTATCTCGTACTAAGCGTGTCCAGATTTCATTATGCTGGTATAAACAAAAATAGAGCAAAATTCATGTCCTAGTCCCAAAGAACTTTCAATCTAAGCACTGATTTTAATAGAATTATTATATGAAAACTTATACTTTATATTATTGTATGAAAATACATATATATATATATATATGTATAATGTCTCTATGTATTTCCTACATTTCTTGTGCTTAAGGTCCTCATTTAAGGCCCACATAACCCAGCAGGAATGGAAATTATTATATCAACTTTTCTAGACTCTGTGTCAGGCTAGAAATGGATACAGCATGCTGAATTCCAGATGTCTACACTGTAACTATAATTGAGCAAGATGTCTAGGTTCTTGTTAAAAAATAAAAAATTATTTCCCAGTCAGTGAATCTGGAGTACTTGAGTATCTGTTTCTACTTTAGGATGAGATTATTCACTCTGCAGACTCCACAGGTTGTGCTGACTAGCGTCCACCAGGAACCAAGACACTTCCCGCAGCAACCTAAAGCTAAGGGTGATTAATCCCATCCAAGATATTGATGGAATCAAGAGACTGAGCTGATAGGGTCCCTGTACTGGGTTACACAGACAAAAGGTAACACAGGCCTTTAGTAAGAGAACTTATTCTGAAGCAACTGAGGAACACGTCACTATTTCCATCTCCAGTCTCTTACATAGCTTGGTGCAGAGATAGGTGGTAAGTAAAGCTGTACAGTTCCCACTCCCTCTCTAATTCAGATTTGTTCATTTATACATGTGCCCATGTGCCTCACACACCGGAGCACACATGCCCGTGTGCAAACTCATCCATCCCCAGCTTTTTTGCGGAAGGAAGGAAGGAAGGAAGGAAGGGAGGAAGGGAGGAAGGGAGGAAGGGAGGAAGGGAGGAAGGGAGGAAGGGAGGAAGGGAGGAAGGAAGGAAGGAAGGAAGGAAGGAAGGAAGGAAGGAAGGAAGGAAGGAAGGAAGGAAGGAAGGAAGGAAGGAAGGAAGGAAGGAAGGAAGGAAGGAAG
Organism: Tinamus guttatus; assembly: GCF_059628265.1. Classification (NCBI taxonomy): domain Eukaryota; kingdom Metazoa; phylum Chordata; class Aves; order Tinamiformes; family Tinamidae; genus Tinamus; species Tinamus guttatus. Next base: position 2,019,855 of record NW_028288797.1, read on the forward strand.
GAAGGAAGGAAGGAAGGAAGGAAGGAAGGAAGGAAGGAGGGAAGGAAGGAAGGAGGGAAGGAAGGAAGGAAGGAGGGAAGGAGGGAAGGAGGGAGAGAGAAAGAGAGAGAGAGAGAGAGAAAGGGAAATCCTGAGCCTTTTGTTTATTCAGAATACTGTTTTGCAATAGTTACATGTATAATTCGTCATGGGTGATGGGATTGCAAAATCAGACATGGAACAGTCAATCTATAGAGAACTGGCTTGAAGCAGTTCATGTATTGCAATACTGCTGGCTGAGGATGAACAGACTGTCAGAATTTTGTTTTTTCTTTTGTGGGGCGAGAGAATGAAATATGTCATTGCTCAGACATCATGTCAGTATCGAGACCGAATTCCACAGATGTAACCTCTGATACCCTGACGAAGACAAAAGTTAATAGTGTCTGTGCAATACAGAGATGGGCGTATGTCAAACACCTGAGCTGCGCTGATGTGAAATGGAATTTTTATGTGCCATTTTAAATCTATCATTAGACGTTTCGTTGCTGCTTTACAAACATGTTTCTTCCAACAGCAAGGAAAGTGAAAGAGACCCAACACAGATCTCTGCACCCATTCGTAATAAATACAGGATGTTTCAAGCCACAAACCTAGCTCTGATTGTCATCTGAGAGACCCACTTTGCACTTTTTGCATCCACTTGTTTAAATCCCAGGAGGCAGATGCATTGCAAGATACCCTAGAACTACTATTTTCATCTTTGCTTTGCAGGCTGAAAAAGTGGTGTTAGATCTTCAGCAAAACTGTAACACTAAATAAATACTATATAAAGATAATACATAAATGGGTTATAGAAGGGCAGAATAGCATCATAAAAGGAAAGTATTGGTGAGTCATTTGTGAACGTTCCTAATGTGCAGTGCACAATTGAAATAAGTGGAAACTTTAAGAAATATTCTACATAAGGTAGCTGAGTCCAAAAATACAGAAGGTTATGCAAGGCTAACTGTAAAAATAAGCAGATGAGTCCTCTAAAATAATATTGCAACATTTTTTGCCTTATTGGTTGCCATAGGATTTTTACTCAGTGAGCAACTGCTGAACGCAAGGCTGACTCGTACCATAGCTTGGCTTTTAAGAAAAGAAAAATACTAACATTGTTGCACACTTGTCTGGAGAAGTATTAGCAAATGCTAAGAGCTGTGTTTCCTGCTGCCTAAAACTGAAAAGATTTGCAAGAGGCATGTTTATTGTGCTGTGCACATACATTTTTCTCTCAGATAAAAAGTTACTTGTTTTTGCAGTTGTTGAGGGAAGGTTTGTGAGCAAACAAGTTGAAGTGCCATGCCTGCAATAGAAAGGATGGATCATGGACACCTTTAAGAGCTGTTTGAGTTATACCAGCAGCTTCTGCAGCCAGAGAACACATCCTCTGCTGGACACTTGAGGAGAGGAATGGGAAATACTCTTCTAAGGCTTTTGATTTCTCTACTTAGCAGGCAGTAATTTGCAATTTCACTAGGTGTATACACTACACTGAGGTGTAACAAGAGGAAAACAAAGTAATGACAAGCTATAAAAAGTAGATAAAGGCATTTTGATGTCCATCTTTTATTTAATTTTGCTAACAATTTCCATAATTAATTTTATTTAATTTAATAGCTTTGTAAACTTTAGATCTCCAGAAGTTATGATATGTCCAGTGAATACAGGGTAGGTAGGTGCCCATATCACCTCACGCCTTCTGCAGTGCCCAAAGGCCCCTCACTGGATAGCCAGCTGCCTCTTCACAAGGGGGTCCTTCTTCCATGGGGCCTGTGCAATGTCTGCGAGCCTTGTGTAGAGTTATTGAATATCTGGAGCGTCTTAAAAGGTCCTGTACATTTATGTACATGCAAATGACTTGCGACCTTGGATTTCAGGGTCAGTTAATCCCATCTAACTGTAGACACCTATATCTGAGCTAGTCACAATGAACCCCGTTTACTGACAGAGAACTATGCTTAGCCAGATAAATTGGCTAAATAAAATCCTGAATTCCACTCGGTTAAGCCATAAGTCCTAGCTTGAGTAGAATTAGATGGTCTGAATCTTTTGCTCTTCCTCCTTGTGTATATACAGTTGGGTTGCTCTGCCACTGCATGGAGCTTGATTTAAGAGATTAGAGGCAGAACAAAGCTCATGCTTGTCTACGCTGACTCCGGAGCTGTGGTCAGCCTCCCCTGCCGGGCTCTGACAGGGTAATCTTTATTGGGAAAATACTCTTGGAGCAAACTTTGAAACTACCCTAAAAATATCACAGTCTTCAGTCTTGAACTGCAGCAAAAACACAGTGATTTCACCTCAGACAGTGAAGCCTATAGCCTATCTACTAACCTCACTAGAGAAGTTATTTCCTGGGTCACTGGGGGTTATATCTCTTATTGATTCAATTGATTGGAGCACACAGTAAATTGATGATGTCAAGAAGTTGTGATGAGATATTGAAATATATGGTCTAGACACTTTTTTTCCCGCTTTCAACAATAGACATCCAACAGCTACCATGTTAGAAATATTACTTGAGGATGGAAACAGTAATATTCAGAGTCTTTTAGTTCCACGCATGATTAGAAAGAAGATCATAGAATCATAGAATCATAGAATCATAGAATCATAGATGAGGAGCCTTCTACTCCTCTGAAAAATCTTGTGCTTCTGAGATAGCCCTTTTTCTTTCCCCTTAGTATATGTTCTTTCCCCTACTTTTATGGTGTGCTCACCATGGCCTCTGAATGCACTCGGAGTGACCTGGCAGTATAAACCCCAAGGTAACAAGCGTCACTTAAAATTGCTGTTGTCTTAAACAAAAGCAAAGTGTATTGGCAGCGTAGAGAAAGTCGGGAAATGAAATTGTTTAAGCAAAATGATCAAAGGCTGTCTTTCTTTCTTCTGCATCTTAGGAAAACAGATTATCAAAAGCTGTTGATTGGTTGCATATCATGTATCTGCTGCTTGTATTGTCTTTGTGGCTTACCTAGATGTATCTGCTGCTTGTATTGTCTTTGTGGCTTACCTAGATGTTACTGACCAAAATCCCAAAACTATAGTCTAAGTATTTCGAATACATAAGTTTGATGAAGGTGCTGAAAGAGATCTGCAGAATAAGGAACAGAACAATATGCTTGTTTAGTCATAGCTTATGTTATCAGTAGATTTCAGAGCCCTTTGCAAAATCCCACAGTCCCAGCTTAACTGGTGGAAGAAAAATGAAGCTCAAAATTCCCCTTGTCATCTAGCAAAGAGTTCAAAATACAATTTAGCTCTTTGCAGGCCAAGTCAGTATGCAGAATCATTTGGGAATGTCCTAGCAGCATTTCTCCTCTACAAGACATATTATCCTTACCTTTAGTTATGGTTATAGACTACTTTGAAAGTAAAAACAAAAAAAGGGAGAGACAGGAAAGACTTCATCACTCTTCGTCTCCTATACTCTGAGAAACGTAAGTGCAACCTCGTGTGCAAGCTCCCTCCACACAGCTAAATATCTTCCAGTAAAATTCATCCTGCATTCTGGTTATATTCATGACCTGATCAATCGGTAGACCAAGTTAGAAGATTTTGACTTCTCCAGTTTCGTTAACCGCAGTCAATAGCAAAATGTCCATGGATGTCTCTGAATCATGCATTTCATGCTGTCTGATGGTACTTTTTTAAATTAAAGACAGCACATTGCTAACTTTCTGACAAATCTCACTGCTGTCCTGAAGTTACATGAGATCACTGGTTATTCATGTTAGCAGCTTCTCAGAGCACTCAGAGCAAGGGTTTGGTATTCTACACGGTACCAAGGAAAAGGATTTGTCAACATTGTTCATCACTTTGAAAAGAGAGATTTTTTTTTTTTTTTTTTTTTACTTCTCAGCCATAAAGTCTCTGTTGCAATCATGCTATTGCTCTTCTAAGGTCTGTTCTTTTGATTGCTGAATTATAGAGTTTGTAAAACGTAACACCTGGTAAAATATGCATGTTCTTGTTCATCCTGAGCGTACTAACTTGATTTGTCTTGACTAGGGTTACCAAAGAGAACAGATATGTTATGTAATTTTTTAAAATAAGAGATAATCTAATAAAAGGTTTTTATAACCCTTTTACCCTAATGCAGCTGGCACCCTGTAAGTAACTGTACCCCAAAGAGCTGCAACTTTTACCTATAAAGACATTTAATCTTATAACTATTCTAAAGGCTATTCACAAGGTTTAGGCACATTTCTTTCTAATGTGAAAGCTAACACTCTTAATCAGCACTTATAAACACTTAGGAAGTATAGATCATCTGTGCTTACAGTGATTACATATAAGAAGGAATAGCTTACAACAAAATATGAAGTAACAGCAGGTCGATTAGCACTTTGGTGACCAGCACACATGAATTCCATTCTTTCTAGAAGGTTGATAATGAACTTCCAAAATGAAGTGGTTACAGTATAAAGTGGAACTTAAACATTTAGGCCCATGATATTTCAATTCTGAATTAAACGTATACCTAAATTTCATCCTGATATCTAGAATTAGATCAAATTTTAACCATAAGCTTTTACAAGAGAAACACTGGCTGCAACCAACTTGAAAGAAAAAAATAAGATTGAAATGAACATTGGATTGCAACATTCAACTAGTCAATACTTGCATCTAGAGGTCCACATGCACCAATGGGATTCCTCTTGTAGAAGCAGAGGTGTCCAAGTCACATACTCACAGGGAATTGTCCAGACATAAGTATAAATTTATTTCCGTTCTCATGCAACACGTAGTTATTGACTTGGCTTCCTAGAGGCAGTATGAGCAGCAGTCAGACATTTGTCTACTCTGCCCCACACCTTGAAAAACTGTAGCTTGATTCTATAATAGGAATGATCCACACAACCTTCTTAGTGCAGATATTTACTATTACAGGCAGAAGTGACTTTTTGAAGATACCTTAAGGCACAGTGGTATCTTGTCAGGAAAGAAGAAACACTTGACTTTCTGTTGCTCTCTTCCACATCTCAGGTAAGTGCCTGCACAGCAGGAAAACTAAAGAATCATAACTCCAACCCCTTTGGCAGCACCCATTACTGCTCGCTTCCCCCGGTTACGTGCTGAGGCTGTAGCACCACTCACGCTAACAGCCAGTTGGCTGCCTCCCTCTTGGCTTCCTTGCTGTCCTATCATGCACACTTAAATAAACAAGCTAATAAACAAACTTTAAACGCCCTTAAATAAACAAACAACTCTTAAAATAACAGTTTGCACTGTTATGTTATGATGTACCTTTCTAGCTTATCACTTCAGATGGACCAGAAGGTCAGGTGTGGACTTCCCTGCAAGGAGGGGCTGACCATCATCTAAGTCAAACAAAGTGTACACCTTAACACTGATGTTAAGGCATCAGTGTAAACATGGGAAAATGTCAAGTCCAATGGGAGCTCCACAGATCCTTACAAAACTCTTACAAAGTGCAAAATGTTTTTGTCTTTTCTAGGACCGATTACCCTGTCAGAGGACAAATGAGAAGCATGAGCAAATACACCATTTTCTTCCTTGTGTGCTGGCTTTGCAGTATGCATTTTGCTAGCCTAATCAGATGGAGATAAACACCTTGCAATACACTGTATAACTGACGTCAGCTGTATTTGTGTGCTTAGAATGATGTCAGCACCAGCTTTGCAATTGCACTTTAATCTCTTGAGCAGAAATAAATGCAGCAACTAACCTATTACTTTCCACAAGCTGCCACACCAAGATTATTTTATTTTTTCCCTGCAGGCTATGGATGTTGTGCTAAGGCGGCAGGAGAGCCAGAACAGTGTGATCTACTCCCATACGAAAGCTGGGCTGAGCCACTTTTACTGAGGAGTTTAAATTAATTTAAATTGAACAATAACTAGAATAAAAGGCATCTCTAAGCATACAAGTCAGGCTTATTTAGGCCCTCAAGAAGTCATTTCCAGGCTCATTTACATCCACACAAATAATGCCAAATGAATTTCTCCAGATTTACACCACTATCACTCTAAATGCAATTTTCCTCACATATACATACACTAGCAAGGCAAATATTGCCTAAAGTTTTGCAATCTTATAGAAGTCCCTGGAGAAAAAATCTCATTTCAAGAGGCTCAAAATTTCAGGCATATGGGCTAAATTAGCTCAAATCAGAAGTCAGAAAAAGCAGAAACAGGGATGTGGAAACCAATACTGAGAATGTAACTAACAAGGGCTACGGGAAAGGCGAAAGTCAAAGTCAGAATTAACCTATCTTAAGCTTTTTTTTTTTGAATTAAATTCTTCTCCATCATTTTTCTTGTTCCAGTGGAATTACACCACATTATAGCTCGTTTATACCCTGCTTTACCTACACTTTGATTCTTTGACTTCAGTTTATCTCATCATGTTACCAATTTTCAACATTTGCTTCTTGTGGAAAGCTACAAGTAGTTAAGTTGTTAGTTGTACTGTCACTTATTAAATTAGCAAGTTTTTCATAGAAACTTTAGAGAAAAGTAAAAGAATAAAGAACTGATCATTACTAATTCTTTTGGTATTCATTATGCTATTAGTCACAGTGCTCACTCATACATTTCCAAATTTTAACATAATCATTTCAGGATGAGGAGTACTACTTTTTTCCCTTTCCCAGTAATTTTTCTTTGGCATCGCATTTCACACCCTTCCTTTCTGCCTGCCAGGAAAGTGTGGTTTGGTGTTTTGGGTTTTTTATTATTATTACTTATTCTTTTTTAGAAACACAGGTTTTCTAAGTTTTTTTTTTCTTTCTTGTCTAAGAGAATCTACTTTTAATTGACTTGTTTATTTCCATAAAACATTGACACCTCAGTAAGGGATCAGGTTATATAACGTCATGGTACTGCACTGAAAAAAAAAAAAAGGTCATTGTAAATAATGAAATACTGTGGGTTTTTTTGGAAGGTGGATGAGGTAGAGGAGAAAGAGAGGGTTGGGGAGAGCAGTTTTGCACTCTAGAACTGGAGGCATGGTGTACCAAGGGGTTTCATTTATGGACACAGCTTTCTGTCCTCATTTTTTTTTATATCGCCAGCCCAATCCACAAAACCTGGAGGCCACTGGACCCCTCTGGCCATCTCCACTCGGCGGGATCATAAATCTGACTGCAGTTGCTACCCAAAGAGAGGGTGTTAAGGAAGCTGCTGAGGCATCTCCACAGCACACGGTCCCCTACAAGTACTCCACTAGAAGCGTCCATAAAGGAATAATTAGAAAGAGCCAGAAACAAGCTGCTCGAATCACACATTCCCTTTTCCAAGCTTCACTTCAAGGACTAGGAGAGTCAGAAAGCCCCCTCAGCATTTCATAAAGCAGCTTCCTTCAGCTGCCAAAGGATTCCTCTACAGTCACACCAAGGAAGTTTTTGCCTTCAATATATAAAATTCACTGTAAATGAGCAATCATTAGTCAGCCACATTTTTCATGTAATTACTGGCAGTGAAAAAGCAAGTGTGCAGGTTGCTGTAAAATAAGGTCTAACTACTTCCACCCAAACAGAACAGAAGCCGCTCACATAAGTTTCAGTGGGGGAGAGGGAAATCCTATCGGCGCTCCTCCCTCCCCTTCTCTCTACGACTGATTACAATCTGCTTTCTTCTATAGAGCACATTTATTGTGGGAGTTTGATTTGAAAGAGTTTCAAGTAATTTAAACTTTGGCTGCAGGCACACAGATCATTTAAAAACTAATCTTGAAGTGTTTCCACATATTAATGACAATTTTGGTTGGTCTTGTAAGTAAGAATTCTCAATTTACCAACAAAAATATTCAACACATGCCAAGAATCAACCTAGGATGAAACCATGTACTACAACATTAGCCAGTCTGGAGTAAATCCAGTGCTAGCATTTTTAGCAGAATCTTTGGTTATTTTGAAGTGGAGAAGCTGGGGCATGTGTTTGTTTAGGGTTGGTCATTGGCTACTAAGGCTTTTTTTAATGCCACAGAACTGACAAAAGTAGATTACATCCTGGTTCATATTTAATCCCATTCAAAGAGTCCTTTTTAACTGGACAAAGGGCCATCTGTCTTGACTCATGTTGGCAGAGCACCTTACTATTTCACACTCTCTTCTAGGTGATCTCACTTGAGGCAAATCTATTAATTATGATTCAAGACAAATGACAGTAACAAACTCCAGGCTTAAATAAGATATCTAATTGGGAGGGACTATTTCAGATCCACCTTTTCTGGAATGGAGGAATAAATGCAAAATTCACACTTCTCTTGTACTTTGAAAAAAATGTAAATACCATCTTGTTCTGCTTTTGTATCACTTTACATCAATAGAAGAGTCTGAGAAAGATATAGTTCTCAACACATTTGAATATACTCCAATAAAAAAGAAAATAGGTCTGATAGTGTCACATCAAAAGGAAATAAAACAGAAGCCAGTTTCATTTGTACAATATTGTGAAAATTTAGATGAAAAGACTCACAGTGTGACTTATATTTATAAAGTCCTAAGTTTTCTTAGTTCATAGGTCTGGCTTGTGAGCAGTACAGAGATGAATGTTCCTAAAGGAGAAAACTCCTACAGCACCTCAGACCTTCCAAAGAACATTGTTCACAACTGAAATTTAGTTAAATATGCACAATTTTATTTATTGAAGAGATTAGGACAAAAACATTAAACCAAATACATGACAAAGCACCAGAGGCAGTAAAACCCCACCATGCACATCACCAATCTTTCCTCCTATAAGGTACTTTTTCTTTAAAAAAAAAAAAAAAAAAAAGTCCTTCTTGACACAGCACCATCTTCAGAGTGTAAAAACATTACTCCTTTTTATTCTTAGTTACCAAAATAGAACCAAGGCAGGTCAGCTGCAGCTAGCTTTGTCTCTTGATAAAGAACTGTGAAACATCCTCTTGAGAGTGGGACCATAACTTTCCTGCAGAGCAGGCAAATAGCATCCATACGTCAAATGCCAAGTAGCTGTACGCACATGCCACATACTATAATTAAGCACAAATTCAAGTAACATTTACATACTACAGAGTCCACGTGTACCTACCCAAAAAACATGACCACTTCACAAAACGTATACAGGCAGTAATATCAGAACAACTGAGGTACTGGAAACACAAATATTTATGCCAAGAGATTTCAATATCATACAGCAATATAAAAGCAGTAATAAAAACATTTGCCAGTCTAAATCAAATAAAGCTATCTAGAAAAAAAAAAAAAAGCTAAATAAAAAGTTATTTAGGGACAGAAATACCTGAACAGAAAAGAAGTGTGTTAACTACAGCATGTAACATGTCATCCCAAGTCAACCCGTAATTGAAGTACTGGCTTAATACATCACTACTGTGACATTTTCTTCAATAAATAGAATAAGTCTTGACAATACAAAAGGTGCATATTACTGTGTATGTTTCAAGAGGAATATCTGTAATATAAATGTTCAGCTTATTAATACCCTCTTATTTCTTATTCTGGACATAAACAAAAATCAAATCCAAACAATTCTTTTCCCAAGTTGAGAGGAATTCAAAGAAAAAAAATACAATACTCTTCTTCAATAATAAAGAGCCCTCTATTTACATGTGGGCAAGTCAGTTAAAGAAGAGATCGGTTCTCAGATAAAGACATGATTAAGGGCTTTCTGCCCTCTCTAGTCATATACGTGCAGCATGGCAGATATGGAAGCCAGTATCTTGTATCTTAAAAAAAAATTATATAATTTTTTTTCTTTTTTTCTATTATAGCAGTAATGCATCTGGAAGTTTGAGTTATAATAGCTTCCTGCAACAAACCATTTGACACAAAACAGAACAGCTTGTTAAATGACAGTTACTTCCCCTTAAGGGAACAAAGCATTAAAATGTCATTTCCTGACAAGAATATTAAGTAGTTTATTTAGAAGAAATGAGTTGAAAATAGCTATCAAGAGACATGAACTGAAATTTTCTTTATTTTTAGCACCCACTTTTCATGTCCGTTTTGTGCACCTAATTTTTCCTTAAATTAAACCCATTAATTATTAGACCTCCGATTAAAAAAATGTTAGCCAATTGTACTTTCCCTGAATAATGGCTGAAGTTAAATATCTAACAGTGCGATGCCAAGATGTGAGTTGAGGCAAAGAAGTTTCTATTTGTTGTGAATTACAACTGTTTTTAATGGAACAGAAACAGGAGTGACATAGCTGCACCAGAATTGGCATGTGCAGTCTCCTTGGCTCCAGAAAGGTGAGAAGCTACAATTGCTCCATGCTGCCTTTTTTTTCCTCCAAATCAATCTAACCTGATAGCAAGCTCCCCTCCCTCCCCCCCAATCTGTCCCCATGCTACATTTGTTATATTAGCTCCTTGTGGAGATTCCTTCTCAATCCAAGGATCTCCAAGTGTCTTTTGCTACCAAGCTAGGCTGATGCAGGATGTGATTTAACACGGTCAGGAAGGGCTCCTTCATGTGTCCATCTCCAGGTTGTGTACCTTCTGAACACCAGTCTTTGTGCTCAGTTAAAGAATGGGTCCAAGTCTTCTTCCATGTTGACATCAGGCACCAGCTGATCTGATACTTCCTTAGCACCATATCCTGAATTCGATACATTAAAATCTGTAGAAAACCATGGATGGTCCAGAATTTCCTGTGAAGTCAGCCTTTCTGATGGCTCCCGACGCAGTATGCTACGTATGAGGCATTTTGCCTTGGGGGACAGAGTTTCTGGAATGTTAAATTGCCCACGACGGATCTTGCTGAAGAGGGAACTAGGCTCAATGTCATGGAAAGGATAGCGTCCAACAAGCATGGTATAAAGCATGACACCTAGACTCCATACGTCCGCTGCTTTGCCAGAGTAGCTGCCATTTGTGTTCAAGATCTCTGGACTCACATAGGCTGGGCATCCATGCTTATCAGAAAGAGAGTCATCATTTCCTCTTAAAATATAAGCATCTTCTAGGCTTTCCAATTTCACTCTAGTCCTGTGGTCAAAAGAAAGTAATAACAGGGTAAGTGAACATTAAAACACAAATTCCAGGCCAATACAGTTACATGATCATAATAACAAAATCCTATTAAATTCAACAACTGTAGAACTACCTCAGTGGAAATTCCCACTCGTGGGAGTGGGAATAAATATCGAACATTGCCAGTTAAGACACATTGAGATGAACATATAGGGAATAAGCTGATCCTTCTCATTTCAATATCAATACTTTTTATATGGGTTATGGCAGCATTTTGCCTGCAGAGGGTAAATAATCATTTTACTGGGAGTCTGTACAGGCCCTCCTGAACAGTAGAAGAATCTAAACAGTTCTTTACTGCCAATGCAGCTTCGGAATGGAGAATTTTCATGTGTTTGGTAAAGTTCACGTGGACGTGACTTACAAAAGAAGATGCAAACCTCAAGACGATTTGCTAGCTGCCCTCTTATGTATGTGTTTAGGTCTCATGTCCAAATCCAAGTCTAAGCCTAATTAGAGGAAGCTATTTTGACAAATTCATGATGGTGAGCACTTATTTGCACCTGTAATTCCACAAAGTTCAAGAGGAATAAAATTATCACTCTGACCCTATATGAAAGCTGTGATCTGCCAACTTGTTTATTTATCACAGCATATTCAGGAAGAGTAAGTTTAAGAGATCTTCCTAAGCAGACTTCTGGGGTAAGGGAGATCATGTGAAACACACTGTGAGATTAATGACAAGTTTGTCTATCTAGAGGAATCAGAATAACTCTGCGTTGTAATGATCAGAAAGGCTAGAAAAAGGCTTGCAGTGTGCTGACAGGGATGTCTTATCTAGATTGCAAATTCACACAATAGAGAGAAAACAAACAAACAAACCTACCAAAGAAAAAGTTCCTTGCCATAGGCACAGCATTAACATTACCTTTCTTTCCTTTTAATTCTGACTGCAAGCACCAGTAACTAGTATTTAAAAATCTGACCCTTCTGAAGGCATCTGAAAGGATGACCAACTAGTTAAACTGTTTGCCAGAAATGGTTGGCTTTAAGAGCAGAATCAGTAGGGTGCAACTGAATTTGTCCAGTGCATCTGGATGAAGCATGACCTAGCAGCAGCGCACTTCCCTTTTGAGGCCAGAAACTCAGGGGATCATAACTTTGGCCATTACTGCTCTAGTCTCATAGCCTCATTGGGCTACATGGTTTCTTAGCCCTGTGTCACGGCCATATTCTGAAAGTGCAGACTTTCTTAGCCAGGGACTGAATTTCAACACAGAAAGCGGAACTCATGGCTCTCAACTAAAGCCCATCATTTAACAGGCATTAAAACAGACAAGGAGAGCCCTGTTTCTTAAATGTTTACTGAAGACAACATTGCTTGAGCTTGAGCTGCAAAAGACAGCTGGACCAGCCCTGGCTTCAGCCAAGGTTCCAGGGCAGCTCAGCACTATCTTCTTCCAACAGAAGAGCACTTTACTCCATGGAGTACTCCAAAGGCAACTGTGCCATAAACTCTCATAATGACACTTGGACTTTTTCAGCAACTCAAGACATTTACCAGCAGAGGTGAAAGCCCCTTTGGCAACTCGCCTGCAAACAGGAAGTCATAAACGCAGGATTCGGGATACCTGGCTTCCACGTCCCGCGCGTCCAGGCAGCTCGCTCGCTCGTTAAACAGGCCTGTGTTCTCTCCTCCCGTGCGGATGCTGCTGCGGTTTGTGCAGCACACCTGCTTCCTCATTAATTAACCATTGCCAGACTAACAGCCCTTCTCCCAGCCATGGGCATTCAAGTGGTACTTTGCAGCAGCAATGCCTCACGCAGGAAGCCAGCTGCAAGGAGAAACCCGCTGCAATTACGGAGATCACAGCAATTTCCTTCTGCCTGCATCGCAGGTTGAATTGAGGGACAGCCCCAGGACAGCCGTCTGCGATGCTCAGCTCAGACAGCTCCCCGTGCCTGCACTGCACAGAGAAGTGCTCACCAAGGAGAGCGAGGTGGAAGCGAGAGGGAAGGCAGAGGCATGAGCCGCAGTGCCATTTGCATCACCCACCTCAGTTTTTCCACACAGAACTATGTGTAGCAATAAACCAGCGAGGCCAGCTACTCAAACACGCATTAAGTCACTAAACTGCCAGACAGGAAGGCATCGACTCCCTCAAGCTAGCGAGAAGTGGAACACACACACCGGGAACGGGGAAGAGGATGCTATTTATAAACAGCTTACAGGAGGGAATTCACCCCCGCACATGCTCTCTTACCATTCGCATGTCAACAGCACAGGGAAATGCTGCTTATGCATCTACCCTTTTTTAATTTTTCCTTTTGTATTTCCAAGAGCTGCTGCAGAATTTTATTTGAATGCCCATGTGGTTACAAAACTGAAAAGGCAATCTGCAAAGCCTGTTCTTGTCTAAAATAAAAAAATGCTCAGTGCTCATCCTTCTCTCCCACACAAGAAATGTAGCAGCTTGCAGCCCCCCTGCATGCGACAAGGGTAGTTAAACCAGTAGATGCAAGAGCAGCTGGTGGCAGCGGCCGCTGCTCCATAGGAAGCAACCACTCAACCAGGTTTGCCATCCTGCTGACAGGACTGAGGAAACAAAAGCTCCCAAAGGATATGAAAGACACAACCTTCAGCCCTCCTTCTTGCCAGCCCAACACCTTTTAGCAGTAGGTGGGAGCAAAGGCCCCAGTGCAGGTGTGACTGCTGGACATGCTGCTCGCAGCAGATGCATTTCCCTCTCTTCAGCACTCACCTGCCAGGTACGTCACCCATGTCCTGGGACTTTTTCTGCACACCACTAGCAACTCAGATGTTTGACTTTGCTTTTTTAACATTGGGCTGCTCTGCAATAGCACAGATTTTCAGCGTGAAAGGATGAGCAGCCCTGTCGTTCAGCTTCGACAAACAGAGGCCATTGCTCAGTCTTCCCTGTGGCCTTCTCCATCCATGACCAAGACCGGGGCATTAGAGGAGACTCATTCCGGTCCACCTTCCCTTAAGTGACAGCTGCCTTTAAACATCTCACTTATATACAGATTGCAATCTGTATACTGAACACCGTTTCCAGTGCAGTGTGCCATTTTAAACTGCACATCTCTGCCTTTATTTTGCCATTATTTTAATATTATATTATTATTTTATTATAAAGCATGCTTTTTTTTTTGTGATGTTTTACAGGCAACCTGGAAGGAGTAGCCTGGCTCAGGAGCTGCTACATTCCTGTACACAGCTCTTCATCACTGCAAGGAATAGCTATCCCTGGCCTCCTGCTCCCGCCAGCTTTCCTTCCCCCTGCATTTCAAGCATTGCTTAAAGGAGCTCTGTTTTCAGTATGTCTGGCGAAGACTTTGCTTTTTTGGTTGTTTGTTTTGTTTTTAGGGGCAGGAGGAACAGGAAAGAAGGAGGCCTAAATACACAAAGACATGCTGGAAGTAAAGCAATCTCTAGACTCCCTCCCTTGCAGGGAGCACTGAAGTTTAATTGCCACAGGGAAGAGAAAAAAAAAAAGTCACCCGAAAACCACAGACAACAAACAGACCTCCAAAATTGCAAGTAACTTCTGAAAATACTGAACCTCTGCAGCAAAGGGTGGGAAGCGCGACCAATCACAGAGTAAACAGACAACCCTAAATTCAGCACACACAGGCAAGGGACAGACTCGAAACCAAACACTGAAACGTGGAATCACAATCGGCTTTGAAATGCTTCCCATCACAAAGCAGAAAGAGGACAAACAAAAAATCAATCTTTTTTTTTTAAAGTCACATTTCTAAAAACCTCTGAATTTCTGACAAATGAATGCCCATCACTCAACTGAAGGACCTCCACAAGAGAAAAGCTTTCCAAAAGCATCAGCATTTCAGCTCTATCATTCAAATGGTTGCAACAAAATTAATCCCTAAAGTTCAAATGTAAGCGGCTGCCAAAGCCGGATGAGACTCACTTTGTACACAAACTGCAGCGCAACAAAGACTTTTGTCGAGGCTTACGTAATTACAGTACATAATTTCAAGTTTTAATGCAGACACTGAATAAGCACTTGGAAAAAGAGCATTATGCATCTATCAGATCATTGATAAAACACTGCATTAGTCTAATGCAGGAAAAAAAAAAGAAAAGACACAACCCTGAATCATGGCTATTTAAAAAGGGGAAGCTATTCTGCCTGTGAATGCTTTCCCATTACTGGTGAATGAAACCACAGAAGTGCAATCAGAGGGCAGCAGCAGCACTCAGACGGGAAATGCGTCTTTGTCCCCATAGAAACCGTCAGGGAAACCCATGAAAAACAATACGACTCTGAATTTCTTATCAATATGCCATTCATTACTTGACTGCATTCAGACTTTGCTCTTCAGTCATGTAACAAAACCTAATCAATTAAATATCTTCTGGAAGATTCTTCAATGTAACCTCCTGCGTTAGCAGCACTCGTTCCTGGCAGACGTTCCTTTCCTGCATATCCTACTTATTTATTTTTTTTTCTTGGAGTGATTCATGTTATTCCTGCCTGCCAGGCTTAGGGGTTCCCGGCAAATCACTGGGCTGCCTTTTGCCACAGAAGGCAGCCCCCCAGGACCCCCTGCTTCACAGCCCAGCACCACTCTTGCTCTCCAAAAGCAAACACAGTTTCCATACCTGAATCAGTAGAATTACTGAGAGGGCACTAAGCTCATTCTTACCATGAGGCAGGGAAAGATGGGGCAGTTGGAGGGGGGGAAGAGAATAAAAATGGAACTTTTAAAGCAGAAATACTGACTGAAGCTTGGATGTTTCAGAGGAAAACATCTCCACTGCTCTGAATAAACAGAGGAGCCTCACCTTGAACTTAAGCAGTTGGTTTGAGTCTGTCCCCATAGCCTTCTGTACAAAAAATAACACCTGCACTGCAGCAGAGATGCTGTTATGGCTTGGGGAAGGCTTCAGCTGCAGACTGCAACAGTGACCCCAGTTGCTCCATGAAAAGTCAAGAGGAGCCATCCTGCTCCAGGTACACTCCTCACTTGCTGCTCCGGTGGTGTCTGAATGGGATCATTTGGATTTGCAGATTTTACATTGGGGCCCCCTATCTCCAAAGACCAGAAAAAAACTTTGTCATCCAAATTGTCATTTCACTGACATGCCTGCAAGCAAACATGACATGGCAACTTCTAAAGGGAAGAGGTGCCTTGCAGAATTCCCCTCTGAGTTCGCCCACACATCAGTACGGAGGCACCCAAGCAGCATTATTTCATGTTTCAGCATCCTGCTGACTGAGGACACGATAGCCTTTCCCTAGGTGGAGGCACTCAAGCCATCAGCAAGAACTGTTGCTACCAAAGAGATTAGCGATTGCTCCTGTGTGGCTCATAACTTGCAGGTCATTTAATCAAGGTCACTGACTAGCACCTTTCATAAAGGCAAGACAAGCACAAATGCAATTATGCCATCGGACTTAGGAGGAGGGAAAGGAGAAAAAAAAGGGGCGGGGGGGGGGAAGCTCAACATCCGAGATGATCCTCTTTTGCTCATTGATTATTTTACCTAGGGGAATTTCTCCTAAATAATGCAGAAGTATGCTGCCTTCACGGAAACAGTGAAACAGTGAAGTCTGCTCATGAAATCCCTTGCGGATGATTTGTAATATGGTGAGGAGGATCCTTCTGAACTCGGGGCTCCCCTGTCTCCTCTGGGGAGGGGGAGGTGTGGAAGATCAGAGGAAAAATGTTGTGTCATCAATTCCAGCCCCATAGGATCCCTTCCAGCCAGTAAGAGTGCACAGGCTGGGAGTTCACTGTACAACAGCCCACGCAACTCGAGAGAAAAAAACCCGCACAAAGGCTGCCAGACAAACAGCCTCTTGCACAACACAAGGATATGTTTCAAAAGGCAACTGGGACTTTCAGGCAGCAAAGGTTCACAGGATGAACCTTGCTCCTAAGGGAAGATTCCCTCACTGCTACTTCCGTGGAATGAGGAAGCCTGTAAAAATTATGTGTTCCCACCCTTCCTCAGAAAGGATCCCGCTATGCCTTCCCGTGCTACCTCCTCCAGGCACGACCCAGGAGCTTCAGGCCTTGAACTTGCTTTGAGTTGGCAAGATGTTTCTACAGACTTCCACTAAGAAATGCACCAAGAAACAAAACAAAACAACAACAAAAAAAAACACTTCATACACCTCCAGGTAGGGCTGGGATACAAAGACCCAAAGCCTTACAACACTTGAACAGGATGGCCGGGAACAGCCCATCCTGCACACTACGTAATTTCCTCCGTGCCTTTATTGCTTAAGGACATGGCATGTTCCAAGAAGTATGTGCAGTGTGGGGGGAGGACAAGGACTATCAAATCCCCAAAGACCCTTTAACTGAAGGTCTTGGTTACAATGCTGTGAGAAGTCCATTATTTGATAAGCATCAGGCTCACAGATGCTACTTCCCCTCACTTTTATCTTTCCAGATCACATTAAAAGTCACAGTTTCAAAAGGCTACTATCAGCCATAGCTCTATAGAGACTGTTCACCTTGCTCACTAGATCTTTTCATTTGATGCATTGTAAAGCTCCCCTGGGAAAGGAGGCTAAGGTTTGGCTTTGTTAATGTAACTGCATACACCAGGAAAAAACCCAAGCCTTACACTTTCTGAGTCAGGTGCTGGGTATGACTACTAAGCAAGCAGCCTACAGTGGATTCTCAGCACCTTGAAGATAAAGAAGGCCCCTTGTTTCACAACCCAACCTAGAAACCTTCGGTTTAGATGCCTATAGCCTGTCTCCAAGCAATAAACATCTACTAAAAAGCAGGTGCTTAAAACTAAATATGCCCCAGGTTGGCTCCTGTTTACAGACTCTCCTTCTTCCCTTTCCCTCCCAAGCCTGAAGTAATCTCCCAGGTTGATAATGAGGACAATTAAAAGAAGAGGCAACAGAGGGAGAGCAAAGCTCACCCTGAAGATCCTTTGCAGCTGCTATTCAGGCTTGCTGGATTTGCTTTCCTGGTCCCTCAACTCATAATTAAGAATTAAGCAGAGTTCCTCAGTTTCAGCTCAAAAATAAACATGCTGTATCTTTGCACCAACTCTACAGCAGGACATTTTTAAGTCTTCAAAATGATTAGTTGTTGAGCACCTAGTACAAGATGTCTTGTGAGACGTCAGCTTCCAGAGACTGCAGAGTATCCATCAATCCATGATGGGCATCCCATGACGGGCCTCCACACATGCGAATCACACCTGGCCAGCACGTAACGCATGGCATTCAGGGGCGCTCTTCCAAAAGTCATATAAGAGCCCAAAAAGCGCGCATGCGGTCAACAGAGAGAAAAATGTGACAACCGCCGCAAAAAGAGCCTGCCAGAAAGCTGGCGACTGTAAGAACGTGACCGGCTCCAATTCAAACAAAGTGCTGAGCAGCCGTCAGAAGTGCAGCGCTCGTTGGGCGCCTGCCTACACAAACCACCTCTGCACGCTGCAAGGGAGGCCAGCCTGGCCCAGGGAGGCCAACGGGGCACTGCAGCTACAGTAGTCAGCGTAAAGCCTCAAACTATGTCTTTTGGCCAAAAGACAGCAGGGTCCAAGGCAGAACGTCTTGAAAACTCCAGACACCCTTAAATGGTGCTAGGGCAAGGGCTCTTCCCACTCACGATCTTCCTGAAAGGCCTAGATCTGACTCCAGGTCTCTCCGGAGCTCCTGGGACCAGCTCACCACCCAACAACCTCTTCCCTCAGCTTCTGCTTTCTTTTACAACCTTTGGCTCGCTTAACCTCCATGACTACATCTGCCCTCAGGAGGGGATTTAAGCACTTCATCACAGAGATGGCGTGATGCTCCACATCTGCAGCTCGCCTCCCAGGCTCCGCTGGGAAGGGGACCGCATCTGTAACGAACACGGTGTATCGCTCCCTGGAACGCTGCCATCAAAAAGCAGACTTAGCAAGCAAACCACATGAAGGCAAAAGGGAGCACAAACCTTTCTGCAGAAAACAGTCGTGTAACCGTTTCATTTTCTATCTGAAGTTTGACATCAGAGGTTTGCTGCCTGGAAAGAAACTCCCCTTCCTCCTCATATTCTAGTAAAACACAAAATAATAATAATTCCTGTGTTGAAACCTAATTTATGTTTAGATTGGCCACTGTTAAATTTAAGCTACTTGATACTGTGTCATCTTTCCTCCCCATCCAGTCTCAGAGGGAATGACACATCAAATGACTGGCTTTATTCATCTTTTAATATTTTAAGAGCAGTCCTGTTTTATTTAACTTCCTTTCACTTTTAGGACTCTCTAGAATTTGGGGAATAGGAAAAACATTAACTTATGTCTCTGCTCTCTACTGAATCTTAAGTAAAGCAGCAAGTTCTAACACCATGGGAAAAGTCAGCTGACTGTTACATAATTTGACAAATGCATAGGGGAGAAAACCTACTACTAACTAAAAGAAGAGAAAATGTCTACTTGGAAACAGGTCAGTATATGTATTCGGTGTTTTTCTGTGGGATCAGGTTTGTATCACCGCAATTCCAAACAGCATAACTAGGTCACTTTTAAGCATCATCCATTCAAAGCTGAGAAAATCTAGAAGAAGGGGAAAAAAAAAAAAAAAAAGATTCCAAGAGCATCAAGAGCATCAAATAAATATGTCATGCTAACACAGATTTTCTAAATTAGTGGATTGCACTGGCTGCATTCCCCTGGCGCACAGTAAAAAGTGTCAAATTATATTTATTTTTATTGACTCCCACCTGCCTTCTATTTCTAATATCTACTTAAAGAATAAGGGAGACGTATAATATCTAAGATACCAAAATTATTTTAATTTTCCCTTCAACAAGTATGATGAATGTACTAGGTCTTTAAGCTTCAAATTTTGCGACAGCTAATATTTTAATATAATTAAAGGCTTAAAAATGCACTAAAGAAATTAATAATTCCCTGACAGCAGAGATGTGCTTGTATTAAAGAAAGCCACTGCAACAAGCAACACAGAAATGCTTGATTTAATTCTGAGATCTTGGAGGTGGCTCCTTCTCAAAGCATCTGCTATATATCAGACTGATGAATTGCTTTATTAGTAACAGTGTGCACTGCTATTTTTATCACAGCCCAAAAACCCTGCCCATTCTGCAACATTGTTATGGGACACCAGCTAGAAGGGCACAGTTGCTCTGCCCAAGGGCCTATTATGTGGACACGCTGTGCAAGGAAAACTGTAAATACCATATGACATGAACGCAGTAAAAATAATCAAAGCCAAGAGCCCCGCGAACAGGCACAACACTGACCTGGCTTAACATCCAGGCCAAAAGAAAAAGTGATGTGCACTTTATGTATGCTGTGCATACAAAACACTAGCTTTTGCATGTTTTCTATCTGAGCTATCTCCAATGCTTTGGATTCCATTTTATTTAGAAGTTTGAGGACTCATCTTCTAAATATTCAAGAATCTTACAGGTCCCTTTAAAAGTCGGTGGAGACCAGGCATGGCAATTAAGCTGTTTTCCAAATAGTCTGAAAGACACTTTCCTCACTCACTTGTGGTACTGCTTGCTAACTCAGTCTCACAAGACATTTCCTGCCATGCCTTAACACACTGTAAGTTCTCCTTCGTCAGGATCAGGTACAGCTTTAAAAAGCTTAATTTTGAAATTTCACTACCAAAGCACCAACTATTTTACTTGTGGTTTACAAAAAGAAAAAAAGCAAGACACAAAATCCCTCAAAAACACAACTATCCAACTTCTATATAAAACAGAAAGTTACTATAAACCTAAGCTACTTGGCAGCAACATACATCTATTTTATAAAATGCAATTTACACTACCTTCAAAATTTATGCAGTTCAGGTACCTTACAGGTCAGATGGATTTTCTGTGTGCTTGTTTCCACGCTGTGAAATTTAGGATTGGAAGCTGATTTCATTTTAAGCACTGATATGTTTACACACAGGCAATAGTAAAATACAACACACTACTGCAGTTTAGCTTTGATTCATCATATGAAGAGAATGTCATTAGTAAGATTAGGACCTCTATGAAAGGCTCAGCACCACCATCCTCCAACATTACTTTTCTAATCACCTTTGTACTTTCTAGCTCATTACAGATGAAGGCACTGCAATTTGCCACATCTAAAATGCATTCATTTTATATGCTGATATATAGCATGTATTCTTAGCAGTGACATTAATAGGAGCAAAAAGCACTCATGATACTCCTAGATCAAAATCTTGAATCTCTATATATTACAGCTATAGTTATTGATAATAGAAATAAGGTAAAAAAGAGCTTCCAGAGCATGTAAAATTGTATAAGAGTTTGTAAAGCACAGAACGCGTAAAAAGTGTACCTGTGTGTAAAATTCCAGGTGCCGTAACTTCACAATAGGCTACCAGGATGCTATTAAGTTCAAATATAGGAATGTGAGATAACTTTTTTTTTTAATAACAAAGAATTAAAATGGAAATGGTTCCGTATATTTTTTATATTCTCTGTGGCTCCTGCAGTAAGTGATGCTGCTCTCAGCTAAGGGCAGACAATTAAAAATCAAATCAAATAAATAAAATAAAATAATGCTTTTCCTGGTGTATTGCCTGCATGCTGGATTTCCAGTCTTTTCTGCTAGCAAGATAAAACTGGGGTAGGCTTCAAAAGGAGAACGTTTCAAACCGGGGTGCAGTGAGGCTCCGGTTTCAGGAGTGTGGCGGGCTCGGAGGGGTGCAGCTATGCAGAGACCCCTCTGCAAGGCCCGAAGCATCAGAAAGGGTCTGCAATATAAATACAGCAGTAGATTGGAAGCGATGACTGGTTACAGTCTGAAGGGCAGAGCAGGCAACAGAGACAGTCACTGCTTGGCTCTTCCATTTCCATCCCGCGCTGGCTCACCTTGAGCGCATCGCCATTTACTTATCGGAAAAGTGACTACAATACCTTCCTACACACTGATCAGCATCACCCCCAGAAGAAAACCACATTATGACCATCCTAAAAATAACCTGCGAATCATACTTGACCTTTAAGGTGTAGTATTTTATAATTAGAAGCACTGTCCAAAAGTAACTGTGTGATTTTGCAGAGTACAGTTCATCTTGAAAACATCCATGGAAGTAAACAGTGCTATTATGGTACCTACAACTCTTCTTGGGTGGCTAAAGGCTCTTGACCTCACAAGTTTTGCGTATGCACCAAGTGGGAGTTCAAACGCCCACATTTCTTCTCATAACAGTGCTCTGAACTCACGCTTAGAGCAGAAAGCCAGGGTGATCCCTAGTGCTTTTTCAAGTCCTGCCCTTCCCCTATTGCTTTTTTTTTTTTTTTTAAAGTCCTGCCCTTCATACAAAACCACCAAAGTTTAAATACATTCCCGTGAAAAATGCATCTTGACATGTAGCAATTAGGACATTTATCAACTACAACAAAACAATCCCTCCCTCAACAAGTTCCCTCGTCACCCACACCAAAGAAGCTATAATGGTGTTTAATTATTAAACTCTGAGTAAAAGTTGTGAAAGTTCAGCTTACATATTTCTGCTTTTCATTTCTCTGAATGGATAAGTAA
Source organism: Tinamus guttatus (assembly GCF_059628265.1). Classification (NCBI taxonomy): domain Eukaryota; kingdom Metazoa; phylum Chordata; class Aves; order Tinamiformes; family Tinamidae; genus Tinamus; species Tinamus guttatus. The sequence continues at coordinate 2,042,347 of NW_028288797.1, forward strand.
CCAGTTTCATTTTGGGCTCTTTTATTTGAGGAGGAGGAACAAATAGTCATATTATTTTGAGTCTGCAGTAGAAAAATAAGGAATAGCTATTTGTCATGCAGATAACTGTCTGAACTGAATTAAGCATTGAAAAGCTTGTATTTTATTTTACAGTTTGAAGGGAGATTGAAAGGAGAAGTTCATTTTGAACTTTGAACAAAATTTAAACACACAATATTTCAAACAGCTAGATGGCTGTCACTTTTATTGTAAGGTCAGAAGTGTCCCTTTAATGAATGGTGTGTTAGCTTTCTATATTCTCAGGGATACAAATACAATTCTTACATTCTCATGGACTTACTGAGCCTCTAGACAACTGATGTGCCTCTGCTGTTGCTTATGGCTTCCCCAAACAGTCCCAAAATGGAATTAAAATGCTTCAGTTATTTTTAAACGAAGCTCTCCAGAACATCAATTTCACCCTGCAGCAGTTTAAACCAGCTTTCAGACAATTTATAGGATTTAACTAAAAGGAAAAACAGTTCCCCATCCTTTACCAAGCTATGAATAGGCAAAAAGGCAGGCTATGCCCCCATTTCATTTTTTTTTCTGGAGGTCATCTTCCAATTTAATCCCTCTGTGGAAGCCTGACATTATTCCAGCAGTGTTCATTACTCCGGTGCTGTACATGGAAGTTGCAAGTGAATACATGGTGTAAGATAATTAATGACAACTGGTAACCACAAGGAAAAAGATGTGAAGTTTCCACAGCTTCAACAGCATCAGGAAGAGCACCTCAGTAGCTTGCTTAGAGCACCAAGTGTTACTCCTTTCCCTGTCCTCCCCACATCATTTACCACCAATGATTGAGAAAGGTACGTGTCGGGAGGAAATGGGAAAAAGGAAAAAAAAAGAAAAAAACAAGGAGTTCTCCCAGTACCACAACAAGTCTCTGATACTAAAAACACACTGCCCACATAGCAGTGCAGATTCTAGCTTTATTATGATTACTGGCCACATATAACATTTAAAAGCAACCTGCAAACCCTTCCCACTCTCCCTGCTTTAAACATCACCTGTATTTATGTTAACAGAGCTCTTGTACCAGAAACCTATGTAGAGGTGGCCTCTCCTGCAGGAGACACAGCCTCATGAGGGACGAGGTGCTCCTCCTCTGCATGAAGATGCAGAGCCCAGGCGTGGATACACACTGTGCTCTATACTTACTTTATTCCAAAGCCTAAGCCAGATGATAAAACAGCATATCTTCCCCATGATCCAGGTGTAGAGGAGAGTAAGGCAAATAAAAACACTTGGTTACCACAAACTCCCAGAGAGCAGTAGGGTGACACACAGAAGGACACAGTGTGCTGTAACCCTGAATCTGATACCCTCGCCTGTAAAGTAAGAGAGACTCTTACCTTTCTTCGTCCTTGAAAATGAACTTTCGCAGCTTGAGATCTCGCAGTACCAGTCCACCGTCATGGCAGTGTGCAACAGCAGAAGCTATTTGATAGAAGAGCTTGGCTGCCTCCTCCTCCTTGAGCTTCTTGCAGGTACGAACAAACGAATGCATGTCCCCATAGCTCCTTTCAAAGAACACATACGCTTTTGTCTCCCCAAGAATTATTTCAGTAATTTGGTTGATATTTTTATGTGCAGGCAGACAAAAACATGGTGCTAGTAACTCCTGGTAGCAGCCAATATCGAACACCTGCAGGAGCAACAACAGTGAAGCCAGGGTTAGCGACATGAGGGGCATCCATATCCTGATATACCTATGTTAGCACAACCCTCTCTAAGCAGCCTTATACTGTTTGCTGAAGTTGCACTGAGGCGAAGAGGATGCCGTAAGTCCACAGCACTAGGGACAAGACAACGCAGACAATACAGCTCCACACAGAAGATATGTGTAACCCAAGCTAGCCTTCAAAATCTGTAGCTATGCATACTTTACTATGTTGTATTTTCAGTAGCTAATAGCTGATCGAATTCAGAATGCAATCTGAATTCATATCAAGAGACTGGGGACAGACACATAGAAGCAGACAGCAGTCCTCACAGGGAAACTTGCCTATCTGCTGTTTTAAGGAAACCTGCTGTTTTAAGGAAACCCAAACAAATTCATGAGAATACAGCCAGCAGCTTCTATTGAGAGAAACGGTCAAATTAAACCCACTCTGACCCACAAATCTCTCCTGCGCTCTGTTATTAACTCATTAAAACTTTAAGTACTTTCAGGTTTAAAATGCCCTCTGTCACAGCTCGTATTTACTTCCTGCATTTCTCTCATCTCTGGCGGACGGCAGAGCCGGTTTCACTTTCGGAGCCCGGCATTACAATGGCTGTTTATGAGCTCGGAAGGACAAGCGGGAAATCTCCCTGCCCTCCACAGCCTCCAAAAGGGCAGGACAAACTCCCCTCCCTCCCAAGTCGCGGCGTCTCAATCGGGTGCTCCACTAAAAGCCAAGTGTCCCTTTAATAGCAGGCATGCTATCACCACGCTTATGAATGAGCTGTAAGAATTAAAAAGGCTGCTGGGAAACCCAAATATAAAAAGTTACTATAATCTAGTGATGACGAATGAATCGGTGTTTGAGTCAATTGAGAAATGCCCACATTTGAAGAAGAAAGGCTTCATTGAGAATAACTGAAGTCAGTGTGCTGGAAGGGAATATAAACCCCGTATTGATAGACGTGATTTTTACTTCAATTATACCTGCTCCAGCTGTACTCCAAAGCAAGGGATTAGCATTCCCACCAGCATAAAAACTCTATTAATATGTAACATACTCTTGGGTGCATTGTTACTTTGGTAAAAAGAATTTAAGGTAGCCATGCCTCAGCCTAGCAAACAGTCGACATAAAAATGAAGAACCGGTATAGGTCTTAAACTAGATGGTTTAAATTGCAAGTGCTTTTTTTGCTTTGTTTCTTTGTTTTGTTTTTTTTTTTACATTTTCTATTCTAGAATTTGTATTCTAGCATTAGGTATTTATATCCTTTCCAAGAAGTAATCTTTGTTGCTTTCTCTAAAGCTTTCAAATGCTTCCAAAACTGGAAGTGCATGACATGGTTCAATCAGAATTTACCTGAAGCTCCAAAACGTGAGTCATTTAATGCTTCAGCACATAATCCTAACAAAGCCCCTTCTCAGAAAAGGATACAAAAAACAAGAGACCGCAGCATCCACTTTTCGCCTCCCTCTCACACCTCTCTCCATCCCTCCTACCTGTGCTGCTATACTCCAGCTCTGGCAAAAGCAACCTTAAAGGCAGGTTGCCAGCCTGAGCCAATGCATTTTGCAAAGAGCACATTAGCACGGAGGCACATTCTGGTGACACAGTGAACCTCGGACACAGTGTCGGGGTGGGAGGGGGTGCTGCTGCCATCCCTGCTGTGTGATTCATTCCAGGGGAAAATTCATTCACGTTTGCATCTCAGAACTCGTTCACTACTGCACTGTAAGTAAGTGAATGGCTCCTCAACCAAGCGGCTGCTATAAAATAAAATTTCAGAAAGAACATCCACCTAGCTCAAACCCTCATCCAAAAAAAAAAAAAAAACTTACCACAATTTTAACTAGATTATTCTGATATAAATTAGTTATTAGTTAGATTTCGTGTTTTTCACACTGTGTTAAGTAAGTAGGTCTGATATGTATCAGCAACAAGGTTTAGAAGGGGGGGAGATGGGAAGCACTATCATATTGCTACAGTCTCAAATACCTTTTAAAAAGGGTTTCTTTGTGTGCCAGTGTTTGAGGTCCCTGGCCTCAATTCAGCAAATGTCCAATAAGCTGCAGCTTGATTTAGTTCTTGCTAGGAATTGCAAGTGAGATGTTACCATTGTTTGGATGCCACAGAGCCTTGAAGCAAATAACAGCATCTGTACAGGCAGTGGGTGCAGCCAAATGGATCTTGAGACTCGTCAGCATGTGTCTGTTATCCAAACCAATGTTTGTGCAAGCAATCTCTAAGAGCATCTTCAATAAGACACCAGATAGTAGGTCTCTTAGCTGGAAGGCTACCTGACAAATAGTAGCCAGGATACTGCAGGCATTTTAAAGCGTGCATTAAATTGAGTTTAGGACTGACAACTGTGTGCTCACAAACTAGCAATTCAGGCTAAGATTGTATTTTGAAGCTCAGCTAGAAGCAGTGCCTCATGTGTACATGGAAAATCTGATATAACTCAAACATCAGGATCAGTTTAAACACATACCGCTTAAAGGGAGGAAAAAAAAAATAAAAGTCCACTCTTTGTGAATGCCACTCATATTGTTATTAGAACAGCACTCCTGCAAATCCAAGGAGAAACAAAGAAGAGCACAGCCCCCAAGTTTTTACTTTCTATAGTAGAAGTTTACCTATAATTTCATGCAGAGTAGCAGCTTTGTGGGAGCCGTTTGTTTCATGAAAAGATGCCAATGTCCTAGAGTGCAGCACGGTACTACTGCCATGAGCAGGGCTTTCATTCTAGAAATTCTCATGTTCTGTGTCAGTTTGGTAACAAAGCATTCACTTCAGCATGCAATATTGGTCCTCTGCAAAGTCAGGAGCCCTTTTTTCCCCTCTAAATAATCACTTAAAGTCCAAAGCTGTCTTAACATCAGGTTTTATAACTCAATCGGAGAGTATATTTAAATCACCTTCTGAACTCAGAGCTTTATAAATAGCCAAATTAATTTTAACTTTCCCAGCCACACGTTAGTTCATAACTTCTTATGAATTAAGTACTGAAGTATGAAATTGTCAACAATGCACTCATTAATCCCCCGAATGCAAATATTTTGTCTACTTTTCCGTTTACAGGCAGTAAATTCAACGACAGAATTTTGCTCAAGATAGTGGAATGGCATTATTCCATTTTGGGGGGAACAATACAGACACTGAAGCGTGTGCTGCAATGTTGCAATGTGCTACGTAGTTCTAAAAACTACTACTTGGAACTGCTTCGGTTTGCTGGGCATAAGTCTAGCTCAGTACAGACAATGAAAACTGCAATTTAGGAACAAAGGAAAAATATTCCCTCAGCCCAAAAAGAGAAAAACACCCCTGGACAGAGGGGCATACACGTGGGTTTCTTTTTCCCACAGCTCACCTTTGAGCAGCAGCAGCAAATGGGGAGGAGGCACTGGGAAGCAGGCAAGCTACAAAGAGCGGGATTAGCTATTTTGTCTGCTCCTCCGAAAAACGTAGGTGTGCAGGTTTGAATCTTGCTCAATTGTGCAATGGGGGAGGATGCTGTTTGCAAACAACATCCTCGGCAAGGGAGCCCCGGCTGCTTAGTTCTTTGTGGATTTTTTAATCACTTTGAGGACAAAGCTGATGGCAGCCTCCCTCTTCCCCGTCACCCCCTTCCCTACCCCAACTCACAAAGAAGAAGGCGCCACAATACAAGAAGCCAGCGGGTCCCAACACCTTAAAATTACCCGGGGATTCCCTACTCCATTTTGAAAAGTGAGAGTGGGCAAGATGAGGATTCCTCGGGATCTAAACTCGCCTTAAGAACCCCCTTAAAGGACGGCTCTTTCCAGCACAACATCCCCGGGGCGAGAGGCTGCGCGGGCTCTCGGCCCCGCTATAACGCGGCCATTGTCTGGAGAGAGGGAAAAGTTACAGGATGCACCTTTGCATTTCCCACTGCCTTTTGTCTTTTAAAGTGCTTAATAATCGAACTACATTCACGGCTGCAGCCGGCCCCGCTGCAAGGCTCGGGAAATCGATAGGCTGCAGCACGCTACACAGGATTTAATAAGAACACGAGCTTTACCTTGCAGACGAGCTCCTCGCCGCTGTGCAGATGTACGGCTCGGAAAACGTGGTCTCCCTCGAGAGGCTCCAACAATAAGTACTTCCCGATGCAAGAAACGCAATGCGACAAGTTCGGAGTCTCCGGCGGGCTCGGGGAGCCTAGATTCGGGCTAAAACTCTGGCTCGGCTCGATGGAGCGTATGGAGGAGAGCTCTTCAAAATCCTGGGTTTTATTCCGCGGTCTCCCATATCGTGCTATCGCGATAGGGGTTGACCTTTGTATGTTCATGAGTATGGAGAAGCCCAACGGGAACGGCGCGCCGAAGCCCCTGCGCTCAGAGCCGTCCAGCTGCGGCTGCCTTTGTGCGGCGGCGGCGGCGCGGGCGGAGCGGCGGGAGCGGCCTCAGCGCCGCGTCCTGGGCACAGGGAGAGAGCGCTGAGCGGCGGCTCCTTGCGCGGAGCGCGGAGCGCGAACAAAGGGCTCGGCGCCGCTGCGCGCAGGAGGGCACTGTCCTCCCTCCTTCCCTTCCCTCCCCTGCCTCCCGCCTCCCGCCTTCCCTCCCTCCCGCGGCCGCCTGCAGAGGGCGCGGGAGCCCCGCGGCGCGCAGCGAGCGCGGCCCGAGGGAGCCCCGCGGAGGCGGCAGCGGGATCGGGGCGCGCGCGGCGGCGGCGCCGACAAAGGAGCGCGCGGCGCTGCTCGCCCCGCCGCAGCAACGACGGCAATAATAATAATAACGAAAAGGGAGGAATGCAGAGCGCCATGCGCACGGCCGAGAGGGGCTTGGTGCTGGCGGCGGCTGATGGAGCCAAACAAAAAGTGCAAGCAAGGACAAGGGGGAACCAGCGCTTTCGCGGTGCCGGTGCGCGGCGGGATTTTTGTGTTTTTTTTTTTTTTTTTTTTTTTTCTTTGGGGGGGGGCATGCTTTTTTGTCTCCTTCGCGGCATTTTGATGTAGTTCACAGACAAAGAACACAAATGCTGAGAGCGGGCTGGTTTCCCACCGCAGGCTCTCGAGGTTCAAGAAGTTAAAGGGACATAAATTGCAATCGCTTAAAAAAAAATAATAACGCAGGGAGCAGATTACCCGCCCCCCGCCTCGGGGGCAGCAGAAGGATGTCCGCGCCGCTCCCCTTCCCGCGGGCATCGGTCGCTACTTACGTGGCGGGGACGCTGGCTGCCTCGCTGCTGCCTGCCCGGTGCCGCCGCCGCACGCCCGCACGGTGCCCAGCGCGCAGGCGACTGCCCCGCGCCGCCCGCCCCGGCGTGGCCCGGCCCGGCCCGGCCCCGCCGCCCGCCCCGGGCCCGCCCCGGGCCCGCCCCGCGGCCGCCGCTCGGGGTGAGCGCGGTGCAGCGGGACGGGACCCCCGGCCCCGCAGCCCTGGGGGGAGCCGCGCCGTGGGGCTGGGGGTAATTAGCTCCTTTGAGCAGGTCTCAGTTAAAAACGCCTAAACCGGGAGCCCACCCCGGGGCACGGGGGCTGTATGTGGTAGCACGACAGTGCCGAGAGGCTGCGCTTTTTTCTCCTTCTTTTTTCTTTTCTTTTTTTTTTATTTTTTTCTCTTTTTTTTCTTCTCTTTTTTTTTCTTTCTCTCTCTCTTTCCTCTCTTCTCTTCTTATTTTTTCTTTCTTTCTTTTTTTTTCTTTTTCTTTCTTTCTTCTTCTTCTTCCTCAGTGAGGAAATAGTTTTTTCCAGGCACGGCGGGTGGAGGCACCTCCTCCGTGGGTTATTTACAGCAGCAGCAGCACTGGCTTCCAGGGCAGGCAGGTGGGAGGAGATCTCCCCTCTCCAGGTCTGCCTCAGTCTGCCCCAGACTTTAAAGGGGGCTGGGGGGGAGAAGGGCACAGAAAGCCATGGATGAGGCCTGCAGGTTCCTGCCCAGCACTGGGGGCTCTTTAAAAAAAATAATATAAGAAAAAAAAATGCACACACACACCCCTTTTCTTTTAATAACAGGAATTAGGATGGATAGTTTAATGAGCAGTTTCCTTGTGTTGGCATTTGCTCCCTTGAGTTTTGCTGCTAGGTGTTAGTTTTAAAGCAGAAAAAGAAAAGGAAAGCCCAAACACAGATGTCACACGGAGCAGCAACCTGCTGGGACAGAGGCCCTGGCCAAACCCTGCTACCCCTTTTCCCATCTCTGGAAAGGGGAGGAACAGGAAGGGATGTGGATCATTTTGAGGGTGCAGAAACTTTTTGAGGGTGAGGACCTGTGGGTTTGGATGAAGTTTATTTTTCAGGAATAGAGAAAAAGATGTCCTTAGCCTGCTAATGAAATGAACCTGATAGAGAAGACCAAAGATGCTGCAGGGCTGCCTTCATCAGGGTTGGTCTCAGCTGGGGCATCCTTAGAGCTGGTGTGCCAAGGGCTCTTGCTCCCACCTAGCAACATTGCACCCACCTCTGTGCTCCTCCTCCATGCCAGGAGCTGTACATGCCCAGAATGCAGTTCTAAGGAAGGAACTGCAGCAGGAAGGATCGCACTAAGAAGGGCTCATCTTGGCCTTCGGTTAAGCTTAGCAAGGAGTAGATGAGCCTCTGACATCTGAGACTTAGTGGGATTTGGGCCCGGTAAATATTCCTTAGGTAGTGGGGAAGGATGAACCAAAGATCTGCAGGGTGACCTGCAGACCCAGTTTTTGCCCTCAGCCATGAAATGGAAAGGTACCTTCCTCCCATTCCCCAGCCATTCCCATCACCTCTGAACACTCTGTATTACTTCAATACCATTTTTAGAAATGGGATGAGCAGTGCCGGATACTGAATCATTGCAAATAAGGACAAGCCATAAAGTTATGCAATACATTCTCCAGTCTCACATCCTGTGATCCAAATCAAACATTCTTTTCTTAGTAGATGGCTTTTTACACAATTTCTCCCTCCCTCTCCTCCTGCATGCTTCTTCTGACTATGACAAAGCATGAGAGAGCCAGGCTCTTGCACCAACCTCTGCTCTCTGGACCAGTGTGTTCTGTTTAACTTTCTGAGTCACCAGGATTAGCTGGAGCCACAGCACCTAGAAGCACTGAAAAGGCTATAAAGGGCCTCCAAGTACAACTCAGAGGGAGAAAGGGATGAAAAATCTACTTTGCTCCAAATCTTTATCTGTAAATTCTTGATTTTAAGTAGAATCTGAAGATTTGATGTAGAATGGGATGTACTCTAAGTTTACATCTAGATGTTGCTAGAATGCTAAATATTTGATTTTGGAAGGAAAAGTGATGAAGATAATTTCAGTCTGTGGGCTTAAACCTACCTAGGAGGTACGGAGGGATCTAGCTAATGTGACTAGGCACAGCACATGTACCTGTGTATCGGGTGAATTTGGCTTTTCCAGGATATTTTAATTATGGTACCCTCTGTTTCTATGGCATCTTTACCCAAACGTAACACTTCATAAACCTTGCTTCTGCTCTCAGTGAATAAAACTACCATTTCAGTCCAGTGTTAAAAGAACAAGCGCTGAATTAACAAGTCTTTATATGTCTTACTGAGATATGAGATGTAGATAATCCTGTGTCTATTTTTATTGGTGCAAGTCTGTGTCAGTCAGGTGAAAAAGGTCAGAATATAACTTGTGGGATATCAACACGAATTGAGTTCTAATAGTCTGATTAAAGCCTGAAGACCAACAGTGAAGTTTTCCTGAAGTGCTGCCTGCTTTACATTGCTGTAGTGTTTACGTAAGAGGCATAACCAGATGGGCAGAGATGCTCGGCTAGCTGGAGAGGACAGGCACTGGCCAGAGTATCCGTGCTAAAAAGGCACAGTGGGCTACTCTGAGCTCAAATGTCACACTAGCAACTGTCGTAGACTCTTGTCTTAAAGGAACTCTCTTGTCAGTGTCAAGTATTATTTCATTATATATTCTCATTCAACTCAGTGACAGAAATGTTCTGAATATTGAATATAAAACACAACTTCAGAAACAATAGCGCCAAAGAACTAACCAGTTTTATGGCCTGTGATGAAACTATCATGACCAACCCCTGAAGATAATGTGCTCTCAGTAAGTCAGAATGAAGATTGTCCTTCTTGCCCTCCAGTGAGCTGGGGAGGATTCCTTTTAGGTCTGTTCACTGACTTTGCATCTATGGGTTTCATTGTGCTGATCTACCTTGTCTGGAAACAGTCACTCAGGGTGAGAGTCTCATTAGAAATTTCTTTATCTTTCAAATGGACTCTGCTATTATTCATTACTTTGATGACATCATGAAAGTGCTGAGCTTCCCTCTCTGGAATGATTCCAGAGAGTTATCCCCTAGAGCCTTGTTTTCCCTTTTCCTATTCTTCAGCAGTCCAGGAGCATCTACGCAGGAGCCGTTCCATTTTCATACGAGAGAAAACATTCACCAAGCTCTCTCTCTCTCTTTTTTTTTTTTTTTTTTTCCTGTATGCAAGGTTTATCTCTAGCTAAACAGCTACAATAGATGTAGAAAATGGAATTTCCTGTTCCAGGGACAATAAAAAAATAGCAACAACAACAACAACAAAAGATATCTGATTACATTATAAGTCTAAGCTTGTGGAAAGGCAAAGAAATATCTTTTCAGGAACTCTGTCTTTTAATATGTTTTATCTTTAGCATCTGCTTTTGCGTATATGGACTCTGTGTGGACATGAGCCAACCTTCTCCCTCCAATAGCCGTCTTTCTTTCATTGATGTCAATGAGCTGAGATCAGAGCACAAGTCTTGTGAGTGATCAAAGAGTGCTACGTAAAAAAAAAATCTTCCTTTTCCAGGTCAGTCTGCTCCTTGTCCTGTTACAGAGAATATATTATCAGCATGCAAACACAAGCCAGAACAAAAAGGATAATAATTTTAGAAGTGGTAAAATAAAGATCTTCATTTTACTTTTTGCTGATTTACAAAGTGCAGTGCTGAGCCTATTGGGAACATTAAAACAACTATTAAGTGTTGAGAACTGTCATATAGAGTCATATAGAAGACAGTCTCATTCCAGCAAAATTAATCAAAGTAGCTAGTTTAAAATATGCTTGCTCGTGGGTCCCAAGTAGCCTTAGCACAAGTAAATCAACCTTCCAAGTCACGGCCCTGCCCTCCAAATCAGACCCTCAAGGCTGCGGGCTGCTGCCTACGCCAGCCAGACCTTACATTTCTCTGTTACCGCTAGCTCTGATTATTGGCACATGGCACCATTCCCAGAAGGGAAAAAAAAAAAAAAAAAAGAGGTTGTGTTATGTATACGCATATCAGTGTTATCCCTCCCTAGCTGAAATCAACCGTACGGGATGGACTTCTCTTCTGAATGGCCTCTGCTTTCTGCAGGGTTTCCAGACCCCTCTTTCAGCTGTATGAAATTACTTGCAGGAAAAGAGTTCCCTCCCTGGTCATATGTAACAGTGGTGCGCCTTTGCTTTCTTTTAAATCATACTATTATTGGTACAAAAATAAAAAAGATGGGGATTATTTCTTCTGTAACTGGCTGAGCGAGTGCAGCACACCCTGGCATGTAAGATGAGAAATGCCATGTTAGCACATTCCATGGAAACCTTCTTTATATGCAAATATAAGGAAATATTTTCAGTAGCAATTCCTAACCTTTTTGGGTCAAACAGACTCTAATAAACTCCTAGTTGCCATTAAGACCTCTTTTATTTTAGCATGCTGTGACTGGACGTTTTGCATCTTAGGAATAAGTCCCCTTGGGATGCTATTTTCCAGGCAGTTGTACAGCCTGAGCCAGACATTTCTTAGGCCAGGTTTTGCTACCTCAGTTCCACTCACCAACATGAAGCTGTTGGAATTGGATATGAGAAGTCTTCAAAACTTCATCACAATCTTTTATTGTTGCTTCTTGCGTAGCATTGAAAAATGAGGAGGTTCCCAAAACAGAGCTAGAATCGCAGCTCCCACCACCCCCACATTGATCACGGAGCACTTTAACATACACAAGAAACTATCATTAGCCAAATGTGTCATCTTTACTCAGAAACATCTTTATTTTATTATTTAAAAATTTAAGTTGATCTAGTTTGCACTGTTGCATTTACACATTGCATAAGCTATCTTGTGACTATTTTTGACCCTTCAGCACAGGCCATTAGATTACCTTGAATTAATTCCTGTTTGAACTAGAGCAGGACTTTTAGAAAAGACATCCAAGTTACATATTTCTTGCAATGCTTGGTAAAAGGTTCCAGTAGTTGCTTATCCTTAAAGTAAGTAAAATTATTTGCCTTCAGCCTTCCACTGATTGCCCTGCATATTTGTCTATCAGAGTGAAAAGTCTCCTACTAGACAGTGTCTGCTCTACATGAAAGCACTTACAGACCATAATCAAGTTATTCCTCAGCCTTTCCTTTGATACACTCAATCTAAATAGACTTACCCTGTGGACTCACTCCATTTTACAGCTTTTTTTTTTTTTTTTTTTTTTTTTTCATTCATGCTCTTGTGGTTCTTCTCTGAACTACCTGCAATTTGCCAGCATCCTTTTGGAGCTGCTGACATCAGAACTCGCATTGTTCTGGTAGCTTTACCAGTGCCAAACACTGAAGTAGTGCAGCCTCTTCGCTCTCCCTTGATGCTATCCTCAGTGCATGGAAAAGGCTTGCACTAGCCCTTTAGGCAACTCCACTTCAGAAGATGCTGAGGCGCAACTAGTTCTCCACCAAGACCCCCACCTTATTTTTCAATCTCAGCTTCCCAAAGAGATCCCTTTTCCTGCAGGTAATGCCTGAGATGTTTGTTCCTAAACATTTAGGTTACACATGAAATGGCTGTTGTTTCTTTTGTGTCTTTTCCTCAAGCAATACCTGAAATGCTTCGATCAAAAACTGCCCATTTTCAGTATTTGGATCATTTGGAAATATTATTAGCAATGGCACAGCTTTCCCCTGCATTTCTGATAACACTATTAAACAGCACAAGACTGATAAGAAGTCCCTGCAGAATGCAGTCTCTTATAATGCCCATGTTACATTAACCTGTTAGACCTAAACATTAACCATCTTTAAAACAACTGAGTTGGCCATGAATATACATCAAACTAGTTCTGATTTCTGTCTGAATCTCTTGTAATATTGTATGTCAAATGCCTCTAAAGTCAAAATATACAATATACCACAATTTCTTTTATTCACTGAATTTGTAGTGCCATAAAAATAGCACATTAATTTGATAAGATCTTTCTTCCATTAATCTGTGCTGATTGTCATTAATTAAATAACACTGTTTTAATTCTTTATTAATTGACTTTCCTATCAGCAACTCCATCACTTTGCCTGGAAGAGACATCAAGCTGACAAGTCTATAATTACTCGATTGTCCCACTTTGTCTGTGGAAGTATTAGCAAAATATTAACTTTCTTCCCGTCCTTTCTCAGCAAGAGTGATTGTTTTTAACCAGTGTGGGCTTCTTTCTTAATTGTGGCTTTTTGAAGATCTAGTGAAATTTTTCTCAGTTGTTCTAAAATATTTTCCACATTTTTGTTGGTTTAAATTTTCTTTTCCAGGCTGGCTGATACATTTCTTAATTGTTTTCAGCTTTATGGAATTGGATCCTTAAAAGCATTAAGTATAAATTTTACTGGCTGGGGCTTTGTCCTGCTTACATGTAAAACATGTAACACGTTTTAAAAAAACACATAAAACATAAAACCAAGTCATTATCACTTCCACCTAAACAAACTTTAAATTTTGTGATTAATATTTCTCTGTCAGGATGAGGTCTAATGCAGAAGTTTCCCATGCCAGATACAGCTCTTTTTGAGTCAGGAAGTTGTTTTGTGTATTTTTTCTTGAAAATCCAAGAATGTTTTAGTACTTGCATCATGAGACATCCCTTTGCTCTCCCTTCAAATTCATCGTGCCAAGACTGAAAGTGCCATATATAGTGAAAGGCTTTTAAAAGGCTAATCTGGAAGGTCACGCTACACGCAGAGGTAGGGCTGGCTAAGTGAACCAAGTCTGTCTTGGCTGGAACATTGTCTTGCTTCGCGTTGCACTCTCAGTGCTTACCAAGCTGCTGACATTGAAGACTGAAGTCCATGAAAGCACTAAAAAAGAGAGTCTTCCTTGAGTGCTGGCCTGGGTTTCATCAGAAGGTATTACCAAGAGAAGGTTTCTGTCTATTGTGGTTCTCACTCGCTGCTGTGCACTGCTACTGTCTGGGTGTGTCCTAGCTTTCAGATAATAAGCACAACATCTGCCATAATTTTGAAAAAAAAAAAAACCAAACAAGTAACAACAAAAAAGGAACAAATAAAACCAAAACAGGCAAACAAAGAAATAAAAAAGATCATTTTGTTGTCCCTTGGCATCTGTGCTCTAGTTGCAGGTGGCAGAGATCTCCTTCAGGTCACACAGAGCATAAAGAGTAGCTCTGCAAGCACGGATATGTGTCTGTTTGTTTGTAAAGTGTTTCCTCTTTGGGTTTCCATGGGCATTTTTTTTACCATCCACTTGCTTAAGTGGTAATAGCAACCACACAGAAAGGTACAGGACTTTAAAATGGTCTTTCATCATCTTTAAAGAGAGATTTTTTAGGCATGCTAAGATGTAAGAATAACCATACAAAGTCAGACCAAAAGTCCATCTAGGCCAGGGTCTCATCTCTGACACGGGGAAATAGCAAATGTCCATGGAAGAATATCAGAACTATACAAGCATGTAATGGTCCTCCCTCATAGAAGTCTCTCAGGCCCCTCTCCCGGTGATGTGCAGCCCAGGCACCTACTGGGCCAGTGGCAACACTGTTGTATTTGATGCTCATCAATGAACTTTTTCTTATGTGAATTTTTCTGATTTTTCTTTTAGCTTTCACACACTTTCAGCAACCACAGCATCCTGTGGTCAAGCATTCCATAATTTTAATTCTATTTATGAAAAAGCAACTCTTTGTTCGAACCTGTGTCATTCAAGCCTCCTTGAATTTTCATTTGATAACCCCTTATTACTGCATTAGGGAAGACAGAAAACAGTAATTCTGTACTTACTTTCTCCATGTCATTCATTATTTTATAGACCCTGTATTAAATCCCATCTGTTTTCCCAGCTGAAGAATCTCAGTCTATTTAGCAATTCCTTTTATAGAATATCTCATTTTACTGTTCCTTTTCTACTTCTACTATATCCTCTGGGATGGGAAACCAGAATCCCATGCCGTCTTCAGCATACAGCAGCAGCATGGATGTGCATGGTGACATAGTGTTGGAAGTTACTTATTCTCTATATCTTTCTAATAGTTGTTGATATTGATTTGCTTTTCTGACTGTTGCTAATTGCTCAGCTGTTTGCTACAGTCTGTGGCTATGGCTGTATGTCATAACTCTGAGATCGGTCCCCTGGGTGATTATGACCAGAGCAGAGCCCTTGGCTGGGCTATGTAGTTAAGGTTATTTTTTCTCCCATGTGAACTGCTTTGCATTTATCAGCACTGAATTTCCTCTACCCTTTTATCACCCAGTCATTCTGCAGCATAAGGTCTCTTTGCAACTCTTCCAAGTTGGTGTTCATTTTTATTACACCACACAAACATCCCCTGCAAACCCATTTTTTGCTCCCGTTTCCTGATCATTATGGAGTACTTTACAGGACAATATATTTGCTAGATGTTCAGTATGGGCAGCACCTGGCACTTCAGCATAATTCAACTTTTTTCGACACTGCAGAGATGCAGTCTGCAAAAAAGAAACTGTGCTGGAAGAAAGAATGCTGCCTTCTTGCAGGCCTTTTTGACCTTCAGAGACACCCTTGGTTCCTTTTTCTCTCTCCTGACTCCATCAGTAGTCAATAGAAAAGGAAAGTACTTCTTTAAGGACAAAAATCCATGGTGGGCTAACATGAGTTTTCTGTCTCTTTCCATCTACCGCAGGAGAAAATTCTCTATTTTTAGTTGCCTGATTTAGGTGCCTACCATGAGGTGGGATAAATCCAGACTTTGGTTTGTAGGCTCGTTTAGTGAATTGCAGGCTGTGCAGTTTTACAAGCACAGGGAATGCAGAGTTATATGGTATCACCTAGGCAGGAACACTGGCTATTTGAAGCATGTTATAGCTGATCTATAATTCACATGCTTATTTTGACAGGCTGGCTCTTGTTAGTTTTCAGTGGGTGTGGGAGGAAATAGCAGTGCATAAAACTTGCACATTACTAATACCATTGCCATATAAAATAAATATTTGAATAGGAAGTTTCAGAAATGATTCAGTGCTCTAGCTACAGAATATCCTACAGGAATTTTTTATAGTAACAGAATTAATGAAAAGCAAATCCTATTTCTCCTCCATGGGCATCGGGTGGTCCCAGTGCAGCAGAGCCATATGCAATGCAATACTGTATCTCAGTGATAGATAAAGCAGCCCCTACAGATTGTAGGCCTCCTGGGTGACTGAAGCTTGCTTTGAAAGGACTCCTTGAGCTGAAAGGTTGCTATATGCGTTTTAAATGAAAATGCCAGACCGTGTGTGGGTGCAGCAGAGAGGGGCTAAAAGCCTTGAGCTGCAATGCAGAAGTGATTGAAAAGCCACGGCACTGTTGCTTCTCTACTAACTGCAAGGGAAAAAGTCTCTTCCCACCCCCACAGACTGTTCTAACCACATCCTTTGAAGGTACTGAAGTTATTTCACTCACTTAGCCCACAGCTTTCTCAACATTAAGTCATAACTTGAAAGTGCCGGGGTGAGCAGGTAATTGTTACGTCAGTGGCAGCATTTCACGGAGGCGCTGTCACGAGCAGAGGATTTCTAGGTGCTGAAGATGAGATATGACCACCAAATGAAGAAGAAAAATTATCACTTTAAAAATAACCACTCTTGCTTTTTTTTTTTTTTTTTTTTTGGTATTTTTTTTAGCTCCCTGGGAAAAAAAATGCGGGAGGTTTGGTCTCTGATCTCTTTCTTATCTGGAACATGGCTGTTGCATGGTGCAATGCTCTAGGTCAGTGCATACTTAGGATCAGATTGCAAACAGTTTGCAACAGATGTGGTATTTTCCCTACTTTTTTCATGAAGTGTCTTTGTGCTTTCTAAGTTTGTGTCCCAGAGCCCCATTGCAAAATGGGGAAAGAGCATTTCATTAACGTCTGCAGAGCTGTGATGGTTTCAGATGTAACAGTGAAAGGGTACACATGAATCTGTGAAGCTGAGTCACATTTGAGCCATCCCTGGCAGCACTTTCACAATCCTTGCTACGCTTAATGACACAACACTGCCTGTGATCTTCACCAACTTGACCAAGGAAAGCTTCTATTTTTACCAATTTTCAAACTTTTAAAATGTTGAAGAGTGTGTATGATGTGTTTTTGCCACCAGAAAATCCACCTCCAACTGGAGAATCCCTTTCATCTTTTTTGAAATACAGACAAGTCTGTATCTCTTATCTGTGCTTTGTTCTTAGAATCATTTTTAGATTGAAATGTAGCATACAACTATTTTTTACTTGCATCTATTTTAATGATCACATATACATGATACTGCAACAGGTGGGTTTATTTATACACATGGAAAAAGATGTTGTTAGATGTGTAAGTTGTTCTAGATCTTAAAATAAACTCATGTACTACAGGAATCCTTTCTGTTAACCTTAGAAAAGTGTGGAGGTGTGGGGAGGAAATGAACATAAAGTGGTTTTATTTCTGTCTCAGAAGACATGAGTGGATAATTTTTGTCATCTGTTCCTCCTAGGCTGATCTCAAGTTGCTACTTGCATGAGTTCACATTACTTATTTCCCTAGTTTCCTCAGCAAAGATGGGCAGAGAAACAGAGAAGTTATGTCAATCTTTGTTTTCAACATGAAAAGAATTGCAAAATGTATATGTATATATTTTTCATTTTTTAAGTAAGTATGTGAAAATTAATGGAAACAATCCTAACTTAAAAATAAAGTGTCCCTTAAACCCAAGACCTTGTAACATCCTGCAATAGTGATGCAATGGCTGGTAGGACTGACGGAATATCCAAGTGCAATTCTGATTCCAATACTTTGCCAAGCTGTGACCCTGGCAGATTTCCAGAATAAGCCAGTTTCAGAACTGTGGAGCCTCCAAATATGATCTTCTGTCAGTTACAGATTTCAACTCCAGGAAAGGAAAGATTGATCTAGCAGATTGTAATCACTATGCTATGAGACAGTGAAAGAAGTGATCTTTCTTACGGTGAGATGCCAGCTACCCTACTAGTCATCACCTTGAACTGTGCTGGGAAGTGGTAGTGGCTTAGCTCAAGTATCACTATGTCTCATCCTGCTCATGTGATGCAAATCACTGTTTTTTTCAATAGGTGCCACAGTGGCAACTCCCAACCTGGGCAAAAACAATCAAAATGCCTCAGAGTTTCCAGGCTCATCCTCATTTTGGGGTTTCGCTTCCCCGCAAGAAGAGAAATAAACAGTGAAACTGAATCTCACACTTCCTCTCCAGGCACACCTGATTTCACTGGAGGACAGGGAAAGCTGGGAAGTCTCTCTGGAGAATGACCTGCCCTCTTCTGCACCATCCTGGAGTAGCTACTCGCATGTCTCAGTGACTCAGTGCAGACGACATGTTGTGGCAGTCACCAAGCTGTGGTGCAGGGAGGAAGTTAAGAGCAGAATAGTGCAGCAGCACCTCGCAGCTCCTGCGTGGTGGCTTCCCCCTGAGAGAGGGGACACCCAGTGACACATAACCAAGTCAAAGTTTCCAATGCAAAATATTGGACCCATTGCAAGGATGTCTGCATGAAGTGAGATAACACTGATAAGCAAAAATGTTAATGTTAAATGTTAATGATAACGAAATGTTTTTGCTCCAAAACTACAAGACTATATTTTTTTATGTTATATGAAGTGATCTTCTTAATCCTTTCCTCACCTGACTAATCAGTACCCAAATTTTGTTTTCCTCTTAAACTTAAAAAATCATGTTATGGAGCATGCTGTGTCTATGACACACCTAGATCTCTTGGGTGGTCCTTAGCATGGAGTACTTGGTTAGACACTAGTTTGGTTTTTGGTAAGTTTTACGGCTCCTGCCAACACCTTAAGAAGATTACCTCTTCTAGTAAAGATTCAAAACATGAAGGGAAAACTAGAAGGAGAGGAAGCTCTTTCAAGAGAATAAAGCTGATGCTGTGGGCAATTGGCATAAGATGCATCAGCTTTCAGAGATTAAACAAGAAAACCTGTAAAGCAGATTTACCAGTAGAAACTCCATGTGATTAGATATCACTTTTTTTTTTTCAATCAAAATAAAATGAGAAAGAATTTTAAAAGTGAAAATGTATGTATGTTTGCTTGGGAGTAAGACCAAACAACTATTCTGTCACCTACCACTCAGCTGCTGCTTTATATAATGAATGACTATTCATTTCTAACATTTTTGGAGTCTTGCCAAATAAAGAAAAATGAATGGGCTAAACTAACTAGAAGAAACTTCCACTCATCTTGATACTTGTAATTTTCTATTATAACTTAATATTATGGTCAAAACGGCAGTACTCTGACATTCAGTAGTTTCTGAGCAAAGTTAGTTTGCTATCTGTTTTTAAGGTTGACTAACACAGTTAGTTAGGAGGACCCTGGAGTTTAGTTGTTTATAACCTTATCAACCTCTAATCAGCTGAATTTAAAATGTCCCTGCCAGACATCTTTCTCAGACTCTTCTTATGTTTTCTTTTGGAAAATTTCAGCTAACATTGTTTTAGAATCAAAAAGAAAAAGCAAAGGAAAATATGCTTGGCCTCATATGTTTCATTGGTAGTCTTTTGCATCACTGTGCTTAAAAAGCACAAGCTGGAGGATGAGGGGTGTTTGTCCCACTGCCAGGGAATTTGTTTTGGTGGTCCAATGAAAAACTGCCTGTGTCTGGCCAAATTATTAAGCTCTTACTACCAAAACTAACTTCTTTTGCCCCTGCTCAGCAGGGATGAGACTCAAGTTCAGTGAAGAGGCCGTCTGAAATGACCGTGCTCTGTCAAGAGCTACAGGCTAAGTGGGATTTACTATGCATTCCTATCAATGCTATAGAAGTGACAGACATGAGTCAACTCCTCCCTTGTGGACAGTCCATGTAGTTCACATTAGACTATTATTGGCTATAAAATGAGAGAAAAAGCGCATATTTCTCTTGCTTCAGTGAAGTGCCTCAACTGCAGAGCCATAGTCCTTTCTCTCCATCTTTGCCAATGTATCTTGCATCCCGGGTTTTATAGCAGCCTGGCTTTAAGAGAATGTACAGAATGAGCTGTACTGTGTATGACTGGGCAAGGCGCTGACCTTGGCTACACAGCTTTCGGCTTTCATGTGTTCAGAATGAACCTAGTTTTCCCCCTTCCTCAGCACATGTCCAAACCAGTAGATTGCTACAGAAACACTAACAAATGCCACCATTTCAATTGCTACATATGGCCTTCTCTGAAATAAGGACTTAAAAATGTAAGGCTGAGTTATGAAGAAGTGCTTGGTGTGTACCTCTAGCTCCTGCAACAATGTTCCTTAGGTTGACGATGGATGAGAGTTCCTACTACCTAGCTCTGGACAGCTTCCTTTTGTGTGTAAGTCTTTTTGGCTTAGCTTTAGGAGATGCAAAACCCTTTCCGTTGACTTGGATTACCTGAATCACTTAACTGGAATAAAGGACCAAATTTAGGCATTATCAAGTGTCTTTGCATCAGTTGACAGAAAGTAGGACTAACAGTGCCATAGAATCTCCCAGAAGCCTTATGAAGACAAGTGCTTTAAGCTATGGAAAGACAAACACAGGTCACAACAAAATTAGTATATACTTTATACAAAGTACATACTTAATGTGATTTGTTAATAAAACTGGAGTACATACTTTGAATAAAGAGGACAAAAAACCTACCATCCAGCGTACAAAATAGAACTGCTGAACAAAGGAAAAGCTACAAACTAACTCTTTGTGAATGAATATTAAAATTAATATACAATAGAACGATATTTTAAAAAGTTAGATAGAACCTCATGAGTAGAAAAGTTGTCACTTGAAGTGACTAGCCTGTCTCACTGTGAATAATGTTCATCTTAAAAAGGGTGTCACTGTTTCAGTGACAGGAAAAAAAAGAAGTCATAGTAAGAAATAATTGTTTGAAGTATTGATTATACTAACCAGCAGGTAGGAAGAAAAGTAGTATGTATAGCAGTTAGATGCAAAATGGCCCCTTCAAACTACAATTACCTCTCTCTCAAATTAAAGGGTCGGATACCAGAATACATGATGGGAAAAGTCTGGATAAAAGAGTAAATCTAAAGCAGGTTTATCAATAGTAACACAGAACTTGCAGTGAAAATTGCAGTACTTTAACAACTCTCAGGATACTTGGGGCAACAAGGTAAAGATATTCTGAGAGGGTGTTTTTTAGGAGAGAATAAAAGAGATTTCGAAAGTTATATCTCTCGGCTTTCTTATTACATCGTGTTTATGTAATCGTATCCAGATGCTTTAGGCAATAGTCGCTTCCTGTGCTTACAGTTTGCAGTTGTCTCATCATTCCTTTATTAATCTTTGTGAGGACTAACAAAACAAACAAGATAACTGTGAAGCAAAAAACATTTTCATGCTAGTTCCTATGAGAAATTGTTTTCCAAGGAGCAGTATTGTCTTTTTACATATCCTGGATTTCCTAACAAAATGCTTTTTGTTTTGTTTTGCTTTTTGTTTGTTTGTTTTGTTTCATTTTCTTGTGTCAGAGAGAGCAAATCACTGGACTCCTCTCCTCAGTGGCAGAAGTAGATAGTATTGTGCCTGTCTACAACTTATTGTGGGAACAGAGCATCGGTTTTACCTTCAAGCCTTTCATCTGGCCTTCATATGTAAGACTATGCACACCTATAGTGCTCCGTAGACAAAAGCACTTTTCACGTTAATGTCTCTCTAAAAATAGGCCATGTATTTATTATTTCATGGAATTAACAAAGCAGTTACTGCCTCCCTGCATGTCAGCAGAATAAAATACATATAAATAAAACAAGCTATACGCATGGAGACTAGTACTCTGCAATCACCATGGTGCACAGGAGGGAGTTATTGTGCAAGGGCAGCACACCTTGTTGAGTGATAGTGTGAAGTGCTGCCCTTTGCCTAGCAACATACCAAAGCATGTGCCTAGAGCCTACACCCTCTGTTATTGCTCAATTAGGATCTGGCAAACATCCTTAGATGTTACTCTGGCCTGGATCCACATATTTTACTCACGTATGTAACTGCACATTGATGTTATTAAGGTTAGACCTTGCAAGATCTTGGGCCTTGTACATCTGAGTTTCTCTTGCAGCAGTCAGACCTATTGAAGGAAAGAGACTTTCCTAGCTGACCTGGCACAAATAACATTTAACAGAAAGCAATTCTCCTGCAGTCCTTATGTGTTGAAGAAGCTGAATGTGGCAGACAATACACTGAGTTGAATATTGACAAGTTGCAAAGTAAGGAGTATGCTAAAATAACCTCTGCAATTCCCTTGACAGAGTATTCCATGAAGCATTTCTGAAGCTCTCTTACAACAACTACCTAGTATAAAGTTATATCTAAAATGACTAACATATATTCACAAGTGTAACAGTGAATTCTTTAGAAAATCTGTAATCAGTATTTTAGGTCAATGTAAGTGAAATGCGCTGGATATAAAGAGCTGTCATCCCAAAGCTTTTATTACGCCGGATGAATCTGATCACTCAGAGACTGGGAAAGGAGGATCTGCCATCCTTTTTTTTTTTTTTTTTCCCAAGAGCTCCCATTTTGCCTTGTTTGACTCAGAGAATCCACCACCTTGAATTTCAGCCATTTCAAATGTTCTAGTCATGTGCCCATGTGGAAACTCCTCTGCTCAGAGTTGTTTAATATGGTTCATTTTCACGAAATAAAAACCACATAGAGCAAGGGATGGAAAAATACCTAAGAACAAAGTAAGAACTAAGAATACATCCCTATTCGAGGTAGGTAAGGCCACAGCCTAGAGCACTCTAATACATGGCTTGAAATAATTTTAATGGCTTCCTGGTATTGACCAGCAGTTAAAATGTAATATCTTTCATCTTAAGAGTCAAAAGTAGTTCACTCTAAATGTATGTCTTTGAAGTTATGAAATGAATTGGACAAGATCTAAAAAAAAAAAAAAAGGGCAACCTTCTAAATTCTTCCCTCTAAATTTAAATGCTGTCTTTCTCTGTAGGATGCTCTCTTGCTCTCTTGGATTTTGGAAGTTCCCCTTCTGCAGTTCTTCTGCTGAATGGTTTCACAAGCAGCAGAGATCAGGTAGTTGAAGTCTGAGTTCACTCATACCCTTCACTGGAGTGGTGCTCAGAGCAAGAGGGGTGCTTAGCCATTGATTTTTTTTTTTCCAGTGCATGCTTTGCAGAGAGGCCAGAATCCCTAGAATAATGTCCATCATGATTAGGGAACAGAAATTTGTTGTAGATAGACTTTTAGAAATCAAATTGGACCTATGTTCAGAATCTTTAAAAAGATCAATTATCTATGGAATAATCTCTAGCAACTGAAGCAACAAAGAAAATCTTAGGAAGTTCTTATCAGTTTATGGACAATTCAAGAGAGACAAAATTAAGTGAACTCTCTGTGAACTGAAAGTAAGCTATCCTAGATATGTGTCTCATCATCAGTAAATTCAGGCATTTTTTTCAGTTGAATTATATTAAAAATTCAGCATTAGCTTGGCTCTTGCTAGAGTTCAGTGAAACCACACAGGCAGGAAGCTACAGCTGTGAAATAAATCTTTTAGTAATGACAAAGACAAATTCATAGCGATTTTTTTATAATGATTGACACATTTCTGTTTTGCTCTCTTACTCTCAGTGGGGATAGCTAATCTCATATCTCAGAAGAGAAAAAAAACCAATGTTTTAGGAGAAGAGAAACACATTGGAAATACTTGTAGCACTTTTGCTGTTTGATAGGCGATGCATGATCGGGCCATCACAGCATAATTCTATAAATAAAGTACACACGGTCTAAAAGTGCACATCTCTGCTTGCCTGTTGGCAAGCTTCATGTGAAGCCTGGCCTTACACTGAGTGCATAGCACCAGCTCAGGATGTAGGAATATGGGCTATCACCATCTTTTAGGAAAGCTGTGGCGCAATATCTGATTTTACAGACCCATATTTAATAGTATTCCAAACTAATGTATTTGCTACTAGTGCAGTTCTCAGAATCATTGCATAAATAAAAGGACCATGTGAGGGCTATACAGAGTTTGCTCCTATGTCCTGCAGCAAAGGCTAGAACCACTCTGTGCATCTTACTAATGCAAGGAATTCACTCAAGCAAGTAAGGGGAATGGGCTTATGTTCCATATTCATACAATTTATGCTTATGATATCTCTAGGTTCAGTACCATCTCTTAGAGAGGCATGGATATTTCTGAAAGACAGCTTTGTGCAATTAAGCCATTCATTAGCACAACTTGTTTCTGTATCAAATACTGTGGTCATGGCTTCATAGATCCCATCTTCTGACTTCAAGCCTCCATCTGTGTCTCCTTAGAAGTAATGAATATTTACAATACTGGTAATTTTTTAAGAGAATACATTGTCATCCAAATAAGTTACAATGGCTAGGACCAAATTCTGTAGCTCTTCGAACATAGAAGTTTCCACTGCTGTATTACTGTTCATCTTTATGTAGCTTTGCTTTTGCAGTATCACATCTTTAAATAACAAATTTAAATACTAAGTCATGTATTAAAGAGAGAAAACTCTTTCAGCCAACAGACTTACTTACCTTAGTCTTAAAAGTATATAGTGCTGTAAAGGAAAAAGTTATTCAATACCAGACATTAACATTTCCAGGATTACTGCATGCTCCTAAGATGAACAAATGGATAAGGGGGTAAACATCGGTGTTTTTCTGTTTCACCATAAGCACAGACTCTTTTTGAAAGCATGTTGCAGTTGTTTATGCTCTGAAGAGAGCAATATTTTTAGCTTCACCACTTACAGCACTGGGATGTATTGCAAACTTTTTGATTAAGCATCATAGGCTACAAGAAAAGCTTAGAGCTGTAATGTCTCTAGCACATTTTTAGGCAGTTACCATGCCAACCAGAAAAATGATGAGCAGAATGAATACAAGAAATATTTTTTTTTGGAAAAGAAAGCCGTGCAAAGTTAATACAGGGTTCGAAGTTTTGGATATTCTGTTGCTGGAAGCTTTATTGTGATCCACATATAAAACTATTGGATATATCAGGAGTTCATCAGCTGTCACTAACTTAGCCTGCAGACCTGCAGAGATTTGCCTTGAAGACTAAAGCATCTGTTTTAGCCTTTGCAGGCTTTGGAAATGCTGTAGAACCAAAAGCAGACCTTTAAGAGAGGAGTCACTCCAGACTTTTACTTGGAAATCTATGTTCAGGGCATGCTAAGTAGCTAAAAGAATTACAGGATTCTCTAGAAATTCCAGGAGAACATCTGCATGATGTTAGATTGAAGTTCAATATACACAAACAAACAGAACAGCAAACACATAGCAAGTATTCCAAACCCAAACCTTACTACAGAGGAAAATCAGAGGTGAAGTTAACATGAAAGGCATCTAACCAAGTTAAGATTGGCAGTGTGCCCAATACCCTGGGCTTTGCCTTGCAACGGCATAAAGAAATGCAATACAATTAGGATAAGAATGTAGTGATGTTTGTAGTTCAAAGTAAGTGTAACTTATTTTTAAAAGCACATCAGTTATTTTTTTCTTCATGTGGCAAATTCCATGATACTTAGATGCCATAGTGGCACATTTCTATATATTTACATATTTGGACTAGCAAATTTCTCATAAGTAAGTTTTTTTCAGGAGACTGGTGATGGGGATTAAAGCATTTGCAAGCATAACATTTGGTAACGTCAGCACTGCAACCTCTTTCCCTTCGAAAGCAATGGGAGAGAACAACTAATTTAAAAGAAGGAAGTTATTCATGGGATTCTCTGTGAAAGAACAAGTCAACTGTGGGACTGCATAATGTAAAAAGAAAAAAAAGAAATAGACATTAGTAATAGCAATGCTAATAACAACAATAACAAAGAAGTCACTCAGTTCCTGCTTCCTCCTCTTCCCTTGCTTGAAATGCTTTTGAGAGAGAGAATCTCAGGAGAGTTGAGGGTTTTAGTTGTACACAGCAGTAGGTGTGCACCCTTCCCCCCTGTGCAAGCCACACACCTTCCTCCGGAAATTCATTTGTCATACAATTAAACAAAAATGGTGAAAAAAGCTGCTCCAGGTCACACCAGAAAGAGGTATAGGCTGGTGTTCTACCTCTAGTAATGGCCAAGAGCAGAAGTACAGGAGAGTATATCAGAGTACCACAAATGTATTGTGGTATTTTGCCACCATACTTTCTCGGTTTCTAGTATTTGTGTTTCAGGGGTTGTTTAATCAGAGGTGATATGTTTGGGTTTATTAGGACCTGTCTCTAAGGGGCCCACTGAAAAGGGAGCATCAGAGAAGGGGAAAAATCTGGGAGAATTGCTCTTGCAGACTTGACCCAACCTGCAGCAATATGGTTGCATTCATGCTTGAGGACCAGAAACCTGGAAGGAACTCCTGTGATTGCTCTAGAAATCTCATCATATTAACCTTTTTTTTTTTTTTTTTTTTCTCCTCCACACCCTGTTCCGCTGGTGATTCCTATGTGATTCAATTTTTGGAATAACCCTCCCCTCTCCAACAAACAGCGGCAAATGTAAGAACTTACTGCAGAGTTTGCTTCAGAGCAGGGTCTTTAGTTCTAATTCAGCAAAAGCCTCCTTTAGCGTTAGCATTTCTTTTCAGCTTTGGTATTAGATATTGCAGTCCTTCCTAGTAATGTCAGGTCAATGAGATTACTTTTTTTTTTTTTTTCCTGTGGACCAAGTCTAGGCTGTTAGCAAGGAGTGTTGGGTGAGTGGGTTTGGGGTGAAGATATGCAGTTGTTAAATGAGAAAAGTGACAGGGGAACTCCAGCTGTCATTCTTTATTCATGGCTGGAGGTACAGTAGGAGGAAGAGGAGGCAGTGGCAGTAAGCAGAGGACACTGGATTGTGCAATGCATGCAGGAAGACAGCCAACATAAAGAGAAAAAAAAATGCAAGCGGCAGCCAGCACACAGGCTGCTCCACACAAGTCAGATGAATGTTCATCTGTGTCTTGCACCAGGTCATGTAAAGCAAGAACAAGGGTGATATTTCCAGCTGTACCCCAGTGCAAGAGAAATTGTGGGTTAACAGTCCATGCAACAAATGTGATAATATTTCATTGACAATTAGCCCTTTGTAGTGCCCACAACACAGTGCTCCGAGGCATGCGTTTGGAGCACTCTGTGCATTCATTCACCGAGGCCTCTATACGTGAAATTCAAAATAATCAGTTTACCGTTTGAGGAGTTAATCCTCCTGCTCCCCCTCCCAGGCCCCACAAGGCTGAAGAAATCTGGGTTGTGGAGGATTGCCAAACTGAACCGACTCAGTTGTGAATAACCGAGGTGAGTGTACGCTAGGTTTATCCACGCGCAGGAGACCCTGCCCTCTTCTCTCACCACGCCGCTGCTAGCGTGAGTCTGCAGCTCCATTGATCTGAGCTAAATTTTATTCGCTGGCAGAGACTTGTAGAAATGAGAGGAGATCCTGGCCCTGGTTTTAAATATTTGAACAGGGTAAAAGCCAAGGAGGGTTGGAAATTATTTAGCCTGCTATTAGGGGATATAATTAGACATTCTTGAGTATAATTAGACTTGGATTAAATGAAGGGGAAAAAATCAGCATGAAAAACAGCCTTACTAACAGTGTGATCTCTTATGTATTGGAATAAGGCGAAAACGTGTGAAAACCACAGGGGAAATGAAATAGGTAACAGGATTCAGCTTTTATCTCTGGTACTGTGGGGCAGATTATACCCTTCACTTGCCAAGTGAGGAAGCTGGGATGTCACAGGAAACCCACAGCCCCCAACCTGTGATCTTGGATCCATCGCACTCGTGGTACCCCCAGCTGGCAGCGGGAGCTCAATGGGATGTGTCACCGCTGTCCAGACCCCTGTGGCTTTCCTTGCGTAAGGAGCAAAGTTATATTAGGTAGGCGCCACAAGGAGCCTCTTTTACTCCTTCAGCAAAGGTGATGTTGTTCCTCGGGAGGCGCCGTGAGAAGAATGGCATTGGAAAGAATGATCCTGCTGCATCCGGCGGTGACCCAGCGAAGCAAGTCTTGAGGCATGTGTGGAGAATTGAGGCTTTTTAGCCTCACACAGCAAACCTTTCACAAGTCCGGCCACAGCTTTTCAGTTCTAGTCACTGAGACGTGCAAAGGTTTTCCTCACAATTTTAGTAAAAGTAGAAACAAAACTCGTGAAAGAAAATCACAAAGGTGAAAAAATCATTCACTCAAAATGTGGGGGATCCAATAAACATGATTGTAACTGCATGCAGGCCTAATTCTACCCTTTTGTGTGTTTTGATACAGTCTTTAATTGCATAATCACATACTATTTGGTGAATAATTCCAGACCCAGGGCCGATTTGGGATTGTGCAAACTAAATAAGGCATGAGACCACACACAATGAATAAACTAGATAAAAAGGAATATTGAGCAGCTGCCTTGTTTATTGAGCACCACCCACTAAATGAGACAGTGATTCTGCAAAATTAAAAAAAAAAGAAAAAAGAAAAAGGAAAATGATCAATATAATTAAATACTGAATCATAATGCATATGAACAAGGAATAATGGAGAGATTGTATGGGGCAATCAAGCCCCCTTCCCTAAATCTGCCATTTATTCAAATGACACTTGTTTCACTGTTTTTTTGCAGGTGCCAAGAATGGCTGCTCTGACTCTTTCCTATCCGTAACTATAGTGCACTTCTGATTCAATTACACTTAATCAAACCTGCCCTCATTATAACTGCTAGAAATGCTTTTGCAGCCTGTTCCCCTTTCGTACAGTGCTATAGCGAGGATGAAGTTCTATGGCTGCATGACTAAGAGCACATATATGCCATCTATAGAACAAAGTGCACTTGATCTGGCATACAGATAATGAATGTCACTCAGCACAAGTAGTTTTTGTGTTAAAATGTTGGCATGTCATTGATTGTCAAACCATTTCTTTTTCCATCTTTCTGAAATATAGAAATCTGATGATACATCATCTCCATAGATATCATGAAACATCACTGAAAAATATCACAGGAAAGTTTCATAATTCCACTTGCCCAGGAATGTTTTTAGAGGATCTGGCAAAGTTAGCAAACTTCCTACCAAAGGTATTCTGAAAGCCTTAAATTAACTACCTGTTGTAAAACAAGCATATACACACACACACAGAGTCATTCTTGAGTAATCAAGAGGAAAATATATTAAAATCTGCATGTTTATAATCTGCATGTTTGAAAATCACATCTGTCTCCAGACTGATAGTTCATTTTTTTCCAACGTTAAAATCGAGGGTTTTACTTTGATATAAAAAGGAGCAAATAAATCTCTTAAAACATATATATGAGGAGAATGACCCAGTATTTAAGGTAAGAATCAAGAGGCCTGCAATGTTTTCCTGCTGGCACCTTATTAGTTTACTTTGGAAATCAGATCACCTTTTATTCATAATTTCTTCATTTGTTACATAATGTATTTTTAAATTTTATAATGCCTATTGAATACCTATAATGCCTATTGAAGGTATATTCTTGTGGTCTCACTGAGACCTCAGGAACAAATGATCCTAAAAAGTTGTTTCTTTGAGGTGCAAATTGAAACATTTAATCCACCCATAATTTTAAGAATGAGTAGCTCCAATAAATCCACACATCTAATTTGAGCACAAGCACTATTTTTTTTTCTGGACTGAGAATCTGTCACTCAGCACTTTGCAGATTTGGATCAATGTAACATGAATTTTCAGAGCAATCTTGAGGTATGTTGCCTCTCAGAAGCTACCTTCCACCTCAGATACACACATACATTCTGGCTGGTAAAAAATCTCCAAATATCTATTGCCTACATCAGAGAGGTATTATGAGTCCTTAGTGGTTATAGGGTATTCTTTGAACTACTTGGATGAAAAGTGCTAAAAGAAGACAAAATTGAGACTAGGAAACAAAATAAAGTTGAAAGTGAAAAAAAAATGTGGTTGTAAAGGGCATAGGAGTGAGTAGTGTCAGCCATGTACACTTGTTGGAGTAAATGAAGGCTTCTTTATGTTCAGTAACTTTGCTATGAAAAAGGCTTTACAATGGATACTGTATACCTGGCATAAGAGCGCAAATAATGTTTGAAATCCTCTGTCTTTTCTCACTGCCCTCATGCACAATATATCTTCGAATTGCTGCTGAATGGATAATCTATATTTCATAATTCAGACTGTCAGTATTTCCCTTGCATAATTATAACAGCAGGAAATATATAAGGCCTTTGTGGAACCTGAAAATCCTATTGCCTTGGGCCATATTTAACATGTAATAAATTATTCAGCAACAAGGCACTCTTCATTCTATTTACAGTAAGTTAGAGCTAAGTGTGTGAGGTATACATAACTAACATGCAACAGTATTTACTAGCACTGCCAAGACTGAAGTGTTTTCTGAAACCATTAGGCTCATATTCAGTGAGCCAGATACCCATCAAGCAAAAATTGGCATAGCCTTATTGACTTTACCTTAAAATAAAGGTAAAGAGGATTGCGACCTTTTTGATTCTCAGCTGAGAATCAGAAAGGTCAAGGGATAAATGTTATGGCAATTCAAGATTTAAACAGGTTATATCTCCCTTGCATTTGCTTTTCTTTCCAATGGAATGCAGTGCTCTTGAATCATAATCTATCTACAACGATGTTGTGGAGCTTGTTTTTAATTGGCAAAATATAACAAGAAATAAGGCTACCTCCTAATCTGGTTCCACTGATGTGCTTCAAATTACACCTTTACTCCATCCACTAACAGTAACCAGAAAAGCTTATGCCCCATATCTAGTACTTCCTTCTGACAAAAAGTGTTTTTTGTTGTGTGGTCCTCGTTCAGATCTAGGCATGTATTTATTTTAGGTAAGTTTCCAAGTAATACTTACTTTTTTCTTATGGTCAGAATGGACCTGAAACAACTTAGACACCCAATACCTCCAACCTTTTATATCAGTGATCTAAGCTAACCATCACAACTATCTCAATAGTTGATGCAGTTAGCAAGGTGCGTGTCTAAGTGCTTTCAGTGGGAAAGGAAAGGAAAGGAAAGGAAAGGAAAGGAAAGGAAAGGAAAGGAAAGGAAAGGAAAGGAAAGGAAAGGAAAGGAAAGGAAAGGAAAGGAAAGGAAAGGAAAGGAAAGGAAAGGAAAAGGAAAGGAAAGGAAAGGAAAGGAAAGGAAAGGAAAGGAAAGGAAAGGGAAAAGGAAAAGGAAGTGTAATGTAACAGGGGAATTTTTGCTTTGTAGTGTAAGTCAGAGTAAAATCATAAAAGCCAGAATTAGACTAAAGAGTGTGATGATGCGTTGGCAAATTTAGAGAAGGGCAAGGAGCTGGGTATCACAAAACAGGTTTTTGTGACAAAATCTTCAGAGCAAAGGGAAAAAAAAACCTTATTATTTGTTGTCCTAAATATACCATACTGAGAACTGAGAACTTTGATCCATGAATCTCAGAAAACAGGAAAATAAAACTCCATCTTTTATATTTCTTCTCAGGTTCACAGTTCTCCACTCTTGAGTTTAGCACCCTACTGAAACCCAGCCTTCTCTTCCTGAAGACTTTTTTTTTTCAATTTTTGAGGAAGAAAAAAAGGATCTATTTAATCTCTGATTGCTGTAGGATCAAAGTAAAACTTTGACAACAGCAATTACATTTCCTGTACAGCTTCATCACATTTTTGTACCTGTCTCTCTTCATTTTTGGACATGGAAAGAGCTAAGCTTTACCAATGGAGTAGCTGGAGGTGTTGTACCGCAAAGCTTATGTCTTGTGAGGTAATTTGTTGTTCCTGATGGATAAGTGAACTTGAGTTAAGAGAGGGGAAACATTTAATGTCTCAAACAGTCTATTCCTGAAGGTTTCAATGGACCATGAAGTATTTCAGCCTTGATCACCACCTGACCATGAAAAAGAAGAGAGATCTCTAATGTTCAGAGGAGTCACCTTCTTCAGGTGTGTCTGAATCAACGGTCTTGGTCCCTGAGAGAATGAGGAAGGCCTGGGTTATAATCTTTGCTCCAGGGACTATTTATTTAACATTCTTGTAATAAAAGCTATGGTGAGGTCTCTATACTAGCAGTTACTTGTAGGTGCTGGGGCTAGAGGGTAACTCACTCTTGCTTGCTTTCAGAGTTATTTTTTGATACTCTTGGAGCAGCAGACCAAACGGGAGATAAGTCTGCTATGCAACCACACTACCACAATCTACAATTTGGTGGTGAGTGTCCTGTCCCAAGTAAGGGGTGACTTAGGCCTTAATTCCTTCCCATAAGCAAAGGAACTTTACTTGTTGAGTTGAACACTAAGCCACTGAGTAAAAGTAAAGGCTCTGCCTTTGCTAGGAGAATGTTTGAACTAATAGAGAAATCCCTTAGGAGACAAAAAAGAATTTCTCTAGGCTGTTTATCTTAGTGGGCTTAATCATGAGCCAGGTATTGAGTTTCTTAGCACTGAGAGAAAAAGCATCTGAGCATGGATAGAAACAGAACTGGCAAAAGCTCAGCTCATCCCTGGCTCATGCCTTTAGGGTGTACAGCCTTAGGATTTCTGTCTAAATTAAACTTCCAGATCTTTCTTTCTGATGCAGCCTAAAGCATTTTTTTTTTCCAGAATGAGGAGTATTATCTCTTTTCTCTAATAGACCATCTGATCTCTCAGAGTTTAGGTAGCAGTAAGTGAATTAGAGTATAATTTTGATCTGTAATGTTTCCTTAATATAAAACTTGTAAAATTCCAAATTAAACTCCTTTTGTTTTTCCCTATGGAATTCTGATAACATGACATTAAACTGTCAATAGAAAGGAACAATTCAGTGTAACCTTAACCCTCATTCTGTAACTCATTCTTGCAAAAATTTAATTATTTAAGAATTTCCTAGTGCAATGTGCGTAGGAGCAAGCCCATACAAAATTAAAAGAAGGAAAAACGTATATTTAGCTTTAATTTTCTTTGGGGATATATATAAACTCTGTGAAACCAACTCAGCTACTTTTAAACATACTTACAGAAGGAAAAATCTCTGCCTACTAAGTTAATGGTGGAAATTCAAAATCCTTTGCAGCTGCTGTGTTATTTACAACACAAGTTTGGATCAAAAGATGGGTTTTAAAGAATTCCTAATGCTTTACTCCACTGCCAAATACTTTCAGCTTTTAACAATGTCGAAACAAGCATTTCTACAGTGGCAGTTCCTCTAGGGTGATACATCCCAGTTTATGTTCCACAGACTGAAGATCTCCATGATCTTCTGTGTTCATAAGCCAGGATTCAAGAAATCACAAAACAGGAAAGTGTAAAGTCGTATGTAGTATTTGCCTTGATTCACTTCCACTCACTCTAATTAAATAGCAGGCACACTTTCATTAGACATCTTCTTTTAAACATTTCTTTTTTGTTACTAACTGTTCCTTTTCGTTCATATGCTTGACGTGATTGATAGCCCTAATATGATCCATGTTTCTTGTGATTTACAACATGATGAATCCTTTATTTCTTTTCTAAATTGTTCAGAGTTTACTTTTGTTTGGTTTAGAAGTTCAAGTGCTGGCCGATATGATTGCTAAGTCTAGATGTTATACGCAGACCTCTGAATGGTTAAAGTGACACTTTCTAATTCAAATAGAAATACATCAAAGAACCATGTGTACTATTGTTTTTCCTGTCTATGGCTAATCTCATCATCTCCGTGGTGCCTTTCTGTTACACTGATTACAAAACAGAGTTTTAAGTCAAACAAGATGAAAAAACATAGTGCTCTGACTTCCAACCTAATTCCTGACAAATCTGTGATGCACCAGATGCTCATTCCCTTGGGATGAAATGATACATGGTGCTGTCTGTATTATCATTGCACAGACACATTTATTCCACCTAACTTGCTCACAGGAGAGATGAACAAAAATAGACTGTTTAGGGACTTAAGGAAGGAAAGGGTAGTAGGCAGGATTTTTACTTCTTAGCCTTTTGGTGTTCTTCTTCAGTTCTATTTTCTTTCAGTAGCCCTTTGGAGAAAGAAAGCCCCTTGGTATGTTGAGCCTTTAGCTGTTAAATGGTAGGAGCTAACACACAGTTAGCAGAGAGACCATCAGTAGATTCTTCTCTATCCATAAAAGAAGGCCAAGAGCTGTCAAATACTACTATGATTTAAAAATCAATGTAAAATCTTTCAACTTTTCACTTCCATCATTCTTTAAAGAAGACAGGAATAAGGTAATTATAATTAAAAAACAAAAACAAAATCCGTTCCACTCAGCTCTTAATTCTGAGTGTGAGAAACAACAATTATTTATGGACTTCATTCAACTAAAGCCTGTGAAGACCCTTAACTGCTGATAAGCTGAAGCAAATCAGAAGTGCCAGGCTGGTTGCTTTTGTGCGTAAACAGCTTCAGGAGGAATGGGGATTGGCAGGGACTCCGGTGTTCTGCAACTAATGGTCCAGCTAATATTTCAGGAAACATGATGCATGTCAGCTACAGGCCCAGTCCTGCACCTATCAGTGTTAGTGGCAACATTTCTAATGATTTCACTAGCAGCAGGACTAAGCCTGCTTTCAGAGCTAGGTACTTGCAGTGTTTCAAAGATCTGGAGGGAAATTGTCAGGAAAAATCATGAATCAAGAGGTAAATCTATGTCTGTGGAAAGAGAGAGATTCAGTTTGGACCTCTGTCCTTGTTCGTGTGTGTTTTTTCTCTTCCATTTACCTCTGTGCATCTGTGTCACATTCAGCCAGCCTCCGTCCACCTTCATCCAGTCTCTGTTCACCTTCATGCATCCTCCAGCCTCCTCTATGGGCTCTGCAGACAGCGCCCGTGTGGCAGCTCCTCAGGGTGGTTACCCATGGCCGCAATGAGAACAAATCCCCACTGCAGATAAGATCTGGGGCTGTCTGTGGACCTGTCAGGATAACTTTTAATATTTATTGCTGACTGTAAACATCATAGGCACAAGAAGTCAGCAGAGGTCTGTTCACCTCATCTACGTGCTACAACTCCATGGCCTGGGGCTTTTTCAACAAAAACTCTGACCTAAACATCGCTATGTGGACTCATCAAACAGAGGAGCTCTCTTAGTCTATCATTAATTAGAAGCAAAATAAGCTGCAAGAAAATTTTCATCTGTGCAGGCTCATCTGCAACCTAAGGCTTTATTCAGTCTCACTGATGACAGGAAAAGTATTTAATAATGGGAATTATCTTTACTAAGACTTTAAGTTCCACTATGCATTCCTCAGTAAAATCATTTTTAAGCGAAGTATTCCAAAAATTAAAGTCTTTATTAGGCCATTGCTAAAACTTCAGTGCTATCAATAGAGGTTAGAATGTCAATATTGAACTCCCCTCCTCTTCAGAAAATTCTTCATCCTTTCTCTTTTTTGACTATGTCTTATTATTCTACATGTTTTAAACTACAGCAGAGAGAATCCCCCTAGCTTAAAAGGAACAGTCATTTTACACTTGGGGGAAGAAAATAATCACTAAATTGGTATACTTCTCTTTGTGCTGACTGCCCTTTCTTGAATTTAATTTTGGGTCCTAATCCCAGTCTAGAAAGTATTTCATGGGCCTTCTCATCCCACGCTGGAAACAGGCTGCAAATTCAAGATCCCCTGAATTAGCAGTAGTAAAGGGATTCTTCAATAAATCTAGTGAATAAAAGTTTCTGCAGAGTTTAGGGCCCTCCGTCATGAAAGATGCAGCTCTGAGAAATAAGTCTGAATCCAACCCTTAATGTATTCATGTGATACAAATACTAGTCAAAGAAAAAACTTTATCTCAGTAACGATACCTTCCCAGGACTAAACAGCAACTGGTACAATGGGAAATGGTGAAATAAAAGCAGAGAAAAAAAAGCTTAAATATGTTGTGTAGAAATAGAAGTTAAAAGGTAATAAAAGTAAATGTTGTATGCCACTGAATAATATAGTGACAGAAAGCTAGAAATGGAGAGAAAGTAGAAGCAAGCAATGATCTTTCTTACACTACTGCTCTGTATTCCTGGTATATCCTGCTATAACGTAAGTGTTAGCATTAAATATAATGAGACATGGTGCCAAATGCTTCGGAGTTGATATGGATGGTGAGTAGGCTCTGTATGTAAATGTATCGTTGCAAGGGTATATGAGAACAAACCACTTCACCTACATAGAGAGGTGTCAATAGAGGAAGATCATGCATATACTCCACAGGGGAGCTGATCATTAACCTCTCTCAGACCTAATTTCAAATGAATGTGTCCATGTGTCCATCCTTTTTTTTTTTTTTTTCCAGAGAAGATACTGAAAATATCTCAATATACTGGCTGAGGCAATTCTGCAGAATGCAGAACTCTCAGTATGAAATAGCCGGGGGAGTGTAGCAGAGCATGAATAAACCTTCAAATTCACTGATGACACATCATGGTAGGAAGGGATAGATTGCACTTTAGGTTAAACAAGTGTATTCCAACTGGAAAAAAAAAAGCAG
Organism: Tinamus guttatus; assembly: GCF_059628265.1. Classification (NCBI taxonomy): domain Eukaryota; kingdom Metazoa; phylum Chordata; class Aves; order Tinamiformes; family Tinamidae; genus Tinamus; species Tinamus guttatus. Next base: position 2,078,652 of record NW_028288797.1, read on the forward strand.
TAATTAGAAAACACTTTCCTTCACATTACTGAAAATATGTGTCTGCCTGCCTTTTAATTACAGTGTGTGGAGACGCTGTGCTGAATCACCCAGTTTGGTATGTTCTAGAGTGCTCATTGTCATCATCTTCCTCCATTAAGTGCATCTCTTTCTTGATAAGATGGAACAAAAACAATAGCTATGATCTGTAGCTGAATCATTAAAAATCTCACATGTAGACAATGCATTATAGGTTTTTCAAATCATTAGTTTAATAAAATATTCTATTGTTTATCAAAACAAATGACAAAGCAGACCTACCATCAGATGTTTTTTCTCAACTTTAAGTCAAGTGCTTGAAAATCACAGTCATCCAAAACTCTATCCCTGCCATGGGGTAACTGAAATTCTGACCCTCATCATACAGGAAGTTAAAACAGGATCTCAGGTGATATGAATTTGTCCTTAATACAATGTGATATTAAGCATGTTTGGATTATGAACTAATGTGAAAAAGTAACAAACTTCTATGTCCATGAAAAAAAAGAAATAAATGTAATGTTAATCTAGATTAACATCAGTGATTTTGAGAGCATAATGTAACAGTGTTTGGCCTATGCTGGGAGATGAATGTTGCATCGCATGTGGAAAATGTGCTTCACATTTGTATCAGAACCAGTAGCAATGACGGTGATTGAGTTTATCTCTACAGTTCTCTCTATTTAAGGTCTTTTCTCCATTCTTCTGTTGAAGCTATATGTCTCTGTCTTATTTTCCTGTGCTTGTGATTGCTCACAGCCATCTCTAAAATTTCATTGGCAAATGAACAAGTAAGTTCTCACAGAATCACAGAATGGTTGAGGTTGGAAGGGATCTCTAGAGATCATCTAGTCCAATACGCCTTGCTCAAGCAGGGACACCTAGAGCATGTGACACATGGTCCATAAGTCTAGAACTACAAGACTCATAGAAAGAAATAATGTCTCTCTAGATTAACATGCCTTATTTCCTTATACTGCAAAGTATTTAAGCATATAGGTAAATCTAAGAAGCCTGAAAAGCATGTGCCAAAATTAAGGTGAATATAGTGTTCCTGTAAATGTAGGCATCCTGGAATGTGTGTAGTGGAAATGATCCCTGCAATGTATAGGAGGCACATGATTGTATTACTTTATTACTGTTACTTTAGTTTGGAAGTGGTCCAATACTTCATTCAGATAAATTTTTGAGAGTTGAAAGAGCATGACCATGCCTGTTGAATCTATTCAATTTCCTAGCAACCATTGTTCCTTGTTTTTTCTCTTGTATTTTTTTGCATATTCTGTCCCCCCAGTTTCCAGTAATCTGAAAACCATTCCTTTCTCAGGAAGCTAAAGGCAGCTCTAAGCATTAACTCTGAATAGTGGCACAAATCCTTCTCCGCTTCCCAAGAAGTAAGTCACAGGGCATTTATAGATGGGAAGTGAGGAGAAACCATTCAGCTGCATCACATGGGCTCAACAGTTCAAAATACTTCAGTTTGTTTTGCTATTATTTCACATGATATAATCCTGATTTTGATGTTATGTTAGACTGACCTTTAAGTTTACTGACTAAAAGAACAGTTATGTAACTGGGCTCAGTTAAACCAAATAGACCAAGAATATGAAGAGATGGAATCCAGACCCAGGAAAGTACTATAACAGAAATATGAACTGCTGTCCACAAACTTTGCTGACTGACCAGTTTTGTGCAATGTTAAAAGCAATTTTGTTTGAGCACGACTGATGATCAGCTCCTTTTGGTTAGCTGCTCTTGCTTGCTATGTCATAAAGAGATGTTAAGTAGCCTATGTGCACGTGAGATCAGATCAGCAGAGGCGTGTGTGAGTGCTTCATTTCTTTTTTTTAGTGACAGTGTTACTTTAAATACCAGCAGGTGTAATGTTCCTTTACATAGAGCCAGCCCTCATTAGCTTAAAATAGCTAACACTGTTAAAAACCTGGCCATCCTAAGAGCAGGTACTTCTGGAAGATCTTCCAGAATAAAATGGGAAAGGGCTCTGATACTAGTTAGAAGAGCAGCCCGGGTTGGTCTTAGATTTGATTGTAACCCTGAAAAGTTAAGTAACAAAGAAATTTAGTAGGGGAGAGCAGATGTTTTAAGAAGTGTCTGCAGGACTGCCTGCACAGTGCTCCAGGTGTTTGTCCTCAAAAGCCGTCATGCAGTGAGCTATAGAGCTTAGCTGAGCTACAGAACTCAGAGAAATCGGCCCTTTGGCTCACGGTTTGCTAAAGGGCAGGCATCAGAGCTGTGCAGAGGCACCTCAGTCTCCTCTGCCCAGCACCTTCAAGTCAGACTACTCATCAAGAGGGAAAGAGGTTAGAAGTCTCATCTTGGTGGGTCTAAGATTTCACCTAGAAGGATCTTTGCTACCGCATGCAAGTAAATGGATCTTATTTTTATTATAGCAGAAGTAGCATGTGCTTGGAGCGTGGCTTCTACCAGAAAGCCTTGAGCTGCAGCAGATCAGCTTCTCTGAGAAACTTCATGAGCAGTCAAACTAGAAAGGAATCTTAGGCAGTTTTGGTATCTGAGTAATCATAAAGGGCAAGCCTTGGGAAGGAGGGAAATTTGGAACGAATGCACTGTGTATATTTTGCCCAGAGAAGGGTGGGAATACACTTGTTTACATCCTCTTTCCCTAGTTCCTTTCTGAATAGTGAGCAGAGTCTGTCCTTTGGACCTTTTCATTTTGGATTCTGCTCTCCTCTGGTGAGAGGGCAGCCATTTGAAAGTCATTGTTGTTTTATTTATAGAATTTGAATTCATCATTGCACTATGCGCAAGAACAGGGAAAGGAGGAAGTTCTGATATAGGTGAAAAATAGACTGCAATGGGTAAGTAAAAGGGGCCATTTTCTTCTCTATTCAAGTTACAGAAACAAAATGATGCCAGCCAGCTGCAACTCAAGTAATGTGTGTTGGTTGTGTTGCCTTTACCCATCACTCTTCTTCTTCCCTGGCAGTGCCCCTGTCCTCTACTCTCCATTTGTGATCTGATGCATTAGTGTTGTTTAAATATAGCAACATTCTTATAAGGAGCTAAAACAGCATTCTAATTGCTGCTTTATTTTGCCTACATATCACTTCCACATGGTATTTCGAGCCATTTTCATTGTTTTGTAGTTGCAGTTTTATTGATTGCTTTGACTTGCAGATACACTTCACTACCCATTGATCGTATCTAATGTTTTCCCTGTTCTTTTCCACTGTTGCGTTATTTTCCATTTTATGCTCTTTTCTTCCATTTACTTGTTTCTTACCTTCAGACCTTACGACCTTCCTGACATGATCAGATTGCATTCCTACTGGAGGATAGTAGCTGTGAGGGCCTTATAGATTATCTTACTATCAAAAAAAGAAAAAAAAAAAAAGAGAGAGAGAGGAGAAGATTGCCAATAGTTCTAGTAGTTCTAGTTCAAATGTTTGTGCTTATTCTCCAGCCCTGGATCAACAGAGTCACTCGTGAAAAGCAGGCAATCCTTATTTCTTTGAAATTTAAGACCAAACATGCCTGTCTAGTTCTTGCAGAGAGTCCATTTCTAACATTGTCTCTAGCACCCTTGCTGGTTACAACTCTTTCATAGACATTTATAACAACTAAAAAAAAAAAAAAAAAAAAAAAAAACAGCATTTTTTTTTCCTGAAACAAAACTTGCCTACATGACAAGGAAAATAACCTTTAAGCCTGTATATCACAATGCTATCTAGTGACTCTTGCCATAACAAATTTCTTCTATGCTTTTATGTCCTATAGCTTTTTTCTCCCTTTCCCATCCATATAATCATGCATCTCTTTAACTTTTCTTTATCTTTCTTGCTCCTCACAGTAAATACAGTATTTATCATAGCTGTTATCTCTGCTTCGCTACCATGTCTCCTTTTGAGTAACTACACTTTTCTTTGTTGAAACCCTTCCACCACCACAGCATAAAGCCACTACTAAGCTCTTTCGCTCAGTTGACTCTGTATTGCTCTCTGTTTGAAACCTCCCCAATTTTTTATTTTACTCAATGTACCTCTCTAATGTTCACGTGCTTTTTATTACTTTTGCATCCTGTCTATCAAACCACTACTTTGGCTTTTCTTATATAAAAGCATCTGCTTTCTACTTCTTCTCCCTTCCCATTACTCGTGCCCTCTGTAATCCAACTCAGGAAATGTATAGCTAATCATTTCCCTACATATTACTGTAATCTACCCACTTTCCTATTTTTTTGTTTTAATTGGCTTCTTGTCTTCTTTTTTCTTGCTAAGGGACATTTCATTGGAGTAAATTTCCCTGGTCTAGCACTTCTTTCTCTTTAGTCTCTTAATAGTAATCAATGCTTTGTTACTAGGAAGGATAGTTATATATAAAGGGAGATGGGATCCTGGAATGCAACAGAACTATGAAGAAGTTATAAATACAAGTCATCAGATATGAAACCCTCAAGGTATTAGCTTTAGGTGTGCAAATGGAGATATTTAGAATAGGAACAAAGAGAATGTTATTACCATAATGCAGTACCCACTGCTTCATAACTCTTTTCAAGAGTTATGTTTAATCATAAACAATTGAAAAGAACTACAAGGATTATTTCATGTGTGACATGTCTGCAGTGGAAAATATACATCTCTTGCTTGGATTAAAAAATAAAAGAAAAAAGAAAGAAACATTGCTTCATTGTGTCTTCTGAGGATCTAATATTGAAGAGATTCCTGGCGATAGGTGACTGGAAAAAAAACTTGTCAAGTCCGGACTAAAAACATTCAACAAAGTTTTATTTATGAAGATAAGTAGCCAGTGGAATAAATTAACATAGATACTTGAATGCATTTATTATCATTTCTTAAAATAAATAAATTAATTAAGAAGTGCTGCAACTGGGAAATCAGGCTCGCTGTTTAGAGGATGTATTGCTGATAAAAGTCAGACAAAATGATCTACATCGTCCACCGTATCCTTCAACAGCTATTCTTAGACTAGGGGTCATGACGTGGTCATGGCATGTGCAGACAGAAACTACAAATCAATGGTAATTAAATTGCAGAAATGGTTCTTGTAGGCAAGAGTTTAACTGAAATCTAAATGTGAGACTGCAAGGGAAGCTATTAAAAAGTTCACACATGAGAGGGCTTACCAAGGCTTGCACGTACTAGGCTTTCTCTGTACTCTGTGGTGTTCTTTCTATCTGAGTACCTGATTTCCATCAATGGCATCCTCAGTGAATCCATCTATTGTTCGCTCTTCCGAGAACTACTACTTTTGCTTCAACACCTTTGTTCTTCACCAGGCTTTCCTATCCATGTGGTTTCAACTCTATAGTAATGCCTTTGAAAGTAACTTCTCCATGTCTTTGTCATCTTCTGTTCTTCTTTTCGTCCAGGCTCATGATACAGCATACCATCCCAGTGGTCACTCTAACAGGATGAAATGGGTGAGCCAGAAACCTAGATTCTCGCAACCTTTCTTTGAAAGCTTTCTGAATGAGATCCTCATCTGGTGAAAGTAATTGTAGCTGTAGTAACTTTTAACACTTAAGATTTAAAGAAACCCTCACCTTGTCCTTTGTTTCCCACAGGTTTCCTTCAATAGATGAAAATATTGCCATCTATTTCATTGCTCAGCCCTGAATTTCTCTTTCTCCTGTCAGAAGACAAATACTATAGAAAAAATACCTGTAATAAGTGCAGAAAATGAATTCATCATAGAAAGGCGAGAGAATAAAAATGTGATTTCAAAGGAGATTAAACAAAAAGTCAATTGCCTGAAAAAGAAATGCAGAGGAGTCAGAGATTAGTGGGTAGCTGCAAACTTTGAAAGGTGTTGTCAACTTTCATTCCCAAAAACTCTCTCTCTGAAAAGGATTTCCTCAAAACTATGATCTATTCCATATTATGTTAGCTCATTCATAGGATTGGTGATAATGTCAATCACCGTTTTCTGGAGGAGGGCCCATAGCTTTAGTTCTAGTTCCATATAGTGCTGCTCAGTATGTGTTGTACTTTACTGAATGCCTAAATGTCTTAAAACTTCCTAGGAACAAATTAATTTTCTTTTCACCATAAGTAGTCGAATGCCCTACATGGGAGCAGATTGCCAATAAGATTACATGTTTTGCAACATGCGGCTTTTTCCATTTTTCATGAAGATTTATTTTGATACTTTAGATGGTATCCTATGATCACAGCTCATTCATAGCACTGGCCAGGCAAGCATTCTTTCTCAAAATTGTTCCAAATCAGCACAATAGCAATGAAATAGAGCTCCTTCTGAAGGATGACCACCCACCCGCTTTGCAGAATGATAACAATTTGGTGTACTTGGCTTTGTTTTGCAATTTGCCTCAACTGCACTGCATCATAAGTGCTTAAAAAGCATAAAAGACAATAGGATATTACAAATATCTAATGTTATACATTACATTTGTATGCATACCAGGATATAAATATGCAGGACATGTGCCTGGACTATTAATCAAATTCTTTATTAAGCTTTTGAAGCTCTATGAATAATGCATTATTTCATAGATTCATACTGTTCACCTTATTTAAACACATAGAGCTCAATGATTAAACATCTTCGTTTTTTATCCCGTATATATAGAATTTTGGGGGTGGTTTTCATGGGAGATTTATTGTAGTATCTGAAACAATTCTAATAAGCAGCGACCCATTGAATGTGCTGCTTCATGAATAGAGCTGGTAGTAAAGCATCTGCACAGCTGCAGGATCTATCTACAGTAATAATTTTAGATCAAGTGTTTTGTATTTGCTTACAAAGCACCCTCTGCTGTTTGAGCTGTTACATACTTTGCAGATAAAGCTGCTTTTTGGAAACACCAGAAACCTTTTTGAGGAGCCTGTAAGAGCACAAAAATACCCAGAAACAATCTTATCCATCTCACACTTATAATGTGCATCATTTGGCTTGCATTTATATGCATCATGGTGTTGGAGTTAGAATTAGTGTAGTTTGATTTGTTTTGCAAGTAAAACCAGCTAACAGTAAAGGTAACATTCAGTAGATGGAACAAACACTTCCAAATTTCTTTGGTATGTTGACAGAACTGCAATGGATTTTGCCCCATCATAAATTCATTTCCTCTTTTGAAACCTATATTTCATGTGATAGGACTGTATCAAGTGTGCATAAACTGCTTAACATAATCATTATTTTATGTTTATAGCTTAAGGATTCAGATTTTGGATGGATCTTGCATTGAACTGGAAATATGAAAGGACCATAAGAGAGCTTTTGCTGTACCTTATGAAGAGATTTCAAAGTAACTGCTGGTGAGTGTATGGCTTTTTATCAAAGCCCTGTGAAGCACTGTCCAATATACTTTGCTTGGTTTGCATGTCTAACGGTGTGCCTGCCAAGAGAAGTCAGCTGGACCCTGTGCTAGCACTCAGGTTCCAGAATATGAAAGTGAGAACAGTGAACAAGATATTCTAAACTTAAGAGATCCTGGTTTAACTGGTCCATTTATACTGGTAGAGAATGCAGAGCAATGTTAAACTGAAATTTGTTTCAAAATTAAAAGGGGAAGTCTTAAGAAATGGGGAGGGAGACACCTGTTACAGTGAAGTAGTGTTTGGGGAAGGAACCATATTTGTCCCTGAAGCTGGTGAATATTGAGTGTCATTGCAGTTAAAGGAAGAAAAATCTAATATGCTTTAAAAAAATTGCTTACTCTGTGTGTTGTCTTCAAGGGCACTTCAAATAAATGTTGATAATCCTTAGTATGATTGAGCATGTCTAATTAATAGAGCTTTTCAGGAATTTTGCTATGAAAAATCACTTCAAAAGAAAAAAACAATTTCTGCAAAAATTGTAATTTTCCACAATAGAAATGAAAGAATCAAAAAAAAAATGTTGCAGGCTATTGAAAATCAAAGTACTTCAGTTGCTTGAACTGAACATAAATATAATTTCAATTAATCTCAGACACTTGTAGAAAATATACCAAATACTGCGTTAAGGTCCTAAATGTTCGCATATGATTTTTGGCTGATTTTTGGCTATCATCAGACATAAAATGAAACAGGTAATCTTTAAATGTTGAACAGCTGTCTAAAAAAGAGGGCATTATTGGGGCGCTTCATGTTGGACATTCAAAGTCACAAATGATTCTTGAAAATTTGGGCCGGTGTTTATTACAGACTGAATTGTCAGAAATGCTCAGCACTGATCTAGCGCTGCTCCTGTTGACGTCACTGGGAACAAGTCAATGTGACTTCAAACAGAGCAAAGCTAGGCTGGTGCTGGGCTGTCTGGAATCTCCACCCTACATCTTCTGAATTGCATTAGTAGATTATTGCCCAAGTTTTGACTTAATTTAATAATGGAGTCTCCCAAAGCATGATGAAGTCTGGTATATTTAGTCTTTTACCGTCCTCTGTCAGCTTACCTGCAATGTGAAAATATGTTCTCTCAATTCTGCCATTTTTCCACATTTCCTAGAATTTGCTTTTTCACAGCACATTGTCAGCTCTGTATGTGTGAAAGACCTTGAAATAACCTTTTGTGGATCTCATTTAGTCTACAGATGTCTCCATGCAGGTCACTTTCTGTGTATTTTGAGCAATCTGAATAATCACATAACTTGAATGGTTACAAAACTGTGTTCCTAATTTTGGCAATGTTATATACATAGAATAAATCAGCAAGAGGAACGAAGATAAAACAAAAATCTGGCAGATCAATATTTACACAGGGTCTCTGACCAATGCACATCCTGCTTGTGTCTTTCTCTCTCTCTTTCTCTCTCGCTCTCTCTTTTTTTTTTTTTTTGTAAACAGCACAACAGTTACCAGGGTTACCTGTATCAGTTTTGTGTGGGTGAACTTGTTTTTCCCTTTGCTTTGTTTACAGTCGATGTCTCTCTTTTTCAGGTGATAAAATAGCCAGTTCATCTTCCTTTGTACATCAACCTAGAGAATTCAAATTTTTGAAAATGGAGACCGTGTGTGTCACTAAACTAAGCAGTGCCAAGTGTCAATTATAGGTGCTGGAACTAGTTTGTCTACACTGTTATGTTGTTAATTCCGGTCCTTGCACAGTTTTGGCCCAGGCCGACTTGCAGCCACTTGAACAACTCCCAGGTGTGATTCAGGAGCTTGCGTTGACCAAAGATTCCTGTCAAAAGGCAGTTTGGGTGTCACCACCCTGTTCTGGAGGTGGCATGGGTGCGGGACAGAATGCGGCAGCTGGATGAGGGCAGAGGACACAGACTACCTCTCAGCTGAACAGTTGCAGGCCAAAACATGCAAATTTGTGTAAGGATGAAAACTATAATGCAGTCTGAGTTGGAGACAATATTAAACAGTCTAGTGAAAGGTTCTGAGTTATAGCTTTTTTTTTTTTTTTTTTTTTTTACTAAAAATGAGCATATCCTCATTAGCAGAACAACATATGTGATAATCATAGAATCACAGAATCATGTGGGTTGGAAGGAAGCCCTGGAGGTCACCTAGTATGACCTCCTAGTCAAAGCAAGAGCAGATACACTAGGTTGCTCAGGGCCTTGTATACTCAAGGTCTTGTATAGTCAAGGCCTGGTATACGCAGTATCTGCAAGAATGTAGTCTCTACAATCTCTCTGAGCAAACTACTCCAATATTTGACTATCTTTGTGGTAAGTATATTGAACTGGAATTTCTGTATTCCATCTAGTGTCTGTTGTATCTTTTCCTTCCATTTTGTACCTCTTTCTCTCTTTCCTACGTTTTCCCAATAGACAGTAGCACACAGTGAAGAGATTGCCTCCTGCCTTGGCTACCTCTTCTTAAGGCTGAACAAACCAAATTTCCTCAGCCTTTGCTGCAAGCAGGGCACAGTATGTATACGTGGTCTCACAAGTGCCAAACTGAGGGGAACAGATCCCTCTTTACTGCTGGTCACACTCTTGCTGATACAGCCCAGGATGCTTTTTTTTTTTTTCTGCCAGAGCATACTGCTAGCTCATGTTCCTCAGAATCCCATTGGCCCTCTCTGCAGAGCTGCTCTTCTGACAGTCATTCCCAAGCCTGTACTACTGCAGAGAATTAGTCTGTTGTAGGTGCAAGACTTTCCATTTATCAAAGATGAGTTTCATAAGGTTCCTGCAGGTTGACTATATCCCTCTGAATGGCAGCTCTGCCTCTGAGCTTATCAACTCTACCTCCTGGTTTGATGATGTCTGCAAATCTTTTGAGGGTGTGTAACATCTCTTATTCCAGATCACTGATAAAGTTATTAAACAGGATAAGTCTCAGGAAAAAAAAAAAACCCTGCACACACCTGCCACTTGTATTAAGCAAAGCGTCCAACATTAAGCACTACTCTTTGTCAAATCAGACAGTTCCTCATACATCTAACATTCTACCTATTGAGACCATATCATCCCAACTTGGATACAAGAATGCTGTGGGAGATGATGCCAAAGCTTTGCTATTGTCAAGGTAAGTGATATCCACTGCTCTCCACTCATTTGCAGATCTAATAAGTTCACCATAGAAAGCCATCGAATTGGTCAAGCACTACTTAGTCTTTGTAAATCTTTTCAAAAGGTCTTGTATATTGATCTCTTAGGCACAGAAGTGAGGCTGACACATAACAGCAACAAAAAGACCTGTGATATAAGAGTAACAGTTTATATAGGTGACTTTAAAGTCTACATCTCCCACTGCATGCTGTCCGACTACTACCCCTGCCTATTTTGGTATTGGGGATCACATCCTGTTTCACTGGGATGCCTGATGCACAGAAATACAGGTTCCATAAGCCTACAAGTTATAATAAGCAAAGTCTCTCTAATACATGATCAAGTATCTTCCCATTCTTTTCTTTCACTCAAGCAGTCCTTGAATGAATGGAGTGAATCATCCCTGTGCTACAACATATGGAGCAATTCTCGGAGTAAGCATTCATTGATGTGGTCCATCATTCATAAAGCTTCCCTGTACAGAAGGCGCTTGGACAGTGAAATCAAAATTGATGATCTGGGTTATGCAGCAGGGTTTAAATTGATCTCAGCCTCAGCATAATCAAATTACCATTGCACTGGCTTTAAAATGGGCAGAACAGAGTCTAGTATAATAAGACTTTTCTTGTACACTTCAGGCTATTGATCATGTCAGAGCAAAGTGAGCAGCAGATTGGGGTAAAATGGTAGTAAATCAGAGTAGTAGCATTTCAGCAAGCTTTGTACTGACAGCATTGGGTTCTGACCAACTGAGAGCTAAGTTAGGACTTTTAAGATTTTATTTATTGGGATGGAAACAGAAGCAATTGTCAAGGAACAGATGTTCCAATCTCTCACTAAACAAAATAAATAAATCCTTACAAGATGATTCAAAGTAAAAAATAGTATGTGTAAAGGTGGGATGGGGGGAAGAGGTTAACCTAGAAATTGTATAAATTAAGGTGTATTGTGGTCTAAGTATCATCTTTGTGATGGAAGGTTTTTTGTGAGAGAATGTTTTACCCATATATTTTCAGTCTTGAAGATGCTTTGTTTACTTCCTATCTCCCTGGGTACAGCTGGTTTTGCTGGAACGTCTTACTAAAAATAATGCTGAGAAGACTTTTTATTTCAAGGATAACAGTATGTAGGCTTCTTGAATTTTGCATTGCAGGCTTGTAAAAGAATGAATTAAGTTCCTCAGGACTGTTTGAACTATGGGAAAACTTAGTGAGCTTAACTAGAAAATAATAAACCCTAATCACAACCCGCAACCTAACCACAATCCACAAAAGGCAGCTTCTCTGCCATCAGGCCAAATTTTGAGGGCCTTATTTAGATCACAGTTGGACTAACTCCCATTTTATTCACTACAACTTATGAACTTAAGGACATCAGGATTTATACTCTTGATATGAAGGAGATATTGTCAATAAAATGAACAAGATAATCCTTAAAAGTTTCTCCCTAGGCCTTAGAGCCCTGAACCAGGAAAATGTATCTTATATTTAAATCAGCATATATATATATATTTTATCTGATGCTATAAGGAATACCATTTGATTCCCAAAATACAGGGTTTGCTATTATGTGGGGGAGGCGGGGGCTGTGAGAGGAATCTTTTTGCTCTTGAACAAGATACACAAATGTCCTCAGGCTGGATCAACAGGTTTGCAGCAGGGTTGCCAAATGAGAGCAGATACACCTAAAACTGCTGAATGTTTATGCTCCCCCTGAGAAAAGGCAGTAGGTCAGCAAAGGAAAATAGAAAGGTGGAAGATGCTGGAGGCAACAACATGTCTTGTCACGATTATCAGGAACCTCCGAGACACAGAAAAAATGGAGGGCTCTTCCCTGGCAGGCCGGGCGTCTGACGTGAAGGGGCAGGAGGGAGCTCCCTCAGAAAGACAGGGTTCTTCTGTGCTGTCACTCTCATACTGTTAGTTTGCAAAGCAAAAAGAAGGGCATCCGGAAGTATTTATACTTTTTTACCCCATTATTGGATATCTGACAGCTGAGAGAGGGGGAGAGAGGGAGAGAGAGAGAGAGAGAGATTCTGGTCTTAAGCATGCTACAGTATAAAAAGCTGCCAAAAGACATCATGGTTACACTGAATTTGATTGAACAATCCAAAATATTTTCGGTTAAGCATTGCCAATCAAAAATACTTGCCAATTACCAACTGCTTGTTGCAGGGAAAATGTTCATTAGCTTACAAATCAAATTGTGTATTATATACCCAAGTAAGTTGGCACAAATAGTTTATGTGTAAGTCACTGTCCTCTCTACCTTTGGGACATCTTGCTTAAAACACTTTTAACAACAATAAAACATCATAAAGATATGCAAATAATGGATATGCGCTAAGTAGCAGTCATGGTGTATTCTCCTGCTTTCTTACTCTTGTCAAAACTTCAGGGTGTGTGCTTGTTAACAAGCAGTACAAGAAAGCCCTTTTAGACAAGGTAGAATAATTTAATTTCATTAGTTTAGACGTAGGAGGATTTGTTATAGTGGTAAAATCTGCAAAGTTATATTCTTATTGCTCCATATTTGCACAGATATCAAGACTGGAATCTTGCTCACTGCTCTGATTTTATTTTTTAAATCTACAGATAACTAGATAATTTAAAAATAAAATTTAGATAAATTTTAAATCTATAGATTCCTCTTGAAACTGAAACAGGAAGAAATACACCCAAACTATCAAACAGAACAACAAGCCACTATCATCACCAATAGATCGTTTTAGTTGCCATGGGTAACCAGTGCCAGTAAGGTATTCAGGCACTGCAACAGCAGGCCCTGATACCCTCCTTTGAAAGTGCTGACTGTGTCACACTGCAAACTTAAATAATTGTTATGTGTAGGAGGGTGGTGGCACCAACAGGATATATACTTGTAATGAGTCATTCTTTAAATAGCTTAATTTATCATTCTCAAACAAAAGGGGAGGGATTTATCCAGTACAAGGCATTCTGAAAGGCCTGAATTATTAATAAACTAAAACAACAGTCAGACAGGAAGAAAAGGCTGGACAAATATACTTATAGACATAAAAGCTTAATGTTAGTACAACTGAAGAAAGGATGCTTCTGCAAAAGTATAAAGCACAAACCGGAAAACATACACAAATATCCTTGCAAGTCTGCAGTCACACTGTTTATTCATGCTAATGTGTAAATGTAAGTAGGGGATAGAGAAGGTGTAAATAAATGTTACTCAAGGATGTGTACCCAACCTTTCTCAGACCAGTGAGACTGGATGTGTTCTGCACAGCAGTTTCAATTAGTCAGAGTTTACTTATTTATTTATTTATTTTCTTTCATAGGAAGAAATGCAAAATCCCAGACTAAGCAGGGTCATAGCCTAAAGAGAAGGCTTCCCAAGGAAACTTTTATCTTCTAGCAGGAAATACTAGTAACTCAATAAGTGGCAGTCTTTCTTCTGAGGTAAAACAGAACAATACCCACGATTCCTCTGATTTTCTCCCCTGCATTCAAATAGTCAGGCACACACAGTAAGATAAGGATGGGCAAGACATGGGACATGGTTTTTCGTTAACTGAGGTTCACCTTCAGTTCAATTTGGAGTCAAAGCAGAATTACATGAACTAGCATAGAAATTTAGGCTGAAAGGCTACTCCCAGACTGAGGACTCCAAGACAGCAACCAGGGAGAGAGAGCAGGTGACCAACAGCCTCTCATCATTTTCACAGGTTCATAAGGTGATTGAGGCTGGAAGAGACTTCTGAAGATCACCTAATCCAACCTCCCTGATCAAACAGGGTCACCTATAGAAGTGTTCAGTACCCTGTCCAGGCAGGTTTTAAATATCTCCAGAGATGGAGACTCTACAACCTCACTCAGAAACCTGTTCCAGTGCTCTGGCACTCTCATAGTCAAAAGTTTTTCCTTATATTTGGTCAGAACTTCCTGTGTTGCAGTTTGTGGCCATTGCCTCTTGTCCTATTGCTGGGCACCACTGAAAAGAGTCTGGCCTCATCCTCTTGATACCCTCCCTTAAGATATTTGAACATGCTAAGAAGATCTCCTCTCAGCCTTCTCTAGGCTGAACAGGCCCAGCTCTCTCAGCCTCTCTTCGTGGGAAATGCTCCAGTCTGCTGATCACTTTTATAGCTCTATACCGGACTCTCTCCAGCAGCTTCATGTCTCTCTCACTTTGGAGAGCCCAAAACTGGACACAGGGCTTCAGGTGTAGCCTCACTAGTGCTGAGTAGAGGGGGAGGATCACCTCCCTCGATCTGCTGGCAGTGCTCTTCCCAATGCACCCCAAGATAATAGCTGGCCTTCTTGGCCACAAGAGCACATTGCTGCCTCATGGTTAACTTGTCCACCAGGACTCCCATGTCCTTCTCTACAAAGCTGCTCTCCAGCAGGTTGGCCCTGAACCTGTACTGGTGCATGGGGTTGTTCGTCCTCAGGTGCAGGATCCTGCACTTGCCTTTCTTGAGCATCGTGAGGTGTATCAACCACTTCTCACTGGTTTGTATGTAAAACTTGCTGGGGGTGAATTTGATCTCTGATGCATCTTTTGGTACCTGGTGCATGCATGTCACTGACGAATAAAGTGAACAGGATTAGACCCAATACTGACCCCTGGGGGGCACCCCTAGCTACAGGCCTCCAACCAGGCTCTCTACCACTGCTGACGATCCTGCCGTTCAGCCAGTTCTGCCATTCAGCCAGTTCTTAATGACTTCACTGTCACAGACTCACAGACTCACAGAGTGGTTGAGGTTGGAAAGGAGCTCTAGAGATCATCTGGTCCAACCCCCCTACTTCAGCCATCTAACCAACATTTCCTTTCTTTGAGGAGATTATAGGTGTTTTCTCAGATAAAGGGAGCAGGAACAGCTCCGTAAAGCAGAAGGGAACAGCAGAGACCATTTTTTTTCTAAATAATCAAGGATTGAAGACCCTGGGGTGCAGTGTGCTCCACATATGTGTCTCTGATCAGCTCTGTCTCAAAAAATAATAATAATAAAAAAGACATAGTACGTTTTACCACATTGAGACAGGAGGACACAAGACAGCAAGGCAACAGAGATTACTTTTGACAGGTCTGTCTCTGGTGGTGGAGACTTCGCAGATCTACTTGATTGCCAGGACCTCCATTTCACCTAACAAGAAGGGTATTTTTTTCTGCCCTGGATATGCTTCTTTAATCTTCTTTGCTCAACATTTGTCCTCAACCATCTCCTAGGACCATGCAAAATGAAGGAACATTGTTCCCTTGCTAGCTCCCTTGGCATGATTGAAATCTTTCCTGCCATATTTACACATCAGGCATTTCTCCTCTAGATTTAGCACCCTCTTCCTTTAACCTTGCCTCATGTGTCATGTTTCCAAATACAGCTTTGTTTCTGCTGCTATTCTTTCAGAGCTCTCCAATTTTTACTTTAATATATTTATGAAAGTCTGACCAATGCTGGATGTGCTATTTCAGCTGCTGCATCCCTGACCACAAATAGAGGTATTCTCTCATGTCTGACATTCAGTATTTCTCTTAACACATTCAAGGAGGAGATTCACCTTTTTTTTTTTTTTTTTTTGTTATTGCTTTTTGGAATGACATTGTACTGACTCATGTTTGGTTTTTGATCTGTTACAAGTCTTGGATCTTTCTGGTATACTCTTAACACTGCAAGGTCCTAAGTACAGATTCTTTGTGCTTGTCAACTGAATTTCAAAGTGCAACTCTCAACTTTTTTCCTGATCATCCTTAGGAGATATTTCTTTAGCTTTCCTATGGGGAATCCACACAATGCAGTGTCAACTCCTACTTAATTTGAGGTTTATCCAACCATGGCTTCCGTCATATCAGTTCGGCCAGTAACAATATCATGAATAAGATCTCCTTGTATGACCTGCTCTTGTCACATCTACACTGATTGTTTTTATTATGTTGGTACTTCTAGGTTACTTGCAGATTGTCTCAAATAATTTGTTCCAAAATCCTTAAGGCATTGAAGTTAGAGTGCTTGACAATTCCTTAGAGGTACCATGATCCCTTTTTTAAAGACGAGTGTCTTTCTTCAACTCCCTAGGACTTTCCCTTTCTCCTTTCCTCCCTGAAAGATAATGGTCAATGTCTCATAGACTGACCCAAGGTCTGGCTGACGTGCTCCCCAGTGGCTCGTTAGAACCTGTTGATCTTAACAGAACTATCTAAAAACTCTGTCTGTCTATCTATCTAACTATCTAAGAACACTTCATGGTAGTTATCACTAGCTCATGGTAACACTGTCATGGAAGTAATGTGTCCTGTGACAACATAATCATTTGTACCCCTTAGCCTCCAGTCTTTTTTAAAAAAATATTGTAGGTGGTAGATATTGTAGTCAGCACATTTAGCACAAGCCATGAAGCGGGAAGCAATGGTTCCACCTGTTCTTTTGAACTCACTTGTGCTCCTATCCTCTGTGCTGACAGTAAGATTTTTACTCCTCTATTTAAGTTTTTTATTACTATTTTTTTTCCCTCCAGAAGCACTGAGTGCTGTAGCTTTCTTTCCATCACCCACCATTTTCTTGTGCTTTATTTTTTCTGCTTTTAACTTGCTGTGTTTTTTTTTCCATTTTAAATATATCCACATTATATTTGTTATTCTTTTTAGATGATGCTTTAAAAAATATTTCTATCACGAAAGAGTAACTAATGTAATGTCTTCTTCTCCTTCTCCTTTTTTCCTTTCCTTTCCTTTCCTTTCCTTTCCTTTCCTTTCCTTTCCTTTCCTTTCCTTTCCTTTCCTTTCCTTTCCTTTCCTTTCCTTTCCTTTCCTTTTCCTTTCCTTTCCTTTCCTTTCCTTTCCTTTCCTTTCCTTTCCTTTCCTTTCCTTTCCTTTCCTTTCCTTTCCTTTCCTTTCCTTTCCTTTCCTTTCCTTTCCTTTTCCTTTCCTTTCCTTTCCTTTCCTTTCCTTTCCTTTCCTTTCCTTTCCTTTTTAAAAATACACCAACTGGTTTTCTCAAATATTTTTCCCTTGAAAAATAGCAATTTTATTTTTCCATGACTATGCATCAAAACTATTTCCTGATGTTGCATTTCTGACCAATTATCTTGTCACAAGCTTATACACAGGCTTTTGCAGCTAAATGAAAAATTCTGCAAACTCATGGGTGCTTCTTCAGCTTAGGTGCTGAGATGCAAGGACAATTCAGTACTGCTGATAATCTTGCTGTTCACTTGGAACCAAAACATATATTTTTTATTAGACCAGTTTGAAATCACTCTTTACACTAGACAAGGGGTGGTAGGAATCAATTAAATTTAATTTTGCTTCATTTAATCAGGCCAAAAAAGAAAAAAAGAAAAAAAAATCTTGTTAGCTTGTTACAATGTGTAGAAACAGATAACAATAAAAAGCAGCTTCTTCATAAATCCTGTGCTTTATCTAAGCTTGAGATACTGTTCATGCTGATTCAGCTAGAAGGAATGAATTATATAACTAGCAGGATAATTTTAGATTTGGGATTCAGTCATTTAAAATAGTTATATACTGCATGCATCCTCTTCCCTGAACAAAATTCTTGAAATGAAATTACATATGTACATGCATATATATATGTCCTTTCTCACTGGGGATCACATGTAGTATAACAATACCATAAAAGATTTCCTGGGTAAACACAACAATTACTTCCGTGATGATTTTGATTAGCTGCTCTCTGCTGTATTATTTGCCTTTGATATCCACAGATGCCTTTGAGATGCAACCTATAGGTAGACAGGGTCAGAGTTGAGCTTGACAATGTACAATGGAATGAGGATCTACTCCATCTAGGAAGAAGGATCTAGTAATTCCCAGTTTCTATGAGGTTCAACCTCAGTACAAATTAGTTTTACATGCATAATATCCAAGTATCTCTGTCATAGACACAGTAGCATTACTCATGCTCTAAAGCTTGTAGTTCTTTCTGTAAACAACTTCTGTCTTCCTAACATTTGTGAATAAACATATAATTCATAGGTTTCTCCATTACTCTTGCCTCAGTTTTAACTGTTGCAATTTTCCATTTCCCCTCTCTCTGGCTCTAAATCTATGTGTAGGCATCTACTTTGGTACTCAGTGATTCTTTATCCTTACTGTCCTCCAAGTCTGATTTAAAGTTTTCCTCCATTTGATTCCAAGTTGCTCTCTAAAATCCTTTTCTTCTTCTCTGTTTGGGGGGTCTTCTCTCTAATTCTTTCTTCTGAACCTTTGAACTTACAATTTAAGTTACAACATCATCCACCTTCTCTATATGTAAGATACTCTCAGGAGAACTTGACAATCTGAATCTGAACCTTGTCAGCTGAAGGCTCCTGCCAGGATATCCTGAGCAATTGCCCAGTCAGAAATACTGCTGCTTACTGTACAGCAACACTGAACTGGACATGCCAAGGCTTCTCAGCTCTGAGGCCTGCTGAGGTGAACAGCTCTGTCTACTGCTTTTACAAAAAAATCCTTTATTTGGAAGACCTCCAAAAGCATCCACCTGTTTCCTACTAAGCAGGAATACAAGTACTTGCTTTAGAAAGGAAGCCTCTAAATTGACTAGCATTTAAGCTTAGGCTATGTGATCATTTTTTATGGTCTTAGTCCCACCCTATCTTTCAGTAAGGTGCATATATATTTAAAAGTTCCTAAGAAGCAAACCCTTAGTTGTTTTGGATTAGGTCATTAGGTGGGTTGTGCTCTGCCGAGCTTCTGCCTGCTTCTACTTTCTTCCTTTCTCTCTTCAAGTCCATATTCGGTCAAAATCACTCTCAGTAAAAGCAGAGGAGGAATGTCTAAAACTTTCTAAGTCTGTGTGTGCAAGTAGACCTTAAGCAACAAGGAAGAAAATGACAGGGTAAAATTGCCACTTAAAATATAACAGAAAAAATATACAATATCAAATAAGGAAGAAACATACATTAGCTTCATAGATGATAACATACTGAAAAAGAAAATTCTTTCAGAGCATTTTACAAATTAAAAATTTTGTAAGGCTCTGGACTGGTAAACTGGCAAAGCTAGTTATTGGGGTAAAATGGTAAATAATTTATTAGATTCTTGAGAAATAATCTATTTTAATTATGTGCAGTCATATTCAAATCATTATCCGAAAAATTCAGTGGGATGCCAAGAGAAGTTGTGGAGTCTCCTTCTCTGGAGACCTTCCAAACCCGCTTGGACGCAGTCCTGTGCCACGTGCTCTAGGTGACCCTGCGTGTGCAGGGGGGTTGGACTAGATGACCGCTTGAGGTCCTTTCCAACCTTAACAATTCTATGATTCTATGTAGAGAGCTGGAATGCATCAGAATTTCTGAACAACTAAGATAATATATTATTTTTTAAGGATGAGAGGAAATTTTGCATTTACATACTTTTGGTTCTTTTATTATGAGATTTGATGGCGTTAAATGAATTCTGATTTTAATAGAAAGATTTATTTACTATCAGGTTTAAATATATTAAAAATTTAAATTAGATACAAGGAAAGTCTACTGTTATTGACAATTCTGCTTTGTTCAAGTAATCATTAATACTGCTACAGGTAATGTTCCATCAGAATTTCATTATACTCTTCTCTTTATACCTCAGTCATTGAAATTCCCTACAAAGCAGCACTGGTCAGGCTACTGGGAGCCTAGAATAGAATATCACTTATTTACTTGCACAATCAGTCTATATAAGTGCAATGAAAACACTGAAATACTCTTCCTGTATTTTGAGAGATTTCCCAGTTTAACAGAGATGTAAACATACCCAGACAATCCATTGACTTCATAAGAAAGGGGAACAATGTTTTAACTTGATGAAACATCGCTAAATATTATGAGAAAGAGGATCTATTTGGCAATGAATGCATGGTCTTAGACATCCTGCTGAGTCCCAATCACCTTTATAATTAATTTCCTATATAAATAATTTAGCTATTTTTATAAATACTACACTTAACTGGTTAGGAAGCAAAAAGCACTTTTAGCATGGCAGAGAAACCAAACTTTTACCCTAAGGAAAGGGCTTTTATCCCATTTTTCCAGGTTTCACCAACTACAAGAAAGCTTCTGCTCAGGCACAGTGATATAGAGAGAACTTGGTGTAGTATAGGGACTTCAAAAGGTGAGTCTGGATGAATAAATTCAGTTGAGAACTGTCTAAGTGCGAAAACCTTCCCTAGCAAGAGAGGGACTACAGAAAATTTGGTTGCTTTATTCCTATTGCACTCAGATTGGCTTGCTAAACCCTTCTGATATCATATCCATGCAGTTTCTAATTATGTGAACATATCGTCTAAAACCTTGAATCTCCTTTAAGTATGAGGGGGTCAGGCCAGTCACAGCCTGATGCTAATGTCTGTGTAGAGGGAAAAGAGTATGAGAGGGAAAATGCTCAGGCATTTTCTAGTACCCTTAGGTTAGTGAAAAATGGCACCTAGGAGGATTAATCTAATTAAGTTTTTTTACTATGCTATTTATCTTTTTTTTTTTCCTACATCAGCATCACTAAGTACATAACTTAGCAAAGCCATACCCCAGCTTCCCATTTGCTCACTTTCAGAGTTAAGTTATTTTTTCAAGTTCATATCGACCAAATTGGTGTTTTATCAACTAAAAAGAATGCAGAAAAGTACCATATGTAAATTCCAGGCGCACCATTTGCCAATGGGTTGGCACTGGAACAATAGCACAATAATAAAAAGCCATTTCATTATAAGGAGAGAAGCATTTGAAGTCTCTGTAGACTGTGAAGTGATGAGTGCAGTATCATGAATCCCAACACTTTTCTGTTGCTGATTTCATTACTTGTCTTCACTTGGGTATTTTAAGCCCAAATGAAGATCAGACCTAAATTTGTGGAATCCCAAATGCCCCTTCTAAGTCTTTTCTCACAGCATTACAAAAGTAAAGCAACCTTCCACAGTATTAAGATGAACTACTTAAGGGCAACTACTTGTCAAAATAACTTAAAAAAATTCTAATCATTATTGATTTTTAGATTTTAATGAATAAATACTGGCCAGAGTCTTTTCTTTTCTCTTTTTTTGAGGGAGGGTGGGAGCACTCACTAACTAGAACGGATGCTTTCTGTACTTACCTTTTTGCTTGTTGATTTTTTTTTCACTGTAAGTAACAGTGAAAAATCACAAGGAGAATACAAGTCCAAGAGATTACTGCACATCCTATTAGTCTCAAGGGACTAATTATAAAATCTTCATTCTAGTTGTTTGTTAATGAAAGTATGCTAATTTGCATATCAATACCTTTTTGTTTGTTTGATTGTACTGAGATATTTTACTAAGGCTTTATCTTTTTCCTGGTTAAAACATGGCTCTATTTTTTCTTTGACATTTAATTACTTTTAATGATATTTTGTTAAAATAAACACAAGTGTCATATTCCACTCCTTGCAGCCTGAGTGCCTTGGCTAGCCTAGTATTATTGAGCATATCCTGCAGTCACTAAGTTTTACCATTCTTCATTGAAGGAATGCTTTGAAAGAGAGTGTTTTGTCCTCCCTCCTTCTCACAATTCAAAACCAACTGTAAAAACAGCCAAGTGTCCAGAAAAGCCAAATGCATGCACATTTCTTCCTTAGCCTTTAAAGAGACACAGATCTCTCATTTTAGACCTAAAGGAATCTTTTGTGCCATGCACATTTAAAAAATGTGCTTACATTTGTTTTTCAGCTGTTCATATCATAACTGTGGCAATATGAAATGCTGCCTACCAATATTGTATTTGTCACAGAAATTAATTCTGGGTCTTTCACAGCTTCTTGCACTGTTAGTTTTCTGAAACTTCCATTTTGTCTGTGGGTTCCCCATTGTGTGTATTTATCTATCTGGGTATTTATAAAATGGCTGTCATTATTATGGTATCTCAGCACCTGTATCCCACATTGGACTATGAGCTACAGATCAAGAAGGATGAGGGAATAATGTTTTCATAAGAAAGAAAGAGGAAAATATATATTCCTTTTAGATGATTTTTATTTTTGATTACAGAAACTAACCTGCAAGGGGAGTAGGCAAAACACATGGTATTTGATCTGTGGATGAACAGATCTCATGTGCTCTAATTTCAGCACCTTTCAAGAACCCTAGACTCTATCTGTGCCTTACGTTCTCTCCACTTACCTTTGTTAATGCAGTCCTTTTTCTAAGAGCTGTAGATCGGCTTTTTTGGATCATGGTTGAATTACGGTGTAGAAGAACCTTAGAAATCATGGCAGATTTTTAAAAGGTCATAGGGTTATTTACAGTGTCACTGTTGTTGGTTTTATCTTGTTAATTGACAATGATGGAAAAGGACCACTGGAAGAGAATTGCATGTGCAAGCAAAGACCTTTAGTGTGCTTGTCAGGGGCTTGTGCTCTGCACAGCCATTGCTGCACAGCTCCCCAGGTGACCAAGAGGGCCTTGTCCACTGCCTTGCATTTGCCTGCTGGAAACTCACGCACATCCAATGCCTTATCATGTTTTTTCTCTCACTCCTTTGCACCGTTTGTCAGGCATAAGTAGCTGGAGATAAGTTAAGGGCAGCTGAGCAGGCACCAAGGAGCACAGCAGTCCCGCTTTCAAAATGTGCAGTAACATAGGTGTATATCCTCCCTACCTGATCCAAAAAACAGGGCAGATTCTGCCCTGCCAATGTGATATGCAAGCCTGTAAAGACCTCTGCATAAAATCTTTCTGTTGCCTTCGTGTCTAGAGGATGGGGGGTCTTGGGGCAAGGAGCAAAGAAACAGCAAAGAGCTTGTGCTTTGGCAGAGAGCTTTGGCCTTTTTTTCCGAATGTAAGCAGGACACACCAAAGATATCTGCCGTCATCGCCAATTTTTCCTCTCTTCTTAGCAAAGAAAATCTACTAAACTCCAAATTCTGGCTAACCAAGTGGTTTGAGAAAGGTTAGCAGTGGTTTAGGGGCCATTCAGACAGGAGCAAGCTACCATTCTGTTGCCTCTACTTTATAGCCATTGTGCAACTAAAACTAACATGAAAATCCCTTTAGAATATGTTTGTTTGCTTTTTCTACAAAGTAAGAGTGGAGGCTCAAAAACAATGAGTTCCTTCACAGTGCTTTGACAAGCAGAATTATTGTAGTTACATAGTAAAAAAGAAACAACATCTGAAAAATAAAACGTTATTATTTCTTTATTTTCTTTCATATAGGATTGCTCATGCTTTCCCAAACTTGTCTGATAAATGCATAAAAAAAAATAAGTTTCAGTTTTGCCATAGTTTTGTTTAAGTTTTGCTTTCACCTTATGAGTAATTTTAAATTTGTAATGGAAAAGGTGAATCAGTGATGAAATGCAACTTTTGACTTAATTATGTTAATTGACATACCTATGTATAATTTTTTTTGAGCATTTGGTATAATTGCTTCAAATGACATTTAATTTGTCACTCGAAGTACAATAATTAGAAACAGTTCATGAAAGAAAGTCATTTCAACTTCAAATGAAGTATTTCAAAGATATAATTATTTTAAATGTTATGATGCTGAATAACTACTCTAACAGGGTTGGGGGGACAATACTGCCAATATTAAAATCTTTGAATCGGAGAGTCCACTTCATTGTGCAGACCACAATGTCACTTATTTTTGCAAGGTTTGGAGCACTGCGTGAAGAGGGGAAGCTGCTGCTGCATGATCATTTCTCCTCCCCTTAGGCTAGTGACAAGCCTTCTGTGCAGAAATGTTTGTCATCCAACTCTCATTAGAAATCAATGGAAAACATTCCATCAAACTCAGTGGGAGCTGAATTGATCCACAAGTATATTTTTGGCTCGGCAAGAGATGTTTGAGAGGCATGAAGCCGGCTGATGGAGCAGCTGCTTGATGTGAATAGTCCCTACAGAAATGCAATAGTAGAGTGCTTGAATGGTTCATGTGGCTCTGAGCAGCACCAGTGCTGGGTTTGTAGAGAAAGTCTCCACTGTCTACCTCATCTCAGAGGCAGACAAGAATGCACAGCAGAGGGAAAAAATTAACGGCAGCCTTCATAACATTAACAGCAGTGACATAACTAGGGAGGTATTGCCCAATGTTGCATAATCTCACATAAAAATAAATAAATAGAAACCACAGAAAAATTAAAGAAAGAAAGAGATGGAAGGTGAATTTCCACTGCCACTTCAGCCAAAAAGGCATTTGACCACTCAAAAGCTGAAAGTTCTGCTGCTTTGCCAGAAAAGTGATGCTGTGGCTTGTGTCATGCCAACCCCTCTGGAAGTGGTTAGCTAGACACCAGTAGGGAATTGCCTTCCTAAAATGCCTGGGCCAGATCTCTGAGTGGAGCCTGTCAATCTGAGCAAAAAGATGCTTGTCGTCTCAAGGGCTGAGGACTCATGGACACTTGAGAAGAAGGCCATGGTGAAGGAGAGTGCCTAAGAGGAGACACTGCAGCCCGCAGGGCTGAACATATGTGCTCCTTACTCTGCTAGAGCTTTGTAAATTCTTGAAAAACTTAACTGTAATAACATCAGTGAATGTTAGGGTCACAAATGGATGAATTAAGTGATTTCATCAGCGAGAAATGACAATGAATCTCATCTTTATTTAATTACTGACCACAGACTTTTTATAAAGTTTATGCTTTAACTCTGTTTATTAGATATGGCTTTCAAAAAACCAGGGATAACCATGTTTTAACTCTGTGAATCTGAATTTCGGCCTAAAAATTTAAAAATAAGCTCATAATGTTGAAATTGCACCTCAAAATTTAAACAATCTGAGTGTACCTGAAGTGGATTTTAAAGCTACATGTCCTCCTTCAGATAGAAATTTTCATTTTGATGACTCAGTGCTCCTTCTACTGAAGTCAGGAATGCTGGAGGCAGGAGTGTTGCATTGCAGGAACCAGAAAACACAGTTCTTGGATTACTTTTTCTTTACTCCAAATCCCATTGAACGCTACCTCTTCTCTCTCTGTCATTTAGCTAGTGCCTTCTTACATTTATGAGCTACGGGCATGGGGAAAAAGGAGGGAAGGTGGTATCTGGAGATGCTTTTAGTATTGCTGGGCTCCAAAGGACTGTGTTAGTTCTCTAACTTCTTGGCAACTCTTCCTGTGGTCAGTGATGTCTCACTAGGTCCATAACTGGTGCAGATGTATGTGTAAATACAGTGCTGTGAAGTACTTCTATAATATATTTTGTTTCCTTCCATGAGCTTTTATTAACAAGAATCTAGGCTAATGTTACATAAGTCACATCCAGTCTGTTACATACCTTGCACACAGTAAATATTTGACAATAATATTTTGGTTTTGGAATCCACACTAAACTCGCCCTATTAATCTCGTTATGAGAGGAGCAGGCTCCTTGTTGGGTCAGCAAGGGGGACAACAACAGGAAATTTGGGGAGATTTTTCCTCTGAAAAGCCTGGCCGTTGAACCTTGATCAGAAGCGCTTACATAAAAGCTAGCATTGGTCTGGGAATGCAAAGTGCAGCTCAGTTATAGCTAAGGGCCAAAGTAACCAGGCAAGCTGATTTACATCACGGTGTTGTGCCAACAGCACAGCTGCATCAAATTACTGTCTTCAAAACAGGAAGGACTGGAAGCTTGATTACAAGTGCTACAGAGATGACAAAACACAATTTCATCTGTAGGCTGTGTATGAGATCTTTCTTCCCCTAGGAGAAGTGCTTGGTAGGAAGAAATAGTCCATGTAGATGAAGTTCTAGTTCTCTGCAGCCAGGTGTATTTAATAATTTGTTAATACAAATATGAATATATATATATACATATATATATTTCATTTGTATGAAGGCAATTTTTTTTTGGTGACATTGTTCATGAAGGTCTAAATGGCTTGGATATAACAAATTGTAAAATCAAACCAATTGTATAGTACACAGTGTGTATGCATTTTGCTTCCCATCTCAACATCTGACCTGCCCAGGTAGATTCCTTTATTTTTATGTACAGAAAAAAATGTAATTGGTCCTTGTACAGATAGAAGTCCCAGCCGGCAGTTCAGGTCCTTTGTGTTTCTCTTTTCTAGTAAAGTAAGCCTGCACCTAAGCTGTCACATACAAGTTAATTTTCCATTTAAGAGTGTATTTCAAAAGACTTTAAAAAGCACTGAACCAATTATTACTTAGCTGTTTTAGCTTAAATTCAAATTTCATACTGGTGTAACCGAACTGAATCTGTCCAGTGGAATCTGACTTCATTTTTATTAGTCATTGTTTGTTTGGGTTGTTATTATATTTTTGTTAGATTTTTGACTGGTTATCTGAGATCTCATTGTTTGTGCTGCATTTGTGCTTGACTAAAAATGGAAGACTAAAAATGATCATTGGAAAATAAAAAATAATAGGAATGCACTAAAGAAGTCAGTCTCAGAACTGCTCTCTTTCTTTCTTGTGACCGTTTCAAGCGCGCATGTTTGATTTCTTTTCTTTTTTTTTGGCGAGGGGTGGGGGCGGGATAGGGAAGATATCTTTTATTTCTTTTCTCTGAAACCAAGAAATCACTTGTAGCTAGGCAATATGTAGGATTGTACCAAACAATTTTCTTTGATCTATGGGGAACTGTGTGATTTGAGTAACCACTCTCACCTTTCTGCTGAATTTCTTCCTGAGTTTATATATCTCCTTTTGCTTTGTGCCCCTCATGGTTTTGCAATGATACTATGCTGGTAGGAATCATGCACTGCAGCTGTTGTACCTGTGCTTGCTAGTTAACCTTTTCACAAGATTAAGTGGGATATAGTCCATGAAGTAGCATGCCAGTAGTATTTGAATTGATTTGACTTGGCTGAATTAATTCCTTCTGGGACACAGGTGCTGCTTAAGGTCCTGAATGTTAATAGTTCAGCTTAGCAAGACCTGAGTTAAACATTAATGCTCTAACTGCCCAAGTGCATTTGTGGCACCTTTCTTCAAGCATTTACATGCACATAAATAAAACTGCTGGTATATCTCCAGTGACTGAAATATCAAGGTATCTGGGCTAGTGGAAACCCATGGAGCTTTGATATCTGCCACAGGCACTTCCAGAGGAGGCTGCGACATTGCATAATGGAGAAGATGAAGTCCGTGCTACTCCTGCTGACTCCTCCTTTTGTCTCACGACAAAAGCTAGTACTGCTCATACATTAATAATTAAATATGATGTGCTTATTGCACATATTGCACATTATACTGTTCTTAAAGGTTGTGATATTAGTTATCATTTAATCACCTTCATACAGAAAATGAAATTTTAAATTATATGGCTTTTTAACACTTCAGAACACATATATTTTGCTAGCATTCAAAACTCTCTTTTATTTTTTTTTCCTCTTTCTTTTTAATCCACTGTCTCTTTACTGGGCGCTGATAATATTTCTCTTACAAAGGTGCAATATTTGCCAAAATTGGGGAGTTTATAGTGTGCGTTGGCTCAGCAAAGGTCTGTACAGTGCACCACTGAACTTCAAGTACTACAAGCCTTTTAAAGTGGAAATGTACTGTGACATCTCGCTGTGAGGGGAGAATCAAAACAAACTTACTAGAACTGTAATTCAGTAATTTAAAGACTGAACTTTAAAAGGAGGGGAGAGCAATAAGTCTCCAACCGTTCCTTTTCCTAAATTGTCAGGATCATTTCAAAATCAATACGCTCACCTCTTCCTTGCTTTTTTTTTCCCATAACACTGTAAATAATGCATACATAACTTTGCGCAATTGATTTTAAATTGAAATTATTGCCGCCACACAGTGATCCTGCAAGGGAGCCTGTATGGAGTCTGTTGCCACAGTCCATGCTAGTATGAGCTGCCTTGTGCTCTGCAAGCCACCTGGGTGCAGGTCAGCTCTGAGCCATCTAGCTGCAATATTTTTCATGCAACAAATTCTGTTCTGCTCCCTCCATGTGGATATTCGCTCGTGCGCTGGGTTCAAACTGGAGGTCCTGAATTGAAGCTGCAGGCTTCACAAAGTGTGGAGGGCTTGTCCTAGGAAAATAGCAAAGAACAGGTCACCACTGGTCCAGCTACAGAGTTAAAGCAAATGTGCTCTTCTGGCAACACACAAAGTGAGATGGAAGAAGCAGAGGATTAGGGCTTGGATAGGAAACTGCATAGACAAGAGGCAGCCAAGCTGGCTGAGAAGAAGTTGCCAACTGGTAGAGAGATTGTGCAGCACTGGCATATTCCTAGGTGGAAAAAGAGGCTTTCCTGAGCTTGGATGGTCTTGAACAAGGTTATTCATTCATTGCTGAGTGGGTATGACTGGACTAGTAATTTTTCCAGCATTTTTTTTTATACAAAATTTCTTCACAAATATTTTCCCTTATTGCAACTCTTCTCAAAATGTTGCAGCAGTTATGCAAATGTCATCAGGAGATATTTGATAGGTTTGGTGCAGCATTTCTGGATTACATGTTAAGTGAGATTCCAGAATACGATTAGGCATAGTGCTTCCTGAGATATGTAAGAACAAGATCTCCAAATCCAAAGGGAAATCTGAATTGGGCTCCTATGTCCCAGAACATACTTCACTCATTGGAATGTTTGCTGCCTGGGATCTCTGTTTTGCTATGCGTCTTATGAATATGAAGAATGCCCTTCTAACAGCCTTGATAATTAAAAACAACCAGTTTTTGAGACTTGTATTTTAGAAAAGATATGAGCTGTTTCCTTGTACTCTGTTTACATGTAGAAGCTGTAGAACTCAAAAGTAGTAAATCTGGGCAGCGTACTCGTGCTCAGTTGAGCAAGTGCCTTCTTGATATTCCCTCAGCTCCATGTAAGGCATGCAGAACTACTTCTTGAATCAGCCTGTAGCTTGTATAGTACCCAAGTGCTTCGTTTTTCAGTTAAAGGCTGATATAAACTCTTTTGATCAAACAAACACTTGTGCAAGCAAGAGACTGGAAAACCACTGTTAAAAGGAAAATGAGGTTATAGCGGTTTCTATGGGAAAGTATGTTTCTCAGAGAAGGCTAAATGAAAATTGTATATGTATTTTTACCTGCTCACATGTATTAATGTCCAAGTGCAATCCCCAGATGTTAACAGCCACAAAATAGATGCGCTGTTTGTACCTCCATGAAATTGCTGTGCCTTACAAAATCTTCACAGTAACAATATCAAGGTTGTAGGACATTTTTTTCCAGAAAGTTAGGTGAACCATTAATAAAAATAAAACACGTAGCAGAATAACAAACTAACTTTCCTTGCAGGGCGACAGAAAAATGAGTACTTTTGAAAGAAGCAAGCATAAACCAATTATTATGCTCATTCGTGTCTGTATATTATTTCTGAATGACAAAAATTACTTAAACACTGTTTCTCAAAGTAACAAATATCATCAGAAGCATCATTCTGAGTTCTAACAGTTGCTGGCACGTCGTTGGCATTTACTTAAATTTATGTTCAGCTCTGTTGATAGCAATGAGGAAAAGGATGTAGTTTCAAGTAGTAAGGGAGGAAATGTTAGTGCTACCGTTAAGTTGTTTATGAGTCGCACAGACAGTGGTTAGAGGAAGTGCTACGTGTGCTGCCTTGGCTTGTTATTGCCAGTGGGAGACTGTGGCATAGCTGTATGTTGGGAGAAGGATTACCCCAAACCATAATGGATCCCTGGTGGAAAGTGGGACATTGCGTAAGGAAGAAGAATCTGGCTCTGAATACAGAAGATAGAGAGCTTAAACCATAAACGACACACAGACAATTCAAACATTAAAAATGCAAGAATTAAAAGAAGGAAAAAAAAAAGAAAGAAAAAGATGGTTCAGTTTAAATAAAGCTGAGCCCAATAATGAGTACTAAAATGTACGCTTTATCTATCAGTGCATCTCATATGCTAGTTATACAAATGATTTATTCAATCTTTTTATGGTGCCTGCCTTTGGAGGTTTGTTTTTCTTACATTAACTCTTTCAAAGAGGGATTATGGTGTTTGCTGATACAAAATACAGTTCCCTGGAGGTGAAGGAATGGGTACACTGAAGCTCTGCCTTAAGAATGGGAAGGACTGTTAATAATGTTTACTACCTTCTGAAACATCCTCTGCCTTCAAAATAAGGGATGCCTCTCTAACTCATGCCTTAGGATAAAGTAACAGCATAGCTGAACTGCCTTGGCCCTCAGACGGAAGGGAGAGGTAAAAGTGCTGCCCAGGAGAGCAGCCCCGTGGAGCTGGAGGCTGCAGCGAGGCAGCCTGGGACCTGCTGCCAGGATCATCTACACGAGCGGCTGCCTCAAACCATCTGGAACTGCTTCTTCCCCATCTTATTTCCTTAATAAATTAAATTATAATTGCAATGCACAGATAGATGGCATTGATTTTATTTGTCTTACATTTGTTGCTCTGTGTTGGTTCTGCTGTGGCTGGGCAGTGTGTGGGAACTTTTTTGTTGCCATGTGGATGCTTATTCTGGGCCAGGTGAGACCTTTTGAAGGAGAGATTGGGCAGCCAAACACATCCGAATGTGCTGAGCAGGGCAAAACTGTGCTGATGAGTGAGATCTTGGCCTCTACTTGTCTGCAGCCCAAGCATAGACACTGCAGAGGTGATGGAGAGTTCCCCTTCATAAGGACAAGCAATGGCTTGAGAGGAGTTCCTTGCTCTAACTAAACAGATTTACCTTGGAAACTACTGGGAGCTGCTGGATAGAGGAGAAAAAAATAGAAATAAAGAGCTGTCTTTCAAGGTACAGAGAGAGAAAACTTGCTTTAGAGGTTTTTAATCTATTTTACCTCATATAGGTGAATTTCCCATGTTTAAAATGTTTTTCTGCTTGTGATCTCATAATACACAGCAGTAGTGACAGGAAGTGTATCACTATTGAGCGTGGTGGGTAATGCACTCTTGTTTTAGGCATTAGCATCAAGAAGTCTCTTCTGCAGTGAAGTCACCTTAAAAGCAGGCATAGAGCAAGTAAAGTAGATTAATACACAATTGCAAAAAGGTCAGATGATCATAAAAAAGTGCTATACATCCAGATAATGCTGTTCATTTGAGGCATAGGAGATACAGGATGTGGGTTGATATTTCTGGTACTTAATAAAATTTTGCCTAGAAAAAATGGGAAGGAACTACTAGAAACAGGAAGTTCTTGTAGGGAAGGAAGCCACCTGGTCCATGGGAAAGGGAGCAGTTGGTTTATGTGTTAAGTGTTTTAGTTTGGACTTTGTTGATTCAACTGCTGTTTAGTGTTTGGATAAAATAACTTGAAAGGATCCTAACAGTGATATTTAACCTTTCCAGGGATGTGCAGAGAAACTAACGGTCTTCAGAGGCTGTTTCTGTGATTGCTGAAACCATTTAGAAATGGAGTTTATGGCCAGAAAGAACTGAAAACTGTGACCTGGTGGAATCAATAGAATATAAAGTCACAGCTGAATAAAATTCTTAAAAGTTTTCAATTCCTACTTGCTGCAGCCTCTTTCTTGCCTGAGGCCTGCTCTATCAGCAATTTCCCAGGATGGTGAAGCCAGAAGCTGCATAATATAAGACAGTTCTTCTATGATTAGACGTAAGGAAATACAGAGCTGTCTGTTGTCAGGGTATTTCTGGCATTCTAATTTAAAGTGTCACTTGGTCTTCTTGAGTTGTTTTGTGTGGATTTTGAATAAAATAAATAGTGGAGGAATGAGTTTTGAAAAAAAAAAAAGAGGAATTTCTCAGTGAACACACAGCGATCAGCTTGGAAAGAGGCGCTGGATTTAGGGAACCTTGCCTAGTCCCCCCAGACCAGTTTTGTTCATGTGTCATGTCCTCCTGATCTCCCTAAAGGTCTTAGGGTTCCACCAAGCAATTGTCTATGCAAGGACTGTCACAGTTTTATTTTTACTGAATCACATAAAAACTGACTTAATGAAGTGCCCCTTGATCTTGCACATATTACTGAGGTAAAGGATTTTTTTTTTCCATTTGCCTGGGGCTTTCTGAAAGAGGTTTTTTCCGACCTAGGTTTTTTTTTTTTTTTTTAGCTTATGCACCTAGTATTCATTCCTAATGATCTTCTGACATTTATTCCCATATCTTTCCACCCTCCCAATCCAGCTATGCCTAACTTCCTCTCCTGAGGTGAAATTTTATCATTTGCTTTACTAGCTAAAAGAGAAAAAAAATGCAGAAAGACTTAGCACTTCCCATAGCTAGCAACTGCAGATTCTTTTAGTTCTTTGTGTTATGACAATATGTCACATTCTTGTACTCTCCTTGCTCCCAGCAGAAATACTAGACTCCGAGGAGACAGAAGGAAGGATATAAAGATGAAAGACATTTACTCCTAGCAGTGGTTTTTCTAATGCGAGTTTTTAGTGACTTCAGCGTCACTATGTATGGCATCAACTAGGCAACAAGCTCTCACAGACACCTAGTCATTGCAGTAAGAGCATCCTCAGCTCGAGCCGGTCTGCTTGCTGTTTTTGGGCAGAGCAGTGAATACTGAGTGAGGGGATTCACATGGGAGCTTTCTTGTAAGTGTTTAATTTCAGGACTTAACTTTTTTTTTAAAAAAAATAAATCTTTCTTTTTCTTATTTTCTAACATCTCCTGTGACAAAAAGAACAATATTTAACCTTGTATTCAAGTTAAATGCAAACCTGAATTAAACTTCAGAATCTGTCCTCTAAAGAGTTAATCATTACAATAGGCAAGATGAAGCACTGAGAAGTCAAGGGACTGATCCAAGGTCACTGGCGGAGTCACAAGTAGCCCCTGGGGGTTTCACTCCACTCCTCTGTGGATGT
The DNA here is from genome assembly GCF_059628265.1 of Tinamus guttatus. NCBI lineage: Eukaryota > Metazoa > Chordata > Aves > Tinamiformes > Tinamidae > Tinamus > Tinamus guttatus. The sequence goes on from NW_028288797.1 coordinate 2,111,792, forward strand.
AAATCATTGACAGTAATTCCAGTCTGGCCAGGAGAATTAGCCTCAGCGTAAGACTGCTGGAAGTCAAGGAGCTTCCTTTGAATCTTGCCACCTTTCTCTGGCCAGTAGACAACCTTCAGCTCCAAATGATAATTTCTTTATCTATTTAATTATGTTACCATAACCCTTTGTTATCATAGCAACTAGGACACCTTAAAATAGATAAAGAGAAGCAAAACAAGCTGGTGCAGAAGAATATCTAAATATGTGGAAGTGGGCCAACAGGGTGTCAATGTACCTGCCTGAAACTTGTTTGTAGGAACTACATCAGAAGTAGCTAAACTACAAATGTTTAAATAAAAAGTTACCAGATTTAGATACTTGGAAATACTGTTTATAGAAACCAAGCTCCCAGTAAGTTTGTCAGAAAACCTTTCACTGTTACCAAAAATAACTACAACAAAAAATATATGTCCTTATGCAGCTGTATAGATCTGATGAAGATGCATCAAAGGAGAAGCTTCACAAGGGTTTCCCAGGTAGCCCAGAGAGCTGGAGCAAGGGAATCCCTGGACGCATGAGAGTACAGTCCCACAGGACCTACTGAGATGATTTCCCAAAACACCTACCCCTTGGCTCTTGAATTTTGGGGCTGGTCTGTTGTTTGGAATGTGGTTTATTTTGCTGCAAGACCTTCTAAGATTTATTTTGCTTTTTATATCAATTGTATAGTCTTGGAAGTATTGAATGTTTACTATCTGGGAAAACCATTTTCCATCTAGCTTTACTCAAGATGCTTATCACAAACCAGAGATTAACAAGTGATTAAAATTGCACAACAGCAAGCATGTAAGTGTAAATCTGAATGATGCATGATTACTCTGAGCCAGCAGACATGTACAAATAATTGGCCTTTAAAGTTCATTAGTCAGTTTTATTACAAATAGTGCATTTGCATGATATTTGTAAATTTATGCACCAGCGGGCATAAGTGATGACAGTATTCTACAGAATAGGCAAAACAATTACAAAAAGCACATCCTGTATTTGAAATGCCAACAAAAAGCGCTTGTTTTAATAATTGGTCATAGTGTTTTAATCCCAGGAGCAGGAGCTCCTAAATTCTTTAGTTACAGCAAATAGCATACACAGGTGAAGTGTCCCTGTGTACCGAAGGATCACTTTCAAATTGGTCTGGCCATTGATTCACCCCCACTCATTGTATGTCTCAATCTCAAGTAGAAAGCTTTTGAATTGGATGCCATTCAATTTACCTTTTCCTTTGAGTGCTAAAGAGCATCTCTGTGACTGTCATAGCAGGTCTAGTTCTATATGCTAATCCAATAGCATATAATCCATCCCTGAAAGATAACTAGAGAGATTGCAGAGGTTTTAGTCTCATTAGGACAGATTTTTTCTTCCTTGGGTTGGATGAGAAGATTAGTTGTGGAGGTAAAGAGGGAAACCTAGTCAGGAGAAGAATGTTAAACTATTATGTACAGGTCCTCCTTTTAGTGAGAAAAGTTAATTATCCTGCTATATGCCTAATGATAATGGTATTTTTAATTCATGCACATCTGCTTTTGCACTTCTAGAAAGTGAATGGAAATGTCTTAGTCAATTTAAAAAATAATTAAGATAGGAGCTCCATGTCTGATTACACTTAAGAAGTGTTCCATGTCTGTGCTGCCTCAGGTAAGGACAGCTGCAACACACTTTCCTATTTCAGATTATCCATGATTCCCAGCTAAAGAGCCATGCACTTCAGGATACCAGAACTGACGCAGTAATGTCAGCTGGAATCTCTTTCCTCATAGCTTGCTCAGTTCTAATGTGAGACAGTTAACATACCATATGCCACCTTCTTCATCAGCCAATACATTTGACAGAGCTCCTAAATGCTATGCATGACATAGCTTTTTATGTGCTAGAACACAGCTGCATTAATAAAAATTGAGGAGGCAGGTGTGTGTTTGTGTATATATGCATATAGATGTACGCAGGCATGCTTGCCAGTTCAGTTATAGGAATGGAAAACACTCACAGCAGGAACTAACCAATAAAGAGCAAACCATCAAAGGTTCATCTGAGGGGATCTTATAAAAGCTTAAAGGATGCTTTGAAAACAGATTATACGCTCTTGGTATTTCCATTATTTCACTATAATGGGAGAAAATTCTTGCATTAGCTTAAAGATCTAATAGCATTCTTCAATGTAAAGAGAATACCTCACATCATGAGATCAAATACAACCCGTTCCAGTTGAACTGCTTCATTCCTAATAATCATTAGAAAAGTAAAACTTAAATGCATAACATTTTCAACTGGAAAGAAGTGGGCTTCATGTACATGTTCCTTTACTCATGACAATGGCAAAAAACTGGCAGTCCCCAACCTATGCTAGATTTTTGTGCCTTTCTTGCCCTGGTCCCCTGGTCTAATTTTCAGATAAGCAGTAAGGAGTAGTAGTGGTGCAAGGAGCAAACGCTTTCCAACCACATTGCAACTCACTCATCAAACCGAGTGGGTAAAGCTGTGTTGGCCACATGGCACACACTAAGTTACTTTTGTCATTTAAAGTGCTCATCTTTAGGATAGCTTCTCATGCCTTGGAGCCTTGCCTCATAAAGGCATCAGCTGCAGTGGCCCTTTTTGTGCCATAGACGCTTGCAGATGAATATCTAACAAAGTACATCCATGTAGTGCTCTCTGAGTGGCTTCATGTTTCTATGTGCCCTTTAAGAAACTAGTAGGGGTTTTGAATTTCTGAGCAAACATATTAGGGGCATTTGATGATAGATTTCTTTTTAGCTAGTCAATGCAAGCCAGGCTGAACTTATTTGAGGGTAAGGATCATATTTTCTTTAAAATTAAACAGGAATTATCCTCAGGGTAACCAATGGAAAGTCACCTTTTGGTACATAGATTTTTTTCTACACAACTCTTCTTCTGATCTTCTCTTCATGTAGCAAAGCAATAAAATATGCTCTGAATGGCAAATAGAGCTGTGATTTAAATTTCCTGTTTCAAGTGATGCAATACCGAAGGACTCCAACGCACATGGCTGCACTGCCTTGCCTGCTGTGTGTTTTGGATAAAGACTGATAAATCACCATTTAAACCTGTTGATTGTTCAATTCCAATAGCAAACTAGGGTATAGAAAATCAATGATGTCAGCTGTTTTGCAAAAGAAAACACTTTACTTGGGCATGAGCCATGCATTGCTATGGTGAAAGGATAATGTTAAATATTATTGTACTTTTCATGTTTTCAGCACAAAGAAACAGATGAGTATCTGAACAGATACAAACACAACTGAAAAATGCAGGCTCTCCTATTCCCTGGGTGATTGTCACCAGCAAGGGAAACCTTCTAACTTTTTTACCTTATGAGGCTTTTCATAAGCATGATTTTTTTTTAATCGTATGGATGCTTTTATCATAGAAAATTATGCTATAGATCAGTTTTTATGACCACGCTTTGATAAACACAACATTTTACATAGAATCTTATTTGGACTGGAAACATGAACATATAGAAAACCAGTTAGAGCCAATCACTTAAAGGTGATGTTTCAGTAATAATTTCTTAAGTTATTGACAAAATTCCCCTTGTAAGGTTGCTGTTACTATTCATAATTTTACTTGCTTTTTACTGCTGTTAGTTAATTCTCTGTTGTGTTAGTTGTTTACCAATCCTAACTCTTCAGAAGGGGAAAAAATCTGTTTCCCCCTTCTCCCAGGCACCATGAAACTCTGTAGCTCACTAAGTGGTCAGGCAAAGAAAGCACAGAGAGTACAGTAGACTCATTTGTCACATGTGCAAGTTTTTACCAGGATAGAATTGAATTTCTGCAGTGTAGTTGATTGTTGAATGGATACTCATCATTCTCAGGGCACAAGCACTTTTCCAGATAACACTCATAAAACAGTCAATGCTAGCAAAGAGATTCATTTAGTGCTATCACCCCAGTTTAAATGAACTTTTAATGTTTTCACAGTTGCCATATGAAGACTGTCAGGAATTTACAAAGCCTTCACCTGCTTTACCTTTACCTGTCAAAATGAAAACAGTCAGACAAATCCTTTTTTAGGGGCTTTACCAGGTCTTTCTTTATCAAATAAAACCCTGCCATGTGCTATATTTCCAGTTGTGTTACTCGTAACTGTTGGGCAGATTATCACTCAGTGGCACTTGCCCTCCATGCTTTTCAGAGTATCAACTGTACATCAGTTCATTGTGCTTGGGCCAAAGCGATTAGGACAGCTAATGTAACTGCTAGACTTAAAACAACCCCACTGCAACTTAGGTTTCCAACGGAACATAAAGCAAAGGCAATTTTTCTATCATTTCCCTAAAGACTTTGATTGGGGTGGGAAGATGGGGAGAAGAGCTGGGAATGGGAGGAAGGATTGGGGAGCTGCACATAGACCTTACATGCACTTTGCACTGGAGAGAGCTCTCTCCACCTTGCTACAGCCAGTAGCACACTTCAAGCTTACATCATACAACTTAGTGCTAATCTTACACTGATTCCTTTTCTTAAACTATAAAAAAGATTTTATTTATAGTGGCTGCACACACACAAAAACCTCAGTATCTTTTCTTTCTCTCTCCCTCTTTCTTTCTTTGTTTCTTTTTTTTTTTTTTAACCGCCTACAGTGCTGTTCAGAAAACCCAGTAGTAACAGAATGGGAACCACTGGGCCTGGTTCCAGGCTTTGGCAGCCTGGTAATTAAAGGGTGAATGGAAGGGTTTTTACAAACTTGACAAAGGAGTTACTTTAGTTAATAGTCGAGGTCTTGATTGTTCACCCCATTGTGACTTGCACTGATTTCTGTGAGGGTTATATTATATCCAGTTTGAAGGCAGGAGGTGATGTTTCCACTGAACTCAACAAAAGGTGGATTGTGCCCTTGCAGTACAGTTACTTTGAATAGAATCTGGACCCATATGTTGAAACTGTTCTGGTCCCTAATTAAAGACTAGTATCTCTGCACTGCACACTGAGTTATTTTGAGGCCCTGAGAATGCCACAGCAGGGAGTGTACTTGGAGAGCTGGTACTGAAGGACTTGTTACACCCTGCATTAAAGATATGTGAGTAACTGTGAAAGCTTCAGCTTCACCTGAAACTGTTCTTTTTATTTTTTTCTTGACAAAAAAAAAAAAGCTTTTCTGTAATTAAATCTTGTGCCAAAATAAACAGAACATACAGGGGTTCTGAACATTTCTAACTCATGTTTGAAATAAAGCAAATGAAATGCAAGAACAGGGTAAGATTGTCTAAAGAATTCAGGTGCTGTTAACCAAAGGAAGAGCAAGTAAGTATGCTGGTTCTTTTGCCTAGATCAGCCAAGAAGTTCTGGTACCTCTTCCGCTTTCTCCATCCCTGCCATCACATGCAGTCATTCTTGTGTTCCATGTGTAAATACACCCCCTGTCATGGCTCCTGCCTATTCATGGGGTCTCAGACCAGCCAAGATCTACTCTGACCAGACTGCCTCAAGTCTCAACTATTTCAAATCATTAGGAGAGTGCAGGGCCCAATTATTTCCATAAGTACACTCTCCAGAAAGCACTTCCTTTGGATCTAAAGACATTATGTGGAAATTCACTCAAACGCACAATGTAGAAAGCACTTCATCTCATATGGCTCTATGTTTGACAAAGTTTTCTACACTATCCTTATGTGATCTATGTATTAGATGGTTAATGCTCCTTGGGGTAAAACAGAAGGGATCTGACAGCTTCTTTCAACAGAGAAGATCATTGAAAAAATACATTTAATTTTAAATTTGATGTCATGAAGATTAAACTGTTTTATGGCTTTAATAAAGCTTTTTTCCATATAGATTCAAGATTATTTCAGCACTTAGTTTTTTAAAGAGAAGAATAAAACTTTTAAAATGTGTCTAGCCTTTTTTTTTCTGTCTTCATTTTAGAAAACTAGGAGGACATCTTTAAAACTCAACAGTAATAAGTTCTTCATCCTTTGAAACACCCTGGCCTGCATTTAGATTAGGTTAGCTTGGAACAATATCCCATTTTGACGCCTGTCTTCTGATCAGCCCCACTTGCTGTGCTGGATTTGCAGAGCAGTGCTGGTATACACAAACTAGATTACTTTGTGGGAAGTTAATCTGGAAGCTCTGCTCCAGCTATCTCTGAAATACATTCTGCCTCCTTGGGAGTATATAAGGTCCAAACTGATAACTAGTCCTGCAGATAGCTTCAAACCACATGTATGTTAAGGATACTTGGTACAGGAAACTGTCTTAAATCTAGTTCAAAGTAAAACCTAGGAAATTTTTGTATTGTAGAGATTGAGAAATCTTTGTGCTAAACTACTCATGACTCTCTATATTGCTTTCTAGGCTCTCTCATATATCCTCTGCAGCCTTAAGCATCCTTCCTAGCCAAGACAGCAAGGGTAGGTGAGATTTTGGAAAGTTATCTTGACTTGTTTCATATCTTAAATCAGGATGGGTTGATAGTTGTTTGAGCTGTTGGATTTTTTTTTGTTAAGTAGAGCAATGAGAGTCTAGCTTGGAGAGAAAGTAAGGACACCAGACTTGTACTGTCTATTCCTGCACTCATCTTTCTAATCCTTGTTCTTCCTCTTTCATGCATTGCACAATCACATCAATTATGCTTGCCACTGTATTGTACTACAAAGTTGTGTTGCATTTCTCTCCATTGTGACACTTGGTTTCACTTGGTTTATCCTCGTTTGCAGGTCCAGCCTGCATAAAGGGTGTTTTGTCCGAACAGTCCAAGCTATCAGCTATGCACGTTCCCCCATTTGCACTCTGCCCTCAGCACTGCTTTCTGCACAATATTGTGCCATCTATACTTTCTCTTTTCCCCCTAAAGCAGTCGTTTTTACTTACTGCCAGATGCTTCATAAAACCTCAAATTGCATTTATCATAAGACTGGTTTATATAGTTTACCATAAAGACCTCATTTTTTACCATAAAGTCTGCTCATTCCAGTACATAAGTTTCTTGCATCAGAGAGTTATACTCTTACATAAGAAACAATAGAAGGCAACTTCTTCACAGAATGTTTCCCTGTGTGCTGGAATTTACCAACTGTCTTGAAAGTCTATTAGAAAACTGCTTCTGCCTAAGCACATCACATGGTAAGAGAGTTATTACTTTAGTTATGACATGAGCAGCATTCTTATGTAAGGATAGAAACCTGAATAAATGATAAAATTGCACTTAAAATTAAAAACACATACATAGCATTTTCCCTCTGTGTGTTAATAGGACTCAATCATAATCACTAATTTGCATCAAGATTTTGGTAGATTGATCCTGGCATCGGCCTTGTGAAGCAGAACTCTGAAACACATAAAGTACTGACCCTCTTGTCTTTGGCTTTGTCTCCATAGGTGCCCTAGTCTGCCAGGAATCATTCGATAGCTTTTTCATGTAGATTTTATAGAATAATTACCTCTGTTCTGCTCTTCAGTCTTTTATCTGGGCAGCCTTTGTGTGTCTCATTCTGACAAAGGGCAGGAAATCAAGAAAATGCTATAAGCAAGGGTTTCAAATTATTTAATTCCTTGTACATTCACCAAAATAGTTCCAAGCATTATGTTTCATGGACCTTTGTGAGATGAATTTATACAGACAAAAAATAACTGAAGTGCATGATCTTGTCTGGTTTTGCTTTGTCATACTCTCAGATGTTGTTTGAATCAATACTACTGGAAATGTAGGTTCCCATGGAATACCTACTCTAGTGTCTAGGTATGTTTTTTCTAAGGAATTATCTGTTTTCAGTGACTTTATTCATAGCAATAAACTGAACTGAATCATCTCTGCCCAAGTCTATAATAGGAGAATTACTTTTTTAATTAGCAGCAGTCATTCATAAATATGTAGGTTCTTTCCCACATGCTTTGTATCTTTCATGAACATACTTTCTCTTGTATAGTCCTGTTTTAACTTGGCTTAAAAACACTATTTCTGGGCAGATGAGATACCACAGTCCCATTTCAGCATGTCGATTGTACTAGGTACATGGTAGCTATCAAAGAACTTGATGACATTTCACAGAACGAGGCTGCATGCTGGTGTATACTCAAATATGTTGCTGAATTAGGGCCTCACGTGACAAGGTCATGCCTAAAGGATTTTCTGTTGTAGCCTAAACAGTTGATAAACATGATGAAGAAGGAGGAATGTGACTCAGAAACAGTCACTTGGGCAAATAACTTCAGTATTTAGAAACAGGAAGCATGGCACTAATAACCTAATTTGGTTAAAACTCTTATGTCTTATATTTGTGGTTTGTGTGGGGGGATCTGAGCTTTGAAAAGACACATCAGTGGTGAAGAAAATGTTGTATAACAGGATGAATGGAAGTCCATGGACATATGGTTCCTCCAGGGTACAGTCCTGTGTACAAAGAACAGGACTAAGTGGCATGAAACATACTGTAACTCGATTTATGAAAGGAACACAGGAATCCTAAAGAGTATAGAGTAATGCATCTGGCCAAGGAAGACAGAAAGCTTATTAAGTAAAACATAACTGGCTGTATAATTCTACGGGGTTACTATTAAATATTTAGCAGTTCCTGTCACTGGTGGTGAGGCAATTTGTCAAGAAGTTGATTAAAAAAAAATGTTGATTAAAAAGAAAATGTTGATAAGTTTGAGAGAGCTGTTTTGTTTATCTTTAACTAGTTATGGATCTACTTGAAAATTAGAATCATTTTTGGACATTTTCTCATTCCATATCAAGTTTAAACTAATCCCTTCAGCAATTTTACTCACATCTGAACCAGAATGGGTAAGATTTAAAGATGCTAATGTGTGCTGTCTAATCAGTAACTATATTTATTTAGCAGTGAACAGAAAGGAAATCAGGAATCTTTGCCTATGTTACACTTTGTGTAGAATAGTCAGGTTTTGCCCATTTTAGTATGTAGGCCATATTTATATTAAGTATTCATGTGTACTCACATAACCTGACTTTAGGAAATGCAATATTCATTGTGCCACAAGGAGAAACCACATATATTACAATCTTTAACACACAGGCTGATACTAATCCTTGTGCTGCACTCAAAATATACAGTTTATTGCTATGTTGATAAAACTGCACATATGTCACAGTTCTGCTTAGAAATAGATTGCTATGGCTGGGGCTGATTACTTGAGAAAACTTATTTTAGCAGTTTTCACCTTTGATACAAATGAAGTCTCAAAGGTCCTATTGCAGCTGTCCTCTGTTTAGAGGAGTCAGGTCTAATTAACGTTGTTTGCAAATGAAGATCTATGAAACCACTTTGGAAAGAGAAGCTAGGTGGTGATTGCACACACAGCTCCAATGCATTGCGGCACTTCTACGCAGGCTCAGCTTAGAGCGCAGGGATGGCACCACTGACATTGATGGAGGGTTTTGTGTGCTCCTAGCTGAGCAGCTGCTTGAGTGCCACCAAACCCAGGTACTTCCAGAAGCACAGGAGGAGCTGTACATGCTGGAAAGCCACGTGGAAGCACAAGGAACAGGAAGGTCAAGATCAATACAAATCAAACATTGGACCGAGGGAGCCAAAAGTTGAATCACAGGGAAGCAGCAACAACCCTGGGCAGGGCATTCCTGTAGCACCCACCTGACAGCATCCGAGGAGTCAGTGGATACCGTTTGGGGGGTCAGCCCAGGCAGGACAGGGCCAGGCTTGGAAATGAGAACTTCACTGACTATGATTCCTCCTGTCCAGCTTCCTCCTCCCAGATCCATGATGCTCAGCCTGGCTACAGTGAGGGCAGGTTAACCACTAGTGATGGAGCTGGCTTCATCACTTGGCACAAGGTGCTGGGCTAAAGGAGGCCTTGGTCTGATGTAGTGTAAGTTCCTGCTGTGTGTGTAACATGCACACCTCTGTGAAAGCCATCTGAAACCCATGTAGGCAGTGGATTTCAAAGACCAGCCACAAAATTATGTGGTGCAATTTAAAAAAATACAACACATAACTTTATAAGACAGAGTGAGTGAGTTGTTTTCTTCACTCCAAGGAGTTTTCCTGGAATGGAAGATTTAAAACTCTGCTTTGGACTGCAGAGGCAAGAGTCTACATGAGGTGATAAAGTGAGGACAGGTGCATGTGAGCTCTCCACAAAACACATACTCGTGTGTAGATGGACACAGCCCTTGCTGCACGGGACTCAAGAAATACAGGTGTCCAAGTGGTAATTTACCAGAACTACCAGATCTAAAACTCGCAGAAAAAAGTAGTGAATGAATGCTAGAATTAGTAGCAATTGTAAAAATCTGTTTATATGTATTTTTTTTAAATCAATGAAAATAAGATCATATAAAATATATTCTATCTTTTCTCATCTGCCCTGTCACATCCATTCTACACCAAAATTTACATCCAAAAAGAAAGCTAATATGGCAGAATTTTTTCAAGCAACAACAATCCAGAATATCATAGCTTTTAGGGATGATCAGTTCCAGCAATGCGTCCTTGAAGGCACTGCACCAGTGGCTGGGTTATTTTTAATATATTTTTGTTGTTTTCTATTAGGCTAGTAAAATAATGATTCAGACACAGTTGTAGGCATGTACAATTTTTTGTGTAGGTAACATACATAAAGCTGTATTAGGAAAAAAAAGGCAAACAAGGATGTAAATGTTTAAGAGAAGCAAAACTGAAAGACCACTTGACTCTATTAGCTTTTGTTGGAAGTATCTAGGGCAGTGAAACAGTTATTAAAGATTAGCCATTTGAGTACAAAGGACAGTTTAAAATATCCTTTTTTTCTGTAATAACTGTTGAAGTAAAAACACGTTTCAGCTAAAAGTCGGTTGACATGTTGCATAACATATGTTAAAGCTTTTATAAGTATAAAGCGTGTACTTCATTTTCACAGGTATCTGGAAACACCACTTTTTAATTAAAGGCTTATCTGTTAAACTACTGGCTCTGAATACTTTTCTCAGTTTCAGGGTATTTTGGTTTTCACAAAGTAATGCATTTTTCATCATTATACTCCATTCCGTATCAGTCTTATTTTAAAATGTCACTTAAATTTCTCATCAAAAGAAATTTATGTTTCACTTAAAGACTCATGTGGTTCTCTCCTCTCTTGTTCTGTCAAATGTGCTAAAAATCTCGGAAGTTTATTATTTTATCTGTAAGTGTTTGTTCAATCTATTCAGACAATTAAATATATTAATAGTCATTATCTCCTTTTCCCTCTGTTTAAGTGCAGCCACTCCAGTGTATCACCAAGTTTGAAAAAAAAAAAAAAAAGAAAGAAAATCTTATTCATATAATTATTTTCTTTCATTCTTAGGATAGAACTTCCTCAAATGCATTTTCCCTTTACTCAAGAAGTTAATTTCCAACCAGTCACAAAGAATGGTGATCTCAGAAAACTTAGGATTTGTTTGTAGCAGAAATCTGAAATTTAGGGAAATAATCTTCACAGAAAGATCAGCAAGCAGCAAAAAGCCGAGCTGGAGCTTGTCAGTTTGAGGAGAGGAGAAATTATGCCCCTGAAAATTTGCAGTGCTTTGTTTTCTTTCCTGGGGAATGTTTGTTAAAACAGCTTATATGCTCTGCTATGCTATTAGTTTTCAGATGAATCATGCCTAATGAAAGTTTCTACAGGACTTCATATGCTGTCTTACCTAAAGTGCAGTGTTCTGTTGTTTTTATTTATTTATTCATTCATTTTAATCAGAATTAGCTAGATTTAAGGGGTAGAAAGTGTAACTATGTAATATAAGGCCCTTGGCAACCTTCTGAATGAAATGTGCTTTACTTTGGGTTCTGTTTGAATATCAGTAGAATTCTTTTGCTACATGAATTATTAGGAAAAAAAAGAGTGGAAGTTTCAGATGACAGATAACAAGAGTAAGAAGAAAATTGTTCAAATATGTTTAACTTGGTCTTATAGTCAAAACTTGCTTCTCTCCTTTCTTTGCAATATTACAAAGAGTCTGTTGAAATCATTGTAGAAGACTCCATTTCAGGGTTGTTTTCGAGTGAGTTTGGTTTGGAGATTTTTCTTTTTTTTTCATTTTTTTTATTCAACAGAAATGCTCCCAAGCGTGCTCCCTCTGTGCGTGTGCTGATGCTAGTTCTACACAAATGACTTACTGTCTTTATGCTTTACTTTTGATCTGAAGAAAGACTTGTTTCACACCAAAATATGCTGGCTTCCTTTCCACCGTAATCATGGTGGAGCAGGTGTTCCATCTTCCCACAGCTTGCAGGTGTTCTTCTGGGTATCTCTTTTTAATCATTCTGACGTGTCTATGATTGATGTCCAGACAGCCAAAGTGAGTAATTTTGCAGTGAGTGACACACTTGGTTTTACAAAGGGCTGGATTATTCCATTACATGCTAAAGTGTGTGTGGATTAAAACATCAATAATGATTTCAGGCTCTATATCTTCATAATAAAACTTAATATTTCCAAAGGACCTTGTTTAAGATATCGTACCAAGGATGTCAGTTACATCATTTCTAGCAGCTTTAATAAGGCAATGATTTTACCTTCTCTAAGTCTACGAAGAGAATTAAAGCAGTTTGAAGTCATCAATGGTAAGTAGTTTACATACGTCACTTTCTGTTGAAGCTCCAACAAGTGTAAAGGTGGAGCAGAGCAAAAAATATTGGAGAGTTTTTTAGGAAATATTGTGAATTGTTATTTTTTCTCTCATTTTTCATATTGTTTACTGTTCCACCTATATATAAAAAGATATGCAATCACCTTTCATATCATGTGCTGATTACCCTGTGCCATGTGCTCTAGGTGCTCCTGCTTGAGCAGGGGGGTTGGACCAGATGATCTCTAGAGGTTCCTTCCAACCTTAACCGTTCTGTGATTCTGTGATTAATGTTGCAGAGTATAGTTATGAGGCTTACATCTCAACAGAGAGGAACAATTTAAGGTGTTACAAAATAATAACATCATGGCATTTATCTTGTGTAGATCTACTCTGGTTAGGAAGAAAATCTTTATGAGAACAGATACACATGCACAGTGTTAATATGCTGGTGCTATTTACATGGCATCGCAATTTAAAGAAAGCTATGTGACAGTATAAAATGCTGTATTTATCCTTATTTTGGGGGATTGCTGCAAACAGTTATAAAATCTGAAGCCATGAAGGAGGCTAGGCAAATCATAAACGGATGTTGATATATCATTTTTACTAATATTTTCTTTTAGGGTAGTGCAAATGATATTGAAGGATATTTTAATGATGTTTGTGAAAAATAATTAAACTCTATGAAGAGTATTTAATAAAAATATTTAATAAAAGGGAATCATTTTCTTGTGGAACCTATTAACATAAGCACATATTAATATAAATAACACACATAAAGCTTTAGAAGGAATACTAAAATACAATTTATCTTTTAAAAACTTGTAACCAAATAATACAATCTTCATTAGGTCACAACTGAATAAGCAAATACTGTTGTTCTCAGACTTCTGCATGTATCATTTTACAAGCTTATGGTTCATAATTTATGTGTTATATGGTCTGGCCACTGACTTCTCCATTCTCTATGTCTTCTTTCTTCTCCATAACAGACCAAACTGGGGAATATTTAGCCTCGATTCCTCTGAAAGAATTTTAACCTGTTTCTCAATTCCTAAAAAAGTCCTGACATCTTTGAGGCTAACTGAAGCTGAAGCCTCCTGAAGATCCACAAAGTAGGGTGCTTGTAGCTTATTTTGCTTCCTGACCTAGTTTGGCATGTATCTCATCTCTACAAACAGCACAAGAAAGAGGAAGTGGTGTTGACATCTTTCTACCTGCAAAGTGAGTACAAAGTAGGGCAGTCATTGGAGAGACTGGACATGGGGAACAGGATTCAGTAGCTTTCAACAGAGGAGCATAGTATCTAAAATTATGTTTTACATAGTAGACATGGGGACCCAGGAAAAAGTATTCAGTAGCTTTCAACAGAGGAGCTTGGTATCTAACATTAAGTTTAACAAAACAGAGTTCAAGCTGTTCAGCTGACAGGGATAGGTATCCAGTTTGGCATGCCTAAAGTTTATTTCCAAATATTATTAATGACAATGGATGCTTAGAAACCTGGTCACATCTACTAGCACCTTGGCCACCTGAATGTGGAACTGAATTCTAGCCCTAGCACCTGCATGTTTTATAGGGCCTGAAGTGGAGCCTCAGCCTGCCTACCACAGCTGTTATAAGAAGATAATTTAAGAGTCCTCCTCATTACTACACAATCTCTTTTGCTGCAGTGAGTATTTAGCTAGTCAAGCCAAGATGAAAGAACTTCAAATGGAGATACTTACAGAAATTGACCTCTCACCTAACCTCCCTATTTTTCTTGAGCAAATTTGCAATCTTCTTCCATAGTAGCCTCTGGGTTGCAGATTCACCTCTAAGATGGACAGAAAATAAAGCTAGACTCTTTGCATAAGAAAGATAAAAGAGGGATTCGTTTTTCCTTCTATATGGAGTCTGATCTAGTCAGTATGCTCTAAACTTCCTTGTTAGATTGGGTCTTGTAGGAGCAATATGCAGGAAATAGGTGTTATACTTCTAAGGACTTAAGCATTCCCATAGATTTTAAGGTATCTTGAAAGGAGTGGCACAAATTTCTCCTACCCTCCATATTTTCTCAGCTACAAAAGCTATCAATGGGGCAGACTAGCACAGAGTTGGGAGGATAAATAAGTGTTTTTCAGGGGAGGTCATTTAAAGTTGGATAGCTAATGCAGTGGAGCTCTAGTGACTTTTTTTTGGTCAAGAGGTAGCTGTTTCTCAAACAGTATAATGAAAGAAAGTATAATGTGTCAACAGCTGCCAAGCCACGTAGAGATATACAACTATTCTAATGGAATAATCTAATATTAATTTAGATAATACTTTTCACAGCAAACTGAGCAGAAGCAGAGTTGACACATGAGAAACATGTAGACTTTCCTTTTACTTGTGAAGTTAAATTAATCTTTCAAGTGTTGACCTTCTCCAGTACTCCAGTTTAAAGTCAATGGTAATGCCACTCATTCTGTTCTGTCTCTGTCACATTTTGGAATAATTTTTTCTTGAAAGACGATCAGATAGTGTAAGCAGAAATTTGTGATTGTTGTTTTAATTAAAAAAAGATAACAACTATAAAGCTGGAGGCCACTTTGTATTCAGTTTACCAATGAGTCTTCCATAGACAAAAGAAAATTACCTTGAATTGATCTTTTCTATATAAATGTTATCTGGAGGCATAGCTACTTAGTTATGAAGGCATGTGCATGGGCCCTGCTGTCAAACTCCATCTTTAGGTCCACTTCATCTCTAATGATATTGCGTGAAGTGTGAGAGGTCATATATTTCTTCTAGAATTCATAAGAAATATGCATAATAATAACGAAATATAGAAATCCCAGCCTGTAACTCTTGAACTGCTAATGCTGTTGTGGTTTAAGTACTAGAGTGATTTTCATCTTTCTATATTCCACAAGGTTATTTCAGATTTCTACCGGTGTAGACAGAATCTGGGTCACAGCTCAGCCATCTGTCTGTAGATGACTTTTCCTTAGAAATGATTTCAGTCTTGTTTTAGTCTGCACCTATGATCTGAAAAGTAACTAGAGCTGGCTAGGATTTTTCCACAAAGCATGTTTTCATTTGAAAATGCTGATGAGTTGAAACTGAAACCTTGTGTGGAGGTATGTTTTGACAAATGTTTGCTGAGAGTATTTCTTCGTCTCAGGATGAGATTTCTCTTCAAAACTGGCTAGTTCACAGTAGCCTAGTGGTTAGAGTGCTTCCTTGACTCCAGGGAAACTTAGTCATATCTCTCCTTGATTTGATTTGAAGCACAGACATAAGTTCAGGTTAGATGAGGTGTGTTCTCTGCCTCCTAAGCTATTTTCACGCCCTTCAAAGAGTTATGACTTGCGAGGAAAGGTTATATTCCATGAGTGTGTCATTTAGTGTAACCAGTCCCCATGTGACCTTATAGTATGGTGTTAAATTCTTGAGAACCTAACAGTAAGAAAACAGAGCAAAGTAAGAAAGATGTGGCTGCTCCTTGGCTCTCTACCTAGGATGGAGCAGTCTGTGGGTAGTCTGCTTCGTGCTTATTGCAGGTTAAAGGTAAAAGTTAAATATGTTATTTTTTTTTTTCTACCAAGATAAATGTCAAACCACAGGTGACAGAATTTAGAAACAGGTTTATGGGGTAAAATCAATAGACCCACAGCTCCACTCCAAGTTGTTGGTTCAGGAGCTCTCTAAGACGTTCATGTCTAATGTTGAGGCTGTCTTCTACCAATTATTCCTCCCAGCTGAACAGTTTCTCAGAGATAAACTTCACTTTAGTTCAAGATTCCCAGTTAGACTTCAATTTTGGAAGTCCAACACCAGATGTTAAACAGAGGGTCTCTGTGTTCTTTAGGCATTCTTTGAAATTTTTTGTTTACATACTAATAAAGGAATTTTCTATTCTAATAGTGATTTTGACTGTTTGACATCTACCACTGCTCTTGGAATTCTCATAAGCTTATTTGTTTACAAGTTTGAGAGCATGTTTCTGAATCCAGAAGTACTTCAAAACATTGATTCTATATTTCTGTTAACTCTTTTTGTCCCCTAGAAATACATTCAGATATAACTCTAAACTTGTGTTATAATATTTTGCATACCAAATGCCTTAAAGAGTTTCTACACTATTGCATTTATTTATATTGAAATTCATCCCTCCAAGATAGTATAATTTGTAACATGAACCTCTTCATAATTTCATAACCATAATTTTGACAAATAATTAATAGAAGCCATTCTCTGTAGAGCATCTCTAACCTGTTCCACAATTGAAGTTATGCTGAAGACTCTGCAGGGTCTCCATGTGGCTTGTCAAGGGACATATGTGACTGATCAGACACTTACAATTCCTCTACTTTCCCTGTTTCACAGAAATAATATAATATATATTATATAATTATACATAATAATATAATATATAACTGAACTACCATTCAATGGACAGACTTTCACACATCTTTTCCTTAGATGTGTGTGCCTGAGGTGAGTTAGGTCTAAAGACTGCATATTTTGCAAAAAAGAGTATTGACTTTGCATTTTCTGTTTTAGAATTATATCTCATTTTACATAGCAGGATTTTATCTTCTATTTCAGTCTCTTGATACATTTGGCAAGCTTATCGTTAATCCTTGGAAAAGCAGGATTTTGCAATATTTCCTTTCAGATGTTAATTTTTGGTGCTTTAGAAGGAAGTGACAAAATCCTTGCAAAGGGACAATTATATCATCACTTGCCCAAAGGAAGCTTTCTTTCTCACAATAGGCAGTAGGTCCTTGGCATGTGTCCCAAAACATGAGGATTAGGTCTCTTACAAACACACTATTATCTAAAATCACCACAGATGTAAATGTTGGGTCATATGAACATGTAACCCTTGTATGTAAGACTTTAGTTTTGAATTAAAAGACTGTGAGGGCTTGAAAACAAAGATCAAAAAAGACCAAAATGCTGATGCCAAAAATATTCTGAATACTGTGGGAATCAGGGGTTTCATACTGACTATAAAATAACATATATGGCGATGTTAGAATCACCCGGAATATGTACGTTGTATACTGTAAGGCCAAATATAATTTCCTTAGAGTTTACATTAAGTTTCCTTAGAGATTATATTGTTATGTAATATTAGAACTACCATGGGAAGACCAAGGGTCCAACCAGATCTCTTCCCTGTGCCTGGTCTAGACCAATAGCAGATGGATAGGAAAATATTTGAGAATAGGACAAGAACACAGTGATCCCTTCCTAAATTAATTTTTGCTCATTGAGTAGCCTTGTTGAGTAGAGGGGATTGAATTAGTGTAAACTATCACACGACATCCAAGACATTTCCACATCACGAACAAGAGTTGCACAGGATGAAAATGCCTCCATTTGCCAGGGATTTGTGAACCTTCCACCTGAAAATAGTGTCTGCAGTAGGAAACTGCAGTATTGAGTGTGTGTTTATATGTGTTTTTCAAATGGTCATTGTTGTTCTGTCTGATGGGTTCTTGTGAAATCCTAGTAGCAGAATAAATATTTCATTTTATTTGTATTTGACAAACTGTCAAAGTAATTATCTGTTTAATGAAAACCTCTCCTATGTCATTCATTTGTGGAAATTGTTAAGAGATTAAATTTGGCTTAACATGATATTTTGTCCTAGATTTTAATTCTGTTCTCATGGAGGAGTTGCAATAGATAATAGAAGGAAAAAAACAGTCATTTTTTAGTGTTTCTTTATCCTTATTATTTCTCTGTTAAAATATTGTAATTTCAACCAATGACAGGAACTGTAGTAGCTTCCTTGGCAAGTTTAAACATCCTTAAGAAATATTAGATACTGAGTGTACCTTAATCTTTTATGGTATGATATTTTTCTGGTGTAGAGAATGATGAGGGCACTGGACTTTTCAATTTCAGATTATTTTGCATGCTTATTTCAGGGCATGTGAGTGTTGCAGTCATATCAGAAAATACTCATGTGAGTTGCCAGTATGTGTTAAAATTATCCAGTCTGGACAATCTTACCTCAAAGACAGAATTTGAAGTATTATAACTACCTGAATATCTAGGGTTTTTTTTGGTTTTTTTTTTTTTTTTTTCCTTCCTGCTCTGTAGCCTGGGTTGTTGCCACAAATATCCAAGCCATCTGGATATCCAAGCTAGCTGAGTCTGCTTGCTGTGTACTAACTACGCCGCAGTGCTGTGCTCAGGGGATGAGTATGGACTGTGTGGCTTTGCCCATACTAAATCATGTACGCTCCTGGAGTGGATACAGCACTAGTAGCTTCATGTTATAGCCTAACTGGGGCCCTAAATCTGTGACATAGATTTAGGGAAAAAAAAAAAAAAAACAGGTTTGGCCCAGTTAGCAAGATAAACCTGTTTCAAGCCTCCAGTTTGTAATAATCTGAAAAGATTACAAGCAGGATTACAAAGTGCTACTTAAAACCCATAGGACTCCTCAAGGGTGAGGAAAGCTGTCCGTGTCCCCTGCTGATGGGGATTTTGCTAATTGTTTTCCCCCTTTGCAGTGCGGTGCCCACGGCGTTGCTGGTGTTCTCAATGCCACCAGCTTCCTTGCATGCTGCAAGTTGGCAGTCTCATCCAGAGGGTTGTCCGGGTGAATTTAGCCCTAAGCTCATGCAAGAGGAAGAGGTGTAGACAAATGTCTGTGTCCCGTTGCCCGCAAGCTGCTTTACCGCCCCATTGTTCCCAAGGCCTCTGTGGAAGTGGATCAGGAAGCTTATCTAAGTCCATCCCCATCCTTCGTTGGAAGCAGCTTGAGAGAAATGCACCATGTTTTCCTCCCTCTTCCGCTCAGCTCTGATTTAAAGCTAGTAATCCCAGTTGTTCCTGAGGCACAATGCTCTCAGGGCTAGACGTGCTATAAAGAAATCTCAATTTTAGTTCCTCACGTGCCATCTCCTTCCTTAGCCTGGGGCTCATGACAGGTGCCCCTTTGCTCAGTGATATTGTGTTATCTCAAATAGCCCCGGAGCTTCAGCCAGGCTAAGAAACTTGCACGAGCAGCAAACTACCCAAATTAGCATTTTTGTTAATTCCGGAGAAACACAAAGTTGCTGAAGCCATGCCAGGAAGCTGTCAAACTAATTTGCAGTGGGAGAAGTGGATCTGGGGTGAAGAAAAGGTTCATTTAAATGTGATACAGAAAATGTCCATCATAGACTTTCCTGTTCCTTCTTGTAAAAGAAGAATCATCAATTTGAAAATCCGGTGAAATAATTTAGGATATTCTTTTTATTATTTTTTTAATGGTTGAAGAATCTTGCATTTCTCTGAGGCCATTATTAAGTTTCAGTTCTCTTCCATCAGTTATCAATCCATCAATATTTCGTCTGTGAAATACTTAAAATGCTCAGTATTGTACGGATTTCTTTTTCTGAGTAATTTTATATTTCTTTCTATGACTTTGTATTCTCTCATTTTTCAGTTATGCAGTTTTCCAAAACATATATCCAATGTAAGTTATTTCTAGTAACTAATGGCTGTTGGGGATTTTTGTTTTGGGTTTGTTTTTGCCTTTTTTTGTTTGTTTGTTTCTGCCTTGCTAAATACAATCTCTTTTCATCTCTGCTCCAGTTAATTTGACTTTTACTTCTTTACCTGCCTGAAAAATGTATGCCCATATCTCATCTATTTTAACTACCTGGCTATTGCTCTATATAGGTAAGAAGTGGAGTCCTTGGTTTTACTTTCTTGTCCTCTGCATTTGTAAAATATCTAGAAAATGCAGATGAAGCATAGGGTTATAAAAATGGGTAAATGAGTCAGTATAGGGTGGATCAGATTTTACAAATGGAGTAGGTCAGGAGCAAATTATCATGTGCACTGGCGCAAGAGAGAACTGAGGAAAGAACTGCATTCCTGAGTCACAGCATCACTCCCTGAGTAGAGTGGTTCATGCTCTACCTTTGCTACAGACATAAAGTTACAATCCTATATTTTGAGCCTTATTTTCATATAAGATTCATACCATAAATTTTTATTAGCAATATTGTTCAATTATCATTGCTTGTTTTACTGGGTATATTAGGTATATTTTGTTTACCAACACCTTCTCATGGTAATCAGGAAAATATGTAAGATTAAACATTTTTAGTGAGGGAAAAATTAAGAAGGGTAATAGAGTTTCTATTTAAAAACTCTTTGTTTTGTGCATTGCCAGACAACTAATTTGCACTAGGAAACTTTGCACTAGAAACCAAGGAGGAAGCTATATGCTATTATGTTCTATGTCTCACAGGGAGAACTTCTCCCATACTTTGCAAACCAATTTTCAACAGGAATAATAATAATAATAAAAATAAATAAATAAATACATAAAAGATTAAGTAATAGATTTTACCTGAACCTATGTTACTATTACTTGCCATTTGTATTATTTTCTAGTGTAACAGCTGGGCAAGCTCTTTCTATCTGATGTTAGTGTATTAAGCAGCCTGATTTAACTTTGAAGTTAGTTCTGCTTTGAGGAGGAGGTTGGACTAAATGATCTCCAGAATACCTTCTAATCTGTTTTTATTTTTTCAGTACTTACAAAAAGTCTGTCATCTGACTTCCTGACACATTAATGTGAATATCCTTCTACCCTGTCACGCTCATCTCTCTGCAGAAAATCAATGATCCGTTTCTTAGCTATGGGAAGTATCTACTCTTCTGCCTCAACACAGGCTGGAGTTCGGATAATACAAATACACAGCAAGCAGAACAGCAGAAGCTTGTGTTTGTGGGCATCCAATATCTGGAAGCTGCACTGATTTTAGCACCTAAGATGCCTTGGGCCTCACTTTGGCAGTCCTCAGCGGCAGGGATTGTGCACCTGTTTGCTTAAAAATTGTTCAACAGTGCTTTGTGGAACGGAGAAGATAAGCAAGCAGTGCCTCTCTTGCACACTGCAGTAGTGAAATTGGGATTGGTATAAGAGCAAGCAGAACGACTAGATGATTTCTAGAGCTCCCTACCAACCTCAAACTCTGTGATTCTGTGAAAAGCTCCTGAGCACGCTGGTGATTATGAGAACACTGAGACCTCTAGTTAAGTGTTTAGTTCACTGTTAAGTGAGGGTAAGCCTAAATCAGAGACTCATGTTCTAGCAGATTAGTATTTTTTTGTTTCTGCAGAACCATGACACATTCTTGTGCTCGTTTCCTATAAGTAGAATGGTGCAGTGAGCCGGCTTAAGGAAACTCCTCCCATCACCAGCACCAAGAGAGGCCCTGAGTCATGTTTTAAGGTAATTAGCCACCTATGTTGCACATACCTCCTGCTTTCCTCATTGGAGACATACCCAGACTGAGAAAGTACACTAAATAAACCCAGGCCCAGGAGAACTTCTTAAGAAGTGGAAGAGTGTAAAAAGACATTTGCATTGGCAAGACCTAAAGTCAGTTAAGAAATGAGGTTTCAGAAAGAATAGCTAAACCCTAAAGGGTCTGGATTTTATTTAATAACAGGTTTTCGGATGCTTCAGTATTTCTCAGCTAGTATTTATCTGTTGTGTAGTGGAGAAAAAAACTACTTTAGAGTTGGCCTTGCATGCTGGGATAAACTCTTCTGTCCTAGGTCTAAAGCAGTGTTGAAGAGCTGGTGGCCAAGCCAGTTCCCATCACACCATGTACTTTAGCCAACTGTTTCTCAGCTTTCTGTCTCCTTTATAAAAGATACTACTCACTTTTGCCTTTCAGTCTCTCATTTAACTGGCTTTATCTTATGTCTTTTTTCTTGCTTCTCACCCAGTACGAGTGCTGTTTGGATGAGTCTCTTTTTCCTGCATCCTGTTTTTGGCACACAAATGCAAATCCCCCATTTGTGGGATCCTTCATTTAGAAATATTGCATTCCTGTTGCCTTCTTCTCTCTTAAGCTAAACCACTTTCCTAATTCTTATAATATAACACACATGAACTTTCACAACATTCATAGGCCGGAGTGTCACAATGCGAGTGATTGGAATGGCTCAGTGCATTCATACCCTTGCAGCCTTTCATGCGTTCCTGGTATTTGTCAGTAGCTGCATGTGGTGTCTTTAGTAGTCTAGGTGACAGATCAGGGAAAAAACATACCCTGCTTGCATGGCCTCTGAAGCTGTAATGTTTTCTCTTAACAGCTGTTGCCTTTTGGGGGTTCTTCTATCACAAAGATGTTATGATTTTTAAGTCAGCCTCTTCCCACCTTCCTCTGCTCTCAGCTAAAAATAATAGTTAAGAGAAAAGGCAAATTACCTAGCACTCAATCTTCTGCAAAAATAATGGTGTTTCGTCCAGATGCCCATGGGGACATAAGAAATTCCTTATCTCATGAAGTTACTGGAGTATTTTTGTTGTTTTCACTTTATTTTCTTTCGCATGAAAAGGAAAACCAAAAAAGCCAAACATGCTTTAGGCATTCTTACAGTCTAACAACAAATGCATGTGTTTGTGGTGAGCTTCTATTTAGATTTCTGTAGAATGAAAAATGTTTAGAGCTTTTGTACCTCAAAGTCAACAGTCAACTGTTGCTTTGTTGACTGAACAAAAATTATCTGCAGAATGTTATTAGCAGAATTTAATTAGCAGAAATTACTGGTAGGGCAATTGTCTTTTTTCTCCCCATCTCCAAAGAAATTTTCCCGAGGGATCCGAAAGCTATAATCTACATAGATAAACAATGAACAGAGTAGTTGAAATAGATTGGCTCATTCAGGTCACAGTTGAGAAAATAGTAGTCCAAGGTTCCCAAAATTAGTAAGTTTTTAAGTTAACTGTTTGGCATCGATTAAAAAAAAAAAAAGGTTAATCACTTGAGGATTAATGCAGATTTCAAATTAATCAAAATATATTGACTAGGAATCAAAATCAAATATATTGACTAGAATACCTTTCAATGAACCAGATTTTCTCTTCAAGAGTGTACCAATGGTGGCAAAGTTACTGAAATGGCAAAACTAAAGCAAATGAAAATTCCTCCTTTATCATCTGAATCACGGCCTGCTTTAATAAAGCTTAAAGTTTAATGATAACACGTGACTTTTACTGATAGTAACTCCCTGCTATCATACCACTTTTGCTTTCCTTTTCAGCATTGTCTTACTTCTTAGACCTCTTTTACTTTTGCATAGTGCAGTAATTTCTTATTTAAAACATGCATAGCAGAAACTGGATATGTAAATTCTTCACTTTCCTGACGAGGCAGAATTGCTCAGATGAAAATGTGAGTTCCATGTGTAAATAAGGAGAACACACTCCTGTAATGAATTGTTAACATAACTGGGTCATCATCAGCTGTTGAGGTGATCCTGAATTTTTTTTTTATGGACGTTAATCTAGGTCTTGTAGAGCTTCTCATATATATCCTGCACTTTCCAGTCTCAATTAAGAACGTTACTATGCCTGGAAAGATTGAGAAAAATGCTGCTTTTTTGGAGAATCACAATAGCACACAGAGGGAGTCAATTATCCTTGGACAGGCACCATTCAAATTCCCAGTAGCACTAGAAGTGCCAAGAAAACCCCAGAAAGTTCAGCGGCTTTGTTTGGCTTGGAAAAACACTCCAAAATTTGGCTTCTCATTTATCCCCGATCCCTACAGCATACTGCATCTTTGCTGGAGCCTGACTGAAGTCACATTACACTTCCTTGATCAAAAAACCCGTTGGAGCCGTGTGCAGGCATGGGACTTCTAAATGTATTTTGGGTCTGGGATTCAGGCTTTTCTACTGACTTTGGGGTTTTAGACTGGGGCCTGCTTGAACTATGTCTGCCTGCCAAACTGAAGTACAGTTCTCATAAGATTTCCAGATCATCCTGTTAGTAGGTGGGCAAAAAAAAAAAAAAAAAAAAAAAAGAATAGCCTTTTGGTTTCTGATTGGATTTCTGGACTGGAAACAGAAGCAATCAAATCGAAAGAAAGGCTTGGAGAGCAGACAGGATATACATTTCAAGGCTACAAGCGGAGCCAGTTTCAGCTGACTATTGGCAATATTCCCTGAGTCCTTCTTTTCTATGGACAGGTTTATCTATTCCCATATGTTAGGCCCTGCTTCAGCTCCAGATCTGCCTGCTTTTATTCTTTTCAATTCATATGTCCTGCTAGTGCTCTGACTCGGGAATTAGCAGGCATTAAAATTACAGCCAGTTATTTCCATGAATTTTAACTCTTCAAACATAATAAACTCACTACAAAGCTTTTTTTTTGTACCTTGCATGTACATATAAAATGTATAGAAGCCAAAGCTGAAAGGCAGTGCATGACCAAAAATGACTTCTTGGCTTCAGTGACTACTTTTCAGAATGAAAGATTATTGAATGTTTCCCAAAGCAGCAGCTGTACAAATGACTTCTGCTCAGGGAGGAGAAAGTGTACGCACTAATCCTTGAACTGGTGATCTATGCTTAAATATCCCGAGGGCAAATTGAATCCACAGGGAAAAATGTTAGCTTTCATGATCGCTGTAATGCTAAAATTATCCTCTGAGTTTCTCTCTTTCCTTATCAGTTTGGTTTGTGAAGTCCATTTGCTGCCCTGAGGCAAGAATGCACCTAACATTTTTCTGACCTCCAGCAAGCATACATAGACCCTTGAATTCAGTAATAGCCTACAAAACTGGTGAATTATCAAACTCTGGTGATTAAAATACTTCTGTGTGCATGTGTTCTTTGTCTCCCCCCACCACACTCCTTTTAATATTAATCTGTTCCTAAAAATTCACAGTCTTGGTCAGTATGTTATAAAACCTGAGGAGAGACGTGGAAGAGAGAAGGTAACCCCTGTTTCCTGCATTGCATAAACCATATTTATATCTCTTCTCAAATGGGTGCCAAAACTTTTTCATCCATGGCTCAGGGAAACTGGTAGGTGTGCTGCACCCACTCTATGCAAGAGCATTGCCTGAATGCTCTTTCATCCAACTCTACAGAGAAGCACGTGCAGCTATGTAATCCCCTTGGAGTAACACAGCACCTGATCACATGTACTTTAGGTCTATATTCTGTCAGCAAAAATGAAATCTATAAATCCCAATCCTGTGTCCCTCATTCCTGCAGCAGATCCTGTTGAAGTACAGAACTGCTGTTCTGTACTGTTCTAGTAGAACATAGTTGATTTACGGTCAGATGATCTGATGTATTTGTATTCTTGAATTATGAATGAAACCTAATTTCTTAGAACATAAATATATCATTAGGAAATTACTAACAGCATTTTTTCCCTTCATATTTGCATAATGTAATTAGCTTCAGTGTTGTACTCTCTCTACGTACATAGATCTCTTAGCAAGGTCAGAAGATGATCTAACCTCATGTGAGAAGAGTACAGAGTTACAGGAGAGGGACAGGGCAACCGCAATTTTCTCTCCGTATTAGCACTTCTTGGTGCTGAACACACATTTCAGCTTTTCAGTACCTGTGTAAAATCTCAAATGATTCTCAAGCAAACAGCGTGCTGAAAGAGCTGATATGATTCCTGTTTAAAGTCCATGGAAATCATCCATTAAGATCAACAAAAATTGAACTGTACTATAAACATAAGATCTTCCATTTGTGTTTCCTTTTATAATTTGAACAAAGAATCTAAATAAACAATAGACCAAATTAATTTATGTTAGCATCATAAATTATTCTGTTCATCAGCTTTTCATTTCCATCATGTTTTTGACTTTCTTATGACTTCAAGAAAGTAACATTAAATCATGAACAAAGCTGATTAGAGATCCTGAACTGTTTGCAGTTAAGCCTCACTGTTGCAGCCTAATTCCTCCCTTTAATATATATATATGTCGCTGATCATCTCTAAGAACACAAACACCTCTAAGAGATGATGATGTAAGTGCAGATGATCTCCTCAGTGGGCTAGTTGAGCTGCTGAGGCCCCACCTAACTCTCCTCATCTGGGTTTCTGTGGGGTCTAGAGCCTTCAATGAAAGCAACAAGTTGATTTATAGAACCTCTGTTTTTGAAAGACGGATGAATACTCTTGTTGAAAATTGTCAGATATGGTAACTGAAAATATGAAATATTGCTTTTGACTGGTAAAAATCTACAGAGTACAAATCAGATGTACATTAGTTCTGCTTTTTCATGTTTATAGAATTCTGTAAGTAGTACCAGTAGAGATGTTTCGTAGTTGCTGTCCTGAATAATTTGTTCTATAAATTATTATGCATCTGCAATAGTCACCAGTGAATGCAGTGATTTACAGGATTTGCAGTTAGGTGGTTGTTCAGATGTGGGATGAATTCTTTAATGCATCTGTGGCATTTTAAAAATTGTTTTATGACACATATCAATGAACTATAATATCAACATTTGATATTATCTGATAATATTGTTATAAACAAACTTAAAATCAGATGAGTGTAAAATATTTTTGTCATAAATATAGCCAACTATTTCTTTTCATTCTGTCACTGATTGCTCTTTTTCTGTCCAGAAACGAGCACATATGAAAGTCCCATTTCTCCTCCCTAATTATCCTCTGTAGATTTGTCAATAAAGTGTAAGACCTTAAATACGTGTATCCAGGCAACTTACTATTCCATAAGTGATCTTAGCATTCTTTTTATTTCTGTGGTGAATATTGGCTGCAAAGTATTTATCTTGTGTGTTACAAGAACGACAACAGGTCCTCCAGAGAGGTTGTGGAGTCTCCATCCTTGCAGATAGTCAAAAGCCATCTGGCACAATCCTGGGCAACCTGGTCTAGGTGACCCTGCTAAGCTGGGAATTTTGGACTAGATGGTCTCCAAATGTCTCCACCAACCTCAGCTATTCAGTGAGTCTGTGATTCTACTTTATGATACTTTGTACTTTTCCTATTTCCTTTTTGTGTTTGAAAGAGGCATGATAAGCTTATCTTCAAAAAATCATGTTGTCCTTGAATGCATGACTGGTTCCTACAGCCTACAACATTATTTTATTGCTACTCTGTTTTGAGGTGATCGAAAAGGATTTGTCAAAGATACTAAAGCATTTTAGACTTCAATAATTCCCATTCTTTCTGACTTCTGAAATACAGGGTAAACTGTATAATTGCTAGGAGTGAGTGTAAGAAAGATTCAGCAGATGAGTTAACTTCAAGAACCCAATGGTAGTGAATCCAAGTCATGTTATTTTTGCTATGTCTGTACTTCTTTGATCTCATTCTTGATTGAAAGAAGATGAGTGTATGCTCACGTTCTCTCACTTTTGCCCTCAAAATAGTTTATGTTAACACTTGCGACAATGCTGCTAGAAGAAGCACCCGAATTTCCTCCTGCCTTATAGTCTCAACAGGGAATCAAAAATGTGTTGTTCTTCCCTTTTTCTTCAGTAAAAGTAGCAGAGAAAATTCCCCCTGCTGCGTCAGAAGAAAAGATTAATATTTACTAGTAGAATAGATAGTTCTAATAACTGTTCCTGGCCAAACTGAAAAACAATATTAAGTTTACATTTTTATCTTGATTTCTCTCTGTTATTTGGTTATTTCTAAATAGTATCCTGATGATAATAGTTTCTCTTCCTATAAAATGGATGGTGTTTTCCATTTGTCATTTCATTTTTGACTTGAGTTGCACTGAGGAAGCTGATACTCTACATTTCAGTAAGTTGAACAAGATTTAAAGGCAGAGCTAACGCTTGTGTAAAGTTCTGCCTCTCTGCATTCTCCCCAGGGTGAGAGGTACCTGAGGCCTTTTATGTGACTCCAGTCATAGCCAGTTATTGCCTCTTTCCATCCTGATTCTGGCTTCTGGGAAAGAAAAAATGTAGAAGCAGATTCTGCAATAGCAGGAAAAACACAAAAACAAAATCAAAACCCTTACCTTTAATCTGTTTCCAAACTTTTTTTTTCTTTTTTTCACCAAATTGCCTGTACGTTACACATCTCTGTAGACTTTTTGTACAGTGGTGAGGTAAATGCTAGATCACAACTCATTTAAGGATAAGGATTCTGTTGTCTGGAAGAAGGAAAAACAATGAGCTGCAATGAAGTGCTCGCAGAGGAAGAATGAAGCAATGCCTGGAAGGGCAGAGGAAAAAGATAAAAAGGTTCTCAGTGGTAACAAAAAAGAAAAAGAGGAGCTACAGAATAGAAATGTCTGAAATCAACTGTAGATCAGAGCAAACGAGTACTTTGAGAACAGCATAATTTCTCCCATTTTCTCCCATTCTCCATTTGCTTCCTCCACTACTACCTTTAGTCCAGTAGTCAATAAAAATAAAAATAAAAATAAAAATAAAAATAAAAATAAATCCTTGATTTGAAATGCTGCCTTGAATATTAATCACAATTCTATTATTTATGAAGTAGTAAAAACCTGTAACTTTACTCTTTTTGAGAAGTAGCTTATTTCAGAAATATCTCATTTGTATCAGTAACATTTTCAGGAAATTTAATGCTATATAGGGTAAGTAAATGTATTAGTATCTTCTGCCTTTCCCTTTTAACTTCACAGGTTCATTTAACCAGCTTGTTCGGATCTGCCTCTTACAGTTATGCTTGCACTACACCCCTCCTTTAGCATCTCCTTGTGCCCCTCTGTTTATGAGGATCCGAGTTGGGAAATATTTGCTTCCATATTAGCTTCTGTATAATGCGAGAGTCTGTTTGTATTTCTTTATCAGTAGGTTAAGCATCAGCTATTTGCTTTCTTACATAGTGCAGGAAGCTTCAGTTTTGCAGCACTGTCAGGAAGAAGAGCAGATATGTTGGGTATGTAACCATGACTGTATCTAATAAAGAAATAGAGCTGCTTCAGACTGTTGTATAGTGTCCTTTTTGCTATTAAATAGATGTGCCAGCAATCACTTTTGAAGGATTTTACACGTTCTCTTCCTCAGAAGAAGCAGTAAGGGGTAAGAAGGAACATATAAAATATTTATTATGTTTCCTTATTACAATTAGCTAGACGGAACAGGCAAATGTTACTGTATTTAAAGTTCATTCCTCTAAACAAAGGTGATATCTGAACATAATTCTCAATTTATCTTCCAAATTCTTTATCCTCACAGCATTATGGGAAGAATATAGATTGCAAGATGGAAGAGGAGGAAAGCTTTCAGGCCTGCATGTATAGATATTGCTCTCATTAGGCTTCAGTGTGGAATCACTGGGCTTTGTTTAGCTGAATGCATCTGACATTTTCCCTCTCATTTCAATGGAGATATGGTCAGACTTCAGTGATTACATACACTTCAGTAGAGGCAAAATAATTCAGTCCTCAATCTGCAGATTTCCGGAGGCAGCTAGGCAAGTAGAAACATTTTTCTTTCCGATTCTCGATCGGGCTTTTTATCAGCCATGTGGAACCACTTTTGTTTGCTCAGCCACAGTTAGATTGAGGTATACATTAATAAGATCCATGTGTTAGGAGGATTTTCAAGCCAAATACTATATACTCTTCTCATTCCATGTTGGAACACAAGTTCTGTACAGATATATGTGTATGTGTGCATGAACACACATAGGTAGATATGTATATATTTTCAGCTGTTCAGAGATTGTTCCTCAGAAACTGCAGTATTTCATGATTTCACATGTTTCACAGGTAAGTAGCATTGCAGTTTCCATTTCTCGTCTTGAAAGTACCAAAATTAGATCCTTAATCTGAACTATGTAGAGTAGAACTATAACTTTTACTGCTTAATTAAGAAAAAATCAAGGACATATCATTGTTTTATTTAGAGGTGAATTGGATATAACAGTACTGTGAAAGCATAAAGGAATGGATATTTTGAGATTGGATGTGGCTTCAAAACATGAAACATGAATCCACTTTGTTGAATTTATCCTAGGGGAAAAAACGTCAGGACCTGTAACTATTTTTCCATGTCTCTGCATTGCAGAGAACAAGATGAAATATGATAACAATAGAATCCTAAAAAGATTTAAATTGATTTTT
Source organism: Tinamus guttatus (assembly GCF_059628265.1). Lineage (NCBI taxonomy): Eukaryota > Metazoa > Chordata > Aves > Tinamiformes > Tinamidae > Tinamus > Tinamus guttatus. The sequence continues at coordinate 2,142,197 of NW_028288797.1, forward strand.
TTAAGAAGAATTTACTCAGAATTCTTTTTTTTTTTTTTTCCCAGGATGTGCCAGGACTGATTCTATGCATTGCTGTAGCTTTGCAGTAATAAAATAGTCTCTCAATAGAGTCAGACCAGCAAAAAGACTGTATAATGAAGTGAAGAACAAAGCCTATTGTTCTCAACAGGAGGACAGTTTTCTGAGCTATGTGAACAGAATAGTTGATTGATTGCCTCATTCCTTCATTTCCAAGAGAAGACACAGCTGGAATTAGAAGTGTGTATTCACAGTACATGGCTACCTTGGTACCAAGGCTAAGAACAGCTTTGCTAGCAGGTCTAAAATACACAATATTCTAATACTTTCAGTTGCTGTAAAAACACCACAAGTTACTCCATGACGAGTAAGTCCATCAGTGCTCACCACCTAATGTGAAAAAGTGTAGCTTTAGAAGATAATGATTTTTTTTAGCCAGTCCAAATTTTTCTGAACAAGGGATTATTTCATAGCTGAAAGAGAAATAAGTACCAAAGAAAACTGAATGGAACTGGGGACAATTTACTGCAGTAGGCATAGAGCCAGCAGAATTGCTATTTGTCAAGAAGTGACCTTTTCCTCTTTAGTGGATATGCTTCTGTATTGGCCTACCTTAAAATCAAAGTAATCAAAGTAAAATTACCCTTTGTGTGTCACCTTTGGGATTAGAAATATATTCTCTCTGACTTTTATGTATTTCAGCCACTGTTTGCAGGCTGACAAGTAAAGAAAATCAGTTTCAAACTTGTTGTTTTACAGAAAGGAGGACACTAAGGATAAGACATTTTTCTTGACCTTCCTCTTTTACTTATTGTAGTCTCTTTCTTGATTACTTCTTTGGAAATCAGGTCAGTGACCAAAGTTGAATTGAATGGTATTTTTCAAGGAATGTTTGAAAAGCGGGAGGGGAGATCTTTTGGGAGGGGGAAGAGAACATTTCTTCCCCTTCCTCCCCATGGGATTGGAAGACCTTCATTTCTAGATAAACTCTATTTTTGAAAATTTCACTCTTTCTTGAGCCACAGGCAAGAATTGTACATTTATATTGTGTGTTCCCTGGACTGATTCCTACAATACAAAAGAGTTTCAAATGACATCTCATGCAGAGTAATGCAAATCCTGCTGAACAGGGTCCTTAATATGCTTGAAAGCAGCCAATGTACATCAACAATATTTTTCCTGATATTTCATGATTGAAAATTATTCCTTCATAAATATTTGCTTTGCAACAAAATATCTCAGCACACAGAATTATCATGGTGGCTGAAGAGGGCTGTATTTCCAATGTCTGTCCAGCAGAACATCTAGCAACCTAAAAGTTCAGGATCTGAATTTTCAAGGAATTGGGAAACTCTGGGCAACTCTGGCACTAGAAAATTTGAATCTTCTTAGAAGATCAGAGATTTTTCATTTTTAACTTTCTCTGTCCTTCTGCCATATAATTAGAAATGCTGCAGGATTCTGCTGGTGTCAAGGGATTCTGGACTTTCCTCTCAACACACTGGATGCTTCAGGCTATCTTGAATTTTCTGAAGTTAGATGGCCCCCAGTTTCCAGAGGCCACCCAGGTTGTTGCTCAGAGTCAATCTCAAATGGTTCATTCGTACTGAAGCAATTTTTATCCCCTGGAAACTCCCCCTACAGAAAGTTCAGAAAATGATTAGTTTTCAATCTGAATTTGATCTTATTCCCCCTTATTCTTCCTCCCCAAATGTCAGCATTTCCTGTGGAGATCAAATTCTGAGTTTCAACCAGGTTTTAACATGGAATTCAGCTTTCACAAGACTTAGTTGTAGTAAATGGAGAGCCAAACTGTGGAAACTGTTCATGCCAGTGCTCAAAGAAACCCAAACCACAGTCATCCTGCCTAGAAATTAATCAAAACAGCAAAGGCAACAGTGAATATGGTTTTCAGCTAGACTTTTACCCGCCTTCTGGAAATGAAACACACATTGGAACCAAATGTTGTTTAAATCAAATGAGTGATTATAGCAGGCGGTAAGACATGAGAAATGTTCACTCATTAGTGATCTACTGGAATGCATTTGTGGCTTGGACATCCTCTTGACTCCTGAGAATCTTTCTCCCACTATCATTTCTTTTTCCCTCCTTGGCTGAAAAGCCAAAGCCATTTTGAGTAGCTGTCTTTTAGCGGGTTAAAATAATTCTCTCTGCCCCAAATGGTGCTAAAACAATGTAATTACTAAGAATTATACCCCTTCCTTCTGCCTCAGAAACGAAGGTTTAAATTACATTAATAGGGTCTATTTTATAATGTTCTCTCTACTAATTACCTAAGAGGGAAAGAGTCTGTTGGAAGTAAACTCCTCCCAAATATCCTCTAAGCTGCTGTCTTTTGCACGCTTTTTGTCCCTGTGCACAAGGTTTCCTGCCTGGGAAGTCTTGCTGCTGTCTCCCAAGTTGTAACTATTTGTAGTTTTCAGTTCAGGGATGTTTTATGCAGTCGGCTAAGACAATATCTCATTACTATCTTCTGGAATACTGGTTAAAAGATGATGTGCAAAATTATCTCTTGCAACAAGAATGTTACTGCAAGCTAGGCAAAATTCAATAAGCTGAACTTTCATACTCCAACAGGCAAAACAAGCAATGAATAAAGTTCATGTGGAAAGAGCATATGGCACTTCCATTGTGAATGATGTTTGTTGCAACATCCTAAATCTTAGAGAAAACTCATATCTCATATCTCTAATGTTACATATATTCAGTATTTCATATTTTCATAGAGTCAGGTGAGGAATATTTTTGTTAAAAAAAAAAAGGGAAACCTCTTGTCCACCAATCCTGTAAACACAGGATGGATGACCCTGAATTGTCTAGCTGGAAGATAAATTTAACAAAAAAATACTATATTTTTTTTTCTGATAATTTTCTATATGACACACTTGTGTTTTTTTTTCAGAATTGCAAGAAACAAGTAATCTGCTGCTCAACCATCCAACAACACTGAAGAATAAAACATCTTTTCATGACATGTTGACATAAATTTACACATGAAAAAAATTATAATAATCAGCTGACTAAGCAACCGTTTATTTGATGCTGCTATATTCAGCAATTATTGAGAAGTGAGTGCAGTGGTTACTTGGTAGCTTAATGCACCTTTAGTAAAGTGAACCTTGCTTGTCTTTTCTTTCTTTGTATGCTTCCATACAAAGAAAACACTGAAAAGCTCTGCTGTTTGCCATGCATTTTCCCTAAATGACTCAAATATGGATTTCTGTTTCCGTAAATTCAGGCCTATCCGTAGGAATATAATTCACATATGACTTTATTTTACCACTGTCCCAAATCCAATCACAAATTTTAATATAAATAAATGTTTGATCTGAGAGCCTAAGACATCTTTTTTCATTTGTCTCCCGTTAAAGTCAGTAACATAAATCCATTAATAACCTATGTAAAACTTTTTAATCAATAATATTTTTAGAAAATTAATAAAATAAAACAGAACACCTGGCCTCTGATTGGCAAATTTTTCTTTTCATCAACTTTTTAAAACCTAAGGAAGTACAATTTCCTCTACTTTCTTTCTCATAAGAGAAATTTTGAAATTTGAATTGAATTTACATTAATAGAGTGTTAATGTAAGTTTATAATGGAGAAATATATGCAGCAAATAGTTCATTCTAAACTGATGTAAACATTTGTGTCTTGTTAAATTTGGTATTTGAAGGGAAAATATTCCAATACTGTGCCATAGTTAATAATAGTAGTAGATAGAAATCATTATCGCAATTGTGTAAAACTTCACTGAGGTTCTTTTGTCCGAATCTGCTGTAAGATGTGCTTTTCATATTTGTGGGTATAATTTGATGTATGAAAAATATAGTACTCAAATATTGACCAAAACTGTGTGTGCAAAAACAGAAACAAGGTAGAAAACTGCATAAGCAAGGTTCTAATCCTTCTGTAATGACACGACATTAGGCTTTTATGCTTTAACATTTTGATGTGAATTGTTGCTGACCCCAGTGATTAGCCAAATTTGAGGTCAGGCCATTTCTAGTTAGGATACAAAACTGCTGATCATTGCCATCCTGTTTATTTATAAAAAATACACAAAATTCCACTTCTCTTGTAGCATGAATCCAACAGTAGATAGTTTATTTGCTCACAGCTTCAAGTCCTTCAAACAGAATCAGAGAAAAACATTCTTGGTTTTTCTTATATGCTCCAAGTCCTCAGCTTGGTGGTGTATTTGGCATTTTGCTCCTCTTCTCCATCTTCTCTAATCTTTCATCTCTTTTTGTAAACATACAAACCTTCATTAAGAGACTAAGAAGGTCATAAAGTTCTTTCATTTAGACATAAATTGTACGAGCTCTTTTTTACATTGCGTGACAATGCTTTTTGCTGTTTTGAATATAGTCATACATTAATTGTGGGCAATCTGAAGAATTTCTAACTCTTTTTTTCTTGTCACTCATTACTCTCTCATCAGACTTTCTGATGTGTATAGCAGTTGTGTCATATGCCCTAGCTTTAAACACACATATATAAGCACATACGTCTTCTAAGAGTTCATGAGAGGGACAGAGGGGTATATTACCACTAGTAACAAGCAGAGTTAAATTGAGATAGAAATACTTCATCAAAACTTGTGATTAGCATAATAGTAATTCCTTCCACTTGATGCATAAATGTGTTTATTTCCCTCTGTTCATGACTGCATCTTTATCTCTAACATGTTCAATTTTCTGTCAACTCAGCTGAACTGGATGACTGGTTGGATTGGTCTGGATTTTCACACTTACCCGTCTTTGAAAGAAGGCTACAAACCTGAGGAAAGAGGCTTCTTGAGCAAGAACATCTCTGTTGGGCAGTATCTAGATATCCTGATTAAAAAACCTAAAGGATAAGTAGAGATATGAAACATTTTGTTTGTTTGTTTGTTTTATGGGGGAGGGGGAACAGGAATGGAGGGAATGGAGGGAAAGAAATTCTGCCTGAGATAGTTGACAATCTGAAATTGTTTTATTCTGAGATGTAGATTTTATCTACTCATTTTTTTAACTCTGAACAATTCCTCCTAGGGTTTTATAACCATCCTTGCATGCAGTTCTAAACACACGGATATTAAATATATTAACTTTGAGGGTTTTCTGAATGCAGTTCTGCCAGCTTGAAATGGTTGTGGTTCTCATTGTCAAATGTGCTCCCTTTACTTGTAAATCTGTGCATGTCTAAGTTTTAAGTCAACTCAGAGTTTATCACTTTGCAATTTTAATACCTTGTCTGCAATGTAATTTTTAGCCTTAAATATATATTCATATGTATAGACACACAATCATGCACACATTGGGCACAATTAGGTAAGTGTGTACTTGTGTATTTCAGGCACTCAGCTACCATGTAGAATACTTTGCAACCACGCGCAATACCTAAATTAACCTATAAATAAAAGAAAGTAGAGATTCTTCTCTTTCATTGACAGTTTGTGTTTTCAAATCCATCAAATTCTCTGCATAAGGTCACTGTTATTGTCTCCATAATAATTTCCTATTGCTCAGAGTGCCTTTCGTGCAGGAGACAAGCACTGGAATGACAGAATCTGGAACACGGAAGGGGCTTCTGGAGGTCATCTCATCCAACCTCCTGCTAAAAGCAGGTCTAATTAAAGGAATAATAAAATAGTAAAATAAAAAATAAAACTTCCAAGCCTTGAAAGCAATGATGCCCTTCAGAATACTATTTGAGCAATGTGTTCTCTTGATAGAAACTGCTCCCACAGGAACCATTCTAGCAGGAATTAAAACTTAATCTCTTCAGTGCTCTAAATCACAAAGTAAAAAGGCCAGTGACTGATGTAAATACTTCAGTCAGATTATTTTAATCTAGAAATACTTATTGCTGTTCTATTACAAGCTACATTTGAAAGTCTATGTTAATAGCAACTCTCGGGCACTTTTCAGAAACTTCAATTATTCAACCACATCAAAGGAAAATATATAACATTTATTGCCTTAAATTTATTTTGTTCAGCATGTAATAATGGAAGAATGCATGAAATTCTAAGAATTGATTAAAGAAATTAAGGGATGAAATATTCAGAATAAATTGCTCCACTCTAGTTTAATAATTATTTTTAAAAATAATTCAGCTTGTACTTTTAGTTGTGCAGGAAGCAGCTTTGAAAATAACTACTGGAGGGAAAATGGTGTAGCTCAGCCTAAAGTTGATCTGCTTTGCATGCACAGGCAATATTCGGCTTCAGTGTTACCTGTGTCTTCCTGCTGCTGCTTTCTTGATTGCATATGTTTTCTTGAAAGAGCACATTTATTTCAAAGCGCCAACTAAAGTAAACATAACATTTCAGACGGCACTCTTCTGTTTTTGTCTTATGACTGTGCTCTTGGCACTTAATCTGACTATATTTTTGGTATGCTGATGTTCTTCAGCTCCTCTGGTCCATCTCTGCAGAGCTGTGTGAGACAGGAAAAGCCCACAGAATTCTTCAAACCAAACCCAGGACATTGCCATGCAGCCCCTGATCAGGTATGCCTCATGGTGGATTTTTGGGAAAATATCCTATTTGTGCACTCAGCTTTTCAGTGTTCCTCTCAACATTCTCTAAGGACATTTTAATCTTCAGAAAATATGTCCTTTGAGAGCAAGACCCTTTTGGCACTGAACATACATAACTGCTAGCAACCATCAATTATCTTTTTCCATAGATGCTTGAAGACTGGTCTTCCTATAGAAAGACATATTTTTTGACAGTTCTCCCCTCCTGATTGTTCAATCACAATGACAGAAACGGCAAAGCGTCAGTTAACAGACTTTCGGGAGTTGTTCTGCAGTTTTGGGGCAGGATGTGACACGTTTTCTATTCATTTTAATCATTTTTAAAAATGTCCTTTTCCAGAATAATTAAAATCCTGGAAGAGATGCTTATGAAAGAAATATAAGAAAGAACTGTCTAGCTGAACAGAATTTTGTGCCCTCAATAATTATTTTAAGCAAGAGCCACTGGTCAGATTTTCCTGCCTAAATCTGTAAATGAAGAAAATGTTCAAAGCTCTTTCTGAGAGGAAAAAAGGGGCAATGGAAGGTTGATGTTATCTGTATGATATGTTAATATAGCATCTTGCATGTCTGCCCCCAGGCTTTTCAGAAACCTGCAGGAGGTCACCAGGATTTAATGCTAGCTATAGAGGATGGAGATGGAGAAGGTTGGAGAGAGAAATGAGCAAGGGAGCTCATAGTGAAGGGGAGCTCACATCTTCCCCATGACCCTCACTGACATGAAAGATGGCAGAAACAGGTTGCATCCAGATTTGGTTTCCATTTCTGTAGAACATATTACAGGTTGTAAAGAGGCTGTCTTTATCCTTGCTAAAGCCCTGAGAGACTGGCTAGTCTGTAATCACATAGGAAGCCTGTGGCAAAACATAATTTGGACTTGTGTCTTCTGGTTTCTAGTTTAACTGTTGGCTTTTCCTTTTCCCTTTTTTTCTGTGGGGCTCCTTAGAGGCAAGTGAGAGGGATCAATTGATGGTATGGAGCTATAAAGGGACAGACTAAGTCAGTTCAGAGACAATATGCCTCAACTCAGGCATATGCCTGAATAGATTCTCCCTTTGATAAAGTCTCAGATGTATCAAGACTTCAGATCTTTTTTTTTTGTCAGGGCAAGCCTAGTCTGCTACAATAGACCAAAGATGATAATGAGGGCTGCTGGTTCAACAGAGGAGATGTTCCAGGCTAATACGTTTAAAGTGCACTTTGTAAAGTGCAGTCTGTTTTGTTCTGCTTCAGGACCAGTGCAAAGTCTTCAGTTGTTTTTTTTTTAAGTTAACAACTGGAAGAAACGCCCTTCCTCTGAGATCACCAATGGCTTTAAAACTCTGCCATAATGTTCTAACTTTACCCCTAAGAGCGGCATTTATTGTGCTGGCATTTAAGCTTAGCATGGTACCTTAATTACAACTGTATCAAACACGGATCTTCTTCACAATCCAAACCTAAAAACCGAACAGCTCTTATTCCTTTTTTTTTTAAAAAAAGTTCCATAACTACAATATAACATAGGCAATATGATAGTTAAGCATATTATTTTTTGGAATGGTTTTCATACTGGAATGAAGATCTTTCCTTTGATATTCCCAGGCATAAGGATCAATAGAGGCCTTACAAAAAATGTCTTATTTGTAGTGTCTAGAATCCTTTTTATTGCATCAATAATGTCATATATCATGCTGACATTTATCATTCATTTAATTTAGGTAAATTTATTATGTCTGAGGTAATTCCACTGAGATAAATCTGTTGTATGCTTTTTATACTATTTCTAGAAAAGATGTAGTTTAGAACCTTATTAATTGAAAGTAGGAACATTTTTGTACTAATTACCTACTATTATTTTGCCACTATGCACTTTATTTTCATTGCACAAGTTCCTAAGGAGATTCTTTAGAGATTCTTTAGCTGTTTTACAGAAAAAAAAGAAGATATAGAAAACTATATATGACTCAAAAACTCTTATATTTCAGTGTGATGTGTGGCAGATGCTCTATTGCATTCTCAGTTTCAGGAAAAATATTGTCAGATATTTTTACTTTTCTGCTACTAATTAGCAGAATCCCATGAAATTGCAGAATGAAAAGGCAAACAGAGAATCCTCCCAGATTTTCTCAAATAATACTGAATTATTGATGTCTGATGTAGCAAATATTCCTCCAGATAACTTATACTCTGTGGATTTTGGGTGTTACATACACTGATGCCAGACTGGAGAAAGGCTAGTATTCTTTTAGATTTCCCAGTGCCTAGCTCATATAACGAATTTCGTTCAGTCACATAGACTCACAGAATAGTTTAGGCTAGAAGAAACCTCTGGAGGTCATCTGTTCTAAATCTCTGCTTAAAACAGTTCAACTTTGAAGTTCAAATATTGCTCAAGGTCATATCTGGTCAAGTTTGGAGTATCATTACAGAGAGAGAATCAAACTTTTCTGGGTAAACTTTTCCAACGTTTGAAGACTCTTGTGGTTAAAAAAAAGTCTCATGGAGAAGCGGCTGAAGATTCAGAATCTGCATAAGAAGTTTCAGCCCTGTATCAGTAGTTTAAGAGAGAAAGAAAGGGAGAGCCTGACAATCTGACTTTGTAAATGATTTATGGCTTGGTTACTTTGCAGATATTCTAAAGTTTTCTACCAGTGGATGCTTAGCAATAAAAGTAGAAGTTCAGTTTTCATGGGAGATCTATTTAAAACTGGAACAACACTGCTTGAAACAACTGCCCCAAACTGCCTCCCCACAACATTTTCTAGATGCCTGGGATTACAAAACACTTCTTTCTGAAATTTAAGCATGGAAAGGTGTCTCTGAGGAGAGAAGAAATAGTAAATTGAGCAGAAGTAGGAGCTTGATCATAGCTGAAAAAGGCTGGCTGGAGCAGCAGCCTAGGTGAAGGCTCCTGGTGAGACTCTCTTCCTTCCTTTTTGATTTGTTTGTTTCCTGCCCTGAGGACTGAATTTCTGCTTTATTCACCTGGGGTTGTTTCTTTATGAAGGCTATGGGCATAGAAGTAAAACTAATTTAGCTTTTTACCAGCTGTGGTGCTGCTGCTGCTGTTGGTTGCCTCCTGTTGTTGCAGGAGGAGCTGACTTCAGCTCTGTGCCTGTGCCCTGGCTGAGTTAATCACTAACTAACTCAGCTTTCATTAGTCACTAATGGGCAGCTCTTCCCCTCTCCTGTGAGAAAGGCAGCAGGAGCCAGCACTTTTTTTAGATACTTTATATTGAGGTATCACATAGAGAAATATTATGCTTTCAGCTAATCTGGGTTTTTCTGAGAGACTTTTCACAGAAATAAGAGTCAATTCCTAGGCCTAGATGCAAACAAAATTGCTGGTCGCTATTTAAGATTTTTTTTTCTTCTATTCTGGTAAACTCCTTCTAATAGTCAGAGGAGAGAGTAGACATGCGTGACAGGCACATTTCATTCACCCTTCCTCTCTGGAGGAGTTTCGCAGTATAGATTCTAGTCTGCCTGTCTTTGGAGAACTTCCTTGTCATTCTTGGTTGCTTTCTTTCCATCCCAAGAGCATTTCCACTGGGAGTGACTAGTATAACCCCAAGTTAACACACTATCATTCTTTTTGTTTGTTTGTTTTGCAACATTCCCTAAATCCATGTAATCCCATACACCAGCAGTTAGTGCGTAGTTCTGCACCTCTGTTATAGATTACATAGCACCACGTTAAAGAAAACATTCTCTAGTTCTTAAACACTCAACTGTACCCACAGCAAAATGATAAAGTAGAGCATCAGACTATCTTTCAGGATGAAGGGTATCTTCCATCTAAAAAGGAAGCAGAAATTAATCAAAAATAGAAAGTAAAACAAGCCTCTGTTTTGTGATTTGAATCAGTATAGTGTAGGGTTAACATTTTGTCTTTCAGGTACTGAATGTGCTCCTTGAATACTTCCTCTGATGACCTAAACATGGCCCACAATAGCCCTCATAGTTTCCTATCTTAAATAACTAGCAGCTTGATTGTGATTTTATCTTCTTTTTTTACTGAGACAGTTATATGAGAGTGCTGACCTTCAGTTAACTGCCTGTTTCCTCTGAACAGGGTACACAGGACGTGAGAGCTTGGTTCAATTAGACACTAGAGTTGTATGTAAGTAAAGGCCTTGATCTCCACAAGCGATAGAATTGTTTTTGTTGTGTGTTATAATATCTTTGTATCTCATGTCTGCTTAAAATCTAGGTATTAGAACAGGAGAGTCCCTGACTCATTTCTGCCTTACTAGTATAGATACAATGCCTTAAATAGTAAAAAAAATTGCCCAAGCTTGCCAGTGTGAACAGAAATAACCAGCTTTTAAGTTTGTTAAAAACTTTTCAACACCTCAGGTGGTAGTATATTTTGATTGTTTAGTTATTTAAAACAATTTGCATAAAACTGGGATAGTTATAACCACCATGACTTTGTTTCCTTTGGGAGAAGAAAGGCTTGGAGCCTGCAGATCTCACTGTCTTCTAGCTGAGGATCTTCTGGGAAGTTCAGTCCTGGATGGAGTGAGCACAGCTGTTAGACAGTAGGTGATACTAGGAGATAATATACAATGAGATACAGGTCAATACAACTGCTGGTACGCACGTGGCTAATCTGGTATAAGGCAAAAAGACAATTGTAAAGGAGACAAGAGATGAGCTGGACTGAGAACTGGAGACTAAAATAATCCCCTATGTCTATGAGATTTCTAGACCTGGAGGTTCATCTCCAAAACAGGCTTTTACATCTTGGTAGGCTTCATTTTGGAGTATTTAATTTTCCTCAGAGAGAGAACGCAGGGGGCACAGTTTTCTAAACAGGGATAATGGATCCAGCACACAATCTACTGCCTAAAATATAGCGAATGCAGTGCTTAGTGTTGTGCTGACTACATCCTTTTTTTTTTTTTTTTTTTTTTTGCATCTGGACTGTACGATTTACTCTACCTGTGAAGTGGGAAGGGCAATGGCTAAATAAGTTCACCTTTGTATTATGGCTGAGAAAGAGGCCTCAGTGTTTTTGAAGAGATGCACAGCACTTGGTGCACTTACCAGGTGGGCAAGCAGAGAATGAATTTGGCAAGTAGTTCTGATTAAATCACTTCTCAAGGATGGAGCATGTAAGATTCTAAGGGATATATATTTTTAACTGTCTTGCAGCTCTCCCCTTAATTCTGCTTCATTGATTTCTTAAGGTTGTTTCCCCAGTGTTTTGGATTGCTGACACAATGTTTTATGATAGGTCTGTGGGGAATGAGGCAAGACAACAAAAGCTATATAAACAGCTATTCATTAATTCTGTCATTATGGCATAAAGCAGTCAGCCTGGCTGATGGAGATGGAATGGTCATTCCTTACTGAATGACATATTTTTGATTTCATTGGTTCCCTGATCATTCTTCATTACAGTATAACCTTCTCATAGACACTTTTAAACCTGGTATTCCTAAGCTTTCTCATCTGTTTTAAAATGGAGCTTGATACATTTTGTGGGTGGGTTGCATGATGAGGCAATCAAAGTAAGAAGGAACTCATCCTATTCACTTATATTCTTTTGCTTTACAGCAATGCAGACTGTATGGCGTTGCACCTCCAGAAGTCACTATTCACTTTGAACTAAAGGGCTTAGCAGATCAGTAAGAAAAATATATACCTATTTGGAGAAATGTCAAATGGATGGAAAATGACAGAAATGATGGAAATTTCCTGTCTTTCTATCCACCTTTAACATAACTAATAGTTTTAAAACCTGATTAATTGATAAGGGTGATTTGAAAACATACCTAACATATATAAAGTATGTTGAGTTTCTTTAAACCAAAATATGCCAGGGCTACTGTATATTAATATTTTAAATTGTGGAGAAAAAGCCAGTTATAGGATTTCATTGTTATATTGGCTCATATCTCACTCTTTTTCTAATTCCTCAAGCTAACAGTATTCCTCAGTTGTATCAGATGTTAATATCCTTTAATATCAGTAAAATAGTACAGGACTTTTCCTGGAATAGAGTCTCTATTTGCTACCACTGCAGGACACAGAAGAACTTGATGATCCATGCCTTATAGAGCTGAGGACTAGCTTCATGTTGACTAATTCTACATACTTAGCACGACAATCATTGAAAGGGAATAATCACTTACGCTGATCCCATTAACAATAAAGAAATCATTATCTCTTCTGACAGTGTAGAAAACTGTGCTGATTAGGTTACTATTTTATGCTATTAACCAAATGTTTATCCCTGGAAGGAATGAATACACAAAGCTGTACCCATAAGTGCTAGGCAAATCTAAGCACAGGAGATTAACTGAAAGAGCCTAGAAGAAGTAACAGTAAGAAAATATAATGAATGTATCTGCAAGAATTTTATGCCCTGATTTTAATCTTTAATCATACGGTACCTGCCAATTGCAGGAAGATTTTTTTTTTTTTTTCCTTATCTCAACATTAATTCTGCTCATGCCTGTTCAGATCAGCAAATGGCAAAGCTATTGTTCTTTATATGAATGCTCTTGCTTCGAGAACTGGGATTTATTTGGGATAATTTCACATGCTAATGCCAGATGCATCAGTGAATATTGATGTAAAACCTGTGCTCGTTAGCAGAGGAGAACCATCAGTAAGCAAAAAGCCTATTTTAGCCTCTTTCAGAATGGCATCAGTTCAACTGTAACTAAAATGTGCATTTTTAAGGTTTCCTTGACTGTAATGCATCATCTTAATTACTGTACAGTATGTATCACACCCTTTTGCAATAGCATTTTGCCTTACACCTCCTTACAGTGGCAGAAAGTGCTAGCATAATAGATCATAATGTGTTAGCAGGAAATTAGAGGATTCAAGTGGTATGTTCTAATCTTTCTAGGATTGATTTCTCATTATCTAACTAGTTTATCTTTCACTCGTGAGAACTGTGGTTGAATTATTTACTGATATTATTCTGTGCACATAATAGTGGTTTCCCTTTAGCTCTTCTTAGCTACATCCAAAGCAAGTGCGAAAGGGGAAAGCAGGAGGGGGCATGTGAGAAACACAGGTAAGAGGAAAGATAGGTGGTCAGCATATTTGTTAACAAATGCTATTTCTACATCCCATTATTATTTTCTGATGAATTTGAATTCTGGCCAGAATAGCTATATGGATGCAATGTCATTAGCGTGGACTCAAATTAATTAATATAACATGTTTAATCATTCTTATTTTTATATGCAATAAGTTATACCCACTTACTAGTTCAAGTTACCTTGGAGGGTGACAGGAGGTTTCATACAACTAGGAGACCTAATTATGCTGCTAAAACTTATGTGTAAACTTGATGGCTGAGCTGAACTGTGATCCTGAAAAAGGGATTGGTTGCAATGCTGCATCCTTACGTGTGATACAACATACTACCTCGAATGGTGTTAATGAAGGTTGGGGTGAGAGGGAGCTGGTGAGAAGCGCCTTTTCCACATGCCTCACTGTGAGCTATGCCAGATGACACAGCAGAGAATTTGCTGGCAAGCACAGTAACACTCCCAGATGTCTCCTGCTGAGTAAACAGGAGCACTGTTAGATCAAATGGAAGCAAACAGTAGGTCACTTCTGAATAGCCACCTCTATAAATCTCACTGTGGTGTTACTCTGTCAAGAACATGAGGTGTGGATTTAGGGAGGGTGACTTTTTTTGCCTAGGTTTACCCTATGGTAATTTCACTTTGGCAAATTGTCTGTTCACAGGTTTCCCAGAAACTCATTTTAGCACTGGAGAATGAATTATCACATACCTAATGTGATTAATGTGTATATGAAAATAAGCTTTCCCATAAGTGAAGAAATATAAAAGTAAGCTTCCCATGGTCATTTATGAATACAAAGACATCCATCTTACTCTGAAAATCCATACAATTTCACATTCAAATAAAAGTTAGTGTGTGTGTGCATCACATTTAACAAAGGTAATATGAAAATCACTTTGTCATATCTACAGTGAACCAGTGTTACTATATATTATGGTTGTCAAAATCAATACACATGCTAAATATTGCAATATAGTTTTAAGTACCCACATTTTTCATATTCCATTGAAGAAATCATATTTTCAAAATGCATTTGCCTGTCATCCTAAAGATATGCATATATAAAAAGCATATAGTTGCATAGTTTCCAGCTGAGACTTTTGCCGTACTGTATCAGGTGCTGTATACGTCTGGGAGGCTAAATAGAAACATTGCTCTGAAGTATCAGTAATGTAGAGATATGGGATACGTTTTCTTTCTTCAATCTGTGTGTTATGGACACAAACCATGTATTTGGATGGTAACTAAGCAGTGTGGGCTAGATCCTCAAAGCTGCACAGTTTACTGTAACTTCTAACTTTAGGTGTCCTCTCACTTACCCGAGTCATCCATGAAACACTGATGACGTTAAATGCATCTTCAGACAGCGCCTAAGCTAACCAGTAGATATGACATGTATGGCTAGCAGGGCCAGACAGAATAGGATTCTTCTGCTCAGTATTGTGAATAATTTGTGAATGTCTTCATAAACTGAACACTAAAACTTCCTTGTTGAAGAGAGAGGAGAGACTAATCCCATGATATTTACTAATTTAATGGTTAGAGTCTGGCCCGTAGGAGACAGAAGATCATAACAAAGCCTAATTCAAGTCTGGGACCCAAACTTGCATCCTACATTTAACCACATTATAACCACACTCTGGAATGCAGTTAGAGAGGAACATTCACACATATGTGGTGAGTTCACCACATCCTCTGATAAGATGCTCCAATGCTTTCCTCGCTGCTAGGAAATAGTGTAATTTCAAGTCTGACTTTGTCTAACCTCAACTTCCAGCTCTGAAGTTCCTGTTACTATTTTGTCAAAAAAAAAAAATTAACTAATTTCAGATCATTCTTCCACCTGACAGGCTCTTCAGACCTCACACCATGAGTGTCTAAAATATTTTTGTGATTCTCCTTCAAAATTTCCCAAAGGTTCCCATATTCTTTGAATACTAGTACTGGGTACAATATTCTAGTAAAGGTCTTGCCAGCTCTGTGTACAGATGGAAGGCCATTTCCCTAATTCTCTGGATATCACTATTTATGCATCCAAAAATAGCATTAGGCTTCCTCGCTTCAGCTCTGTATTCGAGAGCTCATGCTGAGGTGATTATCTATGAAGATGATCTCTGCTTTAGTTGGAGATCTTGCTGTGATATGATGTATTAGGATATTTTTCCATCATTATTTTTAGTTTATATTTGTTCCTTTTTTTTTAGTTTGTGAATTTGTGATTACATTGGATTTTATGTATACTTTTGTTTGAATGTAGAATCAAAGGAAACATATATCTCCCATAGGTTTAATATTTTGTGTTGTCTTAAACGCTTGATCTGACCTGATCTGGCATAATCCTGTTTTATAAGACAATTTACTATGTTTTTTCAAAATGTTAGTGTCATCACTGTATTCAAATATGCAGTTTACAGTTACCTATGCACCAAAATGTGAATGAGTGTAGATCAGATCTGATCCAAAGAATTTCCATTAATTTACATGGGCTTTTGCTGTATAGTGAAATAGCCAGAGTTTTCAGAACTGCAAGCACATAACACTAAAACAGAACATGGAGGAGACATGTAAAGCTATGAATTATCTCAGTTCAGTTAGCAGACCTTGCCCAAATTTGTGTGCAATATTTTCATTTTCATAGCTTAAGGAGTCCTTTTCTTACAACTAGATTTAGATAAAAACCTTGTTCAAATTCTAATTTCATATCCACTAGCAAGCAGCTTTTTCAGTTTCTATGGATTTAAATGTACCTTAACTTTGGTAAGTTTAGCAAGTAAGCTATCTCCCACCTAGCCTTCGCTGTCTTCCTTCGGAGCCAGCTGTTGTGACAGAAACCCTTCCTACGTCCTCTTTCCTAACCCCACTGGAAAGAGGATAAAATACCAAGATATAGATTATGTCCAGCAAATGCTTGTATTGAGTTAGCCATGACTGAACAGCACGTTAGAGAAAACATCAACTATAGTTGTTGAGAATGCTATTAAAATTGTTTTAATCTGCCTCAGATACTGAGGAAAAAAGGCCTGGCTCTAGACTCAGGTGTGAGAAGTAACAATACATTTTTATACCCTCTTTATTCATTATTCATCCTTTTGCTAAGCTTTCTGTGGCATCTTACATGTCCTAAGTACAATGTAATATCTTTAGGTTACTGAATGTTTTTTGAGGGTATTCAAGAGCACATGAATTTTGTGCAAGTATGGTAAAGGACTGAGTTCTAATAAAATAATCTAATTACAAGAACAACTGGCACAAGTATAGATTACCCTATCAGAAACAGAATAATCACATTCTGTGCATGGCTCTTAATAACTTAAAACTGGATGAAGAAAAGAATTAGAATCATCTGCAGAAGAGAGGTCTGCAGTTTTACCTGTTTCAGCTTTTTATATCAAGGCAAGATTTGAAGAACTGAATAAGTAATTTGGTCATTTTGGATCAAATTCAAAATGTTTCACATTCTCAGAAAATCCCACTGGTAAAAGAACAATCCAGCCCTATAACACCTGTAATAAAGAACTGTATTAAGAAACAGCTGGCAATTTTAAGTAGACAGTCAAAACAAAACACCATTTAGTGTAATTATCCCCTTCTATTAAATTTCAGAAGCCAACACAAGGAAGTCTGTTTTGGAAAGAGTTGTTCAGCTTATCTTGAATAAGTTTCTGTTCCTAATTGTATTGTGTAAATGGACTAAATGCCCAGCAAGTTCAGACTTGCTTAGCAGAAAAAATAGCACCCCTCCAAGTGCCTGGACTTGAATCACAGGCTGAGTCCCCGCTCCCAGACTTTGACACTTGTCTCTGCTCTGAGAAGGGCACAACAGCAAATTCCATCCCAGAGCTGATGCTGTTAAGTGACATGGTGCTGACTGATTAATGCTCCAGGACCGGCTCCAGTTACACCACAGAGGTGATATTTTCTGAAGCGAGGCAGCAGCATTGCACATCATTATCCAAGAAAATATGCTCATACCAAATTGGCCTATGGAGTTCTGTTGGTAGCAATCAGGTCAGATGCTTTGTCATCCATTTGTCTTTCAAAGAGTGTCAAAAACAATAGTGCTCCCTGTCTGAGAGCACACGTAGCTCTCAGAAAAATTAAACTGTATCTAAAAAAAAGGATTCAATTTTTATGGACAGTGAAATCAGAGGACTGAGCTTTGTAATAGGTTGCAGAAGACATAAAAACGGAGAGAATAGACCCCAAGTTGGCTGTCATAAGCTGTTCTCCAGCCATTCTGCCATAAACATGTTCTTCCTGATTTCCAGATATGAAACCACAGTTCATGATAAGTAGACTCCAACTCAGAATGATATGACTTTTCAGTTTCTTTTTTTTTCTTTCTTTTTTTTAAAAAAAAAAAAATTCTGAATGCTAGCAAGCTGTTTCATGAATTTAATCACACTATTTTTATGGTACTATCAATTTTGTTTTCTACCTGTTTATGCTTCTGCTTAATCTCCAAAATACATTTCCTTCCTCATTTTCAATGAAACCTGAGCTTTACTCAACCTAGTGTTTCCTGCTAGAAGTATTTATTTCTCTACTTTTAATCATTAGAAGGAATTTTAGAGCCTTTCTGCTGCCATTATTTGTTTTCCTATCTCCATGCAAATCTAATTTAGTTTGCAAATCCTTGAGGATTTCATGTCTATTTTAACTGTATTTATATTTAATAATAATGAAAACTGATACCAGAAATAGTAGATCTAGACTGTCTGTATATGAATTCCATCTTTCCTTTTTTAAGGCTTTGTTTAAGTTTGTTAAAAAGGTAGAATTCTATTTTCATAATTTCAATATCTAGCCTTCTTTGAGCTTCTAAAGTATTATTTCAAACATGAAATAAAAATAAAGTAAGCAAATCCAGCACTAGAACATGCAGTACGAGATGTAGTTCTGACTGTTCTTAAAAATGTCAGCCAGTATTCAGGAGCATTTCAGAAGGTGCAACTAAAACAAAACAAAGCAAAAATCTGTTTTATCTGTAATCAACTTTGTTCCCTGACTTAAAAATCAGAATTTAATCTTGGCGAGTGGCAAGACCTCCCTATGACACTATGGGACAGGATCCATCTGCTAAAAGTGAATATCCTACCATTCCTGACTTACCACTTTAAAGTCCTGCCAGTTCTCTTAGCACTTTTATCTAAAAGCCTTAGATCACATGTGTAAAAACTTCCTCTGGAAATACAAAAGTTCCCCAGTACTATGACTAAAACACAACTGTGAGAGAGATAAAAGCAAATTTGGCACTTAATGGCTGGAAAATTTAGAATCTACATGTTTTGTTCAAATATTCCACATAATACACCCTTATATCATAAATACACCCTTCAGATACTAAAAACAAAAAGTCTTAGCATAAAAAAAAAACTTATGACCTTCAAAGAGAAAAGAATTGGATAACCATGAAACCATGAAATGGGCAAATCATTGCTATATTCCCTTCCTTCTGTTTGTCTTGGTCTTTCTAGAAGTTACATCTCAAATGCCACTATCAAATTTGCAACTGATACAGTAAAGCCTCATCCTTAGATTTTGCCTGCAATACATAGTAAGAACATTTTGCATGGATACACATCCTTAGTTTAGGCATGGATCAACAACATTGTTATCTGACACACTATATGAGTAAATGTGCCAATGTAGTAAAATTAATGGTAGTAGAAATCCTAAAGCTTTGTCTGAGTTCTTAGCTGGGTCCTATATTTGGGAAATAGAAAGGTAGGATGGATACTGGAAGTGACGATAAGAACTGTCATGCCCAATCGCAGCACAACCTGGATTTCTACTGAAGTCAAAGGAACAAGTATACCTGCCGTAATTCAGAAAATAAAAAATAGACGTAGGCAAAACTGCAGTCATTATAGCTAGGTTATGGCTTGGCTCTCTGAAAACAGTACTCACTCTATTTTTGCACACGTGTAGAAAAGAAGAATGTCACTCTTATTTACACAAACCAGGATAAATATTTGTATAAGATTTTCAACCTTAAATTTCATGACATAAAACATGCACCACTAATCCCGTGTTAGGTCAAACTGACACCTTCCTCTGGAACATCTAGCACAGACTGCTGTTATTGTAGAACAGTGAATAACAATGATCAGTGATCTAATTTAAAACAAATACTTCTGTGCCTTCAATGGATCATGTGAATGCAAAGAGGGATGTTCAGCAACTTAAAATTTATAACATTAAAAAAAAAAAGTCAGTTCTGAATTCTGCAAAGCAAGCCAGTTTGGTGATCTGATTTTCCTGATTGCTTTTTAAATATATTTAGTTTTAAATCCAAGTACACATCACCATGTATACTGTCGCCAACATAGCTGATGAGGAAGTGTTGTGTGATTTCTGACAACATTTGAGTAGAGTAACAATCATTTCAGAACTGGCCTCCAAACCTCATTTTGAAATCAAGTGCAGTAGAGCACTTCCTGAAGCAATTCCTTCCCTCTCCCCTTGTGTTACCGTATTCCTAAAGATAATGAATATTCACAAGGGCTGACTGCAGCCAGTTGAGTTGGCTCCAACCAGAGGTCTTTTAATAACCAAGTGACACTTAGGAGCTCTTACCCCTGCACTAGAAAAGAAGTTGTCATTACCTGATAGGATCTGGCACTCAGAAAAAAAAAAATGGTTGTGATCCTGCATCTGCTATGTGTTGAGTGCTTTTATGCAGCTTCTTTATTTGTCTTTTAAACTGTGTTTTAGGCTCTTCTGAATAGAAATTTGTCTTTATGCTATCTAAGCTGAGGCATTATTGTAACATAATGAAAAGAGAACCTTCTGCTTTACATGAGAGGATTGGGTATGTTTTATTATTTCACTTTTTTGATTTTTTTTGCTTTGTTCCTCATACTGGATCCTTTGTGGTGTATTCTGAACTTTTTGTAATAGAAAACCAATATAATACTCATCATTTCAATTATTTTGACACAGAAATTATAAATAGAATAATGACGAGGAATATCTGGAACAATATTTGGACCAAATTTCCAAACTAGTGCAGAAAAGTGATCTATATATTCTAAATCTGCCTGGGCCCCTTGTTTTTCAGACACTGCATATTCTGAGCTCTGTATAAGTGAGATAAACCATCTCAACAGGACTGGCCCATTGGGAAAT
This sequence comes from Tinamus guttatus, assembly GCF_059628265.1. Lineage (NCBI taxonomy): Eukaryota > Metazoa > Chordata > Aves > Tinamiformes > Tinamidae > Tinamus > Tinamus guttatus. The sequence goes on from NW_028288797.1 coordinate 2,162,938, forward strand.
AAAAGATCAGTCAAATCAAGTTAGCAGGAAACTTTATAAAAAAGGTGTACTTTCTTGATTATACACTGCCATCAAAAATACCAGGAAAGTGACTGAGTTTTGTATGGCTTGCATATCTGCTCCAAGGCTGCTGTGACAGCAAATCTTGGCAGAATTAAATATGAATCTTTGCATGTGGTTTCTATAAAGCTGACGTTTTCCACTATACAATCCAGAAAAGATGATCGAGCAGATGGTAATGCAAGCCACTGGATTTATGCAGTTTTTTTTTGCTAAAACTGGGAGTTTTCACTCTCAAGAACAACTTATGTATGAGGGACTGAAATGGTTGAATACTAATTTTTTGGCAAAGCACTGTGCTTACATAACCTAGGTACACAAATGCTAGTTATAAATAAGCTGACTGTAGGAGTTAGAGAAAGAAAACTTATTTTGGTGTCAATTAATTTTCTCTCAAAGAAGCTTTATATATATATTTTTGTACATTCTTTTAATTAATTTACAAAATAATTAATGCCTGTCTGCATTTAAATAAATTAAAATAGGCTAAAACAAACAAACAAACAAAAACCAAAGGACTAGTATTTATAAAAAATGAGTAGAGACATAATAAAGAATATATTTTTATTTTAGGAATTCTTCTCAGGAATTGTTGTAATCAGTGACTCAGTTGTGTAACATATTAATATTGGTTCATGAGATACTCTTTCAGCAAGTTTTCCACTTTCATACTGAGGGCACATACAAACTAAAAACAAAGCCCAGCATTTTGTTATTCCTCTATTATTGTTTTAAGTTTTCGCCGAAGGCAAAAATCTGCCTCTAGCCTGGAACCATGATAGAACAAGGACATTCTACAGTGACTTTAGTGATCATGCTTTCTTGTTTGTCATTGAGTTCCTATTTGCCATATGAATTTTCCACAATAACTGTCATGCTTATCCTACACTTGCATTCAAAAACACTTCACAGCTTAACCCAAGTCCGTGACACGAAAATCCCTCTCTTTTACTGTCAGAAACTACAGCACTGAGGTTGAGAGAGTTCTCAAGCTCAGATGCCTCTTTGATCAGCATGAAGAGGGGCTCTTCCAGGAAGCAATTCAGCCAAGTTAAGACCTGACTGACCATCCAACACTGCCTTTCTCTTGTTCTTTGACACAGATTGCCCTGGACAGTCAGATGTCCTCCTAAGACCTATGCTTTTGTGATTTGTGTCTCCAGTGTTTTTACACTGAAAATCTGGATATGGATGAACTTCCATGTTCTACAGGAGTTAACAAGCCTTTATGTAAACCCAGCTGTCTATGTCTGACAGGACCTAGTCTGAAGGATCCTCCAGCAGGGACTCTATTTGCAACTCATACAGAGCTGAGCACACTTTGGGGCTTTTTATACTGAGCAATAATTCTTAGTAACAGCACTGACTTCAGGCCAAAAATGCTCTGATTCATCTCAGTTTGTAATTCTGGAGCCTGTGTTCCTGTATTTATGCTATTTCACCTTCTTTTTTTTTTTTTTTTTGTTTGTTTGTTTTTTTGTTTTTCCCTGAATGGACCCTGCATGCTTTCATAGCAGCTAGAGTGAGATTTTTATTCATTTTTAAATTGTGTTTTCCAGATTCCCCTACCTTTTTAATACCTTTTAGATTTCCAGTTGCTTGCTTGATTCTGCTACAACCCAATATATTAAAATGCCCACAAGCCTTGGACCTGGTGATGTTTAAAGGAATAAATCCTTGTGGAGCAGTGTCAGAACTCAAGAATCCTGCAGGAATCTCAAGAGTGTCGTGATTCACTTCGACCGCTCTCATGAATTTCCCACAAGAATTATTACGGTTGTTGTATAATATTATAACTTCATGATCACATACAGGTAGTTTAAATGAATGGCACAGATCTCAGTCAAAAAAGTGTCTGCTGCCTATTGTCTCTGTAGTTCCCCACCTGAAGCATTTTTTCAGAGAGTTCACATTTCTGATCAGTGGCAGATGGGAGAAAATGATTAAACTTGTACATAAAGGAGCACATCCTGCAGTCCTACCTCCTTTCTTATTCTGGCACTTCTCCCTTTGACTTCAGTCCAGCGTAAGAAGTGTGGAAGGACAGCTGGATCTGTAGCAAAGATATTATTGTCAACTTCCTCTACATTTCTCAGAATATTTTTCACAGACGGATTACTGAAATGTAAAGAATATTTTCCCCATCCAATTTCTTGTTTGTATTCACCATCTCTAATGAGATTCCACAATGCCAAAATAATGCATTTTGAATTTATCATTCAAAGCAATATTTCACAATAACTGTGTTTCAAAAGGAGCAACAGGATCCAGAAGACTTGACACTCAGTTGATACAGGTGAATTCTGTTTTCTTGAGACTCTTGGCTTGAGATTATCTATATCTGGATGATTGTGAGTAAATCCTGTAATCTATTTGTCCATCTGTTTCAAGATAATAATTTGTCTTCGTCAACTATTTCTGGAAACTCTAGTTAAAATTAACTAACTTTGTAGCTAGTAAGTAGTATTGTGAATACTGTAAAATGCATATGGAGTACTCTGGCCACCTCAAGGAAAGTAGTTTACATTAAAGAACAATCATGGTGAATCATATCACATGGATTTGCCTACTTTTAAAGGAGATAACTTGTTTTCGCACTCTGATAAACAATTGAAGTTAGTCACTACTTTAACGTTGTATACCTTTCCTGTTTATAAGCAGTAGCAAGAACAGCCAGGAAATTATTTAAAAAAGCTTTTTCAGTTTTGGAATACACACTTCCAGACTTTGTCTTCTACAATACTGACTCACCTTATACTTCATGTACTTTGGATATTTGGATTTTCTTTTACTTTTTATTCTAAACTGTTGGGATCAGAAATACTGATAATCTGTAAATATCTGTATGCAAATAAGGCATGGCAGTTTATCCATTAACAAATGTGGATTTACTAAATATAAAACCTCAAAATTCCAGTAAACTCAGTGGAAGAAGAATGATGATCCCATAGCTTGATTATCTGGGCACAGTTTCCTTTTCTGCCTGTATGTTTCCTGTACGATTTAGAGAGTCTGAGCTTCATAATACTTCCCTTCTAGGTACCTAACTGAAGCATCTATTGCTCTAGATTGTCTCTATAATCAATGGAGAAAAATAGGCACCTGCAGGGTGCCTATAAAATATGTTTATCCATGCTTGAGATAGGATGTCAACAGTGTTCTAAATTCTGAACTTTGCTGCCTGCTGAAAAGTGTTCAAAAGTAGGAGGGATTTATTAGATTTTAGGTATTTGATTTTGATAGGTGACTAACTTCTTATGTGGATCTTAGCCTCATTTTTTCCTGAGTCTCTTCCTCATTTTTAAAATAGGAATAATAATAATGTTCTCATAATATTACCTTGGTGCTGACATCTAGGAAAATAATTAATAATAAGTCACTGGTGAACTTAATCCAATGAAGTGTGAGAAGACAGACAACAGCTTCTTAATGACACTTTTATGGACAGTAAAAAAGACAGAATTTCAACACAGATACAGTAGTTGCAATCAAGAATTTAGTATTATCACCTTGAGAGCATAGCGAGGATTTAGCAGAATAAAATATACTGCACCTTGCTGGTTGGGGCATAACCCATGCAGATTGAATGTAAATGTAATAGCTTAAGTAAGCTTGACTGAGGTCCAAGCATTTCTTCAAGAGGAAAAAAAAAAAAAAAGAGGATTAAGTCACTGCAAGAATGTCAGTGCTCTTGTGTAGACTACCTCAGACCTATTCCCAAATACGTTATTTTGTTCTGCAGAAAAGCCAAAGTTTCCCTCTTGGGCTTTTTAATGAATTCACTGAACTGTTCTCATAATCAGAAGTACATAGAGTTTTTCTTAGTGCTGACGATATTATTCATTCTTATGATTCACCATTTGTATATAATGTCATGTGTATTCACGGTTTCCATCACAGTGCACGGAGATGCATTGTTGGCCTATAGTTTTTCAATTCATTATCCCAAGATAGATAATGCCGTGAAAGGGCACTGACCATTTAGTGGAAATATATTTAGAGGCAGAGGGAGAAAAAAATATAAAAGGAGAGGGTGGCTATAACTCCATGAAACTCAGAGAAGTTTCAGTGATTATAGGGTAGAAATGACTGGGAGATCTGGGAATAAGAAGGAATAACAAAAACAAAGTTGGATGAATGCTGGCCTAAATAGGAACAATCAGGTAGCAGAATAAACAGTAAGGAGGTAAAGGTGTGACTCAGCATAGGCTGGTGGATTGTAAGAAAACAATTGGATAAAATTACGCAAAAGAAAACATAGGCTGAAAACCTCTGAACTTTTCTCAATAGTGAGCTTTATTAAACTAGAAATAGCCTTCTGGGAAAGTCAGTGGAAACAATGTTAGCTGAACCACCATTACAGAAGGGAAAAGCTCTGATTGCAAGGTGAAATTTTCCACTAGAAATAGATAAATGGGTTTACCTACTGTTTCTTCATTATGCAGCTGAGGAAAGTATAAGAAAGAAGGAAAAATATAAATTGGGAGGGGAAGATTCAAGTGTGATTCCCAGACTTACCATGGATTTTTTGGGAGAACTCGATTCAATCACTAACACTCTCATTTATAGACCGAGAAATTAATTCCACTACTATGTAGAATGTTATGCTTCAAGAAAAAAATAAAATTAAAAAATTCTCCTTAACTAGGATGAATGGTGACATAATGCACCAAAATGAAATACTGTGGGAATAAAACAGGCAATGCCCTCCTGTTCCCTTGGTACTCTTGCGCTGTTCACTTGGCAACCACCTTGAGTCAGAACACTGGGACATCCTTCCAGCAGGTGCAATTGGGGCTTGCAGTGCTTCCTCCATGGTAAGCAGGGCAAAACACAGATGGGGTTTAACATTCAGCCTGGTCTTTCCTTCCTCAGTAACAGCTCTTGTGCCTTCTTTAAACTTGCTCACACTTCTTTATTGCCTCGGGGAGGGCTGCATTGGGCTTCACAGCAGAGGCTGGTGAGGGTTGTAGGACTTGGGGAAAAGGAGAGGCAGCTTTGCAGCAGCTTTGCAGCCTTGTTCCCCTTGGACTTTGTGCTCTGGGAGGTCCATCTCCACAGCAGCTGCCAGGAGGAGCAGAGCGGTGACCTGTGCCTCTGCCAGAGCTCCTGTGCTGAGCAGTGTGAGCTTCACTCAGAGGAAACCTGCGCCGCACCCGACTTCTTCGATAAACAGAGATCCCACACATGTCCCCACTGCTTGAACTGTCACGCTTGCTGAATTTTTGCTGCCCTATGGGCAACCTGTGAAATGAATACTCCTCACAGCCTGCAGCCACTTGCATGACAAGGAGCCACTGAATATGTTTCTGCCTCAAGCACCTGGGTCTTTACTGAGATATGTGAACTGGCCTTGACTGCTTTTTCCTCTGTTTGATATTGCAAACTATTCAGGTTCCTTATTCGTTACTCTATTTGCTTTCTGCTCGGCATGTTAGCAGAGAGCGCCGAGTGAAGCAGGTGTGAGTAAGAGGAGCAAATTAAGGAAGTAATAGATCTTAGAATTTCACTAACTCTCAAACCTCCTGCTAAGTCATGGCATTTTTGAGCACACAATTTTAATTTTACTTCACAAAGACTTTTCTCTAACAACCTGTCTTCACACACTACATTTTTTCCCCCCATCAATCACTGCTCTTACAGAGTCAACTGCTTTGACTAGTCTGCACTGCAATTGCAGGCATTTCATTATGGGAGCATCACTATCAGTGACTGTGCCTCTGTAATATGACTTCTTGTCCTCAGAATTGCACAGACCTGTTCAGTTGTCAATACTGTGCCCTAGGGCTTATTTGACTTAGCTTAACTCTATTGTCATACTGCAAAATTTCTCTAGGTTGATAGGTGCAATCAGGAATTGGTAAGACAGGAAGTTGGCTCTCTAACAAGATCTCTTGCTTATGTCTCATAGGATTCTAATAGTGGTTGTGCCTAGAATTCTCGTGTGCAAAGAAGTCATATGGCACGAGGTGCTGCGCTCACAGGATGTAAAAGACAGTCTGTCCTGAACAGCTCTCAGTCTAGGGAGGCAGGAAAAAGAATCGGAGAAGTGTTTGCTGATGCAAGGTGAGCAGCAGCACAGTAAGTGCCAGTATATTGGTATAGAAAGCAGTTAAATCTTAGCTCGGTGTCATTACCGAGTACCAGGACCACAAGTCATTCTTTTTTCCAGTCTCATTTTAGTATTTCATTCAGCTATGTTCAAACAGGATTTATGCAGGCATAGTAGATACAGCTGCCTGCAACAATGGTGACCTACGAAAGAATTCTCAATACCTTACTATAGTGAACTGTATCTTCAAAATAAATCCAAAACTAAATCTGAAAAAGACTACCTAAAATCTTCTATGACCTTCTAATTTGCCTTGAGAATTGTCAAAGAAACTTGAATCCGTGACCGTTAAGTTTTGGGCTGCAGATAATGCTTGAGAAAGAGCCAGATGTTAAGATATGGCTGGATATAAATGTTGAATTTATTGATCTGCAGCAAACTTGCAAATAGGCCTAGTTTTTCTACACAGCATCACCAATCAGATGCTAAAAGGTGCTACAAACTAGCACTAGTGGGAGCAGGAGCTTGACTACCTGTGTATAAAAATATTTTAATCCTAAATTACGGTCAAGATCTGAGTTTGCCAATCTGCTCCTTCCTTATGTATCTGAAAAAACAGATTCCAACAGAAAACACTAAGGGACAGTGGTATGCCCCTCATATGTGTTGCTTGGATCTCCAGTGCTCTTAAATAATAGCCTGAGGCAGGAACTACAGATAACTAAGACAGAATTTAGTGCACTGCCATAATGTAATAAAGGTCACTTCCATACGGTATGAAGGCTTGTTTTTGCTCTGACTCAGTATCTCACCAGCATACAGGGTAAATGGAGTATGCAGTGCCGAACAAAATCCTCTTTTCAGACCACTGAGTAGCAACAGTGTCAATGTGCTATGCTGAACATACCACCTCCAAGACTTCTGTTGGGGACATACTATCCAATGAAACTTGCCTGACAGAGCTGTGTATTTTGAGTCTACAAACTCATCTTCCTGAGCAACTTCTTAGCATTTCCTAGTGTGCTGGGTACTGAATTTAACTTTTTTTTTCCTAGAAACAAAATTAAGCAAAACGCAACCTCACTTCTCAATCATTTTCTGAAGTGCAAGCAAGATAGTTTGTGAGCTCACTGTTAAACACACATGTAGACATGTGCAGAACAGAAGCCAAAGTAAAGAGTTCAGTCTAGTGATCATGCATATAACTCCTTAAATATGAATATGACCAGTTCCTTGTCTTTTTTTTTTGCTTTAAATTTATGCAAATTACATGAATAATTTCCAAATCTCAATTCTAACCAATAGGTGGCACCAACATTTTCTATTTTCTTCATGATGCATTTCCAGTAACTGGATTTAAAATCTGCTCCAGTTCTAAATTATCTGTTCAATTAAGGCAAATTCTGTAGTTTAGTGGGATTTTTTTTTCTGCAGATTGCGACTGATCAGCGTGCAGTGGTACATGTGTTCTTTAAGCACTTCAGAAACTTTGCGTGCTATGTTTTACTAGATACACTACCCATAATTCAGACTGCTGCTCTCTTTCATATGGTGGGAATCATTTTAACAACACTTCATTGGAGTCTGAGTTTGGAGTGATTTTCTTGATACTTGATGGGGTCTTCAGACCTTTCCAGAAAAATGTTACTGTATTATCAATTTAAAAAAATATATCTTTCCTTTGCCTCCTCTATAGGTAATAAAAAAGAGAAAAGTAGACTTGTAACAAAAGCCAAGTTGTATTTTTTTCCTTTCTTATGATTGTATCATTGTAGCCTTTCCAGTTAGGTTTCTACTGAGAGTAATTTAATAGCTATTCCCTGAGAAGTTTCAACTGTGTGAATTTTATAGTCATTTTGTGGAGTGCCACATTAAAACTCTGCCACAGGAAAAGACGCTGAAAGCAAATACAAACACGGTGGCAGCAAACTCTCTTAATTGCTTCAAAATGCTTTCAGTGCCCTCTTTAGAATTTGGACCCTTGTTCACAAATGGCAGAGCTAGTAAACAATACATTTTATCTCTGCATTAGAGTACAATGCTTTTAGTGTAGTTTTCTGATCATAGCTAGTCTGGTTCAGCTTATTCCCAAAGGCCAGAAGACTTTAGTTTCCCAATTAAGATTTGTAGATAAGACCATTTTCTTATTTTCTTCTTTTGACCTTGTTACAGGACTGTGTTTTCAGGATTGCAATAGTCATTCTGTGAATCTTAAGAACAGCTTTATGGCTTCTATATTTTTGGGGATATGAAGTTTCATTCACAGGCTATTTCCTATTTACCTGAATTCACAGCACTGCGGATCAAGGAACTGCAATGCCATTTCATGTAAAATATTCAAAATTTTCAAGTTAAAAGCCTACCTACTTACCTGCCTCTGTACACATATAATTTTAAAGTGCTTATTCATGTGCTGATTTGGGGAAACAACATCTAAAGAACACTGTGAAAACAAAACATATAGGCTGAGTTGACTGCCAAGCTTAACGGAAGTTTGGGTACCCAAATGCTAATTACATGGAAGTTAGTCTTCTCCTAGCATAATTTATACATCTGGCTTGTAATCTTTATGTCTTACTTTTTCATTAATTAAATCAAACCTCCTTACTGATTCTGTACCATCTTGCTGCTTTTTGAATATTCATTTCCCCAAACCACATATTCACAGACTTCTCAGGTGATGAGAATTATTTCCACAGTTGAGCTCTAGGATCACAAACACAACATGGAAGAGCAGAAGCAGAACAACTCCTAAGAGACACAAATGCACCAGGAGTACTCCATACATCCTTGATGACCTTATGGTCAAGTTTTGCTCACACCACACTGGTTGACAGGTTGATTTAAAATCCATTGGCAACATCAGAAGATGACATTTGACTTAATGTAGATCCTGAATTACTCTGATGTCTTCAGTGGTGTTCATAAGCACTAACCTTTACACCTTTACAAGGTGAATAAGAATGAGATATCACTTTATTCAGTCTTTTTAAGAAAAGTACTCTAAGCAGCCATTATCCCCAATTCTTAAAAGGTTTAACATTTTACTTACCTTTATTTATTATATTGCCTTAATTCACCTTCCCTTCTATATGTTGAACTTTCTAGAGTTTTCCATTTCTCTACAACTGAATGATTCCAAAGCACTCACCTAAGACTGACATTTGTTTAATTTGGGATTTTACGTATCCACCCTGTATTGCAAAAGTAGTCTGTGTGATGCAATTTTGTTTTCAGCAGGAGACTTTGTAAAAAAATATTGAGTAATCAGAACGTATCTTTCTCCTTGTGTGTGCTTAGAAACATTACAGGTCTGTCTGACAAAAAGAATTTGCCTTTGGACAGCAATTTAGCAACACACCAAATACCTTGAGTAGGGGGGGGGCATAAAACTTTGATGGTATTTCACAACCAAAAACGGATAAATATAGAACTTCACAATCCATTTTTTTTTTTTATATTAGGGCGATGTTTGAAAACTTTCACTTTCAGGTTTAACTAGTCCTGGACAGGTGCTCTAGGGAAGTTTGGAAGAAGGAATAAGAAACTTTCTTTTCTTGTACTCCGTGGAGGAGTTGTTGGAAGAAGAGCTGTGCAAACACAAGATACTCTTTCCACACTTTGCCTTAAGACTAAACAGGCTTTGTTTAGTAATGATAGACTTAAAAAAATAATAAAATAACATAAAGGGGTAAAGGGAAACAAATAAAGGGAGGTTAAGGTAAAGACTGCTTAATACGATTCGATATGCTTCTCAAATGTGTCCTAAAAACAGTGCAATGAGCATGGTTCAGAAACATCATGGAATTAGAGTGAGTCTTAGTGGTGATGCTTTCCAAAGAAATCTATAAGAAAAATTCTTATTCACATCTTCCAAGTGTGATATAGGGTCTCAGGGTCCAACAGAACTGTGTGGTTGACCTACAGCCCATATAGGATGTACATCAGCATTTACCTGCCATCTATTTGTAGTTATGCTCTAGTCGGTATGGAGAAGACTGTGTAAAAGGGGTTTACATGTTCAGGAGCAGAAGACTAAGAAAGCACTCTCTTCCACTGAGTTTGAATGTTTTCAACCAAGTGGTACAATTTGGGTCTCCTTCTGCTGTGGGCAGCCAAAAACAGTTTGTCAAAGAAGCTTTGACTGCTTTTGGATGATCTTCTGAGATACCTAAAGTCAATGTTTTTACAATGTCTTTCCAATGACTTTCCAATGTCTTTACAATGTTTATACAATGTCTTTCCATTTAGCCTCTGTTCAAATGCTGGAAAATCCCAGACTTTCCCAGCAGTCAACACTGGAAATAACTGAATTATCTGCTTAATAATAATATAAGAGTAGATGGGACAAATGTGAGTTTCTGGATCAGGCACAGAGCCTGATATTTTAGAGCTAGAGCCTTATAGTTTTGTATGCTCAGGAGCAGATGCTTCCATGAAGGGAATCCAGCTTTCCAGTTGAGTATCTTTGCTCAATCTCCTGCATCTCCTGCAATCTCCTCCAGTAGGTGAGGAATATCCAGGGCTGGCAACTCTGACCTCAAGTTTTTGCACAAGGTCGCTTCTGCCCTGACTCATTCTCCTCAGTGCTAATGCAGCAGAGATTTTCTTTTTTTCTAGGAACTAAACACCTAAAAATGCTGTTTGGTGCTTGGTAGGGTGAAAGCATTCCCAAAACAAGGTTCATACCCAAATTTGGAAGATAGAAATCTCTAAAAAATGTGCTATCTATGGCTTAATTATATACAGTTAATGCAATCCATCTCCTCTGACTCTCAGCATCTACAGTCTAGGTAGCTACATGGGAGCTACTGATTCTGGGCTGACTAGAGAGAAATAGATGCTTTTAAAGAGTGAGTCATCTAACCTATTTTAGACACTTCTTTTAGGATGAGGCAAGTGAAAGTCTAGAAATACCTTTTTTCTTTCTTCCCCCTCCCCCCCCCACCCCGACTGTAAAAAGAATATAGATCAGAAATTTCCCATCTAAGCACAGCTGATCTTGGGAATCCTACTGGATTGTAATTTACATTATCCAACTCTGTCAGTAACTGAGAAGGTAATAGTAACATTTACAATAGAAGAGATAATCTATGTAGAGGTGGTTCAGCTGTCTGTAAAGGAACAAAGAAGAGGTGCATTTGTTTCCTCTGAACTCAGACTACATGTTTGTTTGTTACAGTTTTGCCCAAGTATCTGTTGTCCACAGTTCTTAACCAACAATCAAGTGTCACTGCAGGTAACTGTAAGAGGGAAGGCAGAATTTGCATCTAACAAACTGAGTGGGTGGGGAGGTAATATTTGCTCTCTTTTTGACCAATAATGGAAAAGTGCCATGTTGCTAGTTTGTATCTGAATATTAGGTTACTGATGATTTGATTACTTTCAAAGAAAAGGCTGAGGTTTCAATAAATTCAGTGGAGTGAGATGGGTTCTGGTACCCATACATACAGCTCTTTCTCTCCAGTGGCTGTAGGAAGCCTGCTTAAGTCAGAGGTCAAATCACGAGGCAGCTAGGAAGACATGAGGAATCCCTGGGGCCTCCAGCCATGCCACATCAAGTCTCCATCATCACATCTTCTCTCCAAGAGACTTATAGCTTTAACTGTCAGTTTACTCAACTTGAATTGCAGTGATGCTCTTGCACAAGAGATAAGTCCCCATCTCCCTCTCCTTCTGAGCAAGTACAGGTGACTAAAGTTAAACATCTATGAATTTTTCAGGCTAAGTGAGCAGTCACTACAGGATACTGGACCCTTGTTTGGATTTTCAGACTGTGTTATGTGTCAGAAATCTCACCAGTTATCATCACACTCTCTATTAAGATGTCTCAGTACAGTTCACAGTTCTAGCCTTTGATTCCAAAGGACTGTCATGCAGAGGTTGTGCATTGAACTCACATTTTTATATAGATTATTCTTTCATCTGGGGATTCTTTAAGTATTTTTAGCTGATCTAGGAAATATTACATTAACATCTCATGTACACCTGAAATTTCTCTATTCTCAGAAAAGTTTAAAAACCACAAACACAGCTGCTTTAGTTTTATTAATATTAAATTAAGAGATGTGAGGATATTCTTATAGCACTAGATCTATCACAGTTATCCCATATTTGAGAAATTTGGTTTGTATCTTTGTTGTCAGCAATGCAGGATGAAATGAAGTGTATTCATATCTTAAGCTCCTAAAAATGTAAGTCATCTTTGCATATCAAGTAGATATATCTTGGGTGGCTGCCGAAAATATTTAATCTGCACAAAAGTTTCATTATTGATGCAGCATTGTTGCTAAAGATAGAAAGTCAGCTGCAGTCGGTCATATGTACTTAGACTGTCTGGCACAAACTTTTATATATCCTAGCTTTCTCTAACAAATGTTCCACTGTCTATCAGGTTGCTGTGATACTACTTTATGAAATATAACAGGAAGTAATGAGATTGAAACCTGTGGAATATAGCCTCTGATTTCTTCCCCTAGAAAGTGCTTGGAGAAATTCTGCTGCTTTGTCAGATTTGTCAGGATTTTTTTTTCTTGCATTTATATGCTGTTCTTGACTATTTGCTACAAATTCCTTGGATGATTAGTTTTCAGCTTCTAGGCTGTTTGTGAATTGCTCAAACTATCCTGAGTATTCACTACTCACATTCTGTGTTTAGTCTAAGAATTAATTCAAATGATCTGATTTTGTGTGTTATGCACCCATCAAGCTGTTTCCAGCTCCTGCACTGAGCATGGCACATTGCTTGCTGCATTTCCAGCAGGCATGGTCTGAGAAAGCCAGGAGCCAAAGACACCACCATTGACCTTGGTCGTCTGCTTGAATAGCCATTGTGCTCTTCGCAGTTAAAAATATGGGCTTTATTTCTGATTTATACTGTATGGATTTAGCTTCCAGTTGTTGGTTCTTATTATGGCATCTGGAGCTTGTCTATAAGCTGGCTTATGTGACTTAATGACTTCCCCATATGTGACACTGCCATTTATTTCACTCCTGGATTCTGTCAGCTCTTAACCAAGCATTAACCTCAATTGGTTGTGGTATGGGGGACAAGGGTGTGAGGCACTGAGATACCCTTCACCTTTTTTTAACACTGTCTGTGGGAGCTCACATCCAAGCTGCCTTTACAATTGACAGACTATATTCAGGTGAGGGTGGATCCCCTCCCTGTATCTTCCGGATTTTCTGGGATATTTGGCTTTTTATTTGTTTTTCTTTGTTTGCTTTATTTTTCCTTTTCCTTTAAGCAGTTTCTAAGTACAGAGGTGGAAGTTAAAATGCATAGCTGCCTGCACACAGACACTTCCAGTGCAGCTTGTGTCTGTGGCAGCATAACAAGAACTCTCCATATGAAGGCACACCTGAGTAGTTAGCAGAGCTGTAGGTACAAAACATCACCTGCTCTGTTTCCATAACTGCAGTTTCAATGAACTGTGACTCATGCTCACCAACCTGTACTAGACGCAGGGGGTTAAAATGCAATGCTATTGATCTACCACTGTGTAACTGATAAGTGTGAAAGGTTTTAAAAATACATGTAGCAGATATAAAAATAAATACCTATTGGTACAAGTGCCTTTGAAGCTTATGATAAGTTATCTCACATGGAAAGGTGCAGGGCTGAAGTTTCCATTCTCCCCACCCTTCCGCGAGTCCCCTGCTAAGACAAGGGATTTTCGCATTCCAGGAAATATTTTAATCACTTATGTTCCTTTCAGTGGAGTCAAAAATGAACAGTGAAAGAGAGACAAAGCATGAAAGACCTTTTACAAATTTTAATTTATTTGAATTAGATGCAATAATCAAAGGTTAATTTAAGTAGGGAAAAGATTTTGAAAGATTTAGGGGAGAAAGAGAAAAATCATACACAAGCTATCGTAAAGAGCGATAGAGTAGTAAAATAAGAGGCTAACAGTGTGAATCAAAGGAATGGATAGAGTCAGGATAGTGCATGGAATTTATAGGTGGTCTATGTACAGAACCTTTTTTTTTGAGAAGCATACTGCTTTTACAAAGAAGGAAAATGTTATTATCGACATTCTTTGGGGAAAACACAGGCTCAGAAACTGAGACTGAACTGATTATATGCTGAAGAACAAAGAGAACTGCTAACGGAACTAGGTTTCCTGGCTCCCACTCCTGTGGGTTTTTTTTTTTTTTTTTTTTCTTTTTTTGGCTTTATTTTGTTTTCTATTGGACCTTACTGCACTTTCTTTTCTTTTCTTTTCTTTTCTTTTCTTTTCTTTTCTTTTCTTTTCTTTTCTTTTCTTTTCTTTTCTTTTCTTTTCTTTTCTTTTCTTTTCTTTTCTTTTCTTTTTTTAATTCTTCTTTACCAGGTATTGTACATTCTACTGTTTGCATAATGCAAAAGAGGAAGCCTGTCTTTCCTGGGTATATTTCTTCACAAATATGCTTTAGGAAATTAATTGAAAGTGGTCAGAAGCAGGAGGGGACTTACTGCAACACAATTAGCTGAGAGTAGTCTATACTCATAGAATACTTTTTAATTAGAGTTTTTAACTAGTTTAAACTGGAGTAAAAGAAAGCAATGATATAATAAAGAGGGAATCTGGACAGTGGGCTGTACCTTAAGGAGAGATGCAGAGCATCTTCAACGTGCACATAGATTATATTGCTGCCTTGGGCTTCGCATGGGGTTACATTACACTAAGATGACACCTGTCCTTTGGCTTGCCTTCCTCGAAGCCTTGCTGGTGATATCTTTGCTCTGCAGGCATCCAGCTTGCACTTGGGCTCTGTGGGCTCTTTCTTCCACCTGCTTGTAGCCTGAGCCCCAGCTGTCCCCAACCTGCCTCTCCAGAGCTTGTGCTGGTGGCCAAGGGCTGCTGCTCTCTGCTGACAGCTGCTTGCCCCACCTCGTAGTTCCTTTTGTTTTATGCTTGCTCCCTTTCTCTTTACATATTTATATGTACATGTAATGTATGTAATTTTATAATAACCTTGTAATGATTTATCTGAGAAGCAGGGCATTCTAGTTTGGAACCTCTCATATCTGTAGCTTGCCTTCCCCGTGGCACAGACAGAATCCAATCTTATTTTCTTTCATGTTTCAAAGTAAGGGCAATTTATTTAAAGCCCCTGCGGAGCTGTTTCTTTTCTCTGCGGAGGTTTTTATGGTGTACCTATCTCAGCATGGTACAAATTTCAGTGAGGCTCATTTCCCTCCCGCCCACTGTTGTGCAAGCATTCAGAGTCAGGGATAGGCATATTTTATAAATTAAAAAGAAATCAGTCAGTACATTGAACCAATTAGTGTAAATGAGTTCAACAGACAAACAGGCAGACAGAGTTCATTGTGCTGTTTGTCTTTTCCTGCCCCACAGCCTTAAGTGTAGTACAAGAGCTAAATGAACAGAGTGAAAAATGACCACATATAATGGGCCAGATTCTAGCCTCAGTGACAGAGTTGTAAATCCAGAATAAGAACATAGAAAACAGCCATCCTGGGTGAGCGTGAAAGTCCTTTTAGCTCAATCTTGGCTTCAAGAGTAGGCAAAAGCAGAAGCCTAGGACTAGAGGAAGACAAATAAAGGGATATTTCTCCTGCTATAGTCTCCAAGCTGATGGTTGATTTAAGAGAGTCAGAGACCGTAGTTGATTTTAAAGTTTAATAGCCACAACAGATCCCCGCTCCGTGATCTAATCGTTTCTTCCATTTGTGCATGTTTTCAGTCCCCCTAACATCCCAAAGCAGTGTGCTCTACAACTTCATGATGCTTTTTGTGAAAAAAAAAATCAGGCATTCAACCAGCTGCCTGATAATTTCACTGCCCCTTCTTGTACTGTGAGAATAAGGGACCATATCTTCCTGCTCTCTATATCTGTGCCATTTGTAATTTTATGGTAATTTAGCTGATGTCACTGGAGGCCCTTTAAGCTGACACCTCTGTAAAGCAAGGTCAGAGCCTTGTTTTTTAGAGGAATCTGATTAATTCAAAAGTCCAGCTGCTAGCTTTGTCAAGAAAATCTCCCCAAATAGGGGAAAGGGAAAAAGGTTAGGGGTATGTAACCTGGGTGGTGCCCGGAGATACTATGCATTTCAAACACATCACATTTCCAGACACCACGATGCCAGATGGCACAAAGCGAGGCACATTCCTTGCTGCACCTGTTCTGCAGGTACGGCTGGGGCCAGGCTTGCATTCTGGTATGCAGAATTTGCAGCAACCCTCAAGGGGTTAGAAAGTTTGTGCTTCCTAGACATTAGGAGTGAAGCTGCACCTGGCTCCTGGAATCCTTTGCAACTGCTCTCCAGCTATAGCCACACTGTCCTTTACAGTCTTCTGTGCCCTGGACTTCCTCAGAATAACCTTGTAGGATGCAGTGTCACTTACAATTATCATTAGGTTAACTTCACACTTAGGATTGCTCCAGCCTAATGAAGCTTGTGTTTTCCAACACGTATTCAAAAAGTCCATTTTGTGTGACCAGCATCACCATATTCCTATGCTAGGCCCCTGTGCCTCTGTCTCTTTGTATACACAGTTCTTCAAATATCATCATATAAGCTGCATACACTGCTAAATTTGCCAAGAGCTAGGACCCCAAGCACAGTTTGTTTGTAGGAGGAGACCTACATATTCCTGTCAGTATCACCAGAGTACACAGAGAATTTCAAGTCTGATGTCGTACCAATGCGATGATCACTACTTACTTACCCAGTTGTTCTAGATATAGAACAACTATACAGGTGGGTTAACAGTTGTTAACCCGCCTGGATGCCACCCTGTGCCATGTGCTCTACGTGTCCCTGCTGGAGAAGGGGGGTTGGACTAGATGATCTCTAGAGGCCCCTTCCAACCTTGAGCATTCTGTGATTCTGTATTTTATTGTCCTGTTGTAGGACAGGAGTTAGATTAGGAGAAAGAAGGAAAGAAAGAAAGAAGAGGAAGGAAGGAAAGAAGGAAGGAAGGAAGGAAGGAAGGAAGGAAGGAAGGAAGGAAGGAAGGAAGGAAGGAAGGAAGGAAGGAAGGAAGGAAGGAAGGAAGGAAGGAAGGAAGGAAGGAAGGAAGGAAGGAAGGAAGGAAGGAAGGAAGGAAGGAAGGAAGGAAGGAAGGAAGGAAGGAAGGAAGGAAGGAAGGAAGGAAGGAAGGAAGGAAGGAAGGAAGGAAGGAAGGAAGGAAGGAAGGAAGGAAGGAAGGAAGGAAGGAAGGAAGGGAGGGACTCCCAGTGTTTGGTGAAGAAACTTTTCAGATCTGCAATACTGATGAGAAACTGGGAGGTAGATGTTTGATGTCATCTACAAAAAGGTATATGGAGTTCCTGTACAATCTTCCTTTATAAAGGGAAGTATTCCCACCTGTCCTTTTAGTGGGGAGAGACAAAAAAGAAAGATCAGGAGTGGGCCATACTGACTGGTTCCAGCTAATCCTGCTACTAAATTATTATTGGCAAATGTGGTCTAATTTTATTTTTTCTATTTTCATAGCAACAGTTTTCTTATCACTTTTTCAGGTCATCCCCTCCCGTTTTGTCAAGTCTCTTTTTTGAATGCATGTTAAGGCTCCTTGTTCCTATTCTTGAAACAATATGACTTGTGCTTTTAGTAAATAACACAAGCACAGCTAGTGAACAGCAACAGACAACTTTTTCTTCCACCCTGTCTGGCTGCACATTGCCATTATATTAAATTCATCACTCATTTCTCAGCTAGAAGAAAGCGGAGGCAGCATTACAAACATACTCATGGTCCATATGATTCTTGAGATTTACTGCAGACTGGGAAGCTGCTTTGAATCTGTGGATATGGCAGATTAACAACTGGCTGCGCCGCTGGGCTTGGCAACAGGGTTTTGGCTGCTATGACTATGGGACTCTGTTTGATGACCAACAGCTAGTGGGGAATGATGGGAACCACCTCAGCAAGAGGGGCACACGTCTCTTTGCCAAAAGGCTGGCCAACCTGGTTAGGAGGGCTTTAAACTAGACAAGAAAGGGGAAGGGGAGTGTCACACAGACACGGCGAACAGTACCACACAGCCAAGGTCAGGTGGCTTCCAGCGGGAGTATGGTAGTGGGGTAATGAGGATA
Organism: Tinamus guttatus; assembly: GCF_059628265.1. Lineage (NCBI taxonomy): Eukaryota > Metazoa > Chordata > Aves > Tinamiformes > Tinamidae > Tinamus > Tinamus guttatus. The sequence continues at coordinate 2,181,101 of NW_028288797.1, forward strand.
GGAAACGATCACAGAGGGTCCTCTTTCACCCCTCCTGGGAAACCTGCAGGCTCAGTTACTTCCCTGAAATGACTGTACACCAATGCACGAAGCATGGGGAATAAGCAGGATGAAGTCTGTGTGAGGTCCCAGCGTCATGATCTCATTGGAATCACAGAGACGTGGTGGGATAGCTCGTACGACTGGAGCGCTGCTATGGAAGGCTATGTGCTCTTTAGGAAGGACAGGCTGGGAAGGTGAGGTGGTGGAGTTGCTCTTTATGTGAGAGAGCAACGGGAATGCATGGAGCTCAACCTGGGAGTAGAGGATGAGTGAGTTGAGAGCTTGTGGGTAAGGATTAGAGGGCAGGCTAATGTGGGAGACACTGTGGTGGGTGTCTGCTACAGGCCACCTGACCAGGATGAGGAAGTTGATGAGGCCTTCTATAGTCAGCTGGATGTTGCCTCACGGTCACAGGCCCTGGTTCTCATGGGGGACTTCAACTACCACGACATCAACCAGAAGGACAACACACCCAAGCACAAGCAGTCTTGGAGGTTCCTGAAGAGCATCGACGATAACTTTTTGATGCAGGTTGTGGACGAGCTGACAAGGACAGGTGGGCTACTGGACCTCAGTAACATATGGGGGGGGACTTGTAGGAGATGTGAAGGTGGGGGGTAGCCTTGGCCGCAGGGACCATGAGTTGGTGGAGTTCAGGATCCAACGAGCAGGAGGCAGGGCTGTAGGTAGCCTTGCAATCATAGACTTCAGGAGGGCCAACTCAGAAGAATCCCATGGGCTAGAGCTCTAGAAGGAAGGGGGCCCCAAGAGAGCTGGTTAGTTTTCAAGCAGCACTTCCTCCACGTCCAGCAACAGCACATCCCTGTGTGTAAGAAGTCAGGCAGAGGGGGCAGGAGACCTGCGTGGATGAGCAGGGAGCTTGTGGCAATGCTCAAGCTGAAGAAGACGGTGTACGGAATGTGTAAAAAAGCACAGGCCCCCTGGGAGAAATACAGGAAAATTTTCAGGGAATGCAGAGGTGCGACAAGGAAAGCTAAGGCATGTTTGTAAGGCAATCTGGCGAGGGATGTTAAAAATAATAAGAAAAACTTCTTCAAATATATTAACAGCAAAAGGAAGATCAGGGAAAACGTGGGTCCGCTGGTGAACGGGATGGGCACCCTGGTTACGAATAACACAGAAAAAGCAGAGTTGCTGAATGCCCTCTTTGCTTCGGTGTTTACCAAGGGCAGCCTTTTAGAGCCCCAGGCCCTAGGGACAAGAGAAGAAGCCTGGAGAGGGGAAGACTGGACCTGGGTAGAGGAAGATTGGGTCAGAGAGCACCTAAGGAAACTGGATACCCACAAATCCATGGGCCCTGATGGGATGCACCCCAGAGTGCTGCGAGAGCTGGCGGATGTCATAGCTAAGCCGTTCTCCATCATCTTTGAAAGACCCTGGAGAACATGGGAGGTGCTGGAGGACTAGAAGAAGGCCAATGTCACGCCAGTCTTCAAAAAAAGGCAAGAAGGAGGACCCAGGGAACTACAGGCCAGACAGCCTCACCTCCGTCCCTGGAAAAGTGATGGAACGGCTTATACTGGCCGCTGTCTCCGGGCACATGGAGGACAAGAAGGTGCTCAAGAGTAGTCAGCATGGATTCACCAAGGGGAAATCTTGCTTGAATAACCTGATAGCCTTCTATGATGAAATGACCGGCTGGATAGATGAAAGGAGAGCGGTGGATGTCGTCTATCTCGACTTCACCAAGGCTTTTGACACCGTCCCTCACAACATCCTCCTGGGCAAGCTCCAGAAGTGTAAGACAGATGAGTGGACAGTGAGGTGGATTAGGAACTGGCTGGATGGCAGAGCTTAGAGGGTGGTGATCAGCGGTGCCGAGTCTAGTTGGAGGCCTGTAGCTAGCGGGGTCCCCCAGGGGTCAGTTCTTGGTCCGGTCCTGTTCAATTTATTCATCAATGACCTGGATGAAGGCACAGAGTGCTCCCTCAGCAAGTTTGCTGATGACACAAAACTGGGAGGAGTAGCCGATACCCCAGAGGGCTGCGCTGCCATCCAGAGGGACCTGGACAGACTGGACAACTGGGTGGTGAAAAACCTCATGCAATTCAACAAGGCCAAGTACAAGGTTGTGCACCTGGGGAGGAATAACCCCAGACACAAGTACAGGCTGGGGACTGACCTTCTGGAGAGCAGCTCTGCAGAGAAAGACCTGGCTGTCATGGTGGACGTCAAGTTGACCATGAGGCAGCAGTGTGCCCTCGTGGCCAAGAAGGCCAATGGCATCCTGGGGTGCGTTAAGAAGAGCGTCTCCAGCAGGTCGAGGGAGGTGATCCTGTCCCTCTACTCAGCCCTGGTGAGGCCACATCTGGAGTATTGTGTCCAGTTTTGGGCCCTCCAGTACAAGAGGGATGTGGAGCTGCTGGAGAGAGTCCAGTGCAGGGCTACAAGGATGATCAGGGGCCTGGAACATCTGCCCTGTGAGGAGAGACTGGGGGAGCTGGGCCTGTTCAGCCTGGAGAAGAGAAGGCTGAGAGGGGATCTGATCAGTGTCTATAAGTACCTCAAGGGAGGGAGTGAGGAGGATGGTGCTGGCCTCTTTTCAGTGGTGGCCACTAACAGAACTAGAGGAAACGGCCAGAAACTGAAGCATCAAAAGTTCCACAGGAACTTAAGGAAAAATTTCTTAATGGTAAGGGTGATAGAGCACTGGGACAGGTTGCCAAGACAGTCTGTGGAATCTCCTGCTCTGGAGATCTTCAAAACCCGCTTGGATGCAGTCCTGTACCATGTGCTCTAGGTGACCCTGCGTCACGCTAGGTGACCCTGCGTGTGCAGGGCGTTTGGGCTAGATGACCTCTAAAGGTCCCTTCCAACCTTAAGCACTCTATGATTCTATGAATGTTCTTAAATCTGCTTGTCTTTGAAGCTATTCAAGGAATATCACTCTGGTACACAGAATGGAATTTAAAATAGTAAATAAAAATCTACTGCAGAGCATATTAATCCAGGAAAATTAATCTATAGATTTTAGTCAAATATTTTATTTTCTGGACTTTCTGCCAATATGATCTGATTCAAGGGATCTACTGCCATGGAAAGAGTTAGGACTGTGGGAGTATCTTCTGCTCTCCTTGTAGAACAATTATTTAGACTGATTAAAGAAAAAGGGAAAGGAAAGTGTGTGAACGTGTGTGTCAGAGAGAGAAAGAGAAAAACAGTCTTACTGCTTTGTCTTTGATTTCTTCTTAACTGCACTAATCCAGTGTATTTCCCTTTGTGTGTCATAAAATAGCGTCTCTAAAGAGTTTAGTGCCTGAGAGCAGACACATCGACAGCTTTTAGAATTAGTGCTTAATGCATACAGAGTGAATCAACACACCAGGAAACCCTGATTCCCAGGGAAAAAGAAACTCCCCCAAAATCCTTGCAGTTTCTTGGGCCCAAGATGACATGGAGTGACACATCATCAGAGACACAGACTCATAGCTAGGGCTTAAGTTGTTGGGGGGAGTTATCTTATCTGTTAGCTTTATCAAACTAAGAAAGATGGAGGTGGAACCTTGAATGTCTTATTAACTACCAAAATAATTACATCATGGACAAAAACTGGAGATGAAAAGTACTTACATCAATTTCTTTTCTTAGTTTATCTGTTCTGGAAAAAGTCTGTATCTTCTATCAAAGGTCTCTGACAAGTTTCATACTTTGCAGTCTCACTCCTTCTCCTTTTTCAATGTAAAATATATATCTTGATGAAATATATTGATTCTGTTGTTCATTTTTTCATCATCTCATTCATCTCTTTTTGCTGTTTAAATCCTATCATAGGATTTTTTTTCTTAAATATATATATTTTAAATTTCAGAATATTATAATGAACAATAATATTAATGTTATATTCCACATGCATTCAGTTTTTATTCAGGGAGTCAGTCCTTCCTAGCAGTGAATTGGCTGTGATTAGGTATGTGCATATGTGGGATCAGAATCCAGCTGATTTGTAAGGTTAAAAAAGAAACAAGGCAGTAGTAGAGAGAGCAATTGTAGCTGTTCTCAATAGAGAATGTGGACAGAATATGTGAGCTTTCACTAAACCTGAGGTCAGCAACTTTTCTACAGTGGTTTGCCAGACTGGATAGTTTTTTCTTAAATTAAATAAAAGTGGAATTGTCAGAACCGTGGTGTGAGCCAGGAGATGTCGCTGCTGAGGGAGGTGGAAGCTTGTTGGAAATCTCAAAACCTACAAGAAACAGGGTGCTAGAGACCATCTCCTTGCAGCACCTCACACCCATGGATAGGATCCAGGCGTGGACACTGAGGCTGGAGACTGCTTTCCCCTGTAGATACCTGTCTCTTAAGGTACCGCAGCCCCTCACTCTTACCAGGGTACTGGCTCTGCTGGCCACCCACTGACATCAGCCTACAGGCTGCCCACCATGGTCAGCAGGTGCCACACGGTGCAGACAGAAAACCCGCAGGCCAATATCTGAGTCTGAAACTTCCATATCACATCTGCTCCCTTCAAAGCCACTTTGCCTTCAATTTCCCAAGAACCAAATGAGAAGCAGTCTGTGAGAGGCAAAGGCCTTCAGTGACAGCCTCTGAAGAGTTATAGACCCTCCAACACGGTGTGGATGTCTTTGCTGCCCAAGCTTTTCCTTCCCATGGGCAGAGTGCTTCAGGCATTGCTCAAAGATACTGGAGGGAAAAAGGTTTTGAGGAAGATGTAGGAAGGAGTGCCATCATGGGAGCAGTAAGCATGCAAACTGCTGTGATGCTGGAAGATGTACAAGGCCTCTGTGCAGATGAGAAGATGAAAGAGAGTCTTTCATCAGTGGATAGGGAAACACTCAAAGAAAGCTGTTTGTTTGCATAAGAAGACCCAGTAGGAATTACAGAATAAGAGAAAAGGTAGATTTTGATATTTTGAGGGAACGGTTGGGAACTCACTGGCTGCCATCCAGATTTTGTTTCAAACATCAGAAATGATTGTATCTACATAAAGATGCTTGAAATATTTTTTCAATAGGAGAATATCTAATTGCCCTTCCCGACACTTATTTTTGAGCTTCAGCTGTTATTGCATTAAAAAAAAAGAGCCATCATCTTGGCTCCCATGTAAGGTGGAGGAGAAAATACATTGAAGATTTAACCTTTTATTCTTCAGGAGTTCCATGTTCTTGGATCATTACATTATTTTTTTAATGCCCTCTTCCTTTCCTTTTTTCTTTTGTTCTTTTTCCTCTTTCTAAACAAAAGCACTGCACACATCCAAGTGTATGAAATTGTCCACACATAGCATTTTAAAATCTCCTGTTGTATGGGGAAACACTTTTTAAAATGCAGTGTCAGAGAGGCGACACTGCCTTGCCAGGTGTGGAGCTGCAAAGTGGAAAGCAAGTTGTTAACTGCAAGTGACAGAAAAAAGGTAGAAGAAAGGTAGAAGACCAAAACTGCCAGATATTGCATAGGACAGATATTCCTTTCTTTATGTTAGAGTAGCAAGCTTCAGCTATAGGTTCATTAATGTTTCATAGTTTTATCTTCACTCTGGAACAATTCCTCTCTTCCCACTTCACCATCTAAACTCAATTATCTTCAGGTATGTTGTACATATGTGTGTACATAAATATATGTATGTATTTATGTATATGCACTCGTAGACATGTTTTGTGGAGAACTACTCCTATCTGGTCTTGTGTATTTCTAAAAAGCTGTAATTATTATAATAAACACTTGAGCATACTAGCAATGCTACCACTGACCAAGCTATTTAGACACTGAAGTGTTAACACCAGCAAATTTCTTTGCCACTGTGACTTGATGTCTGTCCTCCTCCCATCACAGCTGGCTAGTTACAGCTGACAGCCAGGAAGAAAACAAGGACCTCTCTACATGTGTGTTTGGTTTCCTCAGGGCTATAAATACTGCTTTACACAAGAGAAAAGTTACAAGAAGGAAGACTTGATTTCAATAATCAATCATTTACACTACTGAGATCTGGAAGTGCTGAAAGGGGAGAAAGGGAATTATTTTGATCAGATTTGAGAAGAAGAATCAGAATGACTGATTCAAGCCAAATTAATTTTGGGATAGACTTTCAGAAAGAGCTTTCTGTGTCTTAAGGTCTACTAGGACACCAAACAGCTGTGTTTTGTGGGGTGTTATAAGGCTGGTGCCGTTTGAAAAGTAGCTGGACAGAGAGCTCAAGTATGTACTCTAGAAAACAATCATTTGGCACTGGGATGGAGTAAATGGCTTAATAACATGTCTTTTTCCTTGTCTAATTTCTGTGGTTCCATGATTGATTAACAGTCTTCTGCTTGCAAGGCTAGCATTCAGTGTTAAAAAATCCTGTGGCATGAAATGAATCCAAATTTGGACGGAATGCAGCTAGAAGGGGCTGTATGAAAGTAGTGACAGTGATGCAGCAGAAACCACCCCTGCAATGCAAAAATGAAGTTTTAAGACGGAAAGGTGAGGCAATGTTTTATAAGGAGCTATAGCTAAGTTCTTCCTCCCCACAGTGTAGTCAAAGCAGCCAGCATGCAGGACTGTAAATTCTTTAAATCCTATATCCTAAATCCCTGTTCCTACAAACATCCAGACACAGATGAAACTTGGCTCCCTTGAGGAGATTCATTGACCTGATTGGGACAACTCCCATGTAATAGTATACCCTTTCTGTCGTAAAGCTGGAAGGCCTTGTACAGACATTAACTACATGGCTACAAATCACACAGATGTACCCAGTGACTCACTGGCACAGCATGGCATAGAGCTCAGGTCTAGTAAATCAATTTTTTCCCTTCAGGAAGAAAATGCTTTAGGTGTTCTTACATAGCACTTAAAAGGTGCTTTTTATTTCCAACAAAATTAGTTAAAAATGAAATCTTAGCTGCCACACAACTTGACTTTGCAAACACTTGTTTAAATTATTTTTCCTGATATAAGCAATTCACAAAAGTATGGCTACATTTGTGCTTGTGTATATGCCGGACTGAGGTCTAACTACTCAAACAGAAACAATTGTATGACAATAATCTACAACATGTACTCAAGTAAAGGCACAAGAGTCTGATAATTAAAGCTCTGTGCTGTCAGGCTTTGAGAGATCTTGACAGAAAATAAGAAATCTTGTTCTATCTTCTGCCTGTCTAGGTTTAAGATTATTTAACACCATCGCGGCTGATTTCAGCACATGGTCAATATTCACTGCTACCCATTTGACTTCAGAAATGATTTCATCTATACAGCATCAGAAACAATCCTGAAACTGAAGTATTTCCCTTATTGTCTCTTTGGATTTGGCCTTGCAATAAAGACCCACCCCCCCACACACTTCTGCAGGGCCTTCTCTCTGCTTGCCTGGTGGCAGCAGGATGTTGCTTATGACCACAGATTCACCATTGACACTTCAGGATCTAACAGAAGAGAAGAGCCTATGCTGTGCTCACGTGGAGCTGATAGTATGACTAAAATTGCAAAATCCTCAATTTATGGACCGCCTTCGTGCTTTTGGTATCTCTACCTGCCAATCAGATCACAGAACCACAAAATGGTTGAGGTTGGAAGGGACCTCTAGAGATCACCTAGTCCAACCCCCCTGCTCCAGCAGGGACACCTAGAGCATATGGCACAGGGCGGCATCCAGGTGGGTTTGGAAGATCTCCAGAGGAGGAGACTCCACAGCCTCCCTGGGCACCTGTTCCAGTGCTCTGTCACCCTCACAGTAAAGAAGTTCTTCCTCATAGGGAGTTTAAACTTCCTATGTTTCAGCTTACACCTGTTACCCCTTGTCCTGTCACCAGCCACCACAGAGAAGAGCCTGGCCCCATCCTCACTACAATCACCTCTGTACTTGAACATGTTGATCAAATCTCCTCTCAGCCTTCTCTTTAGACTAAACAGACCCAACTCAGTCTTTCCTTGTATGATGAACACCTCCTGTCAGCATCATGACGCATCATGACGTCTGTATGGGGCAGCGAAGCTTTCCTAGGACCCCCACTGCCCTGAGCAGCAGCAAGTCAAAAAGGATCATCCTGCTACATCTCCTTTGAAAACAGTTCGCACAATGACACTAATAGCAGCTATAATGGTAACAGCAACACAGATATTTCTTTGCACAATAGCAACAATTTAAAAATCTTCATTATTTTCTGCAGTGTCAAACTCTGAGTCAGTATGAAAAATAAAAACTTTTCCTCTATGAAGGTCTCTGGAGGGTAAAAAAAAGTGAAACCAAATCAACCTGTAAGTACCACAGCTTTTAGTACTGCTCTTTTCAGCCTCTCTTAATGACAGGTTTTAACCCTAAGAAGGACAGAAACAAGAGAAGAGGGAGAAGCTTTTACTTTCCAGTTTACCTCAGCCTAAGAAGTGATTTTTTTTGATGATTCAAAATGCACTTTTACAAAATAGGACCCTCCTTGGAAAGTTCCACTATTAACCAGTTTCCCACGGTAAGACTGAAATACTTTTTACTGTGTTCTTCCTTCAGCTGCCCTAACTGCCCAATAAAATACCGAGATAATTAGAATCATCACTTTATCCTATTTATAAATTTTTAGAGGAAACAATTCCTGTCAGAAATAATGAATGTTTCATATTTACAAATTCATTGTTGGTCCCCTCCCTCCCCATCCTTTTCTCACTGGAGAAGAGAATATTTGCTTTTATTATCCATAAAACTGATTTTTTTTTTCATAAAATCTTGCCAAGTCTACACTAGGCACATTTTCCAGCTTAGCAATATCATTTAAGGTTATTTTATTTTAACCACTTTTAAAATATATTGTCATAAACCTGACGCAGATATGGTTATGCTGGGACAGAAAGTGCTTTTGCCTGTATAACTTATTCCACTTGGGAACCAATATTTTCCATACCAGCAAAATTAATCTTTTTTTTTCTCTCTCTCTCTTTTTTATTTTTTTTTCTTTCTTTTGAGCCCAGTAGAAGCTGCACCCACACAAGGATCTTTTGCCAGGACAGTTATATCGGTAAACTTTTCCCCATGTTGACCTGGTCTCCAAAACAGCATTGCATAAATAATACGGACAGGTGGGAGCAATTGCAAGTGAATGCCAAAAAAACTGGAGCCGAGTTCATTCTTGTGTCACAAGCACTGTGCTGGTGCAGTTCTGTCAAGGGTCAGCTATTTTGGGCTGGGTTGAGAAAATTGCAGAAGGTGCTGACAAGCTTCAGCATCTTTTCTTAAATTCTGCTTGAGAAATAACTTTATCTAAAGCTGTGTTGAAAGAGAGTAGGGCCAGATTAGGGCAATTCCTATGTTATAAAGTCAGGCTAGAAGAGATGAAACAAAAGAAGCCCTCAGAGCACAGCTGAAGAAGAGGGAGATGTGAAGAATCCTATTTATTTGAGCCAGGGAAGAGAAGGAGATGTGTGTGCAATGCTGGCAGGGAAGAAAGGAGCAGGATGTGAGCAGGGTCCCCAGCGTGTGCCGCAAACAGTTGTTTTTTTGCCTGCCTCTTTGCTGGACTAGGCCAACGGGAACACATAGCTCTTTGAACACACATCCCTGTGCTGGCTCCCAGGTTTCTTTGGATGAAAATCAAGGTATTGGCTATAATTTAAAAGCCATGACTGGCTTGGTGCCTGGTGGTCTCCAGTATTGCCTCTTCCTCTGCAGTTATCTTAAACTGCAAAGCTACAAGGCTGTTCGCAAAGGCTGGACTCAAGGAGGAGGAAAGTGTGTGCTCTTCCCAGGAGTGGCCTATTTCTCTGGCATCTTCTGCAGAGAAGAGCATCCCAATTTATGCATTTTAGCTTCTTCTTTCTTTCTTTCTTTTTTTTTTGTGTGTGTGTGTGTATGTGTCTCCATATGCATTCATTTTTCCTTGTTTTTAATTCATGTGCATTGGTCATGGAAGCAAAATTTTAACGGATGTGTCTGGCATAAGCAGGGATGACCTGTGCTCTGAACCAGATTTTTTTGAACGATGACAGTTGTTACCAAATATTTCTCTGAACAGCTGTCACATACCCAGATATTGTGATAAATGTCACAGTCTAACCACACTAAATAGCATCTCTTTAGTATTTAACATTAATCTAAGTATCTATTGCTAGAATATTATGACATACATACACTTATTTGTTGCTGTCAGAATATACATGTTGAATACCACATACCATTGCAGATTAGGGGCTGACCTGCTGGAAAGCAGCTCCACAGAGAGGGATTTAGGAGTCCTTGTCGACAACATGAGTCAGCAGTGTGCCCTCGGGCCAGGAAGACCAATGGGATCCTGGCCTGCATCAGGAGGAGTGTTGCCAGCAGGTGGAGGGAGGTGATGCTCCCCCTCTGCTCAGCTCTGGTGAGGCCACACTTGGAGTATTGGGTGTTGTTCCCAGTACAAGAGGGACATGGAGCTTCTAGGGAAGGTCCAGCGACAGCAACAAAGAAGATTAATGGACTGGAGCATGTGTTGTACAAGGAAAGACTAAGTGTGCTGGGCCTGTTTAGCCTGGAGAAGAGAAGATTAAGAGGGGATTTGATCAATATGTATAAATACCTGAGAGGAGAATGTAGGGAGGATGGGGCCAGGCTCTTCTCAGTGGTGGCCAGTGACAGAACGAGGAGTAATGGGTACAAATTGAAACTTTCATCTTCCTATGAGGAAGAACTTCTTTGCTGTGAGGGTGGCAGAGTCCTAGAAGAGGCTGCCCAGCGAGATTGTGGAGTCTCCTTCTCTGGAGATCTTCCAAACCCATCTGGATGCCACTCTGTGACACATGTTTTAGGTGTTCCTGCTGGAGCAGGGGGGTTGGACTAGATGATCTCTAGAGGTTCCCCCCCAGTCTCAACCATTCTGTGATTCTGTGAGATACTATTATGCTCTGTATGAAAGATGAGACTGAAAATGCCAGAGTAACGGTCTCTAAAATAAAACTGGGACCATTCAGGAATATTTTGGATTTTATAAAATATAAACCCATGACTTATTCAAGATTTGGTCAGTGATCTTCCTCACTTTCAGTATTTTATGGATTTATAAGTACTTCTTGCAGTATTTTTCCACTGCTTTCTATTGCATTCATTTTACAGCCTGACAATGGTATTGTGGATTGCTTAAGCCTTTTTTTTTTTTAAAGAAAGTCCAGGACTTGCATTCCTATTTGGCAAGTGTTTCTTTTGTCAACATAAGGTTAATGAACAAAATTATTTTCAAGGTCAGATTGGCAAATCAGGCTTATAATAAATCATCTCATACTTCAGCAGTGATAAAAAAGAGAGTTAAAACTCAAGAATTTAACTTATTTTTCTTCAAATAATAATAATAATAATAATGCCAGAGCAGTCTGACATGACACATAGGTTTGAAAACTAATTCATGCTCTGCTCTGCTCTTGCATTAGTGACTAACATCCTTCTTCCACAGAATAACCTGAGGATACAAAAATCCCTCTGCAACAAATGGTGAGCTCCTATGCAATATAAAGATCAGCTTAAGTGTTTTAACAAAGGCTGGTTTAATAGAAAAAAAGATTTTATCTTAGTGATGATTTTATCATTTCCTTTCTGTTTTCTTGTTCTTTGGTCTCAATAATTGTAATTGCTGCATCCTTTAAACTCATTATAATTTATACTGACCTTAGTTCAAAATTAAAATTAGTCAGATAGAAAATGCCTGGTAATATATCAGTTACTGATGACCCCTGCAGATATATTTTGCTGTTCAGCCAGCAAGACCCTTAAAGACTTCCTAAAATGGAATATCAGGATTAAATTCCATGCTGTAAAAATCTAGAGTGTTTTCTCACTGACACATTTGAAATATGTATATCGTGGTAGTATTTCAGATCATGTTCAATAGTAAATGTATTTTTGCTAAGTTTCTCAGAGCATCAGGAATGCATTTTTTTATAGATGTGAGACCATTTTTCATTGTTGTACTGTTGTGCCAAGGCGCTTCAGCAGAGAGACAAGAAAACACTTTTTATAAATTCTTTTGCTATCAGGGAGATTTATTATATAACTTCAGCTAATGTAGGATCCCAGTCACAGCCTGGTTAACCTGAGGAACACAAATGGGGAGAGCACTTCTAGTTTTATCCAGCTTTACTTTTGGTCTCAAATTAAGCTGGCTTTGTTTTGGTTTGGAACAGTTCTGCTTGTACCCCAGCAAATAGAGTGTGTGCAGAAGATGGTCCTTTTTTGACATATGAGTGCATAAGGAAGCAGCACAACACCACTTTCATCTGTAAAACTTTGAATCATTTATCTTTATTCTGCTGAGTTGCCCTTTTTTTAAGCCTCATTCACCGTTCTGTAAGTTGATCCACATGCTCATGTGGTGATGCAACAATGCAGTCTAAAATATGTAAATCTAACCAAAATTAACCCTATAGTTAAGCAATAAGGAGAGCTGTCTTCTAAAAAGAAATCAAAGTGTCAGAGAAAAAAAAGATGAAGCAGAAAAAAAGCTGAAAAAATAGAAGAAACTATTTCATTGGTTTTGCAGTGGGCTGTAGGAAAACAGTGGGGACAAGTTTGTCTTCAATACAAATGGATTTCACTTAGAAGTGATGAGTTAGGAACATATTTAGCACTCTCAGATTTCTTGACAAGGTGAACTCTACTTTGTGTTATCATCCTTCATCAAAAAAATACTTATTAGTCCTGAATATTCAGATTCAAGCACCTCCATCACTCTTGCTTGTCAAACTGTGTATGGAAAAAAAGAGTCTGCTTTTTTGGAAGCAAGAACCCAAATTATGCAGAACTTTAAATAACATTCTATGAGCCATAATTTTCTTTTGTGAATTAATACAGAATCATAATGTTCTTCTCTCTCTATTGTAAAAATAATGGTATAGATAAATTGTATGCATATTTGGAAAAATTTAGTCTCATTCTGCTCTATTTATGAGCAGATATTTACATATATAAAGATGCAACTGAGAAAAAATGGCATGATTTGAGCTGTTTTGGCTACATTTTTTAACAGTGAGGGTGACAGAGCACTGGAACAGGCTGCCCAGAGAGGTTGTGGAGTCTCCTTCTCTGGAGATCTTCCAAACCCGCGTGGACGCCACCCTGTGCCACGTGCTCTAGGTGACCCTGCGTGTGCAGGGGGGTTGGACTAGATGACCTCTAGAGGTCCCTTCCAACCTTAAGCATTCTATGATTCTATGATTCTATGATCTGGTCATTTGCCATCTTCTAGCTAAGTTTAGATTACAATAAGTACAAGATACTATGTATAGCAAGTGATAAATACTTGAGAATGGTAACTAAATCCTGCATTTTGGAATTATCGCTGTGACCAATTGCCCATGAAGTGCCTTTCATTTTAATGTATAGTATGTCTGTATATAATTCTAGATTTGTATTTATATCTACAGCCATATGCTGCTAGATTTCCATCTCCTGTTCAGACAAATTACTTGAACTGCAGTTGCCAAAGCAAATGGAGTTTTTTTTTTTTTTTCTCTGAAGCATATAACACATGACACACTTCATTCTTTCTTATGTGATAACTTTTAAAATAACAGCTACTAATATACATGATGTGTAAATGGGCAGCAAAGTTAAAAACAGAGGAGAGGGATAAGAAAGTAAGTCATGTATTTATTACTGGCTGTTAATCAGAGCAGTTGTTTGGGGACCACTTCTCAGAAAGAAGAAAGAGATACACGTGCACATCCTGCTGGTAGCCATCGTCCTTACTTGCAGCCTAGTTTAGGGCAAAAGATGTTATTGCTCACCTCAGACTGGGGGTTGTGGTATGGTCTGCTGGAAAGTCTTCTGTAATTTGCTGGAGGTTCATATCTTGCCTTCTGAGGATCTCTGGGCTGGTTATGCTGGTTTTATTCATTTTGTTGTGGTCAGTTCATCTGAGTGGAATTACAGAGCCTGAACCTATATTTTGAAGAAGAATTTACATCCTTAATGAGGAAAGTAATAATGTATGGATTAACTGCAAGGCAGAGGAAGGCATAGGCTCACTGATGATATTGTCGATGTGTCATTAAACAAGACTTCAGAAAGGTATGTGCTATGTCTCAATAAAATCTTGTGTTCATCTGCTGATTTGACAGCCAGCCTTTTTCAGTGGAGGAAATCTATACATATTTTTCCGCCAAGACTTATGAGTGGGAGTTTTGCCTGATTTCAACAACTTAGTAATCTTTCTTTTGGCTGACAATGAAGCAATATGAATATATTTTTGCAAATATTTATCTGGCAGGGGCACATTTATATTCCACTGTGAAAAAATGTTTAAGGATAAATTAAGCAGCATTGTCAGATACACTGTCATCAATGTGCTTATGGCAGACTTACCTAAGTTTTCAAGGAAGAAGATGATCGTCTCATGGCTACCTGTATGCTCTGTGACATGTATACTGTTTATATACTCTGCTAGAATTCAGTATGAAAACTGACAATTTGTAACAAAAAAGAGACGACAAAAGGCACTCATCAGTCTAGTATTCAGATTGTTTCTAGAGTCATATTTATCTCAGTTTTAATGGTGTAAAAGCTGAGGGTTTAGTTTAACATAGTTTTCTGGACTCTGTAGGATGACAGTAGTAATTTAACAATTTTCATTTTAGACTATAGGACTGGCACTGTCCCTTGTCACAGATTGTTACCATTTTTGTCACTCATTGTCAGTTTAAGATCAAATGCAGTGCTTTCTCTTTGTCAGAGTATTTGGGGGAGATATAGATAGATAGATACTGAGAGATTAACTATATGATAAGTCTTGAAGACTGTGCTATTTTGTGAATGCTACCTATCTATGCGACTCTTCAAAAAGAGTCCTTAATACCTTCCACTGCGGATATGGAAATGAAACTTCTAATTTTGGCCTGATCTTCTCCTCTTTCAGTCTTGATGGAGAATAAGGAAGAATGAGGTTTTCTTTGCAACCCTATTCAAGTGAATGACATCCAAGCAAACGTTATTAATGAGATGTGTCTTTCTTATAACTTCTTTCTTTGCAGGTCAAATCAATTGAAATGAGGTGGACAGTGGCATTGCAAAAAGTGTGTATTTTTTTTTCCCGAGCCTGTAAAAAGAGCAGAGGAGGAAAAGCACTGTTCTGAAGAAGAAAGCTTGCTTTGGCTGCAGCATGCCTGGTCTAATTTTTAAGACCGAGGTTATCTCATCTTTCTTAGCTTTATAAAAGACAGAAACCTAATCTAGTTATAGCTCCTTCTGTAGTTGATAAATAAAGGTAGTGCCCTATTCCTTCCTACCATTCACACTGCCATAATCATTCCTTGTTTCTTTACCATTCACACTATACTGATTTGAATTACACTCTGGAGGTGACTGTTTTTCCTTCCTTTGCCTGTAGATAAAATCTAGATACCTATCTTAGTCCAAACAAGTTTAGATGATTAATGTTAGCTCAGATGCACTCTAGAGTTTAATTTGTTAGTGGAATTTGAATTGTCCAGCAGAAAATAGATCCCCCAATTAAAACAACATTGAATTATTGCATACTATAGTATAGGACAATGTCTGTACTTTTTGTTAGTTGCACAGAATAAACAGCAGCAGAACCTTTGACGAGGCAAGCCTATATTTTCTCTAGCCTGTTGAAGTAAATTGCAGCTGTGTATAGGACAGTCTGCTAATCATTCACATAATTCCAATGTTCACATGTAGGATTTCACAACAAGGTTTACTGCCATTTTTTTTTTCCAGCTTGTATGAGGCTTAATGCTGTATGAGGCAATAATATATATAATATATAATATATATAATGAGGCAATGCTGTAACAACCAATAGATGTACATGCTTGAGGAACAAAAAAAAAAGCCTTTACTAGAGATAGTTAGAAGAAACAAAAAGATCTATGACAAATATTTTTCTCCACTGAGATATGATTAAGCATTAAATAATGAGCTCTGCTGAGGTAAGAAGAGGCCGTCATTCAAACTTAAATGTGTATCTCTTAATTTTTTGTGATGAGTCCCCATATTACTTAAGAATTAGAGTAATGATTGTAGATCTGTTCCTTTTCTTTATGCTGAGCCAGAGGTCTTGTGAATTATCTCTGGGTGCTAGTCAACATTCTGCAATCCATGTGTATGTAAATTTATTAATTTTAGAGTTCACACACAATGTTGGGCTAAATCTCTAATATATCTTTGAATTGGCTTTTTCTAAATCAAATTGCCACTAATTTCACCAAATGAGAATAGAGAAGGTGCTAAGCAAGACATTTGCTTCATGTTGCTGCTGATTAAAAGCAAACATAAATTAGTGCTAGACATTTGCTGACTACTGGCAAAAACAGGTTTGTGCTTCATGTGATTCCACAAAGCTATTGCCTCTGTTAGACAGCTTTTGTCTATTTTGCCTGGTTCAGTGTGAAAAAGACAGTTAAATGAGCTAAAGGAGGTAAAGACGGAATCCTATTCCAAGGACAAACTCATCTGCTATAATCAAGGGAAGTTTTGTGCCAGAACTACTGTACTGTATCAAAAACCTCAGCCAGGATGATTATTTTTTTGGAATGTTATAGAGGGAAGATTTTTAAGATCTAAGCAGTGTTTTTAGAGATAGCAGTCAGGAGGAGGAAAACATCATCTTTGTTTCCCAAATGACTGTTTACAAGGTAGTATTGAGACTATGAAGCCATGATAAGAAGCTGCTTTCACAGTCACTTTCCTTGTAGCCCCCTATCAAAAGTTTACAAATTACAAATAGAATCACCTTCAGTTTTAGAAGAATTTGTACTTGAAATGCTAACTTAGCACTCTGTTAGTTTTTAGAGGGGAAGGAGGAATTCTAATATTTTTGTAAAACTCTCCTGATAATATCTCAGTAAATACAAACCCAATTCTTATGGACTCATTTTGCCAGTGACTACAACAGAGATGATAATGAGTATTATTTACTATTTTTTGTATGCCCTTCCCCAATTCTGCCTCTCTAAAGGACCAGTCTTTTAGGAATTGTACTTTTATGGAGTCACATAACCACCAGCTGCAACCTTTATTTCATTTAGAAGAGAGAACTCTGCTGTAAAATCATGGAATAATTTAGGCTGGAAATAAAGGACATCCTTTCAGGGCAGAACTAATTTCAAAGTTAATCAAGTTCCTCAGGATGTTGTCCCACCGAGTTTTAAAAATCTCCAAGGACAGACAGTCAACAGGCCCTCTGGGAGACCTGTTCCAGTGTTTAACCGCTCTCTTTGGTGAAGGATTTTCCTTGCACACAGTCAGAATTTCCCTTGGGGCAACTTGCATCTGTTGGCTCTTGCCCTTTCACTGTGCACTTGGCAGGTGTGCTCCTTGGAGCGTCATACAGCCCTGATCCCCCCTGTCATCCCAGCCAGAGGACTTGCTGGAGTGCATCACGCACCCTTCCCACTCCTGCCCCACTTCCTTCTGACAGACACCTGGTTGTGAGGGCTGAGGCGTACCTGAATCCTGTCATGATAGGGGTCTCAACAATACAAATGTAGCCCATAAAGCTCACGATACTGCACCTTGGTCTGGGTTACATATGATTATTTTTGGTGTTCTGTTGACATCTCTTGCAGAGCACAGAGTGGAAGGATGAAGCATCTGGAAAACCCAGACTATTCTGGGAGGGGGTTATACTGCAAATTTTCAAGAAGCCTGGGGTAAATCAAGAAGTTCAAAAAAAAGCTTGGCAAAAAATAGCTAGAAGAAGCATGTGGGAGGGGGAGGTTGAAATAGATGTTTTCAGAAGTGATCATGGGGAAGAATCAGCCATCCATGGATGGATGGAGGCCGAAAGCAGGATGGATCCCTGGGGCCAGGCAGGGTGGAGGGGGGACAGTGGATTCTCCAATGACAGCTGGTGGTGTTGGGAACTCACCCAGCAGCCCGAGGGCCCAGAAAAGGAAATAACCTTTGGAGGAGTGAGGAGGAGATATTACTCACTGAAGAAGGCAGGCTTATCCGCGGGGAGGGTTTCTGATCCAATAATGATGTCACCAGGATAGAGAAAGAACCATACTTTTTTTTTTTTCTCTCACTTGAGCTTAAATTGAGCCTTTCTTGCTATCTCCTGAAAACCCATCTAATTTTACAAATCAGAAACACACAACCAGCTCAGAAGAAACCATTCTGGGGAATATAACATCTCCATGGTGAACAGAAAATTTCCCTGAATAGTCCCCAAAAGGTAGGTCTTCTAATTGCAGGTGTTCAGCAGTACCAAAACAAATAATCTTTCCAGTGACAATGGTAACAACAGATATTTATGTACCGAAAACAGCTTGTTAATCTCCTGCCTAATGTCACGCAGAACAGTTCATTCATTTCTGGTGCAGTGGTCATAGCTATAGTGAAATACTGCTTTGCTTGTTTTACATTAAATGTAAGAGCTCTTTGCTAGTCAGTCTTTTTTAAAATAGACCTTTTAGAAAGTTACCGCTTTGTCTCTAGATCCTGTCTTTATGGGCCCAGAGAGGAGACTGCCTATCTGAAAAGACTGGCAGGAAACCTTTAACCTTTCAGAGCTATCTAAATCAGTACAGTAATGACCAATGGCTGTTAGTGGTTTGTGTAAAATGAGTTTATAGCCTCAGGTTTGTTTGAGATTATTGCCCAGATAAACAACAGGTTTTTAATTGTCAGTCTCGGTGCCTGTAGCAATTTTCAGCAAAATAAGAAGCCACTGGCTGGGTCTATGAAAAGAAAATCCATCAGTCTTACTTAAGGTGAAAAAAAAATCAGCCGTTAAGATTTTTTTAATGACAAGAAAAGTATGTTCTCTCTTTAGGTGGCATTAGGGCTGCAGGTAGAAGAATGAGACACCTCTAAATGTCTTTGTTGTCAGCTGCCTTTAGTTAATCATAGTACAGTTTTGCTCTTCCAGGTGCCTTTGCAGTCCCTACAGGAAGTTCTCTATTGGAGGCCTTTAACTACATTTTTTTTTTCTGATGAATGCATAAGCCTGAATGAATTGTTGCTAGCTTGTTTACAAGATCCTTTTAAATGCTTTCTCTGTTGCTGGGAGCATATCTTTCTTCCTCTTTGTTCAGTTTTCCCCCTTGACAACTGAAAACAACAATAATAAAAAGTGCCCAAGAGCTATTTTAATTCTTTATAGTTATTTTAATTGCAGTTTTCATGAGATTTTCCTGCTGTTGTTTGGAAGCAGAGAGTAGTTTCCATATTGGAGTGAGTCTCTGGTACACAGTAAAAGTGTTAAATGGAATGGTGATGCTTTAGGTATAAGCCAGATATTTACCAAAAGATATCACTTTATTGTGTTAAAATTGATACCTTGCTGTGATTGATATGGTCTCCTACTGAGAACTTAATTTGCACTTAAATTCACACAACAAAGCACAGGGTAGTAATATTCATGCAAAAGGAGTACAGCTGTGCCATCCTGGCTTGCATTGGTAGAAATTTCTGGTGGAGCTGCTGTAACATGGGTTGTCCTTGTTCCGTCTCCATGTTTTTGTGCATTGTTGACATAAGTAGAAAAATTTATTTAAGAAAGCTATACAGTCAGTTGGATTGACTAGGTACATGGGTTTTACAGATAAAAAATTTAATTACAAGTGGCAACTTGATAGACTTCTAACATTTAGTTTAATGGTAGAAGAAATTATTATGTTTGAACTTCTGAAGAAAAGTAAGAGTGTGTACAAGAGAATAAAGAGGTAATGGTTTGCTGTAGCTATCCCCAAGAAAGATCATATTATCATACTGAGGTTTCTTTACAATACCTTTATGTGATGCAAAGTTTATAGGCAGGGTAGGATCTTTTATTAGGTATACTGTTAGGTTAAAATAAAAACATAAGTTTTCAGGGACCACAAGCTCTTCTTTTTTTTCCATTTCTTTCCACTAGTCTAATAAATGGTATCACCCTACAATCTTGGCCTTCTTCATATCTTGAGAGCATCATGGCTTCCATAGTTGTCATTTATCGTGAAAGATGTGTGAGCATATAATTCTTAGTAAGATCTTCAATTCTTTTCCATATAGAGGTTTTTAAATAAGATTCATTCTTTTCTTAAAAGATAATTATTTAATTACACTTTAAAGTGAAATTCTTCAGCCTGTAAAAGGATAGAAAAGTTGAGCTGAAAGGACATAACAATCTTTTATAATCCTGCAATCTGTGAAAATAAGTTTGCTTGTTTAGTCCTCTCTTGGACAGGTGTTGAAGGACATGAGATTGACTGCAATGCCCTCCATATGCTGATAACTCTTACAGCTCTGCATTAAGGCATTGATTACAACCAAGTTTCATGCTTCTGAGCTTCAGTCAGTTGTCTGCTGGAACCTGATACAATTTATTTCTCCTGATATGTAATTGACTATTTGAGCTCTGTGAGATTTTGAAATTTCTTCTCTTTCTGTGAAAGATCAAAGATCAACTGCAGTTGAAGATAAGGCGCTGGATGAGGCCACAATACTCCAAGGATTTTGATTTTTAGCTGTGGCAATTTTCTTGCTTATACTGATTTGAAGTCAAAAAGGATTAGGATTCAGATTATTATATCTAGGTGATTCCATCTAAGCTATTTATTGCCTCTTCGTCCCTAAACCCTATGAGACTGCAGCTGAAGACACATGAAAATGTAGCTCACAATCTACTTAAAGGTTCTGCACTCCCCACTATATTTTGTTTACTTCTGAAGAAGACAGTATTTGGATATAAAGTTATGCATATATGCATAATTATATAGACACATATACACGCACAATCTATCTCACACACATGTGTGTATATGCATGTAAGTGCACATGTGCATATATATTATTTGTATATATGTGCATATACAAATATATATGCAATTACATATATATTTCTTGAAAGATGTTTATTTTCTCAACAAGTCAGTTTGAGGTATGTATTTTTTTTTCTTTTTTGCAATATTAAAATTGTGTGTTTCATAAGAAAAATGCTGCAGCATTTTTTCCAGTTGACAGGAAATCACCTGCTAGAAAGCACTATTTTTCTGTTTATCTTCATTTAGAAAGGACAAGAATGATAAAAAGAAAGTTTATAACATTTCATTTTAAGGAAGAATAATTAAGCATCAAGTGTTTCAAGGAACCTCAAAACCTTCCCTCACACTGCACTCCAAAATTGTGTTTTTTCAAAGACTGGCTCCTTCAAATTTCAGTGTCGAAGAAATGAAGGAAAATCTGTTGCATCACTGAAAGCTTAAGAAGAAAGATCAGAGGTATTGAAGTCACTGAAACACTGAACACAATATTTACAACTAACAACATTGAGACAGTAACACTGCTGTCACAGAAGGATCACTTCACAAATACTGTTCTGTACTTATGCCTAAGCACTCTCTACTGTCAGTCATGGGAAACACGATACTAGACAGCCCTATAGCATGTCCATGATGACAGTTCTTACAGTTTCTTACACCATATGTTAGGAGAAACCAAACATCTCTCAGGGGAGGCAAAACATCCCGATACCCTATGTTAGGGAAAGGCAATTTTTTGCATTTTCTAAGAATTCATCCCCATCTAATTCTTCATTGCAATACTGCAGTGTTTGAAAACGCAAGTGAGATCGGACCACATTTTGAGTACCACAGGAGATGGTTCTTCATGCAGACAGTTTATAATGAAAGTAGCCAAGACCTCCAACACAAACAGTTCTAAGAGAAGTTCCTGATGAATATACTAGAAAAGTAGATCCTAAGCTAAAAGAAAAGTTCTAAATGCCCCTATGTTTTAGGTGGGCTTGAAGTTTTACTGCCTGGGACCAGACAGTAGAGTAATAAAAGCTGATTTAATTTTGATGTATATATATATACATCAAGAATATATATATATATATTCTTTTTTCTAACAACCCTGCCAGAGTTGTCCTATAAAACAATGTTATTTAACATAAAAGTTTTTCCGCTCTATCTCCTGCCTACTAATCATGTACTTACTCCAATTCTGGTAAATGTATTTGAAGAAGAATTGAAAATGGAAAAGGGAATGACATCTATAGGATATTCCCTGCCTTTCACACCCCCCAAATTCAGGAAACTTAAGCATATGGCATTTACATACCTTCTCCTAAAATATTATCCATGCTCAAAGCCGAGAAGGAAGGTAAAAGCCCATGTAATCCTTGCCAACATTCCCTGTGGGAAAATTCCTGTTCTGCTTGAATAGCTCCATAAGGCAAAGTATTAGAAAACATATATAAATATATTCCAGATGCACTAGAGGATTTAGAATTGACAGTATGACATTAAAAAAAAAGTACATTCAACCCCAAAATAACAACCCATTGAGAATGATCTCTTACTGTTATTGCCCTTGATTTTTATACTGAGAGTCCCTGAGTCAGCAACTCAACAGCCCTCTCTGTGAAGCATGTTGGTCAGGTATTTACAGGCTTTTGCTTATGAATGATTCTTTTTTGTTTGCTCTTTATCTTTTTGCTTTCCTTTTGAAACAGTCATATGCACCTATCTAAATAACAGTTCACACTATGTAACATGCAGTTACAGGAGGTCTTCCCTCTATAGCAAGCCAGTGACCCACCAAGTAACTGCTACATTCCAGTGCTTAATACAGGGATAAAATATATGAATTTGAGATGTATGAGGAACAATGGATTTTGCTTTCACTTAAACCACTGTTCATATAAAAGAACTGGTCTGTTGAATTTTTTGGCCTCAGCAGGAGGCTGAACACCAACAGCAGAAATGCCAGAACTGAAGGAAAGTTATAAATGGACAGGAATCATTCAAAGTGTTTTTCCCCTTTCTTTCCTGATATGAGAGGAGTTGAGGAGGATGCCATAGTGGAAGGAGTTGATGATGTGCCAGCCAAAGTCTAGGGAGGTACATATGCATTTTGCTGGAAGTCTAAAAACGCAGAGAAAATTGGTGAGCTCATAACTCATCCATAACAAAGCAACAATGACTGGCACAACTCATTATCCCCGATTTCATGCTCCTTCTTCAGCAATACCTCAGGTACTTTTAAGCAGTGACTTGAAGCAAGGACTTAACACTGCCAGATCGCTATATATTGTTTAAGTCTTAACAACAACACAAAAAAGATTTAAATACTGACTGTCAATTACAAAACAATTTTCCACTGTAGTCAAAAGACTGTTTAACATTGAATTTTCAGTGAACCTATCAGCAACGGCCAGTTGTTTTGCTGCAAAATTAGACAAGAGTGAAGCAAGCGGAAGTTTTTAATAGAAATATCTAGGAACCTTGCTAAACATATGTGCTTTCAAAAATTCTTCTAGATACTTCTAGGCTACTAAATGACTTTGCAAAGGTGACCAGTAGCAAATACAAGAATTAAAATTGCACACAATTGTCTATTGTGTAATATCTTGGAGGAAATATTTAAGAATGGAAGAGCGCTCAGATTACTGCTATGGAAGACTGAACATGAACTAAAAATTTAGAATAGCTACTTGATAAATTTATAGAGCTGTCACTCTTCAATTTCATGGTGTTGGAACTATTCAGTTTTGGAGAATCACAGCAAAAACATTTTGGTTCACATTGCTGTAATACAACAGAAATGTATTAATTCTAGCAGCATCATAATATGACAGTTATTAATAGCAAGCATTTTAAAGAGGGAGCATTTGCCAAAGAAGCATAGTAGTAACAATGAATAATTCAGTTTATTTACATTATGATCCATTTTCAAATAATTTGCTTTTCATCAATAGTCTCCTATAATTCTCCATATATATACATACATATATATACATATATATTAGCAGTTGCCATCACAAAAGGCCAAACTGTGATTCTGATATTTATGAACAGTGGAAATGTAGTAAATAAAGAGATAAATTTTTCTGTTGGTTAAGGTCATTTGTTTTGCTGTAGAGCAAGTTATGATCCATATTGCTCAAATTAGAGAAATCTGTCTATTTTTACCTGTGGTTATGCCATACTATCACTCAGTAGTATCTTACTTTGTCATCCCATAGTTTCAACTTGTGGAAAATTACTGTTCACTAAGAACCGCAGCGAAACTTGCTGTCAGGGACTGAGGCACTGTTGTGAAATTCATTTTCAAATAAGTTTCTGCTAACCTATACATCTGTGCCCTCAGTTCACAGGTGTGAAACTGTGTTTATCAAATCCAGGGCTAGCTCAATTAGATGCATAGGAATTATGACATATGTTTAATATGGTTGTATGTTTTGCAAGATACATAAACAAGAGGGTTTCATCCTGCTCCTACTATAAGCAGTGAGAAAGTCACCTTAATTTTGACAATAGAGCAAGATCACACTGATGTTCCTTGAATTGACTATTCATGACTCTGGAGCTGATCATCTTGCTGAATAGTGTTTCTAAGCCCTGGTTCCACATCCTGTAAAATTATCTGAGAGTGTTCCCACCGGCATCAGAGGCATAGAGTCAATCACCGTTACTATAATTAATGGTAAAAGATGCACTTAGTTCTAGGGGAATGTGGAATTGTTCAAATGCTGATTAAGTACTGGCTGAATAGCAGGAGAGAAACCATTCCTTTTAGGTAAGTATGTCTCAAACAAAGGAAAATTCTTGCTCTCCGAGTATTTCTCTTAGTTTATATATTTCTTAACTGTCTATGAATGAGGTTTTATAGCCCTCCTGGAAAGAAATTCTGTATGCATATCCTTTGTGTCTTTTGTATAGATATTTTATACATTTCTGAAAGTCAGACACTTTCAAAGTGGGTGGTAGAAGAGATTTAATGGAATATGGCAAGAAAATACAGAAAATAAAGAATACCAGATAAGCTGTGAACAATTATGTGGATAAGAAGTATGCGTTTATTCCAGAATTACTCAACAGCTATGCAATTTTAGTTGATATATTATTTGAGTATCTCCCAAACTAAAAAAAGTAAGCTCCTATGGCTTGAGCTCAAGACTGTAGGCTCCTTCACTGGACAGTGATAGAATCATATCCTTTGTGGTTCAGGCACGGGGGAGAAGATGAGGGAAACTGTGATCTCTGCAGCTGTTTTTGTTCTGTGTAGGAGATTATTCCATACAGTGTTTGTTGGAAACAACCCACAGGCTGGAGCTGCTGGGGAGGTCATACAGGTTTCTGATTCAGTGTTCCTGCTCTAGATTGCCAAAGTGGTCAACTGATTAGCTTTAACTTGGATCAGGGAATAACAGTCTCCATAGGACTTTATGTTGTCTGGCAATCTCAGAGTACTTGGCACCTGGACACTTTTTTAATTCCATCCCAGTGTACGCTCTGGATTTTAGGCAGGGACACTTTCACCATTTGTCTGCTGAAGATTCCCTCATAGGAAGAATAGAAGTCACCCTTGGAAGCTGGAACCATCACTGCTAAATATCAAATCATCCAAAGAGTTACGTTACAATACAGACTTTTTCTGAACAGCCGTATTTTTAACTGCTCTTTCCAACTGTGGTGAAATTATGCTATGCTATGCAGAGGCATTACTTAATCAGGTTTGATTGTAGCCACAGCACAATTTAGACTCTTTTATGTATTTCCACTTAGTCTAGACTACAAACTCACACAATATTAGCACAGATATTGTTGGAAACTAGTGAAAGCAACCCTTGTTTATGTTCTACTCCTACTAAAACTGAAATTAAAACGCCTATTCTTCATCTACTGAATAGTCACATCAAATGCACTTATTTAAAATTGCCTAAAAGGTCTTAGATTGGCATTCCACAACTGTAGATTAAACAGAAAGGATTTGAATTATGCCATTTTCCTGATATGAGAAACTAATGCATAACATTTCTGTTGAGACAGAAAAACAAAAAAAAAAAAAGGAATGAATGGATTCTCTTCGTATTTGTTATGTTTTTTTGTTCTCTTTCTGAGGATATTCTAGGAAACAAGGTAACTGAAATAGTGAATTTAATATAAATCCAGAGCACATTCATGGGAAACAGATTTTGAATTCTGAACTGCAAGTATTCATACAGAGAATATGGTTCTGCAAGAACAGAATCTCTTTCCAGAAGAGCACTCCTTAGTGCTGTGAGAGAGATTATGTATTTCTGCTTATCTGAAGTCTGAAGGCCTCTTTGGCAGAACAAATTATTTGTTGAAATAGCTGCATTCACTCTTCCAAGGCTTTGGCCTAGAGAATCAATCTAGCTCCCATAGAAATCAATGAATTCTGAATTATGCCCACTGTCTGATATTCCTCAAACTAATACTACATGAAGTATGGAGAAGTTTATTTAGAAGGGAAAAAAAAGAAGGCTTTGATACGATTTTAGCAGGGTAACAGAAAAAAAACATCATTCTGTATTTTTCTTTAATACCTTAAGGTAGTGAAAAATTCCCCATAACTTTCTAAGGAAGTAAAATCTCCTTCCTTAAATAGTTTTAAGAATATGTGTTAAGAACAAGAACAGATATCTCTCAGCAAGGATATGCTGCCTCAGGGCAAGGAGATAACAAGATAACAGTTCCCTCCCTAGGGAAAGCAGCGCTTGGGAAAATTCACGTAACATCCGCTCCCTTCCATACCCAGAACACAGTGTAATTCTCCATCCACAAAGGTCTTGATGATACAACACTGGAAAACTGTTTTGGTATTGCCAAAATCATGAATAAGATCTTGAAAATACAAAACTTTGACTCAATCATGAGACTATGAATTGTAAAGACTTTTCCTTTTCTTTTTTTTTTCTTTTTTTTTTGGTTATTTTGTTTTTGTTTTAAATTTAGCTGTTTTTCCCATATGTTCAAAGCTTTCTTCTGCTATCCTGAAAGCTGGAGACTTACTTTTGAAAAACAGAATGGCAAAAATGCCAGCATTGTTATGTAATCACCTAGACAAAATAAGAGTGTTTCAAGAAGGTGCAACAGTTGGTGACACTATTCTGACAACTGTAAAGACATTTCCTCTGGTGTTTTTACAAGTCAAATAAGAGACTGAAGCTGACTTGGCAATAGTCTGTGCTATGTATAGCTGAAGATTTCTGATAGTATATATCTCTTTAGCCACCACCAAAACTAAATAGCTGGAATGACTAAATAGCTGGAATCCAGAATTAAGCAATACACCTTCTAGTGTGGCAATTTCTCTGTCACCCTAAAACTCTGATAATACCTGAGTCTTAAATATCTGTAATAGTTCAAAGGGATTAACTCTGTAATTAGGTGATGATGCTCTTTGACCTGTTTTAGGCGTTTCAATACACAGATCCCCTCAGATTATAAAATTTAAGGTGGTATGAAAGAATTCTGTTTCTGAACTGCTCAGACTGCCCATTTCTGTTCCGTGGCTGTTCACTGGTACAATTTACAAATCATTCTTGTGTTTTTTATCACACATCTTTGAAACTATTCTTTGACTTTATTCTTAAAACCATGCTTTCTGGCAGTACATGCTTATCCAAGAACATTGCTTTCTGTTAAGATAGCTGCTTAATAATTTTTGAGACACTATGGTTAATAATGCAGAAATAGTTTGTGTTGGACCATGGACCATTTTTAAATATCTCTCTTTTTTTTTCCGTAATCAGGTGTTTTTTATTGCATAGCACAAGACTTGTAAGGACTTTGCTTAGAAGGCTTTACAAATTAGAATTCAATTTGAAAGTTTTCTTCATACTTTCAAAAGTTTTAGATGAAGTGGATTTAAAGGAAAGCATGAATTTTTCCATTTCCCCCCCATCGTATTTTTTCTTTTATGCCAGCCTATTATTGCTGTGTTCCAAAAAGAGTGTTTTTTTTGAATTTCATTGACTTCATAAAATTAAAACACATAATAGTAACAATTTATAGACCTCAGTATCTGTAAGAAAAAGAACATTTGTAAGAAATGTAACTCAGGAGAAGTATGCATCAGTCAGCCGAGAATTTTCACCTATTCCAATTGCTTGTTTTCTATTGATTTTTACTTCAGTTTTCTATGTTTCTATAATATTCAGTGTAGGATGAAGTCAGTGTTTCCTTCTCTTTAATACTTCTAGTTTATCAAAAGTTATCTAAATTGTGCAATATTTTCTTTTTACCAGATACAGTTGAAATAATCCTTCCAGTGTCATAGTGGTACTGGAGATTCTGGATTTTTTCTTACATTTTTATTAACTCCTGTTCTCCTTTCAGTTAAGATAAATTCAGATGATGTTAGCAAGTATAATTGATGACGTTTTGCAGATTTATGCATCTGAAGTTGTAGTTCATCATTTCAATGTGTTATTTTTAACGGTAACCTATAGAATCAGTTGGTCGAGCATCTTAAAATTAAACCACGCAATACTGGAGGCTTCATGGTCCCCACCTGTGCTGGTAGATAAATGACAACTGTGAGTAAATGCAGGCATAGCTAATTTTTCAGTGAAGACTTGCGGTGTTTGGACCTGACATACTCGTCTCAGCCAGGGACTAGTCCATAGCAACTGATATTAAACCAGTGCTGCTGTGTTGGGCAGGAGTTTTGGGGAAGCCAAATAAAGGCACTTTTGTGACCATGCCTGAGCTCACAGTGTGATGGTTTGACTGTGTGTGCCTAGTCTAGACTGCAATTTATTTTTTTGCTACTCTTCAGTAATGATGAATCCTGGAGATATGTTTGTAACTGAAAGTCTGAACTAAATTCACTTTCATAGCAGACTTTGTGGATAAAATAACTGTTCCCAAGATTTAACACCTGGTTTCCTGAATCAGGAATTTGGTATATTTTCTTGTTAGAGGTCTACAAAACTAGCTGAGCACAGATTAATTTCATTCCTTTGGTCCAGTCCCTCGTTCCCTTTGTGTCAGTCACCTCGTGTGGCCTTTCCTATGGTCCCCTTTCCTCCTTCTCGTTTCCCCTATGCTCACTGAACTGGAGAAAAGGCAAGAATCTTCCTACCACCTTATTCACCTGGGAAAAAGACATATAGAGTGAAAATATCAGAACCAACAGAAATGGGAGCCACAGCTGGAACTGTAAAGTCTGTGCAGTTATTTAATTTAATTTGGGACAGGGTATCCTTTGTAGATCACTTGTCACTGAGCTTGAACACATGTGCAGGACTCTAACCCAGTTGCTTCTTAAATTCAGACACCAGACCACCTCCAAATAGCTGTTTTTCAAGTGCTGTTTTTGAAGCACTTATGACAAATGAGGCTGACTGGAGAAGGTAAATTCAGAGGTTCCTAACAGTCAGAAGTACAAGTAGTTGAGAATTGTAATTGGATGTCTGTACACACTGAAATCATAGAATCATAGAATCCTTAAGGTTGGAAGGGACCTTTAGAGGTCATCTAGTCCAATCCCACTGCACACGCAGGGTCACCTAGAGCGCATGGCACAGGATTGTGTCCAAATGGGTTTGGAAGATCTCCAGAGAAGGAGATTCCACAACCTCTCTGAGCAGCCTGTTCCAGTGCTCTGTCACCCTCACTGTTAAGAAATTTTTCCTTAAGTTCCTGTGGAACTTTAGGTGCTTCAGTTTGTGGCTGTTTCCTCTAGCCCTATCACTGGCCACCACTGAAAAGAGGCCGACCTCATCCTCTTCACTCCCTCCTTTGAGGTATTTCCATACACTGATCAGGTCTCTTCTCAGCCTTCTCTTCTTCAGGCTGAATAGGCCCAGCTCCCTCAGCCTCTCCTCATAGGGCAGATGTTCCAGGCCCCTGATCATCCTTGTGGCCCTGTGCTGGACTCTCTCCAGTCGTTCCAAATCCCTCTTGTACCGGGGAGCCCAGAACAGGACATAGTACTCCAGATGTGAATCATCAGGACTGAGTAGAGGGTCACCCCCTCAACCTGCTGGAGACGCTCTTCTTAATGCACCCCAGGATCCCATTGGCCTTCTTGGCCACGAGGGCACACTGCTGCCTCATGATCAACTTGTCGTCCACCATGATAACCAGGTCCTTCTCTGCAGAGCTGCTCTCCAGAAGGTCGGTCCCCAGCCTGTACTGGTGTCTGGGGTTATTCCTCCCAGGTGCAGAACCTTGCACTTGGCCTTGTTCAATATCATGAGGGTTTTCACCACCCAGTTGTCCAGTCTGTCCAGGTCCCTCTGGATGGCAGCGCAGCCCTCTGGGGTATCAGCTACTCCTCCCAGTTTCGTGTCATCAGCAAACTTGCTGAGGGAGCACTCTGTGCCTTCATCCAGGTCATTGATGAATAAATTGAACAGGACTGGACCAAGGACTGACCCCTGGGGGACCCCGCTAGCTACAGGCCTCCAACTAGACTCGGCACCGCTGATCACCACCCTCTGAGCTCTGCCATCCAGCCAGTTCTTAGTCCACCTCACTGTCCACTCATCTAACCCAATAAAATAATAATAATAATAATAATAATAATAATAATAATAATAATAATAACAACAATAATAATAATAGTGCTATCAGTGAATTAAGAGTTAATGTTGAATCAGATCGTTGTTTGGTACACGATCTGAATAAGAAATATACAAGCATTTAATGAAGAAATAACGAAGTGAAAATGGCTTTTCACATAGCTTGAGTGCCCAAAATGATATTTGCTGTTGTGGTATTGAAATGCGGCACATTTAATTACATTTAGTGCCAGTATTAAGAAAAAAGAGAGAGAGAAAGAGACGCTGCAGTTTTGTGGGCACAATTTATTGCAAGCAGAAATGCTAATATTTTGATGGCAGTCAACAAAACAAACAGTCGGAGGTCTAGAAGCTAAAACATTTGAACCTGCAATTTAGTGAACTGATTTTGAATGTAGTTTCATAATTATGTTCATTTGCAAGGCTTCTTGCCCTCAAACATCAATTGTTATCTTGTTTATTAAAGCTGTTAGTAATTTAGACAGTTTCCCCACAAACTGATGTATGTCTTCATTGTTCTGTGTCCACAGCAACAGAAAATTAGGTCATATTATTATAAATAATTCTCTTTTACTTTAATTGTTTTCCTAAAATTAAATCTTGCCAAAATATTTTTCCTCTGGTGAGGTTGAAGCCAAATAGTAAGCATCAGACTGCACCATTTCAGGCGCTGCAGAAAACAGTAAGCAAGGCTGTTTTGCTGAGCTAATAGAAGATAATTTCAAATGCATGTGTCCTTCAATATATATATACATTCATCATCTAGATCTTTATTTGCATTAACAGATGTATAATTATTGACTGTATAATGTATGTAGCTGTATAATAATTAGTGAGAAAGGACAGATTTATATCCCAATTTTCTCTTTACTCGGTTAAATACCTCCCCTTTCACTTCATCAAAGTCATGGGGACCACTGCAACAGTAAGACAAGCCTGACAAGCAAACCTAATCAGTGTCCTTGTAGTTTCATGTAGCCTCATCTGAGACAAGACAGCGCTGAAAATTTGAATTATTATGTTAGTTTTATATGAAAATAATGAAGGCATTCCATTGCAGGAATCTTTAATTTAAGGGATAAATGTGTGGATTTACTGCGATTTAATATAATCCCACCTGCAACTCAGGAGACAGCTCTCTAGGTTCACATCCCTTCATCCTTCACATGGATTCATGTAGGCATGGGCGTGAAGGAGGAGATATTGTGCTCTATCATGTTGTTTTACTGAACTGTTTCACTTACTTACACAGATTTACCAAATAAGCGAGTGGTTTACCTTGCTGGAGGTGTTGGTATTATAAGGAAATAACAACTAAAAGAATGACTGCCAAAAATAATGGGCTGATATAAAAGATGTATATGTATTTATGTATGTGTATATATATGTATGTATGTGTATATATATGTATGTATTATATGTTGAATACATTGCAAACACATAATATATTTATCTGATCACATTAGCTTTATCTGATTAAGACCTGTCTCAAAAAGTAGCCAGATATTAGTGTATATTGTGAATAAAATATGCCGATATTTGGTAAACACAGTATTGGGTGACTGCCAAGGTATCCACTTTCATGTAGTAGGATTTGGATACAGAGAGAATCTTATGCAACATGGTGGGATTCTAATATTTGCAAGTCTTTCAGATTATTGATTCAAACCAGTATCTCCACAAGCTGTTACTATTTTTTTTTAACTACAGCTAATTTGCACTTTCAAAGGAAAGATATTTTCTCCTGCCCCTGAAACATCAAAGGAAGGCTAGTAATAGATAGCAGTGAATGGAGCTGTGACTGCTTCAAATTGAAAGTAGCAATAATGAAAAGGTGTGATGAACTTCCTGGCAGCCTTTCTGAAGCGCATCGTGAGCATCAATCACGAGGAGACACTTGTATGTATACTGAGCAGCCCAATTTGAACAGATGACCATTGGAACTCCACCCACAGGAAGGACACTGATCAACAATGGAGACTGAGAAATTACTTCTTTTTTTCAGAGAAATAAATAACGTGTCCATAAATAACGTGTCCTTCTAGAAGAAAATGAAAACTGAACATGTGATGTGGTAGAGACCCCAAGATAGTAATGTCTTTGGCCAAAATAGTTGTAGTAAAAAGAAAAATCAGCACTCCAAAAGAAAAACCAACCAAACAATAAACAAACAAACAAACAAACAACCTTAGGAACCACAGCTTTATCTCTTGCCTGTTCCTTCCAGGATAAA